>NC_086206.1:11791250-12475000 GCF_035770615.1 Melospiza melodia melodia | reverse complement strand
ATTTTTAAGGAGATCGCTTTTGGAAACAGAATGCTTGAAGTAATGTAAGCAAACTAAATTTGCTAGACGTGAGTCTTTAGGAAGCTTTACGGTGAATTTTAAGGAGTAATTCATAAGAAGGTATTCCTAGGCATCGCAGCCATTTAGCACATGCCACAGCTGGACTAGCAAGACGCGAAGGATCAATATTGGATCAATATAGAAGGCAAATCAATCACAAGGGTTTTCTTTTCAAAATATTTAATTAAATGTGGTGGCAAATAACTTCAGGATTTATTGTTTGATGCTAAGAGCATTACTGATTTTTCTTTTCTAAATTTCCACATGGGGACTGCCTGGTTCCTGGTCAGAGGATTATAAGAGACTAGGGAGTGGAGGAGACAGATTTCCAATATATAATAACTTGTATATATACATGATTATAGACTCACATGGTGCTTTAAATAATCCACTCTGTCGATGAGTCATTCCATTAGCTCTGAAATAGAAGGCATGTCTGACTTTAGTAGATGGCTTTGTGTTTACCCCTCAACATAAACGCATTCGGCCTTTAAAGTTAACTATGTGTCAATTTCCATCCTTTTCCCTATTCCCACGTTTTTTCTTTAGGATCTAGCAGCCGACTCGGCACTCGCGAGGCTGCTGAGAGGGGAGGCGAACACGGCACAGGTTTAATGACCTGGCAACAGGGGAGTACCCGGGGCGCTCTGGAGCCGTGGGATGCTCGGGCCACCCCCCCGCTCGGTGTGTGCGGGATGCTCGGGGCCCCCCCGATGTGCGCGGGGGATGCTCGGGGCCCGCCCCGCCCGGTCGTGCGGGATGCGCGGCAATGCTGGAGCACGCCCGGCGCGACCCAGCCCGGCCCGGCCGCTGGGGTATCACCGCCTCTCCGCGGCCCCAGGCCCGCCCCGCTCCGCTCTGCCCCGCCCCATTCCATCCCCAACCCTGTTCCCATTCCCATCCCCGTTCCCATCTCCGTTCCCTTCTCGCCCCGCTGCGCCCGCGCTTTCCCTCCACGGCTTCTCCCGGAGCGGTTCCCGCACCTCCTGCTCGCCCTTACTTACTTTTAACAAATCACTACAAGCCCGAGGAGCAATCAATAGCTCTGAACGATCGCGTTTGACCTCCTTAAGGAGAGGAAAGAGCAATAACGCCAGCGCCGGCTCCCCTTTTTTCCTCCCCACGTCCCAGCGGCCGGGGCACCGGGGCTGTGGTGAGGAGCCCGGAGCCGCGCTCCGGCCCAGCTCGGCCCGCTCTTCCCGAAGGATCCCGGTGTGTGGCGGGGCTCCGGCGGCTCCTTTCCTCCCTCCCTCCCTGTCTGACACTCTGGGGCTGTCCCGGCGGCGCTGCACACCGGCGGGGATCCCACCGTCCGCAAGGACAGCGCGGGGCTGGCCGGGCTCCCGCTCGGCCTGGCCTAAACCCGCCCCGGGCCTGCACCCACAGCCCGGGCCTGCACTGGCACCCAAGGCGAGGCTCAGCCCCTCGCCTGGGGAGCGGGGGAGCGCCTGAGGTGCCACGCACTCCTCACCTGGCCCGGGTGCCGAGATCCGGCCGGCTGGGGAGAGTGGAGAGCGGGTTTGTCCCGCGGCGCTGCCGCTCCGTCCCTCACTCTCCTCATCACCATTTCCAGCCGCACCTCGCCACTCTGGGCCCCATTTAGGGCTCAGCTCTCTCGGCTGCACCGAGCCGGCGGCAGCGCCAGTGGGGAAAATACCCACGGTCGGGGCTGTATTGAGGTGTCCCCTGCTCCTGCCAGGCTCGGTCCCCTCCCCGGTGACAGGAGCAGCTCTTTCTGCCTTGAGGAAGTTTCCAGCCGTGGGGTAGAAGCACACACGGTCCTGGCACGCTCACCTTACAAGGGCTGCACTGAGAGATATCTCCTTTTCTGCGGAGAGAGCCCTTCCTTTTATTTCTTCCCCTATGTCGGAGGAAAAGTTTAAAAATTACCTAAAAATTGCTACTTAGAAAAATACGCCAGTACCAGGTGTCCCCAATTTATGTCGCACGCCGGCTGCCTGTCCTGTCTTTCCGTGCCTGCCCACACGCTCCTCATGGCACACACCTGCCCTCCCAGCTGCCTCCAGCTCCCTTCCTCCTCACCCCCGGTGCTCACTGCTCAAATCTCCTGAGTGTGGAATGGCGGAGCTGCCCGAGACTCGCTCTCCCACGGCCCCAGCTCTGGTCTGGGGGTTAAACCTGACAGACTTTCCGCCCCAGCCGAGTTTTAGTGCCCGGTGACTCGCCGCGTGTCCCGCTCCCGGTGCCCCCTGAAGGCGACGAACGCTACTGGGGATCAAAACGTGCCCGGTAATGCTGGCAGAGATGTGGAACAGCGGATAGAGCGGGCCGTAGGCCGCCGATGCAGGGAGCTCCGGACATGGTCACCCATCGACTCAGTCACTGCCCTCGCTTGCTCACCTCCAGGACACTCCACGGAGCTCCCTGGGTCCGGGGCGACCGAGCTCGGCTCTCTGCCCGGGAGGTTACAACAGTTTATTAGCTTATTTCCTTCGCTAAGTGCTAACACCACCTGGTTATCCGCTAGCCGTAGCGCGCTGGGGTGCTGGTAACCGCCCTGAAGTGTTAAGGGGTTTTTGGGGAGGTTTGGTGTTGTTTCCCCTTTTTTTTTTTTTTTTTTTTTCAATGTCGTGGCCAGGAGTCGAGGGTCCCCCGGGGGAAACGGCGCTGGCTGCCCCGGTAGGGCCCGGACACACCGGCCCGGCACCGGCGGGGCTCTCCCCAAACCTGCTCCCTTGCAGTTCCATCCGGCGTTATTGCAGATCCAGCCTCTTCCACCAAACAACAGATGCAGCCTCTAATGCAAATATTGCCATTTCCCTGCTGAATTAGCCTTGTCACTTAGCCCAGAAGCTGGCAGCGTTAAGCCAGCTTGCATTTTAATTTGGCCCTGAAGTTACTTATTTCATTATTGATCAAACATAATGCTGAATCAATGTTCATCTTGTTACCTGGGCCATTTCCATGTAATACAGTGATAGCACTGCCTGGAGTTACTCATTCCCATCCCAAAGTGACTTTACCATAAAATCAATGCTTGTTTGTTACTGATATAAGGCAGCATCCGTGGGATGAAGAGCAAATAAAGCAGTTACGCCACTGCGATCTGAAAGTTTGGACGGAATATGTACGCGAATAAAGACTTTAATATTCAAATGTATTTTATCGGCATCAAAATCATCCTAGCCAGGCCGATGGGACAGAAAATCTCAGGCTGCAAGATGACGGGCTTTGATACTGTAGGTGTTGCCATTTGTAAACGCTACCTGGGACTTAATGGGGGAATCGTTTCTCTACCCAGAGTATCATTACACAGCAGATGTGGGCTGTAAGCTCTTCCGGGAAGGGACTGTTTTGGAAAAATAGTAATTAATACAATAGTAATTAATGATTGTGTCACAAGATTAGACTCCGCGCAGTGTTATCTTCAGCGCAGCTGCTGCTCCTTTTCTTTGCTTATGTTTTCCCCTCCAGCTAATAAACCCAGTTACAAATTACACGGAGCCATCCCCATGCCCGGCTCTCCCGTGCGGCGGCCGGAGAACGCCGGAACACCCCACGCGAGGAATGCCCCATTTCGCTGGCACACGGAAAGCCTCCGGAGGTGTCGCTTGAGCTGCATTCTCCACGCACGGCATCTCCAGTCGCCCCTCTCCCCGCTCTGCACCGGCCCCAGCCCGGGGGGAGGCACCTCCCGGTGGGCTGCGGACGAGGGAAGGGGGGATCCCCGGGGAAAACCGGAGATATCCTCCCAGGGTGGCGGCCCGGGGGCGTTCAGGGCGTGGGGAGCCCCCGCAGTGTCGGGCGGGACCGGCTCCCCCCGCACCGTGCCGGAGGGCGTGCTAGGGAACGGACCAGCAGGGAGCAATAATCTGGGTTTAAACCCGCTGGTAAAGCTCGAGAAACCCGGGATACCCTCGGCTCCGGTGTAAAAAACGCTACAGCCTGTTCCCGAGCCGCTGACATCCTCTCACCGGCGGAGGAAGGCGGGGACGGTCCGGCCCGAACGCTAAAAGCCGGGGCTGCAGAGAGGAAAACGTGGAGGGGAAGTTTCCCGGAGCTGAGCGCACTCTGCTCCGGGACCGGCCCCGCCGGGCTCACAGAGCCACGCTGACACCGGCCACTCGTTCCGATAGGCGACGGGAACTCTAACTGGGCGCATAAAATATATTGGCATAAAATTAGTGAGTTGCACTAACAGATTGTAAATCACCTAAACGGTCAAACCACAGATATGAATCACAAATTCCTATAAAGATTAATGTTTCCTAAGATTCACGGCAATTATGCAGTTTTTGGACAAAAGCCTTTTCCCAACCTATCATTCCTGAGCGCTGCTTTTTTTTTTTTTTTTTTTTTTTTTTTTTTTTTTTAATTTTCTGAAGTCTTTCCATGTTTCGGTGAGGTTCCTAATGAACGATTTACCAAAGGAAAGGTCTTATTAACACCTCTAAAAACTATAAAGTTTAAAGGCAGGGAGAAAGGGAGCAGATCGGAAGTTGGGTAACACAATATACTGACCTACTGGCAACGGTCCGAACGCGAACCAACAAAGCACCACAGTGGTGAAGGGGGGAAGTTAGAGAAATAGAAGGGGTAAAAAAACCACCAAGAGGCCAGCCTTGCCCCGCGGTGACCAGGCTGTGCTCACAGCTGCCCCAGCAGCCCTCGGCATCTGCTGATAGCCCCTTACCTTTGCTTACCCCCTTGTGGTACACACTGAAGGGAAGCCTGAGCTGCTAAAAAGCGGAAGAGGCAGGAGGAGAACACGGCTGCGAGCAGAAAGGGGGCATTATTTCTCGAGGAAATAGGTTGGCAGGAGGTGTATGGGACTTCAGGTCTCTCAGGCACTATTTTTCCCTTCTCGCCTCTGGAGATAATAGTTGGGGCTGCAGGTAACGGAGTCTGTTCTTATTCAATTTCCCTAAATGGCCTGGAGAGCACTTAAAAGCCCGGAGAGCTTCTGGCCAGCATTTTCTTATTAACTAATTTCACTTCGATCCTATTAAAGTGTATGCTTTCTAACCTTCAAATGAACCTCTCCCTCCCCCTTCTAAAACAAAGCCAATACCTTTTAATGACAGAGTAAAGCTTTTGAAAATGTTCCTACCTCCTCTCCTAACATTACAGAACGCGTGGCCCATTAGCAGCCGCGGAGCACCCACTCTTGCTGCGGGCCCTGCCCGCACCCACAGCACCCAGAGCACCCAGGAAGGCTCCGCCGAGGCTCGACGGCCCCAGAGCCCGGGAAGGGGCGGCCGAGCCAAGGGGAGCTGTGGACAGAGGGCGCTAGAAAATGAGATTGGGCAGATTTGCCTTATTTCTCTTTGGGAAAATCTCAGCAATAATGGGTTTTAAATGGATACATATATTTACCATTTCAAAAGGGTTCTGCTGTTTCCTGGTAACGCTCACCACAAGTGGTAATAATAAAAGATGAAGTATTTTTTCTCACCTTAGGTCATTAGATTTACAGACAAGGTACTAAATCATTTTAGCTCCCCAAACCTTGAAGGAAAGGCACGCACACACTCGTGTCCCTTTCTCTTCTCCTCCCCCTTCTGAAGAAACATGCAACGAGAACAGAGACAAAACAGTCGCCGAGGCTCGGAGAATGTCTCCCTTTAATAGTTTACTACTACTAGTACTACTACTACCAATAACAGTTGAGTTGACGTTGGCTGCAGAGTGCGGATTGTCAGTGGCCCCGTCCCATAGTCTTAACGTGAAGGGTCATTAATTGTGTTTTCTTTCCAAATCATATGTCACTGCAATTAACAGATTCTGATCAAGAGACTCCTTTCAGATTGATTCCATATGTGATAAGGAATGTGCAGCTTGTTATCTATCTGTCGCCTTGGAATTATGGAAAAGCTTCAAACGTGTAATTTGAAGAGTCTTTTACCCAGCGCTTTGATCTTTCCCTCTATTTTTTAACTCTTGTTTTACTGCGCTCCTTCTCCTAATCCCACTTGTTTGTTTACCCCCCTTTCCCCGCTGGCTGCGCCCCGTCCCTCGTGTGGTGTGGCAGCTCCCAGCCTGCCCGCACCCCGCGAGAGTCAGCCTGAGCCCTCAGCCCTCCCTACAGCTCCCCGCAACTTCCTCAAGCAGCCTTCGGCTCCTCGGACGGGCGCTGCGGCAGTGACACCGCGGGGCCAGGGCCGTCTCCGTCCCCCCGGTCCCTCGGGACCCGGCCGAGAAGGGAGAGGCGTGAGCGACCAGAACCGAGAGGGGTCCCGGGGGCTTCGGTGCGGGTGCGATGCTGCCCATGGAGGGTGCCCGCTCCCGCAGCCCCAGAGCCGGCTGCGGGATCGCGGACACCCCGCGGCCGCCGGAGGGAGGTTTGGTTTTAGCTCGGCGACGCTGCCAGCCGCCGGGAGAGGCGGGAGGCGAGGCCGGGGGGAGGGCGGGCGGGTGCGTGTGTGTGTGTGTGTGTGTTTCGGGTGATAAATCAGGACCCGCTCTCCCTGCTCTGACAGGTCCTGGCCAGGAGACACGTGTCTGGCCGGCCGAGGAGCGCTCCGCCGCCACGGCTCCCCGGGGGCGGCGGCCGTCGGGCCCCGCGCCGCCGCTCCCCTCGCCGCCCGGCAGGACGGGCCGGCTCCCGCCGCTCCTTCTCATCTCCCTTCGGCTCCAGCCAGGCAAAGCGACTCCCCCTGGGCTTCGCCCTTCCCCTCCTCGTCCGTGGGGAAGGCGCTTCTCTCCGTTCCCCGCTCGGCTCCCGTCGCCGCCTCCCGCCCGCCGTGCCGTGCCGCGCTCCTCTCCGCGCCCGGCTCCAGCCGCCTCCGGTGCCGCGCTCGTCCCGTCCCGCACCGGCCCTCCCGCTGCCGGAGCCGTGGGCATCGCTCCCGCAGCTCGGGAAGACGCCTCCTTTCCTCTTGCTCTTCCCCACTGTTTGCTGTCTTCTCCGCTTTCTTTTCCCTCCCTCTCAGCCGAACGGCATCCCCACAGATTTCTCCTCCTGTCCACTCGGTACAGCTATGCTCCCTCTCAGTTTCTTTCTCATTAATAAACCATCCCTCACCCTCACCCTGACCCGGGTCCATTTCACCCATAAATTTCTCTCCTCCGGTGTCTCCCTCTCGGCTGCCCACCGCCACTTACCCGCGGCAGCCCCTCCCGGCTCCGGGGACACCCCCGGCCGTCCCCACACCAGCACCGCCCGCCGCTGCCGGCGGCTCCCACGGGGAACAACTCATATTGATTGTGCTGTTGATTAAAAATCAGAAAACAATCCCGCCAGCTTTGACACTCCACGCCAGACGCGCAGCCACAAAAAGACGGGTCCAGTTTTGTGGGACACGCGTGTACCCCCGCACCCGCGCGTGGGGGGCACAGCCCGACTGTGACACCAGGGTGGCGAGCACGACAGCCTCAAACGGCTACGGATTTATCCCGAGGGTCATATCCGCCCCTTTTCTCCCCGAAGCAGATATTTTTAAAAGTTGTGGTCTGCACCCAAACTCTCCCCCGATCCCCTCGGTGTCACGTCGCCCCAGCAGGCGCTGCCTCTACAGAAAAGTTTAAAGCACATCAGGACGTGGCGTTCGCTGCCTGTTTTCCTTTTGAGTAAAAAAGAAATAAACCTATAACTGATTTTAATATTTTTATCTCCCTTGCTTTGTACTATCAAAAGCACCAATGTTGAATAGAAGAAAATAAATTCCTCCAACCCAGAGTTGTTTTTGCACTAGATTAGCAGATAGGAAATGCTATAAAGATGAACTTAATACGATTAGAGATGTTTCCTACAGATTTTCATATATTGATTCAGGGAATTTTAATTCTGGAGCTTGCTTTGCTATAATCCGCATTTATTACAAGCTGATACAGTTTTATTATAGCAAGCTATCAAGGTCGATTCCTTTAACTGCATAATCTGACATGAATTTCATTTTTAAAGAAATGTAGTTATAAAAATCCATACTGTGGGCACAGTGGTTATATTGTACCTAAATCATATTTTAAAGGCAATAAATCCAGAGAGTATTTAGGAAGAGAGGGGAATACGGTTAAACGGCTCGCATTCAGCCACAAGTCCTCAAAAGATCTTCCAAACTTTTTGTTTTATTTAAAGACCGAGTATTTTAAAAAGCAGATAACGCTGGCACGTTCAGGTCTCCTCTCCCCACAGGCTGTGTGAACTTTTTAGGTTCCAGCCCAGGCTCTTCCTCTGCCCGCAGCAGCGGAGCAGGGCACACCGGCGCTTGCCAAAGACGCGCCGTGATTGAACTGTATTTTAACTACTCTTAAAAGGCTAAATTGCAACTCACGCTGCTTTCAGAGAAGGAAGAGGAGGAGGGGGGGGGCACAGCAACAACAACATCAATAACAAAATACAAACCGTAATTTAAAATGTGTGGATCATAAAAAAACCCAAACCCTATTCTGTAATTAAACCGTATCTTGACTCCTTCCCAATAGCTCCTTACAAACCCGTGCCACTGCTCCCTTTGCAAATGTTGCACGTACCAGGTACTTCCTTCTTAGCCTTGTAGTGATTCAGAACAGAGGGAATAAGCAAAATGATCATAAATTTCCTAATTAGAGATTTCGCACCAAGACAAAAAGGTGTTAATGAGTTTAATTCCAGTGCCTGTCATTGTCCCTTTTTTCACACCACTTATTTACTAATGGCCCAGAGGGCTGCTCCCGTCTCTCCTTTGTTAAGATTTTAATTTGCCTTCTTTTCTGCCTTTGATGTAAAATTGTGACCTACAACTCTTTGAAGTCCCTTATTAGGAGGAAAATTAACTTAGCTTTTCCACTGTATCTGCGCACTGTTAGTCCAGGCAAAATGTAGAGAACTCCTTAAAGATCCAGCACATTAGGAAAAATTTCAAGGTAGTTCTGAAAATGCAAATTTTAAAAAATGCAATAGACTTTTAAAACTGAATTAGAAGAGGTAACTCTCTCAAGGGCCAGAGCGGGAGAAGGGAAGAAAATAATATCTTAATAAAAAACCAAAATTAATCTGGGCAAGGAAAGGTTGTAAATCTAAAAACCTGAAAAGGGGAATTGAGGGATGGTGTTGGTGTGAGCCTTTATTTTTAAATGTCCCAACTTTTCCCTGTCCCTCTCGTGTACTGCTCACAAATGACACCCCGGCTTCCTACGCGCTGGCGAAGGGGGGGGGGGGGGGCTACGAAAGAAATTATATCTAAATCTACCTCCATATAATTAGAATACCATGAGGCAGGGTTAAACCTTTGTAAAACACACAACTGATTGGCGATCGCTAAAACGAGATTTGAAAGCAACTCAAATAAAAGATCGCGACGTCAGTAAACAGATTTAGAAAAAAAAAAAAAAAAAAAGGTGGGGGGAAGAAAAGCAGCTAGTGACAAACCCGGCGAGAGCGAGCTCTGGGCATGAGAGAGAGAGGGAGGCAGAGGGAGAGAGAGACTTAAAAGAAATAGGAGGGGCTTGTGAGAGACTAGAAATGTCAATCAGAGCCCAGAGTCCCAATAATCTCAGGCAATCTGTTAGGACCTGACCTGGGTCCACTCAGATCAATAGGAAAAGTGAGAGAAGAAAGAAGCGATCGGATCGTTTACCGCGGCGGCCGAGGAAAGGAGGGAGCCCGCGGCCTCCGCGCACCCCCGGCTCCCCCCCATGTCTGCCGGAGTTTGCGGGAGGCGCTGAAAGTGCGGCCGGCCGGCGAGGGCGAGCGACCCGGCTCCCTCCTCCGCTCCCGGCCCTGCTACTTTCTCCCCTTTCTCTCCCTTCTTCCTCTCGTCTCCCCCCCCCCTCCTCTTCCTCCTCCCCCCTCCCCTGCCCCGCTCCCCCACCATGTCTTTCCCCCAGCTGGGCTACCAGTACATCAGGCCGCTGTACCCGGCGGAGCGCCCGGGGAGCGGCGGCTCCCGCGGCGGCGCCGAGCTGGCCCCGTCCGGGACCCTCTCCAACGTGCTCTCCTCCATGTACGGCGCGCCCTACGCCGCCGCCGCCGCCGCCCAGGGCTACGGAGCCTTCCTGCCCTACGCCGCAGAGCTGCCCATCTTCCCCCAGCTGGTAAGAGGCCCCCGGGGTTCGCCGCTCGCTCCCCGGGGCGCTCGGTTCGCGCTGGGGATCGGCCCGGGGGGAGCCGGGGGAGACGCCGGGAGGGCTGTCAGGGGAGACACGGGCGCTACCGCCGCCCTGCCCGGGAGAGCCGCCGGAGAGGGGCAGGGCTGGAGCGGCGGCCCCGCAGCGTCCCCCCGCTCCGCCCGGGGTTTGACGGTGGCGGGGACCGGCCCCAGCAGCGGCCGCCGGCCCAGCCGGGCACACGCGAGTGGGGAGCCGGAGCTGCCCCTGAGGCACCCGCGGGCACCGGGCTGCCGGGACCGGGGCGCTCCGCGGTGGGGGAGGCAGCGCGGCCCGGCCGCCCCGCCGGTGCCGACGGGCTCCGTTCCCGGTAAGGGCAGCGGGACGGAGCGGACCCGGGCCCGGCGCGCCATCTCAGCCGGGCCGCCCCTTCCCTCTCGCTGCAGGGCGCCCAGTACGAGCTGAAGGAGAGCCCGGGGGTGCAGCACGCCGCCTTCCCCCCCCACCACCCTGCCTTCTATCCCTACGGGCAGTACCAGTTCGGGGACCCGTCGCGGCCCAAGAACGCCACTCGGGAAAGCACCAGCACCCTCAAGGCCTGGCTCAACGAGCACCGGAAAAATCCCTACCCCACCAAGGGCGAGAAGATCATGCTGGCCATCATCACCAAAATGACCCTCACCCAGGTCTCCACCTGGTTCGCCAACGCGCGGCGGCGGCTCAAGAAGGAGAACAAAATGACCTGGGCCCCCCGCAGCAGGACGGACGAGGAGGGCAACTCCTACGGGAGCGACCACGAGGGGGAAGAGGACAAGAGGGAGGACGAGGAGGAGATCGACCTCGAGAACATCGACACAGAGAATATCGAAAGCAACAAGGACGAGCTCGAGGACGATCTACAGGATGCCGACCTCCTGCACTCTGACTCCAAAACGGACTCGGAGGGATCCGAAGGCTTTGAGGACCTGCCCGGCTCCGAGGAGCGCTACGACAAGGCCTCCGAGGGGGAGCCGCACCACCTCCGCCACCACCACCTGCACCACCACCACCATCACCACCACCACCACAAGTGCGAGCTGCCGGCCACGGCCGCGCCCGTGGGCCCGGAGCCCCTCAAGCCGCCGCTCCCGCCGCCGCCGCCCCACCTCTCGCCCCCCTCGTCTGCCTCTTCCTCCGCCGCCTCCTCCCCGACGGACGGCGCTTTGGCCGGCTCCTTGCCGAAACCCAAGATCTGGTCGCTGGCCGAGACCGCCACCAGCCCGGACAACCCCCGCAAGTCCCCCGGAGGCGGCTCTCCGCCGGCGGCCGCCCCCCAGCCGCTGCCGCTGCCCACCCCGCCGCCCCACAGACTCGTCTCCTCCTGCCCCCTGGGCAAGTTCCCCAACTGGACCAACCGCGCATTCCCGGCCCACCACCACCACCACCACCCCCCGCACCCGCTGGCCTTACTGAACACTCCCCACCTGCTGGGGCTGGGGGCCGCCTCCGCCGCCCCCCCCGCCGCCGCCTTCCCGCGGCCCGCGGACCAGGCGCAGAGCGCGGAGCCCGTCGGAGCAGGTGACCGCTGAGGGACGCGCCGGGGACGGGCCGGGCCGGCAGCCGCCCGGGGGGCTCGGCGGTGCGGAGCGGAGCGGCGCGGGAGGCCCCGGGGCCGTGTGCGTGCGGCCGGCCCCGGCGGTTCTGACGGTGCCCCCGGCCCGGCGCGGTCCGGCCCGGCGCGGAGCAGCCGTCGGGGCGCAGGTGGCGGCGGGCGGGGGCCCCGGGGGCGGTGGCGGAGGTCTCTTGGCCGGGGTAGTCTCGATCCCCGAGAATTACCTTCCTCCAGCGGAGATAATTTTTGTTGCTGTTGTTGTCGCTTTTGCGGGAAGGACCCGGCCGCCAGGTCAGGCTCGCTCGGGGTCAGCGTGTTTTCTCTGACGGTCACCTCTGCAAGCAGAGCAGTCGTTGTGTCGTATTTGCAGCTCGCTGAGAAAAGAGCATTCTTAAATCTCGAGGCTTAATTCAGGGATGGGAGGAATAAAACAGGGGCTATAAAGGAACGCTTTTTTCCCCCCTTCCCTTCTCTTTTTAGATCGATCTAGTGCCTTGGAAGTAGAGAAAAAGTTACTAAAGACAGCTTTCCAGCCAGTGCAGAGGCGGTAAGAGATGGCTCCCTCCGTCTCCCCGGGATGTATGGAGGCAGTTGTAAATGGTTAGCTTATTTTCTCCGCTTCTTTAGGTTCCCTTTCCAGGGCGGTTTCTTGTTCTTCCTCTGCGCGCGTGGTGGGTTATTCTGTTTATATATTTTCTTTGCTGTTCTCCGTTGTGGCCCCCGGGAGCGTTTCCCTGGGCAGGCCGATTTGCGCTCGGGGCATTGGGGCTGCGCGGCCGCGGAGCCCGGGCGCGGGTCGCCCCTGGCCCGGGAGCACATCCCTGAGCCCCCGCAGAGCTGTCGCTGTGCCGGGGGGAGAGGCACCGAGACGGCAGAAAATAGTAAAATAAAATATAAATTAAAAATTAATAATAATAATAATAACAATGATATTGAAAGCGAAACAAAAAAACCCGCCCAGAGTAAGAAAGCTGAAGAGGCTGAGCTTTGCCGCCCCAAATTTGGCGTAGCAGTCACTCAATTTCAATGAGAAACCAATTACCCTTTTGATTGATTGAAACCACGGGGATCGGGCCCGCGGTGTTTTCGTAGCTAAATACATTTACTATAAGTCATTCTGAAAGCTTTTTATATTTATAAATCTATTAAAATATTGACAACAACAACAAAACCAGAGCTACCTGCAGTTACAAATATTGTGCCAGCCCAAGCTCACTAGAAATCCTATTAAATTTTTTTTTCTGTGTCATTTTTTTCCAGGCCCCAGAACCAACTTGACGCCGCTATGGTTCTATCGGCGCTCTCATCATCATAGTTAATTTTTTATTGTTGTTGTAATGATTGTAAAAAAAAAAATCTCTGTATAGTTACAACTTGTAAGCATGTCCGTATATTCAAACTCAAAAGGAAAAAAAATACCCGCTTCTGTCCTATCACCTGGGTTAGCTGAGCTGTGAGATTTTTTTTGGAAGTCCAGTGAGAATTAGATGTCCCCCTTTTTTTTTTTTTTTTTTTGGTTGTTGTTGTTGTTTGTTTTTGTACATACCGTAAAAAAATGTACATATGTGTGAACCAAATTGTACAAGAAAGTATATATTTTTGGCTAATAAATAAACTGTTGCCACTTTGACTACACTCTCGTTTCCCCCCTTCTGGAGTTGTTTTCCTCCCGCAGTCCCGCTCCCTCTCCCTCTCTCCCGGCCGGTTACTGGTTTTGCGCGGCTCCGGGTCGGGCGGAGCGCGGGCGGCGGTGCCGAGCCGGGCCATGCCAGGCCGTGCCGAGCCGAGCCGTGCCGGACTGAGCCGAGCCGAGCCGGGTCGCGCTTCCCGCGGCGGCAGCGGCGCCATCGCTGGAGCCGCAGCGCCCCCTGCAGGCGCGGCCGGTGGCGGGGGCTGCGCGGCCCGAGCGCGGCTCCGGGCGGCCCGATCGCGGCCGGCGGATGATGCATCGCCCCCGCGGACCGAATTACCGGGTGCCGCTGCTAGCCCCCTCCCCGCCCGCCCCCGCGGAGCGCAGGGCAGCGCGGAGCCGGGGGGTGGTTAATTGAAAGGAACCTTCGGGGTCGGTGGTGCAGCCGCGGGTCGGCAGCTCAGCTGCGTTAGTTCTGCCGCCCCCTCCCCTCCTGCTGTCGTGCATCCCCGGGGTCAGTTTTGGGGTGCTCGCCACAATTTGTCTGTGAGCTGCCCAAAGCTGAGGCATCCCGCCGCTCCCGGGGCTTGGCATTCGGGCGGGAGGCAGCGGCCGCAACGGGGGCACCGAGGCGCTGCGGCGAGCCCCGGCGGGGAGCCCCGCTCCGCTCCGGACGCGTGGGATGCGCTCCCGCCGCCCCCGGGCCGGGCCGCCTCCTCCGGCTCCGGGACGTGCCGGTCGCGCCTCTGCACGCCTCGCCCGGGAGCCGCCGCCTCCAGAACTTGTAGCTCCGCTTCCCCGGCAAGGTGCTGGAAGTCGGCCCAGTCCGGGAAAGGTCCGTTTGCGCTCCGAAACCATCCCAAGGGGAGTGTGGTAGGAGGGCGAGGGCTGCTCCCTCCTGCCTCCCCTTCTCTGCACCCCGTGCCCGCGGATGGCCGTGCTCGTCCCCCCGGCTGATGGGGCAGGTAGAGCTTGTGGGCCGCCCCCTCCTGCTTTTGTTTCCAGGCTTTCCTCTCTACCGGGGAGATGTGTCCCCTACCTGTCCTCTCCTTACAGTCCTGGAAACGGCATAATTACAGCGGTGGTGATTAAATGGCTGGTGCTTTTCTCGTTTTGGTGACAGACCCCGCAGAGGGGGAGGGAACTCAGAGCTAGGAAGCAAGAGTTAAAATGAAGTTAAACTACAAACAGAAGCACATAGCTGACATGCTTCAAGTTTAGACAGTACAAGATATGCAAATGCACAGGGCTGTGCGGTATTGACATTTTGAGGTCACAGTGATAGGAATGTATTATTTATAGGATTGGGTTGCACTAGGCCGATAAACTACATTTTAAATCCTAGGCGTCTGTAAGTGATAAGATTTATATATGTGTTTACACTATATGTGTGTGTGTGTATACACACGTTTTCTATAGTGTTTTAATGTTTCACAATTAAGATTGCCCCTGACCAGCATTAGGATGGGGACACCCCTCTCCTGGTGTGCTCTGCAGCTTCCCTGGCTGCTGTTAGCAATGGCTGGGAGCAAAGGAGGCCGGGGAAGGGACTCACAGAGTTTGCAGCACTGTTGTGATCTCTGCTTTTTCCCCGCTGTGTCCTCTTCCTTTCCCCATATGTCCTTTCTGGCCACAGCTCACCCTAGAAACAGCATTTGCCTCTTTGCAGCCCCATGCAGCTCTCTGTCTTTCTGCCAGGAACTGTTCCCACTCTTTCGCTCCGACAGGCTCCTGAAATGGGGGAATCTCTGTGGGTGGGGGTAAGAAAACAGATCGTTTCTCATGTAAATTTTATCCAGTCTCTCTGCACTTTGTATCCCTTTTTTTCCTTAGCCAATTCTAGCCGAGGGAAAAAAAAAAAAAAAGATTAATGGCATCTAAAATGGGAGGGGTGGGGGGAGAGAAAACTAGAGGCAAATTTCCACATCCCCTTCCTCTCGGCATCCTGGTGGGTTTTCCATAGAAACTTTCACGCAGCGGCCAGACAGATGCTTAAAGGGGATGGAAGAAAATAATGCAACCATGATGGGAAAACAATTGCTTCCCCAGCTTTCTACCTCCATTAAAGGCTCCTTTGCCTTTGCACTGAGGCCCTCAGCTCCCTGTCCCCGCAGAGCCCTCTCCCTTCACTCTGGCCATGGGGATGCTCCTGCGGCAGCGGCGTGGAAGCCATGGGAAAGCTGCTCCTTTGGCTTCTGGAAGTGAGAACTTGGTTTCCCTGCAGGGGGAAAGCAGCCTTTGTGCCTGCCTGGCCTCCCTAATGTGGAGAAAATTCCCATTAATTTCGTAAGGAAACATTTTGTTATGCGTGTTTCAACAAAACATTAAAAATCCTACGCGTATTTTTTTTTTCTTTTTTTTTTTTCAGAAATCCCTCTCTCAGTTTGACAGCCTCGCTGGAGCCCCAGCCAGGCCTGCCTGAGACAGCACAGAGAGGCCTCCCTCTGCCTTCTCCCTCTCTGTTGGCTGCTCTTTTCCTGTCTAATCAATTATCTCCCTAGCTAGTCCTTCTCAAAGGTGAGAGCTCATTATGCATATTCATAAATCACAGCTCCCAGACCTGACACTGATTGATGTAATCATCTCCCGCTCGCTCCCTGTCTGCGCGGGGCCGGCCGGAGGAAGCAGCGGCGAGGAGGAGGAGGAGGAGGAGGCAGGAGAAAGAGACTTCCAACTTGTCAGAGCCCGTGGTGGTGGGAGCGGCCGGCCGGGCGTAGCGGGCCGTGTCAGGCTCGCCATTGAGGGCGGCCAAAGTGCCCATCACGGCCCGGGATGGGGCAGGGGAGAGCCCTGGGAGCTGGGAAACAGCGCTGAGCTGCTATGCAGGCTAAATCACGGGAGTATGGAAAAGATCCAGCACCATTTCAACAATCTAGCATCAGACCGTGCATTAAAACACCCTCCCAAATCTTTCACGTTAGCTGATGCACGTGCTGTTGTTTCCCTTGGATACTTAAAACTGGTTTATTCCGTAAGAACAGATATATGTGGTGTGGATTCTGATCACAAACGTTATAGATATGTGATATAGCAAATATCTTCGCTCCTATATCCTCAGTAGTTGTACTGTATTAAAAAAACAAATTTGTCAAGTATGTAAATTGCTGTTGAAAGGGTTTGGGAGCAAAAGGGCTCCTCCAGCTCAGACTACCAGCTTTCCAGACAAGAATGTGTATCTCAGCTATGACTGCTTTTCCAGTGTGTATACTTCAGTATGTCAGCGTTCAAGATGCTGTTCAGATTATGTGGTTTACCTGTATGGTTAATATTTACACTTTTAAAATACCTCTTTTATCATTTTGATCCAAACTATCAGTGTACTAAAGTAATAATGCAAAAATATATGCCCTGGTAATCATAACAAGATACAAATCAAAGGGAGCCCTAATCAAGTACTTTTGAGAGTGTTATCTTCCTTGTTAACAAATGGTAATAAGAAAATTAGGGCTTATAGCTTGCTTGTGTTTTATCTAAGAAAACCAATAAAGATATCAGATGTTCTTTGTTTTATATGTTTGAATGTAAAGCAGAATAATGAAGAACATGTACCTTCTAAGGCTTCATTTGCTTTATGGGCATTAACCCTTTAGGATGCCAGTGAAATCCTGAATTTGCAGAGTGAGAACAAGCCTTTGCTGCCACCCAGGGTTTTGAGGCCCAGCTTTGCTGCAGTCAAGACAACATATTTTTTTATTAAATGCTGAAATTGGAACAAAGCAACAATGGCCGCTTGCTAGCTGTGCATGTCCAACAGGCCTCTTTACTATTCAGCAAATGGAAGATATTAAACAACATTTTGCTTAAAGGTACACTGAGGCCATTTCCATTAGGACATGGTGTCATTCATTTATTCACATGTTAAGTGGATGTCCTTGTGGCTAATGAGTAATAATCAACAGTGACTCCACTTTATTCCTTTGCTCCCAGCAATGTTAAATACTCTGATGGAGTCTCTTTGCTGACACACTAGAGAATATGGTTAAAAAGTGCTAAAGGACATTTGCAGCGTGGAGCAGCCACATGCACACATGCTGGAAATGGCACTTTTATTACAATCTATTCTATTAGGCTTTGTTCCTGTTTAAGACATGGCACGTGGAAACTGCGGATATTTATTTGAAGGTGCTTTACTCCTTAAAAGCCGGAAACTCTTTCATTTTGAGAGTCAATGTGGTTGTTGCTGGGAGATGAGCTCTTGTCCAGCTGCTTTCTCAAAAAAATCAGACTGCACCTCACGATAGCTCTACATTTGGTACATTACTTCAGGTAAATCCTTTGTGGAGGAGGGATTTGGGACAGAACCTTTCCTGCAAAAAATCTAGTTTGACATTTATTTTATAAAATAAAGTAACTCCTCTACCAGCTTATTAATTTTATTAATTCAAATGGCAGCAGCTAAGTAGACTAATAAAATATATTAATCTATATTTTTTTCCTTTGCATGATTGCTTACACTGGAATCTGCAGCTTGGTTGTCTCCCATGTCAATTCCTAAAGTTTGAAAGGTATAAATGAATCATTCTTGGTCCTGATTAAGCTTAAGTTAGAAATAAAATATGTCAATCAATCTGGTTGGAAATGTTCCTGCTGTCTAAGTTGGTTATGCAAAACACTCTAAGGTGTGTAGGCATGCTCAATTAGGTCAAGGGATCTGATGGCACTCCCAGCCATAAATGTGTGTCACTCGGATTCCTCATTATTTTTAGCAGTGGTGAAAATGCATGTCAGTAGGCCAGCTAGCCAGGCTAGAATAAAATTACTTACTGGGTATGCATAAACCTGAGATTTTAATACATAAGTATTATACTTATTTTCAAGTAAAACAGTGAAAAGAAAATAACTCTCTCAAATATATGACTCACTCTATTGGATTTCTCAGGTATCATTAGTATAATTCACACTGGACTTTGCAATACTCAAGATACCTTAGCAGTAAAATTTAAGTGCCTAAAAACATAGATGTAAAGTGAAATTAGATACAAGGAGTAAAACATTGATTTTCTCTGTTACAGTCTAACTTGCTTCCAAGAAAGATAAAGCTTCACTAGAAGATTAGACCAGCCCCATTCCAAAATAATTTAATGAAAAAGGACACTTGAGATAGCTATTGAACAGCAGCACCAGTGCAGGTCATCTCAGATGGAGACTTTTGCAAGTGATTCCTACAGAAGACAATGCCAGAAATGTTTGCTTGATAGACAGATTCCCTCTGGTGTGCTAAATCATAGCCTGATACTAACAGAAATGTTTTTGTGTAGTTACAGAGGGAAAAATGTGCAGAAAGGAAAATTTCAGTGCTCATTCCTGCCCCCTGCACCTGGTGTAGTTGCTGAGATCACCTGAATTGACTAAATGACCAGGGTTAAATCCTCTGTTTTTAAACTTTCATACTGGTACTTTGAACCACTCCAAGACCTTGGGCTTGGGTACAAGAAATGGAATGAGAAACCAGCTAAACAGGAGTCCAGCCTGGTTTTGTTGTGCAAAAACCCAAGCAACCAAACTTAAATGCAGGCAACTGGTAAACTGAAAGGAAAATATTGCTTCCAAGACCCACAGGCGGGAGCAGTACCTTAGGTAAGGCTTCTTAAACAGAGGTCTCAAATATGGTGTTAAAGGTGGCAGTGTTCCTTTAAGAGCAGCACCATGCAGATAATATTTTCTTTACTGCCAATAAAACACAATTAAATCTCATGAATTAATATATTCACTTTGGGAAGAATTCCCATTCTTTTCTTCAGATATCAAAATGGAGCCATCATCAGTCAGTTAGTTAAATAGGGGAATCCAGAGAGTAAGTAAATGGAAGAGCTTTCAAATGCAGGGCTGAAAATGCCCAATGAATGTGTAGGGGGCTTCAATAAAAAGATTTTGACTTGTGTTTTCACCCCTTTCCCACTTTGCTCATTGTTTACTGACACTGCTGTGGACACAGTATTCAGTCCCTGCCCGCCCCAGCCCTGGGATGTAAAAATGTCATCTCTATTGTGCTGCCGGGCCGGCTTTGATGCTGCCGCAGCCCTTTGTGTGCCCTTCTCAATCCCTTTATAAGGCTGTCCTGATTGTCCGTACTGCACATCGCACAAAAGCTTGTCTTATTGAGAAAATAAAAAAGTCAGAGAGGGGCCAAATGACGGGAGATTGGGCCTTTGCTGTAAAAGACCTGCTATTCACATTCAGCAGTCATTTTTTTCATCAAGGAATTGCAAAGTTGGGATTGCGACCGTGCCAGCAAAGCCATTTTAGACACTTTCTTATTAAATTTTTATTTATAATTACTTTTATAATTACTTTTTTTTTCTTTATTTCTTTTTAATAGCTCATGTACTGCAGAGGACAAACATTGAATCCTAGGAACAATTGCAGAGGGTATTTTCACCTTTTCAAAGAAAACTGCTGTATAACTCAAATGTGCACGATTCATCTGGGAAGTTCAGACAGATTGTGTGGAAATTCAGCCACACAAAAACTACAACAAAAGCTTCTTGTAATAACAAAACAAGTCAGAAACAGACCCCATCTCCCCCTGCTTCGTAAGAGTACACACATTTGCAACCCAGAGACAGAGGGTTTAAATTGCCAGTCTGGAAAACCTCTATGTGCTGTTCTTCCCCCTAATGCTACCCTAACTTGTACTGAGTGTCTGTGGGCAGGATGGAGACAAAGGCTGGATAAGGTCTTATTCTTTGGGAACGGGCTATCGGAATGGGAGGACGGTGATTTCATGGCTTTTGTTGCTGAGGTTAGGGACCGAATTCTCTCACTGAATTAGAATAGTAACAAGTGGGACTGGGGATCTCTGGGGCTTTTGTAGTGCACTCATCTGAGAGATTGCGCTTTTCTCAGCCCTTCAGATTTATTTTGCCAAAGTTACAGGGCAATTATGGAAATGCGCCCTTTGAAGCCGGGCCGATTTCTCTTTATTTTCTCTCCCCCCACCCCAAGGAAAACCTCCCTTGCCTCCATTCTTCAGCAGCTTGGCAGTCATTAGGCAGCGGGGTTTTGAGCAGCCATTCAAATATTCTTTCAAATAGTGCTAGAAAGTTTTAATAAATATCTGTTAAAAATAGACTTTGGAGCTTTTTGGGAAGGAAGTGTAAAATAGCACCAAGGTAACAACATCCCAGAAAACAGGTTCTGTGTGTGTGAGGTGCCAGAACATGAGATGCTTCCCATGAAAAGCAGCTCAGTGCTCTGGGGTGGGGGCTGGCCAGTGGCAAGGGGGTGTTTGGCCAAGTGACCACCTGGGTGCTCCTGCCTTGCCACGCCAGCAGCACCGTGCCCCTCGTCCCTCACACGTCCCTAACAGGAGGCCCAGCACAAACAGAATTGCACTTTCACGCCTTTGTACATTATTTATCATCGGGGTTTGGAATCTTGATGCTGCATGTGAACTAAAAGGACATATTTTTTTACCTGGCTTGCTACACTACTGAAGTAAATATGTCTGAGACCAGATGGTGAGACCTCTAGCTAGGCAGGTTGTGACCAGTTTTGTCCAGAAACTTGGTACTGTACATCTCTTCTCACTCTCTGCTCCCTCTCCTTATTTGCATCAGACAACTTTGCTCTTTTAAGATAAACTGGTGTTTTTCTGAGCCATTTAACAAATGTTATGGGCCAAATTCAGACTTCGCATTAGAGAGAAGAGATATTTTTGGTGTCCCTAAAAATTATATATGCTTACACAGGGCCTGGCATAAAATGTGGACTTTCCACCATCACCAAAACATGCTAGAAATATGAAGACTTCTTGTCTGAGTTTTGTAAATGAGATACAAATACATTTTTTGCTCTCTATAGTGTTTATGAGTGATCCTTGGACTACATATTCAGAAACATGGAACATAAAGAGATTTGTGTTTTCTGGCTGTTAGGGCTTGCAAATTTAGGAGCAGAAAATTCCTCTTAACTGTGAATGTGCTTAAAAGAATGAAAATCCAGCTCAGACCTCTACAGATGTGTTTACAAATATTTCCCATGATGGGTGCAGAAGGTTTAATGCCACATCTGTAGCGTGCAGCGCTGCATACAAAGGTGTAACAAGTTTCATGTGAGCTGGGGTCAGTGGAGTGCCAGAAGGTGCCACTGGAGATCACCACATCTCTAGTCCTCTCCTCATCCTCCTCCCCTAGTTCCCTTTCACACATCCAAATTTCTTCTCCAGTTTCACAGAGTGCTTCCAATACCCTCCCTATTCCTCTGTACCTCCCTCAGTCTGGCAACATCTCAATTATTCTGGAACTCATCACATTATTGGGATCCAGTAATCTGTCCAAACTGGATCCACTGTTTAAAATCCCCCCAAGAGCCTCGGGGTGTCTGATTCATTTGAATGTGCACCTGGATTTGGTGTACTCCATTTTGTAATAAAGAGAGGAGGACTTGTGGAATACAGATGTAGGTTCAGGTTTGGGTTGAAAACCTTAAAATGGGTTTAGGTTCTAATGTGCTGGTCTAATCCAAGAGCATATCTAATCTTAAAAAGTCAGGTTAAGAAAAGGCAAACCTGCTAACAATATTAAGAAACTCCTGCTAATAATATTAAAAAGCTTTTCCATATGTAGAAGAGAGTGGACTACTCTGAAAAATGGTGGTATTTGTGCCATCTGGCATAACCTGGGAAACATGCAATGGGGCAAGTGATGATGTTTTGCTAGGGAAACAATCTGGGGAAATTATTGCAATCCTTCCATTTCTACCTTTGACAATTTCTATTTCTTTCTTTCTTTTTAAATCTGCATAAAAAACAAACAGCGCGCTTACCTTTTGAGCCTCAAACTTGCCACAGAGTCCAGCTTTCTCCTGTTTTAGGCTTTGAACACCAATAATTAAGAAGACTTTGAATGGTAATTGCAAATGCAGTTGCTGAGCACAGGGCTGGCCAGCTTCCCCAGGTGAGGGCCCTTGAGCAGTCAGACTTCTCCTCCCTGGCAGCTCCAGCCTGCAGGTGGTTTGGGGGATGCCTTGTATTAATCTGGCCTTGAGGCCACAGAGACATAGATCACCATGACGAAGTCTCTGCCTGCAGGAAAAGGTCACAGATTTTGAATACTTTAGATATTTTGCCAGCCACTTCTGAAGATTGTAAAGAAAATGGGTTTCCATGTTCAGTGCTGTCAAAAGTGACCCTCAGGATGCAACGCTTCTCTTTGTGCTTGGGTCAAAGCCCACAAATAGGTAGGGCAGTCAGCAACAGGGTGAGATCTTCCAGATGCCTTGTCTTACAGACAACAATTCTGGCTCATTTGGGCTGAATTTTAACCCCTGTGCCTTGTATCTGCTCTGCAGTGCAAGCAAAGCAGCAGGTCAGAATTATGACTGTCAGTGTCTCGAAGGTGCAGAAATTGAGGGATAAGCATTATAAACTGTAAGGATCAGCTCATTTATGGTACAAGGGACAGCACCTCCCCACTAATTCTACAAATAGACTTTAGATATGGGTGTCTACTATTTGACTGTCAGTGGGAAGTGTATATCTCATAAGGCTCTGACCTGGTTATCTCCTGACCCTGAGCAATTAATCACCAGCATCTAACAGGGAGTAGCTGTGCACAGCAGCATTTGGTGTCCAGCCTCTTCAGAACAGTGCTTTCACCTTTTCTATAGCTTTCCACAACGTGGGACCACTACTTTCTTTGGACAAGAACTGGCACAAAATCATCCTCTCTGAACACACCAATTCCAGTCACTTATGAAAAAAAACAAACAGTGAAACAAAACATAAATCCTTCCCCAAAACAGAAAATCTTGTGCAGTAAAGTCACCAAACACCAAGGCCTAAGTTCTGCACAGAAGGCAGAACAAGAAGGGTCATCATCCCCCCTCCATATGTGTTGTGTTTCTCGTGCCTGTGCCTGCAGGAGAGGATGGGGAGAGGACCAAAATCTGCCATCCTGTCAAGCTGGTAGGGAGTGCTGGGGACTTTCCCGTTGCATCTGTTGTAAGCAGGAGGAATGGCTTTGTCTGCAGTGGGATTGTGCAAAGTTGGAGTAAGGTAGTGGAGAATCAGGCCCCATTGATTCTTTGTAGTACTGGAGCTTTGTTTTGAAGTGCAATAAAAATACAGGTGGCAGAGGAGATAATGCACGGCACCGTTCCTTTGGGACACTCGGGGAGACAGAAAGGAATTCCGAAATAAGGAGTGTGGGTTTTTTTCTAGCATTGATCACAAACACTAGCTCAAGAAAACACCCAGAAGTAGTAAATATGTAAATTTGTTATGAAAGAAGAACCTACAAGTACCAACTATGTTAGAGAATTTCTTTAAGGATATTTGATCCTCATGCAGAGTTTATCAGATTGTGGTTTAATTTGCACATTCAGGGTTTCTTGGCTGGTTATTTTTTGTTTTATTTTGCCTTTTTTAAGGGGGGGTTCTCTTTTAAAAAGCTTTTCTTTCTCTTCTGCTTAAATACTTGTACTGGAGGTATTGCACTTCTGCTGAGATACAAGAAGTATGTTTACAGGGTAATATAAATCAGGTTTGGAGATTACCAATTTCATATAAATTAGATGGGAGAATACTGTTCCGCTGTTTTGTTGTCTAAATTATATGGAAATTGGTCTTATGCAAGGAGTAAGTTCTCACAGAACAGGGCCCTTAGGCTTTTGGTTTAATTATCATAAGCTTCCATTTAATTAAACTTATTAAATGGTTTGGTGTAAAAGCAGACTATCATTTTGCAGAAGCTTTCTGAAACAGAAAAATATTTATACCCTAGCTGCTTGGTAAGGAAATAACACTTTTCTTCAGAGATGGTTCCCTCAATTTAAGGGCAAGGGTCACCTGAACCATCCTCACAGGAACCTTCAAACTCATTCAGAGGCATTACAACCTGCTCCTCACTACACAGCCAGCAAGTTCAGCTTGTCCTGCAGCTGGTATTTCACTTTACAGGCTAGAAGTCATAGGGCAGTGTTGGCATAAGAAGAAGTGGATGTAAGTGAACCAGGAGTACCTGGGAACTAAAAGTCCTAAACCCTCAGAATAGCGAGGCTTTGGAGCACAACAAATTATCAAAGCATCCAACCAAAAAAATCCAGCCCAACCTCAAAACAGGAACTTATTTGCTTTCGTCAGATCAGTTTGATAGATAATTTGGGCATTTTATGATATGGTGCCTGTATGAACTGGAGATGGGACTCAATGACTGAGGAAGCCTCTTCCAGCCTTCTGTTCATGGGCAATCCTTTTGTGAGGCTTTATTCTCCTAAAATAGCTAGATAATGGGATTGACCCCAGCTGTCCTGGCCACTTTTATATACAACCATTGTCCATGTATCATTTTAAGCAGGAAAGCCCTTATCTGAGGCACAGATATTATAAAGGTCTTCATTCTGACGAATCTGACTCTCAGTGACTCCCTACAGAACCCTGCCTTTATTTATCAAGTCTATAGCACAGCTTCTGGGAAATTCAACATAATTTAAAACTTTGGGTTGAAAAAATGTACTTATTGATACTTTTTTCCTGCTACAATGTTGTGGAGCAGCACTATGCATTTGTGGTACTGTGCAGTGACTCCTTTAAAAGGAATAATTAGAAGAATAATTAGTTGAACATGTGAAATAGAGATGCTTCTTCAGGGACATGTGAGAGGCTGATTAATAAGAGAAAGGAGGGCCCCTGAGTGTCAGGGACCTAATAAATATATTTAAGGACAAAAAGGTAGAAAAAGAAAGTACACATTACTAATGTTGATAGAAAGCCTTAACTGCCTAATGCATTTCAGAAATTGCTTGAGAATAGTTAATCTGTGTGATAACATGACCCTCAGGGTTAGTTAGATCTGTGAATTCTTATCCCCCTGGGGACTTAGCAAGTTTCCAGAGATTCACTGCGAGTTCTTATAAGGAAAAGGCATTCACAATTGGAAGATTTCATGCAGGTTTTGCTTCTGAATACTCATGTTACACAAACTCAAATTTTCTGAGATAATGGCAGAGAATGGAACTCAGTACTAGCCATACTGTTAATTTAAAATTTCACTTTCTAAAAGCACAATCAGGCACATTTGGATTTATTATGGGATCACATATAACTCTAGATGAAAGGAAGTGTTTTACCATAACAATACTTGATTGCTTCTCTGTGCTAAATTAAACTGTGCATGTATATGCTGAAAAACAAATGTATCAGTTGGTATTTTCTTCATTTGATCAGGCATTTCTCACACACCCTTTACAAAAATTTCATGGGAAACTCACAGAAAAACCCACCTAACAGATATAGACTGGAACCATAAAGAGCTTAGTATTTGCAGCCTCATCAGAGTTTTAGGAATACTGCCAATGGGAAGGCAAAACACATTTTTGAGAGTTCAAAAGAAAATGTAGGCAGTGTAGCATACTACTGACCACAGCAGTGGTGATCATCAGGTTCCTTCTCCCAGGGCCAGCAGGCACCAGTGCTGCTGGGGCATGAAACATATCCTTTGGTGAGCAGGGGAAGCTGGAAATGTGGTTTCTGTTTTGCTTGAGATGCTGTGTCCCAGCTGGCCTAGGAGAGAGATGCAAAACAAAAATATTTTACAGAAGGCAGTTTTTACACCACCATATAGGACTATGAGACTGGGATTTCCAAAGGAATTTAGAGCAGTTAGGCATCCAAATCCCTCTGAAATATATCAGCTGTAGAAGTTAGTGACATGTTATAGGAGAAGCTTTTTCTTTTGAAGAACAAGATGGATTCACTCTTCTTAATGCGGGTGTAAATGTGCAGAAAGGGGCAAAAGAAAGGAAATACTCTGCAGTTGGCAGTATCATGGATTGAAAGAACCTGCATGTTCTCATTTGTGTGGGGAATCCATTGATTCCTTCACACCCAACCAGTGTTTTTGCCCAGACTGTAATCCAGGGTTTGTGTTCCTGCACAGCTTTAAAAGAGGTGAGTGAGATCAGAGGGCAATGATCCTGAAAGTAAAAAGCAGCCACACACTTTGTGCATGTATTTCTGACTAGATACCTTTGGCTCACCCTCTAAAGTAAAGCAAGATTTGTTTCTACCAGTGACATTGATATAAATGGTACAGAAGGTATACTTTTCAGCTGATTCTGCAAAATGGAGTGCTCACCACATAGTTGTGCATAGGAGGTCCTTCCCATATATATAATTTAACAAAAAAAAAAAGAAGCTTTTGTACTAATAAGTTACAGCTTAAAGCTTTCTTATTTGGGAAAATTCCAGCCTTTGTGCTCATATCCCAGTTATTACAGTAAAGACTTCCAAATGGGAGATATTTTAGAAGAAAACAGTACCAGAGTGATAAGGGTACTGTGCTTATTTTTCTTCAAGCATTGGTATGCTTTTAGTTCAAGAAGGAATTTTAAAAGGTTCTAGATGAGATGGTACAAATCAAACATATTCTTATAATATTTATATAAAATATGTCAAGAAGAAGGAATAACAGGGACTATTATAACACATTGCCTGAGAAACAAGAACAATGGCAGGGCCAGACCTTATTGACCACAGCTTGATAGAGCAAGCACGGGACAGTAAAAATTATTTTAGAAACATAAGATTTTATTAATTAAGAACAATATTTCCTTTGCCATTCCATGTAACTGCCCATTAAATGTGGTTTTTGTGGGAGGATGCATACCTGGAAGACTTGAATGATCTACCACTGCTAAAAATATGCACACTGGCCAAAGCAAAGTAAAATCTCTTGTCTCTGGAATTGGTATTTCCTACTTTGGTATCTTTTCCTGTAGGGATATTAACATACAGATAACATTAACAGAATGAAAATTTATTAGCAATGACAGAAAGGCAAGGAAGATTGGTGAGTAAGATCCAAGGGTATGAGGGGAAAGATCAAAAAACATCACAGAGTCTATCATCAGTCTGTTCCTGGGTACCTAGGAGAGAAAGTGAAGCTTCAAAAAGATGAGAAGAAAGCTGATGATGGGTGACACAAGCAGCTCCTCTCCAGGACAATGACAGAACAGTAATTATAGACAACGATGACATGTGATGGAGAGCTTTACCCTCCAACTTTACAGGAAATGATCAGGGCAAAATACACTCTGTGATAGGAGGGATAGGGAAAGAAAGGAAGGGTGAAAGGAATCCTCTGCCACTGCCCCATCACTATGCTTGTCCTATCAGGAGTGAGAGCAACCCAAAGCAAGAGAAGCAAAGAGAAGTGTCCCTCTGCAGAAGACAAGCAGGGCACTTTGAGCTGAATGCGTGTCCCTGTGTCCTGGACGGTGCTCAGGGCTGCTCCTGGAAGGCCAAGCCTTCCCCTCACTCAGCAGGAGCCTGCAAGAATCACAGATCAGTGTTGGACACTGCCAGCAATGACCCTGAAATGTGGGTGCTTATTTCAATTTGTAATCCATATAATCTATATTTATAGTCCTTCCTGTAGGCTGAAGCCTGCTAAGAGAGCATTGCAGGAAATATTTGAGGTGCAGAAACTCAGAACAAGTGCCAGTGTGGAAAGCCAGCCAGCAGCCTCTTCCCAGAGCATCCCAAGTGTGCTCCAAGGAGGGGTTTGGTGTCCCCCAGGAACCCCTGGCTGGGCTCACTCTCACCCTGCTGCTCACAGGGCAAGGGCAAAGGCAGGTGGGTGAGCAGGGGCACGGTGGGAGTGCCCTGATGGGGTGGGATGATGCTGTGAGGAGGGGCAGGCCCATGGACAAGCACCAGATGTAACCCTAGAGCCTGCTGCCAGCTCACTGAGAGAGGCTCTGTCCAAAGACAAACACAGGCAGAAATGCTCCCTGTACACATGCACATACACATGCTCACTCTCACACACACAGATACTGTAAGGCTCAACAAAAGATCAAAAGCAAATAAATGAAGCAAATTAATGAAAATGGAGTGTAAGACTGTAATCACACCCAACCATACAAACCAAAAAAAGAGCTCTGACCAAATTAGTATGTAATGCACTACTTCAGACAGATGTTTGAATAGGAACAAAAGGAAATAAGGAGGAAACTCATACAATGCTGGTTTGAGTACTTTCAGGAATATGAAAAAAAAAAAGAAAAGGATAATTTCCCATTTAGCCTGCAGCAGAAATAAGGCCAGATCCTGATCCATTGAAGATACTCTTCCCATTGCCTTCAACAAAATCACCATCCAGCCTCTGCAATAACAGCTGAGAAACGTTTCCTGAACAAAAAGGGCAGGGCTGTGTCTGCCTGGGCTGGGGGCTCCTGGGCACGGATTAGCAGTTAACCCAGGCACAGGCTTTGCTAGACTCTCACAGTACTTCTCTTTCTGCTTCTCTTTTTATTGCCCACAGACTTTAACCATGAAAATCACAAGTGTTTTTTCTTTAGCATGTAGAATTTGAGAACATTTGTTTCCAGTTGTGATCATAAAGAGATAAACAAACTTCTGCTAGCATGACAGCTGCAGTCATGGCCACTGCAGCAAACATGGCACAGGGCACTGCATCTGCACAGGCACAACAACTGCCTCCCCAAAACTGCACCAGTTTCTCAATCTATTCCATCTACTTATTCAAAGAAGAATTAACTATCTGTTTAGAGGGAGAGGGTATCAGTGATTCCCAGCAGTTCCATGTATTCCAGTTTCTGGTATCAAAATACTCAATTTTACTGAGTCACATAACTGCTTTTTGACATTCCTTTAGGACCTGCTGTATTGGATGTGGACTGATACTGATAAATTGTAAATTTGTCACTGTAATTTTGTCATCCTAGGATCTCATTCATAGACATTAGAAATGTGTGCTGTAAGATGTAATTTATACAAGAGATTAATAAAACGGTCTTTTTGATCCTCTGTTTTCCCATGCAGAAAGGCTTTTCCATTAACATCACAACCTTGTTGTTTCTTTAAGTGCTACTCAGTTCTCTCCTTCACAGATGGGCAGCCTGAATTATTTACTGGTGCTGTGCAGGGTCATCAGTGAACCTCAGATCACACTTAGACTGCCAGATTGTCTTTAACACGAAGTCTTGGCTGTCACAGTTCTCTCCACTGCCTTCTCAAGGTAGATCCAGAAGGTGCCAGGAGACAGCAAAACCTGCCCATTGATGCCTGTAATCTCAAAGCTGACACTTACCTTACCTTGCTGTTGGGCAGGGATGATGGCTGAGTCTCTTCAAATGCGGTTTTAAGAGCTGGATGAAGGATTTCTTGTCCAAACACTAAAATCAGCTCTTGACTCATCACACCCGGTTGAGGAAAATGCCTTTTGGAAGCAAACAAAGACATCAGAGACTTTCCCATCCACTGATCTGAATGTGCCTGCAATCAGCTCAGGTGCAGGACTTGGTGCACTGTCCTATCTGCCCATTGAATCTCTGAAGAACTTGTGAAGAAATCAACTCCCTGAGTGGCAAGATCATGAGTTTGCATGCTGTGAAAGGCCAGAGTCCAGGAACAGAGCCACAAAGCTGAAACCTCATCCCTCCATATCTCAGCTCCATCTGAGAGCTGGGAAAAGGGAGAATGGCTTATCAGTAATTTTATACTCCACAAGTGCAAGCCCAACTCCTCCACTGCCGTGCATGACAATTACTCATTACACTTCCAAATCACCCTGGAGTGTCACTCTGCTGTTCCTCTCCTATAACTGAGGCTGAGAGGCACTGGAGATCTGGAGCACTTGTGAGAATTACAGTGACACCACTGCAAATTGTCTTGTATTTTAGCTACCAAGGAAGTCAAAGGGACTGGCCCTTGCCAAGAAGTGTCCTGCTGCAGCAGCAAGATCCCTGGTGCTTCCAGCCTAACTCGTTTATAAAGTTACACATTTACTCTGGAAGTCAGCAGAGCTATCACAGATCTGAACTCCATGTAATTAGGAGACAGCATCAGGTGATAAAAATGCAGAGTAAGTCCTAGCAAGGGAGGCAGGGCTTGGTGGTCTTGGCTGCAAGGAAGAACACACAACCAGAGAAAGTATATTCAAAAATAAACTGCAAAAACTGCAGTTGACTGTGACACCCACCTTGATGGTTCTTACAACATTATCATAATTTATCTCATCTGTCCTGTTCCCTTTTACCATCTGTCCAGCTTCCTTTCCAACCCTGTAAGTACTCTTTGATCCGGTAATCCTTGCTTGGTCCCCAAAGAGGTGCCTCTGCAGTTTGATTTTTTGTTTGTTTGGTTTTCATTTGTTGGTTTGGGGGTTTTTGTTCTGTTTTGGTTTTTGTTGGTTTTCTTTTTTAAATTTTATTTAAATAATTTCTATTCTCTGATGCCAAAAATAAACATGGCAATTGATTCAAATTATTAAAGGCTTATTATTAAAACAGAAAATACCAGATAAGTTAATGAAAACATTTAATTTTTAATGCATTGTGTTTTTCCATTATTTTACACAATGCACCAGGACAAAAGTGAGATGTTCTTAAAGTGAATACATTCAGAGGCTCAACTTTTCTTCTAACTATAGCAGAATGGAAACTAGGAACTGTTTAACAGACTAAGAGATAGAGAAATATCTAACAAAATTAACAGATGCTAACGAACCTCCATTTATCCCCAAATTGCATATATTTCTTTAAAGTTACATCTAATCTTTTGGGGAAAACTAATCTACTTGATTGAGTATAAACATACTTGCGTGAGGCAACAACAATTTTGGATTTTATACCAGAATATTTTTGTAATTGCCCCTGAAAGGCAGCAATTTTCTGATGCTGTATTAGAACATAATATAATACCCCTTAACAGCTGAATACATGTCTGGGGCCAAGCAGCCCTGGAACAGTATTTATGCTAATTAAAACTAATTTCTTTGCAAAAGTTTTAGTCTTAGCAAACAATTTAAACTTCATGTGTACCTTTCAATTCTTCTTATATCAAGAAAGTATTTGCAGCAACATCGTCATTAGGCAGTTATGTTTGTGAAATTAGGTACATATGATGGCAATTAGAGGCAGAACCTCCAAAAATCCTGGTAGTATACCCAGGCATGGCTATAGCTATTTTAAGCAGATTTATACTTAGGGCATCAAAGAATGTCACAAAAGAAGAAAATATGGTAACTGTTGCTTTAAATTATAGCTATCATTACTTCAAAAGGATATTCAATCAGAAACCACTGCAAACTTAAACTATTTATGTCTTCTGACACTGAAAGGAAAGTAGGCAGTTTCAGCCTGTCATCTCCTAATTCCTTTTTTTTTTTTGTGTTTAATAAAAGAAAAGTACTGTTCGGTCTAAGAAACAAGTTATAAGTCCAGGAGGAATGAGTTAGAACAGGTCTCCTGCTTGTTTTTGACCTTTCCCTGTCTGTCAGGCTCATTAAGTATTGCAGGTTCTTGGCTAGTTATTTTACAACAACTATTGGAAAAATGAAACAAACCTGTGCAATGATCTTGCTTTGGCTGCTTGGACATAACAGCCAGCAGTGTTTGCCCAGCAAAACAGCTGCTGGGTCAAGGTAGAGCTATTTTCCCCTACAAATCAAAAAGACAAAAGTGAAGCCACAGTTACTTGCAGAGTAAATTTGGAACAAAATCCTAAGATCATGATTAAATTGTCCACGGGGATTCCTGACTGCTTCTGGTAACAAGAACACACCTCCCTGCAGTCAAATGTTTAAAAGCAAGGAACTTTCTGTTCAACAAAATGTCTACAGTTTGGCCATGGGATGGTCTGAAAAAACTAGCAGGAGTTTCAGGGGGTAAATTAATTAAAAAAATAAAATTCTTTATGTGCCTGCTATCCTTTCCTCTCCAGAGGAACTCAATGTGTTGAGCAAAGAGTGATGAGGTGTCATTAAGTTTAGAAATAAAATTACAAAAAAAGGAGAAATGCCTACAGAAGAGTGAAAGGGATCTCATGACAAGAAAGGGGAGAAAAAGATACGTCCTCTGTGCAAAATACATTCCCCAGGCAAAGTGAGCACCTTGTATTCCCAGCTGCAGGGAAGAAGGCAGACACAGAAATCTGCAGCTGGGAGATGGGTGGGTGCAGGGGAATTCCAGATAACTTTGTGGGGCAGGCTTTGGGGGAGCAGAGCAGGCAGCAGACTATCAGTAATTTTGCCAGGCAGATGCAAGCAGCTCACAGCTCATGAGGCTCCAAAGCAATGAATTACAGAGTTGGAATTACAGCACTTCCATCACACAAATACGTGGATGTGAGGCAGGAGCAAAAGAGCCCAAAGCAAGAATCAAGCCTGTTTGGCACTTTCCAGAAAGTGGGACCATTGCTGAAGAACACTTCAATTTTGAATGACGCTGGTCACACCTGTGACAGTGGCTGAGGATTCCTGTCAGGGTCTCTCCCCCGTGGCAGTGCCTGGCTGGGAGTTGAGCCCCTCCACGATCAGGGGTTTTTTGGCTGATTGCTCTGCTCCCAGGGTAGCTGGTTTGTGCCCCAGGTCATGAGTCAGGATCACGGCCCTGTGGAAGGCAGAGAGGGGCTTCAGAACATAACAAGGCAATTCTCAGCCCAGACAATTTCAGGGGAATGTCCCATGGCAGAGGGTCCGTGCAGTGCCTCTGGAGCAGCTCCATGGACCAGCATCCCTAATTCCCCTGACCCAAGTGCTGAAACCACTCTGGTTCTGCTTCATGTTCATCCTCTGCACCCACAGTGAGAGGGAGGTCAAAATCAAACAGTTTCAGCACAGAGCACAGGACCTGACATTTAGAGAAATGTCTGGTAAAAGCACCCAAAGGAAAAACCGAGTGTAACACGTTGCCACAGTTCTCATCACTGGCATTTTAGCTATATTTCAAAACATGCATCTAGCATTTATTATAATTTGCATTGGGCTTTTAAAAAAATTTGTCTTGGTAGAATCTATTTGTGAAAAAAAACATTTCTCTGCTTCCCTTTCCCACTCAGCAATATAAACTAATTAACAAAACAGTTTGTACTATTCACAGATTTGTACCAATCACCACAGTGAAAAAGCAAGTTAACCAACCCACATCTAAATAAATAAATGGTTGACATCTGTCCTCAACAAGATTACTGACAGTAGTTTGCTTAGGCACAGAGTCCAGCACAGCTTCTCTCCAGCAAGATTCATGTGCTTTTTGGTCTGAAACATTGTCCCAGCTTAGCTGTTTTTTTCTTTTCTGCACCAGCAGGAGAGAGTACAAGAACTAGAGAGAAGGAGTAAATATCTTCCCTTATGTGAATTAAATAAAGAAATACTACTAAGAAAAAAAAGTCTTTTGACTCTTGAAAAGGATCTAAAGACACAATGAAGAGACAAAAGTTACTACATGGAGAAGTAGCTGCAGAATAAACATAAACGGCAATAAAACCAGAAAAACCTAAGTGTTTCATTCCACAGGGCCACTGTCCTTTGCCATGGGGACCCCTGTACCTTTGAGGTGACACAAACTTTCTGCTCATCACAGGTAACCACTGCCTTAGCAAATCGTTCCAGGGACTGGAATGCAGCAATAACTGATCTAATTAGTGTGGGCTGTAATCTAGGAGGGTTCATTATGTCACACACGTTATGACTCCTGGGTATTACTAAGGGACTCATTTGTAGCAGTTGAGGTGGATTTCTCTGCGCACATATAACGTCACCCATGTGGCCATGGTAAAGTGGCTTTAGGATGATCTGACAGAGTTAAAATCTCTGACTTTGAGCAGGGTTGAGTTTCCAGACAGTAATAAACAAATCAGCAAATAGTACAGATTTACTTCTTACCAGGAGAAGGGGGAAAAAAATGAAATGTAATGGCTACCTCAGATTGAAATGGCAAGTAAACTCTGTGACAAAACTACAAAGGAAACTAATAAATCATGCCAGAGGAAATATGTACCATAATTAAAGACACACACAAACTTGACAGAGACTTTACATTTCTGGGTACAATACCTGTTTACTTCATGGAACATGGTAAAAGTTTAATGGCTCCTTAAGAGGAGTCAGTTATTTATTATTTCTGCTCTAAAAGCCCCCATGGGCCTTCCCCCAGCAGGAAAGCAGGCCTATGCTCTAGGTAACAAACCCAACCACATGAAATACAGAACGAGACAAATGCATAAAAGTGTATAAGCAGCTTTCAGTACTACAATGCTGAAGTAAAAACCAGGTTATAATTAAATTTTATTTAACCTCTAAAAAGGTTACAAATATAACTTCTATTATTTGCTTCACTTCAGGAGTATCACACCAATTAGACATTTCACAGCCTTTGCTTTTATTACTGAAAAAGTTCATTTCCACACAGATACAAATATGCTTTTCCCTTTGACTTACATACTGTCTGATATAAAAAAAAAATCTTCTGGAGAGCACTTATGCCTGTGCTTAACATTAAGCAGTCCTTAGAGCCCCTGCCTGCACCTTCTTAAATCAATATTAAAGCCTCTGTTAATTTTGTTTGTTCATGATCCCCACTCAAGGGGAAAATGCCACCATGGCATTGACATTGGTGACTTCTGTGGTGTTCTATTTTGAACACACTGATCTTCAGACCTGATCTAAAATTAACTGAAATGAATTAATTCTTTACTTATTTTCATATGATTTGCATTGGACCTGCCTTCTTTTTAGGAGTCAGAACGCAATGTTATTTTTTTCTCAGGTTCCTTTTGAAAAATTGAATTTTACAAAGTTCAGTTTATAAAGTAGAATATCGGAATTAAATCTGTATGTAGAATATAGCACCGTTCAACTAGAAATGTCAAGTTGTGTATGAGGCTAGCATGAAAATGCTGCAGTATGAGTTGTGTTTGTTTCATTGCAATATGTTTTACTGGCTGAAAGCACCATGGACTAAAAATCTAAATCTAAATCTAAAACTTTAAAAATTATATTTAAGAAATCCTTTCTCATAGAAAGCTAAAGACCTAACTGGATGACTTATTTCCATTACTTTCTAACCCAGATGAGGGTTCAATATCTCTTAAATGGTTTTTTAAAATCTCAAATATAAATTTAATTTTCAGATACAAATTAGATTCCCATTCTCTTACAAAACCTTCTCTAATGCTGTTACCTCCAGTATCCTTTTTGATGTCTAGGTATCAAATATATTTCTAAGTGGGTACCAAACCAGATAGAAAGACTGACTGTATTTAATCTTTAATTAAATGCTGGAAGATTTCCTTCAGTAGCATTAAGCTCAGAAGTGAGAAAATATAATTAAATAATGCTCCTACGCATGCGATGATCAGCATTCTTGCATGCAAGGTGTGGTAGCACAGTAAGCTAAGGATTACTTCTCAGTTTTACTTTTATATTGGAATTCTCATAGCTCAGGAGAAACCCTATTCTGTATGCATGAAGTATTAACCAGGCAATTGTCTTAAGGATGCAGTGGATTTATTAAAGTCCATTAATCTGATTAATAATTGGATTGCTGACAAGTTAAGTGTCTCAGTGCTCTTAAAACAAAGTATATTTTAAATGTATCTGACTTCCTCCCATTGTCTGTCATCTCACTGAAGATGTGGGAAATGAAAGGTTGCTATCATAAGAGGTTGCTACCCTGTGGAAGCCCTGGTATCATTAACAAGCACAGAAAAGCCTCAACATGAAGAGCTGGTGGGCTGTACAAGGTTTTCAAAGACACTGAGGCAGGAATTGAATGACAGCAGAAAAGGAGGTTAATCTTTAACAGTCTTGTTCTAAATGGAAATATTTCCAATACTGGTGACCTGCTGCAATTTCCACGTGTACATCTGAGACATTCCTTTGTGTGGACATGTTCTACGTGATGTCTTGGCAGGAACCAAGAGCACAGACTCTGCTCTGACCCACCCTGTGACCCCGGATAAATCATTCCACTGCTCTGCTTCTCCTCTTGCTTTTGCCTGTCTTGCTTCTTTAGAGCACAAGTTCTTCCTACAAGGAGCCAACCCCTAGTTACCTTTTTGTCTGACATGCTGAGGCCCTGATCTCAGATGGGGAACTTTTGAAAATAATAAAAATAGTGGTGAGGAGGGGATGGTACTGACATTCCGAGCCCTCATTCTATCCCAGCATCAGCACAATCACACCTACAATATATCATAATGGATTTAGCTAAAAATTAGGGGTTAGAGAATCAGACATGTCATAATGGAGCTACAGGTGAGAAAAGACCTCTGTAGTCTTTTCTGTTCACTGCTGGATATTTAATTTACATTAAATAATAGGGGTTTTTTCCATATTGTGAGATGAAAAACACAAACTTAGTTGGCCTGGAGAGCCAAAGCAAATTGTATCAACAACCCAGGCTAAATTAAGGGGAGCCATTCTTTGTCTTCCACTCCTTTTCACTGTGCTGAAGACAAAGAAAAAGAACAAAGTATAGAAGGATAAGAACAAAGTATAGAATAAAGTTAGGCACTCTCAAGACATGGCATCTGCTTGGCTGGAAGGGTTCAGATTCACACCTCACCCACCCCAGAAAGGCACTAGAATGATCAGTGTATCTGATCCAAGACTGGACATATTTGTGCCCCCTCTTGAGGCTGTTTGCCACTGAACATTGACACTGCTCTGCCACTTTGGGCCTCAAGCTTGGGAGATTGTGAGATCCTAAGCCTGTTCTGGCTTAGCATCTCTGTTAGGCACACAGTCACCCAAGAAGGGCACAGCCCCAGCAGGGCTGCCTTCAGCACCCCCTAAATTCTCCTCAGCATGCTGTGACTCCCTCTGGATTGCCTCAGAAGCTGACTTGGCTGGATCCCTCTCCCAGCCTTGCCCTAGCAGGAGGACAAGCTCAGGCATGGCCTCAGCAGAGGTGTTATACCAGGAGCAAGGTGAGAAAGCCAACCCCATCCTCCATGGGAATGGCCCACCTGTGGCATTGATGAGAAGATTTTGCACAGCTCCCGTGCTGAAACACTCCATGTCTGGCACCAGGACTGTGCTGCTGGAAAACCCTCCAGGTGATTCAGGTCTTCAGCTGTGGGATGAGGTAAGCCTGGAAGAACTGCTAAAAATGGTATTCCAGGACTACTTTGGGATGTAGCTGTGTGCTCATTCCAGCCCCAGTGCAAAACTGAGATCCCCCTGGGCAGTTCCAGCATCTCACACCTCCAGGGTTCTGCCTCTTCTCCAGTGCCCTTAGGTTTGCAGAACTTTGACATGCATCCTGCAAACTGGAGGATGATTGGCCTCATCCTCACTATCACCTCTGTCTCCAACCATGTGCCTTCTTCAGCACAAGAGTTTTGGTGTCCTGGGAACTTTGTGAAAGCTACCAAGATGAATCTAGATAGAGAACACATACCCCAAATCACTAGGAAAAACATTCTGGGCCACTTCTGAGCCAGTGACCAGTGGCCAGGGACCATTCTGGGTCACTTCAGAGCCACATAAAACAGCAAAGAAAACGTGTAACAGTTTTGATAAACAGGCTTTGCTACTGTGACCCCCAAAAAAACCCACTCAGAAATACAGAACAAAGTCAAGACTGCAGGATATAAGAAACTCATATTTTTTATCCTTTCCAGCTTTTACCCTTACTCCTCTTTTTAAAGCAAGCTTGACCTACTGTGACTCCTAGAAGTTACCTGCTGGGCACATGGGATATATTTCAGTAACTAGAGAATGAGAAATATATACTAGGCTATGGAATAGAAACCAAAATAAAAGCTTTACCATTAGGAATATTAATGTTGGTACAGTCTGAGTTAAGACAGTTACAGACTGGAAGACTCAGTTGCTGCCCTTAGTTTGTGTAAGTAGGAATATCAGCAATTCATCCTGTGAAAAACAGTACTTCAGCTGGCAGAGGTGGAAGGGAAGAGTGTGAGAAATTGGGGCCTTTTGTCTTGGGTTACATGTTTAGGGGCTAGAAAAACCCTACTACCTTTTTATTTCACCTCTGTAAAAAACAAATAAAATTAAATGGAAGGAAAGAAAAAAAGCTCCACCAACACCACAGCACCATGACAGTGATGTGCATAATGATCTTTGGCAGCCTGAGATAAGATCACAGCCCGTGGGACTGCTGGAGCCTGGAGCTAACAGACCCCTGCTTTGGGGAAACACTAGAAGTGTACAGGAAAAAAAAAAGCTCAGTTTCCATATTAAAAAGAAAGGAGAGGTGCATTGCTAAATCCATTCCTTCTGAAGAAACCTCTGAAAATACAAATATATGAAAACCTCTGAGTCACTTCTGCATCTCTCAGCAGTAATACCAGGAAGGGCTGCTCTGCTCCCAGTTTGTCCCAGGAGCTATGCTCTGCTCAGGTAGTTCCATCAGTTCTTTCAGTAAAAGTCACCATGCAGATATCATTGTCCCATTAAAGTCACTATAGGGTTTTTTTAAAGTCACTAAAGGTTTTTTTTTCCTAATGCAAACTTGTCCATAAGGTTTAAATCCAGAATATAATGAATTATGTTCATCTAGGTGACTGCTGTCAGTATCCTATCTCCCTCTAATATTGGGACCAAGCCTGTCCTTTCAGGAACGTTGTTTGAAATGTCTGTTATTGAATTAAAAAAACAGAACTCTGTTCTGTTCCAAGAAAAGACCCAGAAACTTTTCAAAGTCCACAAGTAGCTTTGCTGTTTCTATTGATTTTAGATGCAAGGTGTGAAATACAACAACTAAATGCAATACTAGTGAAAAATAAGTTATTTATGGTCCTCTTCAGTAGGATTAGTTTCTCTAAATAATTCCTTGTTTATCTGCGTTAATGTTTGGACTAGTGCAGTGGGAGGGAACAGCAGGATGGGAAAAAGTTTCCTTTTTGGGAAGATTTAAGGGAATGTCAAACTGTGCCTGGCTGCTGCTGAAAATCCATCCCATACCCTGGGTGCTGAGCAGAGGGAAGCCATGCTGCTGGTTAGCTTCAAGGACTGGACCAGAAAAATCAGAGGTTGGCAGACCTGTGCGTGTTTGAACAGAGGAAAATACACTATAAAGAAATGTTGAGTGGGTGGAAAGTGCAGGGAGCAGCAGTTCTGTGAATCACTTCCTCCCCCAAGGCCTTGCTGTCATTAGGAGTACAGGTGTGTGGTTTTCAAAACACATGTTGTCCATACTGATATTTTAACAAGCCTTAGTAAAAGCAGTAGCAGTTCTAACAGGCATTTACTGGTCAAGATAAACCCTAAGCTCCCCCCTCTGGGTTGTCACACTCAGCTAACATGTTAAAACTGTTGCTGCCTAGTCCAAGAAAGGATTTTAACATGAGTTAAAAATAAAGTCCTTTTTGTACATGCATGGCTTAAGAGAGAAGAGTCCAAATCCCTTCTTCTAGCAAGAATAGAGAGAAGCAGCAGAAAAAGAGGATTAGAACCAGCATATGTGCTCTGTCTTGCCTGTTTACTTCCCAAGATTTTATTTTGCTTTGCTCCACTTACTCGTGCGCCGCTGGATGCCGACAAAATTAATTTCTGAATGACCTTTAAATCAGTCCCTCATACAGATCATGGTCAAGGCATGGATTTCTGGAGCCAAGTGCCCCCTAGCACATTAACAGGTGAATGTTTTGCAAAGCAGACTCTTCTGAATATGGTAGTTCTCACCAACTCAAAATCTTTCATCTCTTTAAAAGCATTAGAAACAGAGGATGAGGCAGATGCTCTCACAACCAGCCAGCTCGGCTTCTGGGAAACATCAGAAAAATTCTTTGGCATTTTCTGAGGTGCAAGACAAGGCAGAATTTCCCCCAAAAGCATGAAAGCAAAGTTCATGTCCATTGCCATGCAACTGTATTACACTAATAGTGAATTTGGAGCTCAGTGCCTAGTACTAATCACTCATTCTGAGTCAATTTGAACGCACGCTCTCCAGAGGCAGCCCAAGCCTGAACTGAAACACTGTAGGAAGTAAAATGTCATTTAACTGGAGAAAGGAAAGAGCCTAGTGAAAGTAAGAGAATTCAAGGGGCACTCCTTTCTGCTGTCATTTGTCATGTATGACACAGGAATGTTGACATCACCCTCTGATAAATGACACTGGCACCTGCATCAGAGAGATATTCTTCAGCAAAATAGAAGCCTGAAAATCCAGCAGCAGGGCACTACTAGTAGGTTCCAGGAGCTTGCAAGAAAGGAAAGATAGATGATGGTAATTTTCTTCCAAAGAGAAACATAAGACTTTTAAAGAACCATTCCCTTCTGCTTCCCCTTCTGCTCCCCCTGGGCTTTGGGAAATGATTCTGTTTTCTAAATCTAATAGTGTCTGAGACACAAGCTATAAGTTATCCAAGAGCTAACCCGTGGCACTCATGCCACCAGCCAGTCCAGCAGGATAAGTGTCGAGCAGAGAGCTCCAGAAGGCATTCCCTTGACAGAGAGCTTCAAAGGGGCCAGACTGGCCTTCTCTTGTCCTGGGCCACTTAGAGATGTCAAAGAACAGACTATTCTAGCATCAGTCCTTCCAAATCTCACCTTTGCATTCACAACCTATAGTGCAGAGATTTTTTCCTCTTAGAAAGGGAATGCACATCTCCACTCCACTCCTGTATGCTGTACAGCTGCAGGTTTGTGGCAGAGGAATTCTCTTGGGAAACCTCTGCACAGCCATACAGAGCCTGCTGTGGTGTGCTTTGACATCAGCAGGCAAAGGTAACTAAAGACTTTTTTTCTCATCTTAAGACAGATACATCACCAGTTTTCTGTGTTGAAAAGCCAAAGGCCAGTGGATTAGTTGTAATTGTGAGGGGAAAGTCCTTCTACTTTTAAGAATGGAAAATAAATAGATGTGTCTTCTCTGTCAGATTTTTTTACTTGGTTGGCTCATGGAACTTATATGCAGCTTGACTTTTCTTCTAATTTTATGCCAGAAAAGAAGAGGAAAAATCTATTTGATTTGGAGCAACAGGTTGTGAAGGCAAGAACACAAACTCTGTGACCAAGGTAGCCTGGTCCATCATCAGGAAACCTGCATCCCATGCCAAGTGCCTGCCTAGCTACTAGCCAGTCTCAATTTGTTCTAACCTGCTAGCTACTGTCCAGTCCATTTGTCCCTTGCCATCTCCATGGATCTCCATGCAGGGATAGGGACTAATAGCCCAGTAGCTCTGGGCCAAGAAATATCCTTTTCATCCTGCACAGCCAGCACTGTCTTCCAGACCTCTGAGTGCACGAGGGAGGCTGGAATCTGGATGCAGAACAGCTGGCTTGAAACACACCCTCACAAGCCAGTACTGGCTGAAAGGAGAAAACTCTGAAGAAAGAAGCAGTACATGGGCTAACCTTCACATGCAGGGCTCCTTCCCCAGGACTGCTAAAACATTGTGCTGCTCTTGGCTCTTCCTGAATCCATCTTTGGTTCTGAGCACTGGAGCAGAAGCAATCTCTGTACCCCTGATTATCCTGCTGGGATAACAACCCCACATCCATGTCTTCAATATTGTCAGGCTGGATTGTCATAAACTGAGCTATGTAACACACTCTCCAGGAAAATACACTTTCATCTTCTAACCTACAGAACCAAAAGACAGCATATCACACTGATCTGCTCTTCAGGCTGCTTTGGACTAGAAACTTGCTAATTAAGCTGCAGGCTTGTGACTGGTGAGCCCCAGCCAGCTGGGCTGGGTGCCTTCCCCTCAGGAGCTCCAGACCTTCTGCACCACAGTGAAAGGCAAACAGCAACTGCAGATGCTGACCCTTGGCTTGGTGGGGTTAGGTCAGCCCCATTTGAAAAGGGTGCTTTGGCAAAAGGCAATTCATTTTATCTCATCATGTCGCACATGTATGGCTATGGTCATCACAAAAGCTAGTGATGCAATTTTCATACCCAAGGAAATATGAAAATTTAAGTGCTTAGGCTTGGCTAACAACTTTCTTCAGCCCATTCTTCAGAAGAAAACAGTAATTTCAGCAACTGATGGAAACTGTGAATTCTAACGAAGGTGGGTGAGACAAGACATTGTTTTTACTGTACACATTTTTTTCAAAAAATAAAGACATCATTATCCTTATAGTCTTGATACTTCTAACAGCTTTCCTTTAGCAAACTATTACTTGATGAATTTATAATGTTTAGAGCATAGCAATGATGACATAATTTTGTTGTAATGAAGATAAATATTGTCTCAGAACATCAGAAGGCAGCACATCACCCATTAGGTGTTATGATTTCAAAATACCCTAAAGAAAGGTCTTCTGGGCAGGTTGCAGGAAGCTACACACTGATTTTGATAAAATACAAGTTATTGAAAGGTTCAATTCAGTCCAAATCTAGCATCAACTGTTCAGCCCCATATATTTAAACACAGAATAAGTGAAAAGAGCCCTCCTAGGACTCTCCGTGTTCTCCATGCACTGGCCAGACAATGATCTAATACCAGCAGTGACTTTGGGGATATTTGTTTATCTGCTCTGAGCCCAGTTCAGTGACTCAGAGGTAACGTGGCATTTCACTGATGTTCTGTTGGACCCTGTTTTGTTTGTAACTCTATCCTGAAGGGGGCCATTCATAGCAGGCATTCAGGAATGCTGCAGAAGGGGTAATTTGAAGATGGTTGCAAACACATTTGTGGATACAAACGGGGCAGCCACAAGTCTTCATGCCTTATCTCTGTAAAAGCAAGTCTAAAATGGCAGGGTGGGAGAACAGGGGGCTTCTCCCAGAGCAGTGATGCCAGACTGATTCCTCATCCAAGCAGCAGTGGGAGCCTCCTGATAGTTTCGATTATTTCACTCCTGACATCAATCAGGAGGGCAGAATCAGGCCCTCAGCACTGACAAAACTGCTCAATCTTCTCTGACCCCTCATTTGAAAGTATGCTTAGACACCAATGTAAGACACAGAAGATTAAGGAGATGGGGACTAGGAGGAGGAAAGCTGAAGGAAAATATGCTATAAATATAAACTGGGTCATATAAAAAAGATTAAGTATAAAAGACAGCTTTCTTATAATGTCCAGCTGTTTCTCCTAAATATTTCTAGCAAACCTACATATGTATAGTTTCAGAAATGTACCGAGAGGGAATACCAGCACTTCACTTAAACACCACTCTGTAGGATTGCTGTGGTTTTGAAGCTGCAGCTCTGAGATCTGTCAGGGTAGGACAGGAGTTATTTCAATAGCACTAAGTAGCTCTCCCACTGCTTTTCTGTGAATTGATCAATTTTCACCCTTTCTTGCCTTTCTGCAGTCACATACAGATGTAAAACAGATTAAGGCTCTGTGAAAATAAAATAAAATTTTAAAAAAGACACCTAGTACTTTCTTGACTTCCCCTGCAATAAAGTGCAGGGAGAGGTGAATAAAGCCACATGACAGATAGTAACAAAATGACAAAGGTCCTGACTGATAGTTTATTGAGATGACAACTCAGTGAGATTTTCGACGTCTCTGGCATGAAGACTATTTTTGTCTTTTCACAAGTTAAAACCTATGTACGATCAAGACAACTGCCTGCCTATCTGTTGAAGCTCGTTTCTCCTGTTACCTCTCTCTAAGAGAGCAGCACCTGCCTGAAAAATAATCCTTCTTCCTTTTCCTTTAGAGCTAGAGTTTGACAATGCTTGAAAGGAAACCAAAGCAAAAAAAAACCAAACCATTATCAATATATTATTTATGCAGGATCCAAAAGCTGAGAAACATCACTAACAAGTCACTTAAATTTTCAGCCACAGATCTCAAGCATGGCAAATATCATTATGAACACCTGGCTGCTGGGAAAGCAGAGCAATGGAAGGACTGCACGGTCTCAAGGAGGAGAGTTTGTGCGCTTCCTACCGGTGCAGAGGGAAAGCAGGAGGTTTTGGTTTGCCTTGGCAGTGTTTCACACTCCATTTCTCGTGGTGCAGAGCTGTGCACAGGCTCCAGCCCGCAGAGGGTGATCCCCAGGCTCGGCTCCCCTCAGTCCCTGACCCCTGGCTCCAGGATTTTGCCTCCCAGCTCGGAGTGCTGAGGACTGGCCCTGGCTCCACACGAGGCTCTGCAATGCCTCAGACTGGGCTTCAGAGACAATAAAGATTACAAATTATAGAGCACAGTGGGAATAAAAGAGATGGGCTGCCCACTCTGACCATCCATCACTGCTTCCCATGTCTCTGGGCAAAAGCAAAGCAAAGCTTTCTCAACAGCCCACAGACAAAAATAACTTGTACATATTTTTAAATGTTTTACTCTCCCGCTCTTAGCCTAATAAAAGTAAGAAACAGAGAAGGCATTGATTTTATACTTTCTAAAGTCACTAGTGTAAAAGGGCCCCTACAATTTATATTTTCAAATTATAAAATTTTGAAGCAAAATAGTTGATATTTTTTCAGCACAGAGTGCCTTTTATGCAAATTTCACTCTTTTATCTACAGTATTTATATTTAACAATATCTAATTGCACAAAGTAATTAAACAAGCTTCCACATGGTCATATGGCAAGTGAGAATCAGTGAGGGTATGTATTTATTTTGAGGTTTAAAATGTGAAACTGACTGAAAGCTGGATGGTTTTGGAATGAAGAGGATACTCACACTGAACCTGATCCTGTCAGATGATCTTAAGGTCTCAGAGATGCCAAACAGAATTTAAAATGAACAATTTCTGTGATGATAATGCCATAAGTCAGATGAATATTAGATATTTCTAGGAGTTCTGGTTTGCGTCTTGCTGGCCAACTCCAGGATTTTGTCAGGGACTGTTTACTGCTGAAGGCACAACTGTCATTAGCTTGAGATAAAAGACCCTAAGGTGATGGCTGTGGATGGGGCAGAGAGAGAGATGAGTTACAGATACATATGTCTGGGAGTTTATTATTATTAAAAATGAGAAAAGCCCTGAATACATACACAGGTTCCCACAGACACTAATGCACAAACCCAAGCCTTTTAGAACAAGGCTTCCCTGACAACATTTGCTGTACTTTGATGTCAGTCTCAGGAAATATGTTGGCAGCTCCTCCACACAAAAAAAAATCTATTTTCCACAAACAGCATATTCTGCCAGTATAAAATTCATCATCCAGACATACAAAGGACACAGGGCCAAGGGCCTTGAGTGACACACCAAAAACCTCAAAACACATGTCTGAGCTGCCACATGACTTGTATAACACTATTCACATACAGCATGGAACTGGAGCGCTCTAAACCACATCTTCATATTTTGCAACATCCTGTAAACTCATTGCAGGGAAACAATAACAGATACTAAAATGGTTTGCTGATGACACAGCCCACATAATTAATTTTTTTTCTTTCAAAACAGGGGTGGAGGGTGAATGGAAGTCACTCCTGCTGTTCAGTCAACACTAAATACCCAGGTTATGTATCTTGTAAGGAATAAAGGTACATCATATCTCAGCTGCTGCTCAGTGGCAATAAGGTACTGCTGAAGTCATTAATTGGTGACTTGAGGCCACAGGTCATCTCTGGAATTGAGATAATTCCAAAGGAAGCATTTTAATGATATGAGGAAAAAGGGCCACTATGGGGCAATATCTTAATAAAGTGGAGGGGGAATGAGGCTTTCATGGAATATTGATTTAGTTAATTCTCCAGGTTTCAAATGGAAAGAATCTCATACCTGAGCCAAATGGATTTGTGAGCTAGATAAGAATTATCAACATATTCTAGTCTCAGTTTCTTTTATTTTTTCCCATTTTTCAGCACTGGGAGAAAAATTTAGAAAGTGTTCATTAAATAAATGTCAATAAGCACTGAGATTTTTTGCTTTATCATTTGCCCTGATGGGTAAGGCAGCAATTCCTGCAGGCTTATATGGTCTTGCAAATAAACCAGAAACAACCCAAAACTCAGAATCTAAAAACTACAGGAGAGAGCTCAGCTCTGTTTTCAAGTCTCAGTTTAAGAAATCTCTTTGGTGCTTTTATGACTAACCTAAGACTGAAAGTAGGCAAATTCCATCTGTGGTTCATCTGAGCAGGAGCAAACACACAGTTACAGTAATATATCACAAAAAAAAAAGTGCTGGGCAATTTAACTTGAGTTTTACTATATTTTAAAGGCAGGAAGTATGTTTGTGAAAATGCCCTTTTTCTTTAATCAGAAAAATCAATATATGTGGGACAAGAGGAATATTTATCTTTGAAATAAGAGCATGAGAGATTTGCGCAGAGCACTTCTGGCTCTCCACACAGAGCTGCCTCACCTCCCAACACACAGGAATGTGTTTATAGATGGCATGGGCAGCCTCCTCTGCCCCCTCGTCCCAGGCCAGGTTATCTCAGCACAGTGCCCAAACCCAGGAGGGTTTTGCAGCCTGGAACCAGCCATGCCCAGCCCAGCTCTTAGCCCTCCCTGTGCTCCTGCTGGTCAGCCTCAGACCTGAGCTACATCCACACAGCGAGGAACTTAAAGCATCCTGATTATATTAATTTGTCTCAGAAATTATTGTTGGGCTCCTGGGGACTTTGGGCAGTACTTTGCTCAAGGGGGATTTATTCTCCTTGCAGCAGCCAATTCCATGGCTGCTTCTTGAGACACTCTGTTATGAGAGCTGCAGCAATTCCTGTGACAATATATCAGGGGTAAATTCTCTTTTGTTGCTGCTGGAAAATCCTTGCCAAGCCGACATTGCATATTAAAGGGTTCGCAATAACAAAAGGTAGAAATTAAATTGAACAGGATATTAATACCTTGTAGTTGAGGAAATGGTATTTCCTTCTGATTTAACTTTTTGCTTTGTGAATTAGCCAAAATCTGCAGCCCTGCACAAACTGAACCAGCTTTGTGCACAAAGCCCCAGCAGTGGCCTTCCTCTCCCCTGGCACTTGGTGACAACCACCACCTCCAGTGCCTCCCCCACTAAAAACTCTTCAGACACCTCTCAAGTTTTATTTAAAACAGGTCTTCTTTATTCTGCCTCCCCTCTATATCTTCTACTCATCCTATTACTTTCCAAAGAAGCAACTATTATGCTGTGATTAGCACATCCCAACAGCCTATGGATGTGAAGAAAAGGTTTAAAACACGAGAAAGGTTTTTCAGCGTGCAATTTCCTTCTTTTTCTGCTGCACACTCATATTTTATTTTCCTACTTTCTCTCATTGCTACAGAAAATATTCCAGTGCATAGATCAAAAAAGCATGAATAAATGTTATCTGGACTGAGCCACACCTCTGCTGTCTCCAGTGTTTTGAAAGAAGTCGGCCTGAAACACCTGGGACTGTTAAACACCACAAATTTACTTCTGAAAAGACATTCACATTTCTTCTGAAAAGACTGGAAGTGTTTCTTTTGCATGACATCCTCTGGTGGGCTGAGGACACTTTGCTTACTCAAGAAACCCTTGCTGAACCACTGTGACTTCACACTCTGGGGTTTGACCTGGCATGTGGCTGCTGTACATTGAGCTTCACACAGGGTAAAACTGTGGCTGGCCTTCAAAAAAGGTTCAACCACTTTACTAAGGTAGATGCTGAGAAACCACTTATGTCAAGGTAAGAAATAACTTCATAAGAAATTTTCACAAATTGAAATTGTCTCTCTGTCTTCAAAGATAAACAAATTGATTACTGCATCTACAAGGTTCATGTTTGCAAACCTGCATTGGTGGAGCACAGCTCCAGCCCCGAGCATGGCCCCCGTCCCCAGCAGGGCATCTTTCCATGGCTCCACGTTGCTGTGGCCCCGTGGGTGGGACATGGGCCCTCTGCACACACCAGGCTGTTCTTCTGCCTCCCTGCAGCACCCCCAGCACAGGGTGAGGGCTGGCTCTGATCCCCTTGCCCAACAAGCCTGAGGAGGGCTGCTTTGGTTATGTCTAGGCAGCCCCATTATGTCATGGAAGAAGCACTTCAGGAATAATGTGCCAACATCCATGCTAACTGTGTCCTCCCTAAAATCCACATATTGGCACGAGAGGTGCGTGCACAGACACACGTATGGAACAGAAACCCATCTGTATGTATGATCTTCAGGGACCGACTCTTAAAAAGCATTAGGTTGCAGTATTTGTACATTATCCAGGCTCAATTTAATTCAGATTTCGGAGTGCTGGCATGGCACAAATTAGCTGGTCTGCATGCCAGCAGCCATCACTAGTGTAACAGCAGAGCCAAATTGGGGAAACATTAAGAAGCACTCTTTGTGTACATAATTGTGTGTTTACAAATGAGCCATTTGAATATTATATAGTTAGTCCTGTGCAGCACAGAGATGGGAGTCATAAGAGTAAGAAAATTTGGCATCTAGGTTTGAAACTCCAGCCAAAACCATCATTTAATCCAGACAAAGAAAAAGATCGACCAATTATGCCAGTAAGTTTGAAACAGCACTATAAAAAGAAAAAGTGACATGGCATAGGTTTGTGGTTCCCAGCTAATGGAGCTAAAACCTAGCATCAGATGGTTTGTATTTTACATGATTGTCAAACAAAAATAAATCATCAAAAACATGGCAGATTCAAGCCTAACTGGCAACACATACCATTAAAAAAAGCAGCTAGTGGTTGAAGTGAAGATTAAGAAGTGCTGTTCATTCTCCCAGAAATGCTAGGGCTAACCAGAAGAACCAGCTCACCCTTACAGGCTCTGCAGCTGATTCACTTTTTTTCTGTAAGCAAAAGGCTGCAATGCCATAGTTGAGTTCTGCTCCAGAAAGATTTTGCTTCCTGATGTTCAGAGATTAGCATATTAAGTGCATTATGTACTGCATTTACATAACTATTGTATTATGGCACAGTTAAAATTTTGTTGGCATTTCTATTGCAACCCCCAGTTTCACAGCCTGTAGTTGGGATTAGACATTTTGTTCAGATGACCTTCTTTACAGGGGTCAGGGAAAGGGAAGATTTTGGGTTTATTTTTTAGACATATTTCAGATTTCCAAAAGAAACAACAGGCTGCCAAAGACACAGCAGTCTAATCAATATGTCAGTACTGGCAGAGAACAAGTGTTCTTCCAAGAGGAGCTGATCTTTCAAATGTGAGAATTGACAGATGCTCAAATGTCTATTTTCCTTACATCACCAACCCCAAACATTCACATCATGACCTGGGTCCCAAAATTAGAAACTTTCCTTAGAAATCACAAGGCCTAAAGATTACAAATTTAGAGATTATTTTATATTAATTTCTTTTTTTTTTTTGAAGATATCAACTTCAACATTATCTAGCTTTTCTTGGCATTATATGGGCTATAATATTCCCTAACCAAAGAACTCTCTGTCCTTTGAATGCAGGAGATAGACCTACATAAGTAAGAGTCATGATAAAGAGTTTCCAGCCCTGTATTACACTAAATTCTAGTTTTCTAATATATGTTTTTTTTTAATACCTGTCAGAAGAATAAAAGTAGCCATTTCAGACATTTTCTAGTCTGTGTTACCAAACACTATGAATTTCTTTCCAGAAGCACTCCTGCCTGGCTGTGCTTTCCTTGTGACTGCAGCCCTGGAGCTCTGAAAGCTTCTTGTCCCCCTGGCCCTGCAACAGCTGCTCCACTTTATCAATAAAACAATCATTGGGCCATAGACTATGGAATTTCATCAGTTGGATGCATTTAGTTTCTACCACAGGCTGACACAGAAGGATCGGGAAACCACGAAAACCTTCCAGGCAGGGTTTGTCCAGCCAAATTCCGTGCTAGTTTCTTTTACGGTCCTGGCATCACAGGCAGCTCTCAGCCCTGAGCATCCCTGATCCCTGCTCTCCTGGCCACTGCAGGACAGCACAAGGATGAAAGTGAAGCATGGTTTCATCCCTGGCAGTGCATTTCCCTGCCTGGCTGAAGGCTCTCTGTTACAGCAGCTCCACTGCTGAGTCTCCACCAGCAATTTCCTTGCAGCAACTGAAGCAGAGCATTGGCTTGAAGTGTTTGCATTAGACCTCCTCCCATCCTTGCTACAGTCCTGATGGGGATTTAATGTAAATTTAAATAGCCACATCAAAAGCTCCAACAAGCTTTACTTTAAACTGCTAGCATAGACAATGCCTTGCTCCAGCTGACTTGGCAGCTCACATTCTGAGCACAGGGCAACCAGACGTGACTCAGGGCCAGATTCCCAAACGTGGTCAGGTGTCTGTAAGAGCAGGAAAATGTCTAAGTGCATTTGAAGAACAATTTAATTGACTATTTTAATCTTTAATTGTAGTCTGTAGGATTCTAAATCCCAGTGACTCTCAGTAAGACTCAGGCTCTTCAGTGCCTTTGTTGCTTTATTGAGAATGATACTAATGACCAGGTTTTAAATGACATTTAGAGTCTTAACTCTCATCTGGCCCTAAGCTGTGGAGGACCTTTGACATTTTTACCCACCTCCTTTTCTAACTAGAATGGAAAAATGAAGAGGTGACATATTTTATAATGAAAAATAAGATTCTGCATAAATGGAAAAAGATTGTAAAGGAACACCAGGGCTGTCCGGCTCCACTTCATATAAACCTCAGATTCCTACACATTCTCACTCAGAAAAATGACTAAATGAAGCTCTTATTCATAATTTTCCTATAAAAAGTTATTTCTTCAGAATACAAAGAATATTTTTCTACTCATAAACCTTGTGTCAAAAAAGGTTTGGTCAAAAAAAAAAAACGAAAAAAGTTTTTTGTCTTCTGTCACATCCTAGATCTTTGTTGCAAGGAAGTGTTTATGCATAAGTTCTAAAGTTCTGAAAATAAGTGGTTATAGGAGGAATGAAAACAATCCAGAACATTACCTGTAATGTCAGACTGGGACAGTGCTGACACACACACACACACACACATTTCACATTTATTGACAAGTTGCAGCATTCACCAATTTCTAATTTTCTGAAGTTGGAAAGTCTGCACTGTATGTGGAGCCAAAAGCTAAGGGTAATATTTCACCACTGAGGTAACTATCCTAACCCATGAATTTACCTGGCAGTAGATCATCTTAAGATATATCATGTGGTGAGACTACATCAATGAGCAGTTCTTTCAATCCCCAAGATTACCATAAGTTATACACATGGCACTATGCAGGCAGAGGTAAAAATCTGTAATAGGCTGAAACATCTCACCTTGCTAAAGTAAACACCTGCCTTGTTTGGATTAACAGGAAAGTGATCCAACCAATTTAGAGCAAACTTGGCCATTCTCCACTCAACCAAACACTTATGAACCTTCAGTTAGTTCATCCTTCCAACATATTATGGAAATATTAGTATTTGCCGCTCTGAAAAATACTTTTTTTGGCATCTTCGTATCCCATCCGTATTCTAAGATAAACACTGACAGCTGATGGTATTCAGGAACGCTGCCATATGTTCCCCTAGAAATAGAATTCTGAAATATGGCTGTTATCCACCAATTGGCATATTTACTAATTAGTACAAAATTGCTCAAATACACTAATTTCTCTCCCAAGGGAGAATCCCTCTGAAGAATTCTCATCTGATGCATCAGAACCTCCTACTCACGACTTACACACTCTCACAGTTTCTGATTTAATGGTTAACACAAAGAATCAAAAAAGCTCTTCTAGGGAGCAAAGTCAAACTATGTATCTTCAATTCCTATTTTTTCCAGACAAGCAAGGCAAATGGCACCCACAGAGTTAATATTTGAATGCCTTTTCTAATAAAACCAGCTTCCATTTTTTTTGGTCTTTTGTGCAAGTTTAATAAAATAAATTTTGAATATCAATGGAGTACATTCTATTTTTCTTGGCATTTCTCTGCCTTGCTATGTCCTTCTATTGCAGGAGTCATGCCATAGGGAGAGCACTTTTCCACAGTCCATTGAAGTTGTGCCATAAGGGCTGGAGATGATTTGCTAAAATGCTCCAAAGGTATTCAAATTTCTTTAAAGAAGAAATTCAATTTATGTGCATTTATATTGCAGTGTCTGTCAGGAAGAAAGGTTATAATCACCAGCATATTTTAGATTTACATTTTCTTCTATACATGAGGTAATGGTATTAGAGGTAAACTATGAGGTTTAAAGTCGAATTCGATGTATGGTACTATTTTCATTGCTGCTAAAAGCATGTTTTTGAAGTTTTTGAGGAAAGCATATGTTAGCATATGTTACTGAAATATCAAGAACAGGATGCTGGGTAGCTTAGAGGATAAACCATTTGTCTTTCTTCTCTGCATTCTTATATAAAGTATGGCTGGATTTCATGAGCAGAACGAAGAGCGGATGCTCAGCTCAAGATTAGTTCCCATCACAAAGTTGCAGGGCAGTTTTGTTAAGTAGAGCTATCAGGCACATTTCTGAATTAACATGCAAACTAAATGTGCCTTTAGTTGTATCACACGAGGAAGGGAAAAATGAGGGCTTGGAATTTGTGATATCACTTATGTAACCCTCAGAAGAACAAATACTCATCAAAAATTAAAAGGAAACCCTGTCTCAACCATATTGCTGTAGGAAGCGTTTCGCCTCGTTTTTCTCTGAAAATTTACTTCATTTAAATTTCCTGTGCCTGTATTAAATATTTAGATGTTGATATTTTCCCTGAGTAGAAAACATTATCACAATTCTTATCAAGTTGGAATCCTTTTAAGCATATCTTAAAGTTATCTGATAATTAAATTGCCATGCTTATCTCATTTAGGACCCCACTAATTATAGCTCAAGCACTTCAGTGGTGTATACTGCAACTGATTTTGGAACTGTAGCTGAATGTCCTCTTTTAAATAAACACTCAAAGTTGGCCTGTAGATTTATTTTATAATTTCACTGCTTCCCCTGCAATCTTTGTCAATAAGGAAGCATCAAAGGTATTATGGTGCCTTTTGCACAGCAAGGTAGTTGTATTTTAAACCTGCTTCCCAATGAATTCCCAATAGCTATCCAACTTTGCAAACAGTCATTTAAGCAGTGCTCTTTGGAGAAGCAGGCACACCCACATATTTGCTGTTTGCTTCATAAATTTCAGCAGATAAAAATCCAGTTCCATTTCTCAGGGAGTGTTTATTTTTAATATGTTCTAACCAGATACTGGGCCAGATATGGTAACCAGAGATTTTTGCTGAGTACCTGACTCGCCCTGGCCAAGGCTGGGTGCTGGTCCTGCAGTCAGGCCCTTGAGCTCAGATGCCCCCCAATGAGATGTTTGTGAGCAGAGTATTGAGATGCAGAAATACTTGGGGAAAAGAAAAACCCTCAAGAGAAGGGCTCTCTTATTCGTGTAATGGTTCATGGTCTATTTATGTCTAAGCCTAATGCACTGTATAATCTTATCCTTGTTCTTCCCTCACAGACTTTTCCTGACAATCAAATTTGATGCAAAGCATTGCCATAACACTGGATACTTTGGGATGCCCTATTTGAGGTCTCTTTGTGGGCAGTTTTATGTAGCATTTGATAGGACTTTGTGTGCAAACATGAATGCACACACCAAGCCTTTCCCTTTGCAAAGTATTGACATTTGTCTTGGAGGCACAAAGGCCCCAGTCCAATGCAGGAAATGAGTATGCCTCCTGAGCAGAGACAATCCCTTATGTCCTCCCCAGGAAGGGGCTAATCAATCAGGTGGGAGCTCTTCCCTAGCATGGAGGGACCTGCCACAGCCTGCCCTTATACCTCCATACAGGAATGCACATCATCAACACAATGCAGTGACACACACACTTTCTTTGGTTAAACAGGCACAGTATTTCTAGAATTACCTCCTCCCTTAACACTGATATCTACAAGAAACATGATGTCTGAGAACTTTATGTTTAAATTGGATCCCTTCCCATCTTACTGCAACATCCTGTATTCAGATTCCTCGAAGTCTCAGCTGTACTTTCTGGTGCCCAATTCCAGCACTCTGAGCAGCAGCTTCTCATATCCAGGGATAACCTCCTGCCATGTGCTCAGACCTGCACTCTGCCAGGTCTCCAGGCACAGCCCACTTAGAGCACCAGTGGGAAAAGTTCCCTGCTTCTGAAAAGGCAATTTTGGGTGAAGAGGTGTTATGCTTCCTCACATTTGCATTTTCAGTTGCACTCCCCAGGAGAGAATGCAGTTCCTTCACAGTTTCAAAGCAAATGAAGAATTGAATTTATGGCAAAGCTGTATGCATAAGGATGCAGCCCTGTATTTCCACAAGGCTTCATAGCACTTGAAGAGTCTGTCCACCCTAAACCTCTTGCAGGACACAGTCTGTAAGCTCCTCCCAAACCAGGAGCAAACTGCAAATAGGTAATAATAATGAACCTGTGTTTCCTCTGCCATCCTAGAGGAAAAGACATACATCCAAATTACTGCCAAGTCTACATGAAATCAAAAGCCTAAGAAAAAGTTTTAGGACCGCCAAAGAATTTTCCAAAGTGTAATCAGTTAAAAGAAAGGCACATCTGAAATTCAAAACAGTCCTATATGTTGGGTACTGCTGAAAGATATTACAAAAGAAATCACAACCCAGTCAGTTCAGTGAGTAGCACAGACACTTGTCTACAGTTTTTCATTACATCCCTGCACGTGGTACTTCAAAAAGCATGGTAATTTGCAAAAGTAATTTTGTAAAAGTTTCCATACATCTCCTGTTAAGAGCAATTTGGCTGGTATCTGTTGCTAGCTGTGAGCATGCTTTTAGATATTAGATGGATGAGTGCAGACAAGCAGCAGGAAAAAAAAAATCTAAGAGGATAAATACTTGGCAGATCTCTAACAACTTTCACTAGAGGATCGCAAAGTGATTTACAAACATCAATTAATTAAGCCTCAAAAAGCTCCAGTGAGATAGGTAAGTATCATTACTCTCATTCCACTAATGTGTAAACTGAGACACTGAGAGAATAAGTCTTTCACCCAAGGTCACACAGCCAGCAGCTGGCAGAGCCAGGGCTAGAAACCAAGAATACTGCCTTACCTTGCTCCTCACCTACTAGACCATTGTATTTCTCCTAAAACAGTTTAAAGTTTCTCTTGTGCAAATGCAATATTCTGCAAACCCGTGGAGGTTTCCTTCTATGTCTGAGATTACAAACCCCCCTGGTACCAGCCCACACATCACTGAGCAACTTGTGAAGGTTCCTAATCTTGTGCTCCCAGTTCCTCTTGCCCAGTCCCAGATTCATCATAGGGTTAAAAACCAGAGATAGAATGAAAAAAAAAAACCACAAAACCAAAAAACCCAATTCCAAAACAACCAAATGCCACAAACCCCCCAGCCTTCAATGTTGGCAGCAAGACTGGTACCAAAGGTTTCTGTGCCCTGGCCCTGGAACGTGCTGCACTGGCCACTGTGACTACAGATGTCACTTGAGTTTCACTGGGCTCAGCTGAGGAAGAGATCAGAGTCACAAAGAGCACATTTCGGGCTAGGCAGGACAGACACACAGACTCATGGCGCACAGAATAAAAGTCAGAGTGGTTGAGCTGCTCCACAGCAGCCAGGAGCACTAGGTAGCACCACAAACTTGGAAAGCAGCACATGTTTTTACTTTAAACCAGAGATAGCTTTAAAAAAAATAATTTGATGCCTAGGGTTACTAGTGAATATGTTATCAGAGATCAGTTTACAAGGATTTAGGGCATTACTTAAAAAAATGGAATAGTGTCTAAAAATAGATATTTGCAATATATGTGTTCAACATGGCTGCACCAGGACAGAGACACTATGTATAAAATATTTTAGGAAGCACCTGACCCCTGGCATCAGCAGGAATAAACACCCAGCAACCAGCTCTGAATAGATTTGCTTATATATGGATATATATATGTATGTAGACAACCAACAATGACTCCTCATGGACAGACAAGGACAGAAAACCTTTGCACTATTGCCCGAAATTCCTCATTTTGGATGGACTAGTAGGAGAAACAAGAGACAAAGCCTGTGAACTATCCATAATCATATAAAAGTTTTCTGCTTGGCAATAAAGTAAATTAGCTGACTGCTTAGACTGTAGGAGCTGACAACAGAACAACAAAACCAAATTAAAAAAAAAACCCTGTGCAAGAGTTAGGTAACTACCTGCAGGACAGTCATGTGGTCAGGAAGCAATTTACTGTCCACAGAGCATATATGTATATATATGTATATATATGTAAAAATATGTGTGTGTGTATATACATGTATATATGTGTGTGTATATATATACATATATATACGTGTGTGCGTATATACGTATATGTAGAAAAAACCTACATTGTCCACTTAGCTATTTAAAATGGAAACTCCACAACTGAAGAAAGAAAAATAGTTGCTCTTTGCCTACCCTACCTTCCTAGAGACAGCACTGCAAGGACTGTCAGAGGAGAAGTGTCTCCTTTTACTTGGATCCATTGCTACAAGCAATTCCTGACCAGAAAGTGCAGTTATCTCTTTACTGGGGGAAAGCAGATAACAGACCCTGTAATTTTGCAGCTGAAGGAGGGCCCCTCATGCAGCTGCTTTAGCACCTTGGGTAATGTCTCTGAGAGCAGAAGCAAGAAGGTTGCAGGAGTTCTGCTCTCCCAAAGCTTCTGTCCTGTGAGCCCTACAGAGGAGTGGGCACAGTGCCTTCCTGTGCTGCTCCCACATCCTGAAGCCCTTGCTGTGGCCCAGTAATTGAGCCTCACTGCATTTGGTGCTTATGATTACAGTGAAAATTAATCAAAACCCAGTCTGGGTCAGTCATGGCTGAACCACCAGGCTGTGGGCTGTAGCCAAGTGCTCTGCCAGGGCTGGGTGCCTACCATGCTCACCCCACTCTCCATGTACAGAATTTGTCCTTAGTGCCTAATTTACATGGGGTTTATGGTACAGGAGGCTTTACTTTGCATTTGCAAAGCCCTGCCCTGGCTCACAGATGACTGACAGAAGACAGACAGAAGGAAGCCAACATTTCCACTCTTCCCTGCATGCACTCATTTCTATTCCTTACAGCCAGCACCGCATTCTAGCTGCAAACCCAATCTGCCAGGCTAGCACATCTATAATGAGAGAAACATAAGAAACAACTCAAATCCAGGCAGACTACACATAAGACCATTTTCTACATTTATCCAGCTGTGCATAAAGTAATATTAGCAGAACTGGTGCTTTTTTTTAAAGCATTGGCTAATATATTTATGTGCAAAGAAGGATATATGTGGTATGATCAGCTATTGCAAATAATTCTGGTGTGCTCCCAAAGAAAGAATTTCAATTTAAATTATTTATTCAACATTCCATACTAAATCATATAATAAAATACGATTTCTACACAGAAAATAGATTTATTGCACACAGATGTGCTAAAATCAAAACATCTGCACATGAAAAATCATCAATACCACAATAATTTATCTACTTTGCACAGATAAAGCAACCAACTAATTGCTTTCTGAAAAATTCAGGGCAGAAATTTAGTGCAGCAAATATTTATGGGTTAAAAAGAAATGTAGCGATTACAGAATCCTGTATCACTTCCATTTGTACACAGTATATTGGGTGTAGGCACATGCCATCAGACCTCAAGTAATGCTTTGTAGATTGATGAAGTCTGACTCAAACAATATGTCACAACAGGAGCCTGACAACTGAAAGCATGCTTAATGCAAACTTGCAAAGTCTTCCAAAAGAATGCTGGATTTTTAGCCCCTTAATGGTTTGAGCAGTAGGCTCTTTTTACTGCTACTGAAATGAAATACTTCAGTAAAGCTCTTGTCATTTACAGATGTCCTTCTATATCAAAATCATGCCCCATTTTTGGTTCATTTACAAAATCAGATGAAACAGAGCTGGATCTTTTACTTTTTCCTAACTGGCTGCAATTAGTAGCTGGATGTTATTGAGCAGGACTGTTGAATATTCCCCCCATCTAATCTCTTTTGCAGTGTTGTGTGTCAAGCTATAACCTTAGCAAACAACTCCATTTATTATTTTTGCTAGAAAGGTTCATAACATCTTGCAATGTGTGTGATTTTTGTTTCTGTCTGGCTACTAGACACTAAAGTAATTTGGGAAATTTCTTAAGATGTCTTCAGATACTCTTCAGAGTGATGTTAATTCTGAATTTATGTTTCCATAGAGCACTATATGTAACACTAGCACAGCACTTTAGTACTTTACCCACATATAAAATTGTTGGCTGTAAAAAATTCAAGCAATATAGAAGGTGGTTGAGTTGTGTTGAAAAAAAAAATCTTATAAAGTTAAAATATTGACTGAAGTTTGGGGAAAAGTATTCTTGCTTATTTTAAAATATAGATTTAAAGAGCAAGGATAGAGGTGAAGAAATTTGATTATCAAATCTAATTTTAAGTCTTCTTTCTTTTAGAAACTAAGTATCTATGAGGATGGCTTTTGTACTGTGGGAAGAGATTTTAAAATTAAAGAAACATGCTACATTTTATCCTAAGATGTTTTCTTAAATATTTGATGGATGCAGGTGCCTGACTCTACAGCTTACATGACACATCTGATCTTCTCACATAACAATACTACCATGCTCATTTTTATTTAATAAATCCTCTGTCAAAATAAAAAAAAAGTTTCTATGTAGAATGTATGATTTGAAGGAATAGGCAAATTGTGACACTTGGGCAGCTGTTGCTGTTCCTAAACAAGGCACCACAGCAAAGCTGCAGCAGTCTGTAAGAGGGGTGGCTACAAAGGGACTTACATTGGGTTTATGATCAATGTAGAAAAGGGAATGGAAAGGAAGTGAATATACCAAGCTTACCTGTTGTGTAGCACCAGCCTGGAAATCAGTCTCACTGGACAAATTTCCCTAAGGAATATTTCACCTAGGCAAAGGAAGGGATGAGGAGAACTTTTTCTTTTCCACTATATTTATGGAATGTATTTAATTTCAAGCCATTTAAAGGGGAGGTGGCCTTTCACACTGGGTATTAGAACTGGTACTGCAACAACCCAAATTATCACCTCTTTAACTGTACTTTCTCCACATGTGTAAATAAAAAACCACCCTTTTAAAAGAGCCTCATACCAGAAACTGTTAATTTTTCAGCTGTGTATTATCTGAGGCAGCTTCCACATGCCTCTCCAAGCCTTTGAAACCTCATGGCACATCTGCCCTGTAACAGCATTTACAGATGTTCTTTTTCTGACATGTGTAAGGTGTCTGGGCTTACAATACTAGCATAGCAAGCTCTTTGAAATCTTGCCTGACCTCTATATAAGAGCTCATATAAAAGAAAAACTAATATTTTTTTTATCCTCCTTGTTAGGAATCAAATGAATATATAAATACATTAGTATGAAAAATGTATGTCAAATTCTCCCAAATTAGGAAACTGAGTAAAAAGCAATGTCAGTGTTTTATTGCACCTAATTCAATAAACCAAATAGCTAAAGAAACTTGTGATTTTATTTTGTTGCATGGAATCATAAATGTCTTGATGTTTTCAATTGAGACACTTTGTCAATGTTACTGCCAATTAATAGTACTTGTTTAGTTTTGGAACCAGCTTTTAATCACAGCTGAAATCAGCTGAGAATTTGAAAGAGGAAGAAAAGGTAAAGTTGCAGTTTCCAGGTCTGCTTGGGGATGCAATGCTCACTTTAGGATGGTGCAGCACCACAGGTGAGCTGGAGAAGGTTAACAGAAAATGGCTCTAAACTGGTTATCAGGGGCTTGTTCAGGCTTTAAAAGCACTGACCCAGAGAAACATCTTGATTTGCGGATATAAACTGCCAACATCAGGATTCAGGATGGCAAAAGACTTAAAAATTATTTTCCAAGGTGTCTCTTGGAGCCTTGCTTTGTTCCAGCTTTTCCTTTTTGAGAGCTCAATGCCTTTCTTCCATGGCAGTCTCCCACTTTGAGGAAAGGTTTCTGCTCTGCAGCGCTGCCCATACACACAATCCACAGCTGTGTTTTTGGAGGTTTTGTGGATTCATAGGCTATATTGCTGAAAACAGTCGAGTTACCCTTCCCTTTCCTTGCTGCAGTTGTAATTGGTGAGAAGGGTTTGCTGATAGGACACAAATCCTTGGATAGCTGGGCAGTGGGTTTGGACAAACCTTGAGGAAAACTCTGGGAGAGCTTCTTCTTCACCCTTCTTTAGAAAGCCATTCTCCAGGCTGACACTTGTGCTCAATCAACTCTGATAACCCAAACTGAAAACCCATTACAGGATCTAAGACTGGAGATTCTGAATATACCTACTCTTTAATATGAATTTTAAAGGAACACCAACAAAATTTTGCTACCATCAGACTGTAAGAACCCCAGCCACATCTCCTGGCAGTAAAGCAGTTTTGTTACAAACTGTGAAAGAATGTGAAGTCTTTTCCTTTATCATTATTATTTATGGAACTGAACAAGCATCATCTTTCAGTCCCAGACTGTTATCAATTTTATATGTGTAGACCTACACACACATGAAGAAAAACAGCTAAAATAGGTGTAAGCATGTAAATACTTTTGCAATAAAGACAGATAAATGCCAGCAAGCCCTATCTTAAATGAAATAAACTGCCATATTAAAATCCAGTACCTTCCTTCCTGGTTTTCTTTTCTTTTCTCAAATTGGGCTATGGCTTGCCAGTGGAAAGACAGTGATTTTATTTAATGTTGTTGATTAGCATTCAAAAAATATTTTTCTTTAAAACTCCTCTAGCTTCTATTTCAAGGTTTTTCTGACTAGTACATTTCAACCATTTTAGGAAAATGGATGGAGGTAAAATAAGAAAAACATAAGAAATTGCTAAGTTCAGCAATGCAATTAACGGAGCCATCATTGGCAGTCTGAAAGAAGACAATCAATGGCTGGAAGGTGACCTGGCTTCAGAGTTTTCTGCCATACCAATCAATATTATCCTTACTGCAGACAGACTAACTCCAGATATGTGAGGTTTCATCTCAATGGTTTTTATTCTTGTATAAATACCTTAAATAAATAGCACAAGTAGAACACCTAGGGCTACTTTCAATTACATCCCTATCATGCAAAGGTGAAAGCAGTTCCACTTGGTAGAATTTGCCCTTCTGTTCAAGAAAAGACACTTTCAAAAGGAAAAAGGAACTTAATGAAGTGTTGTTTACACACTGTGCAAATTTACATTATGCTGTTCTCACATTAGCAGAAACCATTTCTAGTTGGAGAGAATCTAGCTTTAGTAAACAGGCAAATTCTTATGATTTCTTTTGTTTCCAACTGAAACTTCATGGACCACTTATTCTAACTACTTGCTATTTTAACAACAATGAAAACCATCCCAAAGCAAGTACCATTTGCCCAAGACACATTTTGGGGTTTTTCCTTCAGAAAATACTTTATCATTCCATTACAGATTATTTGAAAAACATAAAAAAAAAAAAAAATCATAAGGAAAGCTTTATCTTCAACCACTTTTTAAATCTAATGTGTAAACACATTACAAAATTAGCGTGCAGTTGTTCTGAGTTACAAAATAATACAGAACTATTGACAAACGATTGGTTTTAGTTGTTGTTCACTGGTAATGTTACTTATGCTTGGACTAATTTATTCAGGACTGCACTGGGCAGATCATTTACAGAGCTCTTCAATGTTTTTCATATAATGCAAGGTTTCATCAGCGTTAAGACTCTTTTTCATCTCCACACCCAGACCAGCTTCTACAGAAGCCTGTGGGAGTCTTTCCATCTGCAGACAAAGAACTGCAAGTTTCTTTCAAGTACACTTCGTTAATTTGAGACAGGCTAAGAAAATCCCTTACAACTCAGAAAAAGAGTTCCAGTAATCTAGTAACCAACTTCCATGCCAGGCACAATATTCTCCAGATATGGCCCAAATAAAAGCAATAAGATAAAATTCTTAAGATAGAATGTATTTGTAAGGAACAGTGAGACACTGTTCAACTTATATGAAATCAGATATTTGAATGGCAGTGCGTGACCTCAGAATTATTGCTTGAAAACATATTTTTAATTATCTGAGCCAGCCTATCTTAGTAGCTCCTTATGGTACCCAGACTGTGAGGGAGTTGGGCACCTTCTCCAGAGCCCTGACCATGGGGAGACCCCAGCCAGGACAAGGTTTGTGCCAAGGCTGAGCCCTGCCCTGCTCACAGCTCTGACAGGAGCAGCTCGTGGCCTCCCCATGAATACTGACATCTGCAAACACAGACAAGTGGCACGAGCTGTGGGGTTATTTTCAGATTTGTTTTGTGGTGACTGTGTTTGCAGCAAATAATAGAAATATTTTACTAACTATGAAAAGCATGCCCATGGCCCCCAGGGACAGACAAGCACATTTTATACTCAAATTACTATGTGCTTCTGGCCCTTAATTCAGCAAGCTACACCATACACATCACATCCTTACACAAGGGTATATGTAAGCACAGGCTTAAGGATAAGTGCATCATTAAATTTTTTTTGTGTATGGGATAAGAGGAGCAAAATAAGTAATTTAGATACATGGTATCTTTAGGAGAAGGACAGCAAATCTCATCCAAACTCAAAAAACCCCCTAGACAATAAACTACCAATACTAACCAATAGCCTGTTTCAAATTATGCCCCAATTCTGCACCAACCCTTTCAATCTCAAAGAGCTTTAGCAACAAAAAAAGATAGAAAAAAGTTAAAAGCCAAACAGAATGGAAGTATATACTCAGTAACATTATTTGTGCTACAGTAGGTAATGTTATATTCCCTGGGTAAAGGAAAAAAACAATGGTCAAATTGTTTTGCTAATGAAAGATTATAAAGTATCTATTGAAATCACAGAACAATTTTGTCTCTGATAAATAGGATTTTTAAAATTTTACTTTTCAAGGAGCTTGATCACCAAGCTTTCTTGCTGCTAGTGTCTACTAAAGAACCTCAAATTTTCTGAGCAAAGCACTTTTAACTGCCAATAAACCCATACAAGAGTAATGTGGTTTTAAATGTACAGATGTAAGGTATCAAAAGTAAATTCATTTGATTTCAGCTCTAATATCTCAACACGATATACATTTGATGTTTAACTTCATGACTTGGGAAAACGTTCTTCCCTCAGAGGGCAGTTGGGTGCTGGAACAGCTCCCCGGGGCAGTGGGCACAGCACCAGCCTGACAGAGCTCAGGAAATGTTTGGCCAAGGCTCTCAGGCACAGAATGTGACTCCTGGGGTGTCCTGAGCAGGGCCAGGAGCTGGACTCAGTGATCCTTGTGGGTCCCTCCCAGCTCAGGATAATCTGTGATTCTGTGACTGGTATTAGGAGTGATAGCCTCTGACTCATGACACTTAAAATGAAGAATGGCAACTACAGCTTCAGTACATTTAAACATGTCAGTAGTCTTACCAACTTTGATTAAACTACTTACATGTTGAAAGTTGGGCAGATGCTTTAGTAATTAGCTGGACTGGGCACAAAACCCAGTAAATGTATTTAAATTTCTTCATGTTCCATTATATAGAAATCAAGGCATAAAAATTTTTAATGAACATCAGAGAACTGTGTCAGCATTGTTCTAGGAGAGCTACAGATTTGTACAGTTTAGATATATTCTAATTTAAAGATTTCCACAATAGGGAATTAAAAAGACCTGAATTATAATTCCTTTAATGGCAGATCACTTGATAACACTGCCATCTCTAGCAGCTCTATTTTAAAATTCATGGTAGTGCAGACAAATACTTTTTGAAGGGAAAGAATTTAACATTATCTTTTTACTTTGTCTAATTAGCTGAATACTGTGTTTTTTCACCCTGCAGCTCTTAAAAAGCTGATCTAATTTCACAATGAACACTTAATGCCATTATATTTGGAAATAGTTGCATTTGCCAACTCTTGTGCAATCACCATTCTACTCACTGCACTCATCCCTTGCTTCTCTTTCCTACTTCTGCCTAGATAAGCTCCTTTCATTAAAACAACTGTTTTGCTGATTCAAAAAAAGAAAAAAAGTTGGAAAAGTTTCTCTGTGGATGTATGCAGATATCCCCGTGCCAATACATATTAGCTCCTTCTCAAAGTGTACATTCCATCCCTTCCATCCTTGGAAGATCTTCAGCAGCTCTGAAACTCAGATTCAGAGGAGGTTCCATGCTCACTGTAGGGCACTAAAGCACAGAATCACCAGAGCAGATGAAGTGGGGAGAGATCTCTGTAAATCATCTCTACCCACTTGAGACCTCTGTAAATCCTCTCTACCCACGCCCGCTTGAGCAGGCTGAGATGAAGGGTGTGCAGGACTGTGCCAAATTCTGATCATCTCCAAGGGTGAAGACTCCACAACCTCCGTGGGAAACCTGTCTCAGTGTTTAATCATCCTTATGGTAAAACAGATCTTACTTTTAAACCAAACTCCTTTCAGTCTATGGCCCTTGTCTCCAGTCCTTTCACTGGGCACAGATCCTGGCTGTCCATCTTCTTTACTCCCCTGCCATCAAGGGTTTGTTCACAAGTATGAGGCCTCCCTGAGCCTTCTCTTCTCAAGACTGGAAATCTCAGCCCTGTCAGCCTCTCCTAATACCATAAACATTCCAAACCTTTTATTCTCTTTTCAGCCTTTTTCTGGGCTCACTCCCACCCATCTCTCCTGCACCACTATTTCTGTACCCACACCATGCAGATGTGGCCTCACCACTGCTGAGCAGAGGGGAACAGTGTCCTTACCACCATTTGTAAATAAGTTACTACTTCACTCAAGTCAGCAACCAGCCAGGTCCTGGACTGTGAGCACACCTTTCCTTCCTAGTGCAGCTCTATTAGCAGGCAGATGACAAACCTTAAATGCTCATGACCACTTCTCTTGTGGAGGATACAGACACTCCATAGAGCTCAGAAAAAATGAAGAGGATTTGTTTACACCATTTTCATGACTGACTGGTCTACACCCATCCAGCCATGCTCACCTGACATGAACTAACCTCCCTGGCAGACCAGCAAAGGCAGTAAAGCCTGAGAGTGGACAGGCAATGGAAATCCATATCCAGGAACAGTAGCTTCTCTCCATGAAGCAGATAGATTTTTGAAGAGGAGGTCTCTCCACAGATTAATTCATTCACAGCTTTGAGCAGCCTCTCTGAATAATGACAAATCTCACCTGATGATATGTTCTCACTGCTCCAAAACTAGGAAAGCTGATTTTGGCAGCACTGGCAATGCTGCTGCACATCTCAGAAAACACATCTGTAGTGATATGCATGGCTGGGACTGGCTGAGATGAAATACTAATACAATTGATTAATCATGACAGCTATTGAGCATTTCAGCAGTTGGGAGGATAAATACATTACACAGTTAAAGGAGACATTGCCTCAACCTTCCTTTGACTCTATTACTGCAGAGGGAGAGCAGCTCTCAGGCAGAGAAAGGGGCCCTCAGCACCTATAAACTGCCCGAGACACGTCTGCATACATTTTCGACAAACATTTCTTCGAAGACGGGCAGTTGTTTTTTCTTCCATTTTCATCTTCCATTTGCTTGCTCAACCTCTGCAGCCCCTTTGTTTCCTGGTAATAGGTGAGATAGGCAAATACAGGCTCTGGGCACTGGAACGAAAGGGCCTTTCATGTTGTCGGCACCTCAGAATGAGCCAGCAGTGTAAGCCCTCTCTGCAGTTTACATACTGTAGTGGCCTGCTATAGAAACTACGTAATTTGGTTTGCTTTGTTATTTGATAAATGGCAAGGAAAGCTTTGTAGCGTGTTGACTGACCCTACTTGTAAGGTCATAGGCCAGCGCTGGAGTGAGAGGACACAGCCGTCTGCATGGTCCCAGCATGCCTCAAGATTGCCTGGGAGAAAGCAGGCTTTATTAGGGGTACAAAGAGCTTGTGATGAAGAGCATCAGCTCCTAATCAGGAAAAAATATTGGGGGGGGTTTCAAAGAAAAGATACTGAGAAGTCTTAACGTGTTACATAGCACATGACACACACAGCGAGGCATATAAACAACACCACTTCTAAAAACCTTCACTTCAGCCCATCATGGATTGCTCCCTTTTTTGGTCCAAACCTACACACTTTTACATCCTGGACAGGCCTGTTTAGAAGATGAGTTTTAAAACAGAGTAAAACTATATTTGAGAAAAAAATATTTGAGGAAAAGTTGTGTTCACTTCACTAGACTGTCAAATGAAGCAACACTCCTGGAGGCAGGAAAAAACAAAGCATGAAGTCAGCTTTTCCTATCAGCTTTTATCCCCAAGAGTCACTTGTGACATTAATTTTTTAAGATGAGACTATGCCCAATGTGGGCTCTGAACAGGAGTCACTATTGGACCCCAGCTGATCAAAACATATGGAATCAGAAGAGAAAAGGAATTTTAGTCAACAATTTCCATCCCTACTATGTTCTCCCTCCTACCCCCACTCTCCTCACACACCTGTGAGACCACAAAGTGGATATTCCTTTAACAGATCTGAATTGGCTGATACACATTAAATAAGTTTGTAAGAGAGCAGGAGGAGGGTGTGCAGCACCTGTGGGCTGCAGCACAGTGAGCAGACTGGGTACAAGCAGCATGAAACAGGGCTGCCCACCTAGGATTACAGAAAGACTTTAAATAGAGTACAATTAAAATTACAGTGCAAAATCGTGTATTTCTATGTATAGCAATTTTCCCCTGTGGAAATGTCTGTCTTGCTGTAGTTCAAAGCTCTGCACTTCATATGTAGAGTTACATCTGTCCTGCCTCTGAGAACACTGACACCATCGAGGACCTGACCCCAAAGACATTCCATGGGGATTGCACATGAATGGGAGAAGCCACTAAATTAGAAAAAATTGGCTCTTCACTGCAGAAAGTATGGGGCAGAAATTCAGTTATCATTTTATTAAATGACTTCTGACAGATAATTTCATTAATATCCTGAGATGAGTACTGATTATTGATTTGGATCATCATTCAAAGCACTGCAAATCCAAAGTCCCTGCACAAACAAGAATAGAAATTTTGCAGAGGGAGCAAAGCAGCTGGAGAGACCCTGGGCCACAACAGCACCAACCAGCTGGGGAGACACTGAGCACATGCAGCTCCAGCTCAAGGAGAGAGCTTGAGATGAACCTGCTGCCAAATGACAGATGTGCGCAGAGAAATAAAATCCAGCGTGTGGGCAGTCTGCACATTAAAGCTGGAATTTAGACCTGCCATTTTCATAGCAGATATGAGGCAGATGACACTTAAGACAAACTGAGATCCCTCTTCTGAATTGTTTGGCTTGCTTCATATTTATTTTGCTTTATTCTGTACCAGCTCAATTTTGTGAGTCAGGGAGAAGCACGAATTGGAAATTCCTTGCTAATCACTTGGTCAGAGCTGGGCTACAGAGAGAGTCTTACCATGAATCTCTGAAAACACAGAGCAAGGGCTGAATTAGCCCAGGAAACCTCACCTGGAAGCAAGCTGTTACGAAGGGGGCATCAAGGTTTGACAGGCAAGGGATGAGACTTAATTAAAGCTAGAGGCGGGAAGAGAGGAAGAAATTAAATGCTATTTGGGAACACATGAAAGAGAAATAACTCAAAATATGAAATATTTATAATTTGTAGCTGTGAGTGGTTATTTGGATATATTTTATTGCTCTTTTTCTGTCCCCAGTGCTTTTTCTAGGAAGGGAGGAAAAGTAGAATACTTCAAAGGATATGAACCAGGAACTGGAGAAAAACTTGGTTTGTGTGCGTGTGTGTTATTCATGTACTTCTGGCCTTCTTTCATTCTTGAACTCATTCCATCTGAGACTTGGATCTTACTCAGATTGAAAAGCCAAAACACACAGATTTAAAAGTGATGGGGCTATTCTCACTTCAAGTGCCAGCAAACTCATTATTAGGGCCCTGGATTTGGAGCGATGCAGTTTTCTCCTTTGTTGCTTTGAAAGCCCTCCTGTTCTGGGCTGCAGGAGGGGAGGTGTTACTGTCCCTCCTGCAGGAGGTGTGGATGTTATCCGCTCTTCAGGGGTCAGCCTGCTCACACCATAGCTGAGCTGTGGCATTCTCTGAAAAGATGCAGTATGTGCATCTAAGCCCTCCTTTAGTTACTAGGGAAAAGGGATTCAGCCCATCCCAAGCCTCTCCAAGGTGTCAGGTTTACTGGATTATTGAACTTCCTGGCTCCTTTGAGCTTGCTTTCAAAATAGGTACTAGCTAGTCTTTAAGTATATGGATATATGGATTCCCTATATTAAGCAATACTCATTGTAGTATATGGGTTCTGTTGTTGTCAACACTACTATTCCCCCTTTAATCATTGCCATAGATAGTTCTGAAAAAACAAAATCAGCCTGAATCTTGTTCCCTTTTCTCCAATGCTAACTCTTACACTTAAATTATTTTGGAATTTCCTCCATAATCAGGTAGGCTACAAATTTTTGTGTGTATTTTAAATGGGGTCCAACAAACTTCATCTATCATAAGACAGAGAAACTCATAGAAGTTGACAAAGAAGGACTCTTCATCCTAGAAGCACATTGTAAATGTTAAGTAATCATTGCAATATCCACTTCAGTAAATAGTATTATCTTCACACAGTGGGAAGGGCTCAATCCAGAAAGAGATGTGAGTAGTACTGAGCCAAACACTGCTGTCTTCAATTCCTGCTGGCTGCAGCCAGCCTGGAATTTCACTCCCTTGCAATGCTCTGCAGAGCCGAGTCCAACATAAATTCAGACCTGAACAAGTCATCAAACTGCTGTATAACTTCACACAGTGACACATTTGCTAAGGTGTTTAAAGTTTCTCTTCTATTAAATACCATAATTATTCATGCCAACCTGATTATTCACATAAATCAACCCTCTGTTTAAGCTCTCCTTCCCCTGAGAGCACTAAACACTCTTACGTGACCGTATCTTTAACTTAAATAAAGAATTGCAAATGCCTGTCTTCCAAAGGAAATGCTGTACAGATCCAGCACAGCCAGGGAACTACATTAACAGGATCCTGATAAAAGAGAGCAGCTTAAAGCAATACAGACAGGACAAAATGAGAAGGAAGTCAAGAGTCCCCTGTCCCTTCTCAAAAATCCTAAAACTTCTAAAGTGCATTTAAAAAAGAAAATTCCCTTTGTCACCCTCAAGGTGAATAAACACTCTCAGCATTTTGTTATGGGAATACCACACAAGTAAGGTCTCCAGTATGTGATTTGAGGAATAAGTAGTGCTGTAGGATGTTTCCAAACCACTCACACCTTCAGAAAAGAGAATGCTAAAGGACAATGAAGATGCGAACACAGCCTACAACATTTCTGTGATGGATGGTGCAACTACCACACTACACAGAGATAAATCCCTTTAAATCCATCAAAATATGTGCACAAGCAGCTCCATCAGGGGATAAAAGCAATAAAAGCAAAGCTGGGTGTGCAGAGCTAGAAGACACATCTGGCTGCATGCAGGTGGATGGGTTCAACACTGCTGAGCACAGGTTTACACCTAGGGCTGCACCCTCTGCACCCCAAACCAGACCAGCACAGAGGAAGGAAGAAAGGAAGAAAATTCCTGCTTATTCCCTCCAGGCTAATTACAGATGGTCTCAGAGAAGCCTGGGGGTTCCACTGCAACTGCTCATCTCCATCGAGCCCACTGGCTGCTCCCTCCTCTGCTCTGAGTCATTGATTTAGGAAAATAAAGTTCAATTAAAGCAATAATCCCAGCAAAGTACACCTGAGAAATGGGCATCCTTATGCCAGGAGATATGACAGACAGTGACCTTTAGTAAGGCTGGAGTATGTGTGGGTGAAGCTCCTGATCCTCCTAACCCCACTCAGCTCTCACAGGATGGCACAGCTGGCTCAGCCCAGCTGTATCCCCCAGTTTCACAACCTGGCTGCTTCCATCTTCCTATGCCAAGTGTGTCTGGTCAGCTATCCCCACTGGAATACTTCACTGACTGGAACAGGCTATGTACCTACTCAAGAATAATCCCTTGAATACAGACAAACAGTCTTTGCAGGAATAAAATGAAGTCATACAAACTGTAGCACAAGTTCTGGTTTTGTCATTCCCCACGTAAAACACAGCATTGAACAATTTTACAAACTTTCCAAGAGAACTGTCCATAAGCCAGTTCTTTTACCAGGTGTCAATACCAGAGCCAAATAAAATCTTTACACATTATATTGATCTGCATCTATCGCATCTTGATCAAAGTTTCCTGCCTTCTGTTAAGGTGCTAATGATTTCCTAAGCAAAATCAAACATAGCTACTCAACTGTCTCAACAAGTTAGATGAAGTCACTTTAATTGCTGACTTTGATGCATCTTTTCTTGCATGCTAATTTCAGCTAAGTAGGATGGTGCACACACATTAAATGATGAAGCAAGGCAAAAGCAGAGCCAGCTGCAGGTAACCTGGTAAAAGTCTCACTCATTCCTAAGTCTCAGTTTTGGGGATTTTCTTTCTGTCTCTGTTCAGATAGACCCACCGCTCCAGAACTCATTTATCAAAGCCCAAATAAGTAAGAATATCCCATTACAGTCACAATACTGCTAACAAATAAAATTATTCTATTTTTTCATACAATCACACTATTGTCTGTTGCTCCTGCCTAGTCCCCTTCTGCTCCGATCAAAAGGGGAAATCTGAGGAATAAAATCAAAACTTAAAATGGGTTTAAAGCACCTTTTAAAACAGCTGTAGCACATTCTTGCCCTGAGATTTCCCAATGTCTCAGTCCTCAGCAACATCTCAGCTGACATGGCCACCTTTGCTTCTTTAAAATTCTATATGGGGAAGCTCATGCTTTCTCTCTGTTCTTGCAATGGAATGAAAGGGGGAAAAATTAAAGGTAATGGGATCTTTACAGTAAAATACTTGTATTACTAATGTTAAACCTGTGTTAAGAGCTTAGAACTTTCCATAGATAAATTTGTACTTGGAGGAAATCTAGAAAGAAAGGGCTTGGCCCTGGAGGGAATTTCATAAAATACCAAATTAAGACATGTCAATTGGGTTCTTAAATTACGCAAAGACAAAGCAAATAATATACATCAGTGGATTGAAGTGCTCTTTTGTAATCAAATGATTTGTGTTTCAAACCTGAAATTTGACAAGTAATTAATTTCTTCAGCAGATTTATTTTCTATGATTTTTTTGCATTTTTAGAAAAAGATAGATTGCATCATAATGTAGTAGAATATAAATTATTATGGCACACATTTTTTAGTCTGTCTGAACTTTTTTTCCACATTGTACAACACATTTCTCCAATTTTACAATTTGCGTCTTGCAAATTTTATCTCTGACATGTTTGCTTAATATTTGGATGACTGCCACTGTGTGCACAAATTAGGCCACCTCTTTTCAAGTGCCAAGCCCCTTATCCATTACATTTCCCATTGCTTTCAACAAGCATTCAAGCTGGAACAGAAGGGTCCTTCCCTGCCCTGTGCAGGACAGGGCCGCTGGGTCACATGTGCATTTTGAGGGGTTGAGCATCCAGCCTGATGCTTGGTTCTCACAAGGACTGCTCATTGATACTGCTCATGGATTTGCATGCCAGAGTTTGCACACAGGAAGACTTCCCACACAAGTACAATTTAAAGAATGGTTTTCAACTCCAGTAGGAGAAGTTCAGTGCTCAGTACAAATCTGTCTCAGAAACACTTAGCACAGATTTTAAGCAGGGCGGTTCAGCAGCTGGTGGCTTCTGAACACACAGGGAAGCCTTTTCCAGCAGGCACGTACGAGCAGTTATCATCCGGCAGATACTCCCAATTCACTTTCCTCCTTCTCAATTCCATGCTTGAGTCACAGTGTTTTGTACCTGCGTTGCACAACCCAAAAGCACACACAGCACCTTTGTCACAGGGCAGGTGAGTAAGAGATTGGTCACCTGCAATCTCCCGCAGGTTGGCTCCGTTGCGCAAAGCGCGCGGCAGAGGATGCGTGTGGGATATTGCTCCAGCACACGCAGCCGCCTTTGGGAAGCTCCCATGCACTCTCTATTACAACATTTCCCATTTCTGCTGTGCTGTCATTCGATACTTCCAACAGATCCATGCTGGAGATTGCCCCTGTTCTGCAAGTCCCCATCTCCCAGGCTGTTTCTGCAGTCCAAGGGAGGCAGGGAGAGCTTCCCAGGGCAAGAAGAGCTTTGCCCAGATGTCCCTCAATAGCAGAGATGGAGAAGACCAGGACAGAGGACTCCACCAGCCACAGAAAACACACAGCACACCTCAGCAGCAAGGTGGACAACTATTCAAGCTGTGCCTGTGAAAAGCCTGCTGCAGAGCCCCCTTGCTGGTCTCAGGCTCCTCTTCTCCAGGCACAAGTAGCCAAAGCTGAGGACAGAGAGACCATTGCCAAGCCAGATGTGTGATCTGAGATCACTGAGAACTCCCCAAATTTCTGATACGTGCAGTGAATGTACAAGGGGCAGGATAGGGGAAAACAAAACCATTTTCTAAGGCCTAGGATTCTAAAATCCCATTTTCTTCAGCCATATTGTTATTATGACAAGTATGTAAAACTATTAGCATGAGTCCAACCTCGTCAAACTTACTATCAATGAAATACTTATTTTCAGGGGAAGGAGCACATAGCTGCCTCAAACAATGAGCATAAGAGCTCTTTCAAAGAGAACAGAACAAGATGTCTTTTTATATACTACAGGGCAATTTGCTTCCCTCACTGAAAGGTATAAAAGTTTCCTATAGAGGAATGACTATGTGGTGTTTTATTTAAAAATTATTTGCTATTCTGCTGTATAACATCAAAAACCTGAACCTTCATCATCAGAGTGAGACAAGCTACATCTTTTCCCTCCTTTTTTATATATACTGTAGCCAGTGTTGTTACCATGCAAAAGGTAAATGTTTGTACTTCCCTCTGTTCCATAACACTATTCATGGAGCTGTAACAACACAAGTGTCTACACTCTCCAGGTTTGACTGAATGCATCAATTGTTCCTCACCTTCCTGAGAGGTTTCACATTTGAGGTTGAGAAATATTTCTACTGTAAACATCAGACCAAAGAGCACAAATTCAGCTTTCATTTCTCTCCATAGTGATCTTTGCATACAACTTATGACACAAAGGTTAGTCAATATGTAATACAGCAGCAACAAAATCTCTCAATAGAAAGAAATTCCATTTTGTTAATACTTCAGTTACCTCTTCAAACAAAAGATTTTCTGCTGTGCCTGTGAATGGCCAGTTCAGTTGTAAAGCTCACAATGTAACTGAACTGTCCTGAAGAAACCTGGCCATGAATGTCTTCTTGATAAACTTTCTGAATAAGAGTGACCAAGAAGGACTCAAAGCTGTAAACCCTTACATGTATGTGGATGTAAGCATTATGGAGCAGAAAGAATAAGAGCTAGTGCAGCTCTGAGACAAAACCTAGTATGTCTTGTCTACTTAATGTGCTTGGGGTTTTTTCCCTGTGAAAAGGGGTTTGGTTATTCATTAGGACATACATTCAATTATGTGTTACTGAACAATCACATGTATAGGTCACTTGTACAAATTACTTATGTGCACAATGGTTTTTTTTGTATAGATACTGTGCATATCAAAGTCTCATTAACAGCCACATAGCAAGTTCTTACTATCTGCTCAAGGCACTTGTTTTCAAAGTCTGATTTCCACTCTGATAAAGATACCTACAATTCCCAGCTCTACCCACTCACCCATCTCAGTGTCATGCACGACCAAAAGCCACTGAAATTTCACCTGAAATCCTTAATGAACCTCTTCACCTGGCAGACACTAGGATGCTCTCTTAAAATAAGTGATTGTCGCCTTAAAATAATGTGGGAGACTCAACAACTCATTTTTCTACTTGCATGTTAAATCACTGCATTATCTAGTTATAACATTAAAAAAGTCTGATTTCCCTTCATCAGCCATAGGTCTAAATCACTTTAAGTTTTGCTATTAAAGAGTCTCCCTAGGTACACTGCTCTGTCACAGATCTGAACTCAAAATCATTTATTTAACATCTGTTTCACAGTAATTTCTTAAAGATTTACTTCCTTTAAACACAACTTGGACACTTGATCCTCCCTTGTTTCAATCTGCAATATCCTTAAAAATAACAGTAAAAGATGTTATGAATACAAAACCAAAGCTGACACCAATAAATTTCAGTGACTCATTTTTCTTGCATTATTCCTGCTTGGCTGCTCCTAGAAGGAGATGAACTGTAGAGACACTCAGAGGCAATTTAGTGGTATTACAGAAGGACCCATTCAGTCTGGATGGAAAAGATCCTCTCAAAATCACCGGATTTTTTTTTTTTTGGATGGAGCGTGTAGTAAGTACAATTTCTCAACTAAGAAACCCCAGATCACTGGTGGAGCTATGCTTAGAGTGGAGCATGCACCAGTGTCTGGCACACTGTGCCTTAAGAGTAGGTAATGCATTAATACAATTGCTGTACACAGTTACTTCAGACTTAAAAGTTGCTTTTCTTTCACATAGGAGGTTATATTTGCAAAATTTATTGAGGGCATGGATTACCTCCATAAAACTAAAAATATGTTAAAAAGTATGAATATTTTTCAGGTGTTAGAAGTCTTTATGGCAGGCTACAACAGCGTTGCTGCAGACTTGTCCTTTTTTATTCCCCTGGAAATTTCACCTGGGCTGAATGAAAACACTCTGGACATTGTTCTGGGATTTCTGGTGACCCAGACATAAGTAACTTCTCCCAGACTGATGGACAGGCAGAAATGCCAAACCATTGGCTCCTGAGCAAGTATGGACCAAGAGCCCAGCACGAGCTGAGGGCACCTGCTGGAGTTGGGCTGTGCCAGGGATTCGCTGCAAACGCACAGAGCGTCTGCACTGCACATGAGCACATCTCTCACTCCAGGAAATCCTGGACAGAAACAGGGCCACCTGAGCTTGCTGCTGCCCTCCCCTGTGCCAGCAGGCCCGCTCCAGGTCACAGCTGCCTCCTCATCCTCCCCTGGCTGTATCCCTGCTGAGCCTGGGGGAGATGGGCTGCTCTGCCATCCCCTTCCCCAAAGCTCAGCATCCAGAGCAGGCACCTGCTCTGAACAGCCAGGCCAGGCCACATTTGCAAAGAGATTAAGCTAATATTGCAAATGTTAACATTTTATCAAGGGTCTTGTAATGTTTGTTGTTCTTGTACTTGAACTTCTGGAGCCAGGGAATTGCATGAGAATTGTAACTTTGCATTTTCGAAAAACCATTCTCAGGTTAGAACTCTTCAGCTGAAAAAGTGTAAATTATCTGACTGGAGACTATTTCTTGCCCAAACACATAGGATAAAAGAGCTTGCAATGTGACCTTAGATGAACTACATTTTCCACTGACTGTCCTTAGCCAGTGGGTCTAACTTCTCACTCCCACAGCAATCTGTAGCCCAAGACCCCAACCTGCTGCCCTCTGCCTTTCTCTTGCTCCTCAGCTCCCAGGACCATTTCCCCGAGGTTCTGAAGGCTCTCTGAAGGCAGCAGGAATGCTCTGCATCCCCACAGCTTTGCTCAGCAGCCCTACAAGGCTCTGGGCTGGCTGGGTAGGGGAGAGCTGTGTGGGCTCCAGAACATCTCATCTGAACACACCAAGGTTGCTGCTTGCATTTCAGACCTGCACACCAGGCTTGCGTGCCCACTTTTCATCTGTTCCTCCACAAGTATGTCTAATAGAACTCTAATGTCTGTAATGCCTATAACTAATAAGAGATACTCAATCTCCCCTAAGTATCTTGCCTCACTTTTATTCTGAGACTATCATGACTTCACCACCACTACTAATACGAGCCCTTTACAATCACTAATGGATTAATCTTCACAGCACTGTTGTAGAGATAGAAGACAAAAGCACAGAGATAAAGCAAATTGCTATTTAGGTCAGAAACACAGTGAAAAATGGAAAAAAACAGCCCAGAATTTCCAGTTCCTTGATGTTCATGTGTCTGCATTGCAGCTCAGACATTTTGCTTTGACTTCTGGCTTGAATTCCTTCATAGATTTTAATGTACCAGAACTGAAACTTTTCAATAATATAAAAAAATATTTTCAATTGCACAGAATGCTAAACTTCCACAGAAAATCATAATACAATGCAAAAGAAACTAGTTTAGTCAACATTTTTCATAGAATAATTTTGGCAACAGAGCTACCAAAGCAAAATATGATTTTGCTGAAGACTTCATTGTAGGAAATAATGACCTCTTCAGTAAAACCAACTTTCCAACAAATCTATTTATAGGCAAGAAATTATTTGTTCTTTTACTGGCATAAAGATACTAAATAACTTGTGAGATTAGGATCAGATAGGAATCCAGGGCAGGGTTATTGAATCTACATTTAACCCCCAGCTTTCCCTAGGAGTGAGCTTTTGTGTGGTTGTTTTCATTTGTGAACAGGAAAAGGAGTCTGGATTTTCAGAATAATATCTTATTGCTAAATGGTCTAAACTGACTGGCATACATGTACTTGAATACCAATGAGAAATATGTCCAAACATGTATATTTGTGGAAATACAACTAAGTTAATGCTACTCTTCAGTCTTTTTTTGTTCCCCATTCAAGCATATGAAAAAAAAGAAATTTATTTATCTTAAAGCTATTGAACCCCCCCCACCAGATCTGCTCTAGATTTCCAATTCCTTCACTTTTCTGTTTCAGTTACCCTGCACAGATGCTTCATTCTTCAATGGGAAAGGCAGAAAATTAAAATCAATAACTTCATTATGTTTACAGTGGATTTTTTTTTCACCTGAGTTTTCCCAGTCTTAATGTCTTACTATAACTTAAAAATCACAGCTTGTTTTTACTGAAATATTCCATCCTTATTCCTTTCATGCAGAAGGTTAGGAATATGGCAGTGTATATCTTAATTTTTTATAATGCATATTCTGAAAGGACTAAAGCATAAATCTCTGTCTGCTTTCACAAAATGTCCCACAGAATATAGTGTAAACAAACATTTTTATAGCATCTTCTCCTGAATTGCAAAAATAATAATTTTTATTTTAAAATGGAACAATTACCATTGATCTTTTAAATTCATATCTTTTTTCTGACAACAAATATTCTTCCTGAAGAGTTCTTTTTGTTTTTTGCATATACAAAAAATAAATAATTGACATTTTGTACTATGTGAACTTCATGTATTATTAATTTGATGGAAATGAACACATGATGGAGCACCTTCTTTATCTTTGTGATTGTTTTCACAGATATGTCAGTAACACTGATATTGAATTGTATGATGTGTCCTAGGGACTGCAACATTTCAACAAAATATCTCCAGAAATATATATGCACCCACAATGTCATCTAACAAATTCACCTTTCATTAAAGTCATCTCCAGTAAATGTGAGCTTGAATTTGCAAGGCAAATCTAAAAAGCTATGAAAGGAAAGCTGAAGATAAAAAATTATTAATATAGAAATAGAGCCTTAGAGATTATTTCTCCTATAACTCTAATGAGACAATAAAAATAAAAATCCAGAGATTCAGCCTTGACGGTAACACGGAACTTTCTGCTCAGGAATATTTGGGTTCTTCATTAAATGATAAACCATGAGCTATTTCTATCTCATCTAAAATTCTGGCATCTCCTGACAATGTATTCTCCCAGTGATATGCACACATGTAATCACTCATTTACATTAATGGGATTATGGGTGTTTTGTATCTAGGAGAGAATACGTTTTAAATTTTTTTTTTTTCTCTAAGAGTGGTTGCTTACCATGCACTTGGCAACTGAGATGTATTATGGTTTCTCCCTAAACAGGAATTAAGTCTCTACTGTACAACATGTCATACTTGCCTGAAAGCAGAAATGCTGCCTACTAAGCAACAGACACCCTAATTAAAGTTGCCCAGCATAATATCAGCCCATTAGTTTAAACTAAAGAGAATAATGGAGGTGGTATTAGGATACCACAAAACATAACCTAGGGTCAAACAAAGATTACTTTGCTTTGGGTATTTTTTTTTAAATGTATACATTATCAACAAATTTTCAGAAGCCAAATATAGATAATAAAATGCTTGTCAGTTTTTAAGGCTCTGCCAAAGCAAAAACGATACAAAACAGCAATAAACTAATTGTCAATCAGATGCTCTTGCAGGAACGTTTTGCAATAATGAGATATAATAAATATTCATCAAGACATAGTCTATAAAGGCACATAGGAGCATATTTTATGCCTGTGTGTCGCAAATTATGCTGGACAGTTACAGCTGATTGTGGAATGGTAGCAGACTTATAAAGCTTTCCAGCATATTTACAGTCTCTTTATCCCTTATACATAGCCCAGAAAATCTGAATGCTTGTAAATGGTGGGGAAAGGAGGGAATAAATATTGTGCATTTTCAGCCCAGTCCTTTTCAAAAGGTATTCTTTAAGGAGGATGGGAAAAGGTCCAGAAAATAAGCAACCTTGGAATTCCCATTTTCAAACTTCATTTCATCTGTAATCACACCTTTAATGGTGCAATTTCAGACATTCCTGGATTAACTGTTTCAGATTAAAATACTTTACAAACAGAAAAATAATGTATTAAGTAATACAGCTGAACAATAATAATACTGCTGAATAATAATACAGCTGAACTATCACCTGCTAAAATAAATATTTTGGGGGTTGGGTTTTTTAATATGGTTTTGATCCCAACAATTAACCAAATAAACCAGTAAATTATCCAGGTTCATTAAAAACCCTTGTTTGGCACTTTAAGAAACAGCCATGTGTTTCAAAACACAGGAAAATCTTCCCAGAAGAGCTGATAAAGGAAGCAGCTGGCAGAGAATTTGGTTTTGTTTCATGACACTATAAGCAGCACTTAAATTGTTTTTGCTGCACGTCTATCATACAGTCCTTTGAGATATTTATCACTGGACTCAGGAAAATAAGCATTAGGAGGAGTCACAGACACTCAAATTAAGACAAAGAGCCCAATCCTGCCCACATAGCCTACAGCCCTTCCCGAAGCCCAGATTTTTCAACACCTCCCTGAGGTCATTCCCAGCAATATTTTCTTGGGTTCCACAAACTGAGCTCAAAATCAAAGTTTCAGCCCTTCCTTTTCTCTCCATGCTTGCCCAGGAGAATGGGCATTACACCCCATGTAGTGAAGCTGGGAGTGTGCAAGGGCTTTACAGCCTCAGGCTTCTCCCTCTTTCCTCTACAGCCCACAGGGGCTATGCAGAATATTCCTTCAGATGGGGGCTATGATAAAGGGGTAGAGGGAGGAAAAGATGATTTAGGGAGCCAGGCTCCTCCCTGTCTGCTCCAAGGGCAGCACAGAGCTGCCAGCTCATGGCACAGCCCAGCCTTGATCAGTTCCCTCACTCCTGTAAACAATCCAAGCACTTTGTTTTGTAATTTAGATTTGAAACCAGGCATTTATTAAAATATATTATTTTGTGCCAAGGATGCCATCTCAGGCACACCAAATGATCTCATATGGATATGAATACTTAGCTGTTCTCTAAGCAAACAATCACCAGAAATGCTTCTACATCCAGCACTTTCCCTGGATTTTATTTCTCACCATTTGGAGACTGTGATTGGGTATGTTCACGTTACAGGCTCACGGTCCAGATTTATTTGGAATTTCTTGAATGAGATTCACTCCCAGTGACCAAATGTAAAGGGACGACATCAGAAAGCATGGATATATTCCTGATGGATATATTCCTCACTGCCTGCATCTGGAAAGCAGAGCTCTGACACGGTACCAGCTTTGAAAGAGCACCTGGAATTTAGACATGGCATGTCTGTCTATTAGCCAGTTATCTGCAAGTATTTGATAGTTACAAAATTGTCACTAGTAGGTTGTTTGGCTAGAAAACAACAATAGCTGCAAGAAACATTTGAAATCTTTTGCCTGAGTGCCAGCTTTAGTGAAGGTCTGAGCTGCTCTCATTAAAAGTCAGCAGAGAGGATCCTACTGCTTTCAATGCTACAAGCTCAAATCCTGCAAGCATCATTGTGCCACTGAAAGTAGGTCTGTGTAAGAACAATTACATAGCACTGATCCCAGATACTTGAGCTCTCTTCAGCAGTGCAAGACTCCTGTTATCACATTTGGCAGTGGCACTCAAAATAAGGCTTTCACAGGTTTAAAATGGAGATGACAGAATATCTTGTAATGGGACCCTTTGGGTGAATGAATTCCTTTGCTCCTTGAGCAGTGTGATTAGATGGGCCTGACTGCAAAGCACAGAAAGAATTACCTATCTGTACCACAGATGGGAACAGGTTTTTGGAAAAGATGGGTTAGACCTCTTACTGTGGACTATGATCCTCCTAATCTTGCACGATTCCATAGCGAGCTGGGCAGGAGCTGCTAAAATAACTACACATCAGGCAACAACTGTAACACTCCAGGTGAAATTAGAAAACTCAGGTAAGACTAAAAGTCCCAAAGGTGGTCAGTATGAAGAGAACCTTCTTGGCCCTGTCTTTGTAATCACTTCTACCCAGGACTCTTCCATGTGTCCAGCAGGGTTCCAAGCCCTGGCCGTGCCCTGGTGCTCTGGTGAGCGCCCATGGGAACAGCTGTGCCATGACCAGGGTGACACTGGCACATCTGAGCCTCAGTCCCACAGGCTCTCCGTGGGCTGGGCCAGACCCACAGTCTGTTGGGTTTGATCATCTCTATATTTCACCAAGGCAGCCTTGGGCCACAGTCCAGTAATTGCCAGGGTTTTCCAAATGCCAGGTTGAAAACAAACTCCCATCAAAACTGAGTGGCTCTGTCAAGTTCAAAAGGTGAAATAAATGAATCTTTACACATTATAAGAACAAAAATCAACATTCTTCTGTGGCATAAAGTGCCTGAAAAACTAGCAAGTAAAAGCAGGTGTGATGTGCTCCCTGTCAGCTAACGACACTGATAAGCTTGCCATGCCTGGTTCTGCTTCATTTCAAACAGACTGCTGAAAAAAAGGGGGAAAAGCCAGAGCAGAAATAATTGCTGGAGCTTCGAGTTAGCTGAGAGAGCCTGCAGGCTAAGATCAACGCGACTGATTTCATCCTCTTCCTTTTATTTCTATAACCTTAAACGTTCTGCTATTATAAAAGTCATCATGTCAGCTTTCCCCCAAGCCTTAGCAGCGGCCTATTTTAAAATTGTATCAATTGGTAAAGCTCCTGGCTGGAGTATTTTCATCTTGATTTATGGTTTTTGAGCTTTAAAGATGAAGAAAACTCCACTGACCTGATCCGAGCATGCATGCGCATTGTCCCACACATATGTTTATAATCAGACCCTACAGAAACAACACATATTAGGGAAGCTTTAAAATTCCAGCAAAAGCAGCAAATTGCAAGTGAACACTGTATTTATCCTGTATTTCTCTCCAAGAAAAAAAAAAAAAAAAAACACACCTATTTTGATGCTAAATGTTTTCTTTCTCTGCTTAATATCAGGGATTTAGCACTTCCTGAGGCCATTGATAAGGTAAGGGTCTTAGAATTAAGAAACTCGTAAATCAGTGTAACAAATGTGGACATATAATACTGTGGCCTTGTTCTTGCTTCTAGATCAATGTAACTGATAAAAGAACTCTAGGCTGGTGAGGAAGGGGGCAAAGGGACTTCTGCCTTTTTTTTTTTTTTTTTAAGCAGGGACTGATCAAAAGCAAGCCCACAACTTAGACTGCTCCAGCAAAGCAGCAGCCATCCAGCACTAACGCATATTGCTTCCTTTTAAACACTTGCAGCACGGACCCCAGAGAATGCATTATTAAAATGTTCAAGAGGATCATATTAGGGCTTCAGAATAAATACTAACTTCCCACAATAATCTTCACACATTCGTCCATAGGGAACGATGGAATAATGACCCTTTGAATTTGTAATACAAAGGAGAGGCTTTTCTTCTCCCCCTCTCCTTGCCAGCAGTGTGGTGGCATTGCACACTAAAGAGCCTCCTGCTAGAGGAGAGGTTAACCCAGGAGAGAAGGCACTTAGAGAAAGGAACTTAATAGAAGAAAAAAATGGTGGCTAAAGCAGGGAGATGAAGGTAAGGTTTCCTCACTGAATGGGGAAATACGCATTACAAATAAAACACGCTCCTAGTGCCGCGGGATTCTGGTTGAGGGCTGAGCTGTGGGATGCCAGGAATTACCTGCTATGCTGCTCACATCAGCCCATCACACAGGGAAAACACATCCCTACACAAAAAGGTTTGAGCATAAGAAGCACTTCTGAAGTTCTCTACTCAGATAATTCAAATGTTTGGTATGAGAAATAACCCAAATAATATCTCAAATATCCCAGGTAAGTTAACTACCAAACCCACTATTTCTTATGATGTGGGTAGAAGAGAAGCTCAACCCAAATGTGAGAAAATTCTCTTGGGACTAAGTTTGATGGTCCTCTAAAAATGATCTACACCTTCTCTTCAGACAGACAGTAGGTCAGGAAATGCTGTTTTTCTTTGGAGGCAAGCTGGTCACCGTGTTTCTGAAACAATTCCTTTTTCCTTGTCTTTTTTCTCTGCTTTTGAGAAATGGCTCGACAGAGCTCACCTTACCCAGGGAGATGCTTGATAGATTGCACATGAAAAAATCTGATCTATCCCTTTTCCCAGGACAGAATTGTTCCCCACAAAATACTTCGTATCCATTATCAAAGGAATTAAAACATGCAAATAGGAGAAAGGCCTGCTAAGTTACCCTGTTGCTTTGAAAGAACCTAAAGGCACAATTTATGGCAAGTGGGAGTCTTTTAAAAAACAGCAACTGCTTTAGCTGAGCTGGGGGAAAGAGAGGTTGTGCATGCAGTCAAAGCCATAAATGCTAGCCTTGGTCTGAAAAAAAGTAATTGTGCTGCGAATGCTGACAGGTCTGACAGAAAGTGTCTTCATTGAGAAATTGCATTTTGAAGTTCTTCCCGTTCCTTCAGAAATAAATGGACTAAAGCAACAGGGCTAGCTCTGACAGGAAGCGGGGATTCGGGACTTCAAATACAAACATTATGAAAAACAAGCAACATCTGCAAACAGTAAGTACTTATTTATATTTTATGGAGTGTGTGCTTGGGATTTTGACAGGTTTTTAAACAGAGCCTATATTAGGCCCATACAAAGGCGAGAATGTCCCTTTTTAAAAATACATTATGCTGCTGAAAAGCAGTCTAAATCTGCAGTCCAAGCCTCAGGTGAGCTCTGACCCCTCCTAACCTGGTCTAACAAAACACACATGTGGTGTTTGCAATAGAACAGTTTACTGCTACTTTCTCAAGGTCAGGACAAGACAGACACTTGAGGGTTAGTATTCAGCAAGCTTTTCCCTCAGCTGCCAGAGTGGCTTTGAACTTTTCCCTTTTGAACAAATAGGAAGTGAAACTGTGAGGAAACAAGTGCTTGGAATCAGAGAGGCACACACACCAAAAGGAGAAGGGAACCTCCCAAAAACTATACAGATCTTTTTCAAGCAAACAAAAAATAATCTGAGCCAAAAAACAAACCCAGCCTGACATCCAATTTAAGGGCTTAAAATTATTCTGCGTGTAGTTTTGAAATTTTAAAGCACACTCCTTTTCAGATGCTACCCCTGATTTTTTTCATATAACAAATAATAACCAGTTGGCAGGTATGGTGCACTGTGCACTATAAAATATTTAGCAAGGCAATAACGACTCCCTGGGCAGCATAAGAAAACCGCGATTATATTCAGAGAGAAAGCCATGAACAAACAGAGGGGGAAAGAAATACAAAGACAGATAAAGGAAGGCCTTTCATCAGGTCTTCCTGTCCAATAACACACTCAGGCTTGATCCATATGTTTTGAGAAAAATCAAAGTGTCACGACTACCAAAAATGTCAATAGCTCCAGTAAGGAATATTGTCTAACATTTTCTATTACACTGTTGAAGAATTTGCCTCCCAGCGCAATTTGGAAGAAAAGTCTTTTATTTCTAAAACACTAAAAAAAATGAACAAGGCACGCTTCTGTGCAATGTGTAATACAATAATGCTGTGGGCTTCCAAACTATCCTGGAAACTGATACTTTGATGAAAGTGAGTCCTTCTCCACAACTCTCATATTTTCTGTCCTCTGCACACAGACAGGGCTGCGAGGCACATCCTGGGCACTGGGATCTAATAGCGAAATACATGGCTCACTGGGAAACTGGAGAAGGCAAACTTTCATCAGCCCTAATATTTTTATAATCCTGCATAATGACCCACAGGATTGGCTAACCCCCCAAAATGGAGGGGGCTGAGGGCTGTCCAGGAAGGGAGCATTAATTGCACTTTGCCCCAAGCTGTGCCTCTGTGTGCTGTTTGCATCCCCGTGCATAGCTTGCCTTTAAGGACATCCCATTTCTCCCTGTCATCTGTAAACAAACAATTTTATTGCTGTCTTGGCAAAATGTAAACAAAACTTAGCACCTTGCCCTGGGGAGAGCTGCAGCTAACATATGGTTTGTCTGTACCTTGGTGCACAATTTCTTTTGTATTTGTCTTTTCCAGTACCCTTCAAGTTCCAGAGGGAAAAAAACACATCAGTGCTGCTGTGTCTTTATCCTGTGGAATCTAAACTAGAATTGAGCGTGTTGCAGGCAATCAATATTACTGTGAAAATTAGCCTTTATGACTGAGCCACTGTTTGCTCACAGGAAAAAAAAAACAACAAAAAGACAACCTGGCACGAGTACAGTGCAGCTACCAAAGCATTGCTGTGAGCTCACCACACTTAGCTTGTGTCCTGGGGCTCTCTTCCAGAGGGTTTAGCACCCATCTGAGGGAGAAGTGGCACCAGATTCAGAGAGCTGTGAAGGATTTAGAATGAACCCTGTGAGATTTTGCCCTGGAGCCTGCACCATCCCCTGGCAGGAGGAGGGAGCTCCCTGCCAAGCCAGCAGTGCTGCTGTGGCACTGGGGGGGGGGGGGGGTCTCAGCAGGGGCTGCTGGTGTGAGGAATGAAACCCCATTTATTACACTGGTGCTTGGCACAGCCCAGAGCAGCAGGGACAGCACATCCCTGCTCCTGCCCTGGCCCTGGAACAGCGGGTCCCTCTGCTGCCCCACTGACTGCCCAGGCCCTGGCAGGACAGAGGGCGGGCCCAGCAGACAACTGGGCATGGAGGGCTTGCCCTGCAAGGGTGGCCTGGGGAGCTGCACCCACCTGGCCCAAGGAAGAGAAGACCTTGGGGGACCAGAGAGCAGCACCCAGAACCCATGAGGGGTGAGCAGAGAGATGGAGCCAGAGCCAGGCCACGGCGGTACCTGGTGGGAAAATGTAGGCAAGAGGTGACATAAGGACTGGAAATGAGGGGAAACGAGCAAGGGCACAGGTTGCCCAGGGAGGTTACACAATCTCCATCCTTAAAGGTTTTCAAGACTTGACAAGAAAAAGCCCTGAATAACCACTTCAAAGCCCACATCTGACTGCTTTCAGCAGGAGGTTGGACAAGAGAGCTCCCGAGACTCTTTCCTACCCAAATTAGAGACCCCTCATGAGTTACTCACAGGAAACCCTTTTACTTCAGTGAGACAGATTTCTGGAATAAGATTCATGCAAAAGCATTTCAGAATCTGGCCTTTGGCATACTATTTGTCATTAAACTTCTGCACTCACTCAACATATTCCAGTACAGTATTTGCCCACACTAACATGAACACACCTATTTATATCCAGAAATAGGTGCATTTTCTTTTCAGAAAATCCAGCAAGGCTGCCCTGTCAATATTTGGTTTTATCGTACAGTGCAAAGTTGTTTGTTTTCTACCTGTATGTTATTAAGAGGGAGAGCTAACATAGAAATAGACATTTTAGTCAATAAACTAAAAATTGATACTCATCACATTAATTAGAAGATATTCAAAAGCGAAAATAAATCCTGCCTGCCTAAGCAAATCACGCAGTTAGCAGAAGAAATGTTGCAGAATTTATTTAGTAGAGAATAAACAATGGAAAAATAACTATTAGTGAGATACATGCAATGAACTAGTTATCAAAAATATGTGACTCCATGTTGACAAATTATCCACAAACAGAGTGGGAGCTCGTGTATCTATTTGCTGTTTGGAATTACTCAGCAAATGGATTGTGTCAGCAAACTGCTGCCAGGGCTTGGCTGTCAGGTTTCTCACCACAAGTATTACTTTGAATATGTGTCCTTTGGGCAATCAGCTCCTTGTGCTCAGCACCTCCTCACCTGAGTCAGGCAGCATTCTCCCTCTCTCCCTGCTGTATTGGCTTAGCAGATTCCCATGCTAGCAGGGAATGCACTAGACAACCACATGGCTTCGACACCACTAATTTACAATCATGAGTTCTGCCTGCAAATTTTCTCATTCACAGACAAGAATGTTCATAATGTTCCCAGGAAGTGAACAAAGATGGAGCAAATACTGCCAAAGTCACTTGCAGCTTTCACTTGAAATTTTACAAACATTTTTTCAAGTACTCACACATAGCTAAAAATAACCCTTCTGAACTTCCTGCTCTGTTAATAAGCTATACTCTAAATAATAAATTTTAAAAGGATCATAGAATCCACAAAGGCTTCCTTCCCTTATAATTGGATTTAAGGGTGTTTTGGCTATCATACAACCCAGACATTGCTTATGAGTATGGCATACAAAGGAAAAATAGCCAGGAAGGGTAAGATTTGACCAACAAGCCTAGCTTCATATTCCTCAGTCCCCCCTCCAAACACATGCCAGGATAGGAGTCCTGTTCCTCCCAAGACCAGCTGCATTTCCAAAGGCACATGAAGGCATCTCTGCTTTGTCACCAGCATTTTTATTTTCGGTTCCCTGCCACACAGCCTGGTTTTCCTGTGGGTCCATTAGCTGTGCTTGCAGTGTACATCCCTGTAGCTGGAACAGAAAGACTGAGTGGCATGATAAGCATTTCAACCACGTTTGCTGCCTACGTTGTTTTTTGAAAAGAAGTCCAGCAAGAGGTATCATGGTTAAGATCTCAAGCGTAATATAAAACCAGAGAGATGACACTGTCTTATTCCTTCAGAGGAAAAATGGTCCCCAGATGACTCAAATTTTCCTCTAGTCAGTGTCAGTAAACAGCAGCAGAAATAAAAAGTCACAAGGGTACAATTGTCATTAGTATGTAAATTTTTAAAAGCTCAGTCAAAAATATCAATACTTTCCACTTAATTTATTACTATATAAAGATGGATGATAGTAAAATGAAACATTGATTTTCAATGCCCTTTAAAAAATGGTGATGAAGACAATACTCAAGGACAACTACTTCAAAATACAGACTTAAAATTAATTATTGTATTTTTTTTTTACAAATGCTTGTTCAGTTCAATCCTATTTGATTGCTTTTTTTTTTTGTTGGTTTTCTTTTTTTCTTTTAATGAAGTAAAGGAATAGACCATTTATGTAAAGAGCCATTTCAAAATTGATTAGATGTAAAGACAGGTTAGCATTTTTACAGTATTGACAGAAAACCATTAACCAAGCAGCCTATAGACACGGTCACTGAAAGTTAATCGAAGGGAATAGTAATTTGGTGGGGATTTGCGTGACACTCATACAAGCTCACTCCTTCTGTTCACAGATTTTGGTTGTAACTGATCTCTGAGATGCATTGAACTGTCTCTTTTCAATGCTGTGTATAATTACTTTTTGATTATAAGCATTGAATTTAAACATTTTTGAGAGTGTGTAACTGCTGTCACATGCTTGTTTCTAAAATTACCTACAGCATCTCTAGACACTTGCATAGACACTTGATTTAGAGAACAGTAAGCAGTCTTGGGTAATAGCTTTTCTTTGATTATTTACCTTTCAGACTGCTTGAGTCTACACTGTAAGATAAGGCTAATACTTTAAAGGAAACAATACTTGTGGGCATTTTAGGTCAATGGTTCTGAACAAATTCCGTGCCACCCAACAAATATCATATGCTTGCAGCAAACACCTTCTTAATAATGATAAATTGCAATTAACCCCTTTTTCAAGTGGTAGAAGCAAAACACAGAGAGCAAACTAAATAAAGGGCCTGAATACAGGGACAGAAAATTTAGTAATGGAGATAGCAAATTAGCACATTTCCTTATGCACGTATAATCACACTGCAGATTATTAAAATCAGGAAAATGCAAAAAAATTTTTTTACCCTACTCCACACATATTACCTTAATGTTACCTCTGTTTCAGTTTAGCATTCTTAGTGCATTATTTGAAGAAAATAAACCCCAGATAGTTTTTTGTTTTCATTTTATTAAAAATACAGGCATCAACTTCCATCTGTGTATGTCAACAGTCAGTCCTATGTTGCTGTCTTGGATCTTAAAAGTTTCTTATCCAACTTGAAGCATTTAATCAGTTAGCAACCTTGCTGATCTTTCTGGAAATAGTTAATTCTAATAATTAGGCTTCTGATAGTTTTATTTGACAGTATTTGTAATGTCATGATCCTAACACAGACAAGATGAAACCAGGTTTGAATTTTATTTACATTTGCTACCCCCTGCCTTACATGCCCACTTGCAAGGTTGCAGCAGAAACACTGCTGAGCTGGAGAACAACATCCTTGTGAAACTTATTTGTTTCATCATCTTTTTCTCACTTAAGAACAACAAAACCCCAAAGAGTAGAGCATTCTGACTCAAATTCCTGAGCAACAATGAGGGGAAACCCCGGGCAGTACAGTTTTACAATCCGGCCCTTGGGCAGAACAGTAATAGGGAACTTACAGCTAAGTCCAGTGAGAGAGACAAATGGGTAATTAGGACAAACACTAAACAAAAATATATCCCAAAGCTTTGGGAGACACAGCTGACTCTGCTGACCAAAACAACAGCAGGATTCATTTCTCCTGATTAGCTCCATCACGCAAATGTTACGCAGAACAACTGCTCAGGTGCTGTGGGCTGTAGCACACCCGGCTGATGGACCCTCCCAGCTCTGTGCTCTCAATGCATTTCAGCTGTAAGGGCATCTTGAAGAGAACAAAATGAGAATATTTCTCGTCAAACTGAGAAGTGGTTCAGCCTGAGGTTTGAGTACGTGGACCATGCTAAAAGGCTTGGTGTGAAAAGACTGAAATTGTTTCCTTATTTGTCTTGAAAGGAAAATGGGAGGGAAAAAAAGCAAAGATGCCAAAAGCTTGGAGGCATGCAAACTCAGAAACACAAAATAAAGGCTGTCTCAACCTGCAGCTGTTACACAAAATATACTCAAAGCCTTCCCCAAGTAAATATCTTCCTTGCCTGCCTCTTTATTAGCAAATTCTATGAACTCTGACCCAGCTTAGAAAAATGTAATATTTTCCCCCCTAAATACTTTTTAAAAAACATATTCAAGGGGCCTGGTGGAGTCAGGAAGTCTGGGGAGAGGTAATTTGACATCTGAATTATTTCAAGACCAATATGGAAAAGTATTCAAAGGCTTATTTGGACATACATCAGTCAAGAGACCGCTTCTACCACAGAAGAGATGGTGTTGGAAATGTAGACAGCTTTCAAAAAGCTATGAGATAGAGCAAGGGAATCATGGCAAATGTCACGTCTCAATCTAAGACGTCTATGATTAAGAAAATTATCTTGGTAATAGGCCTATTTCCACACCTGTAAAAGCACTTAGAATTTAATAAGAATGATAAGCGTAAACAAGGAACATGGTGTAAAAGCTTCCCTCTGCTAATTTGGCTGCACTGATTAAGATTTTATGTGATGCTTCTAAATTGGAATGTCAGCCCCACACTTTGTGGAGAAGCTTCACCAGTCAAGGCCTGCAGTGCTTTGGTTTGGCGGCCTTTTAGGGCTCGGCTGCATTGTGGGACAAGGAATATTAACCCATCATTTCTTTTATTTAGATAAAGCCTGGATGACTCATTTATTCTTCACTGTCCATACCATGTGGCTTAAAATAAAATGGCCAAGCTTCTGATTTGCCTCCTTTTAAGGTATTTCCTGCCACAAAAAAAAATAATTCTAATTATCTACTATTAAAATTTGAAAATGAATCATGGTTGTAATTATGTAAATCGGTAGCACCATTTTGCTAAGGGACACTTAAGCTGTGTCTGAAGCATAATCAGCAGTGGAAAAGGAAAAATAAATTATTAATGTTCTTTTCTGAAAATTATTAGCAGTAGCTAATAGTGCTACTGACTAATATCTGCTTATCAGGGAGAGAGGAGGTGCACAAATCCTGGACTTGCCTGTCTAAGGTGTCTTTCTGTAAATAACACAGAGCAGTTACTCGGCCTTTGGGCTCGTGGCTGGGCTGTTGCTGCAGCAATCCTGTCACAGGCACTTCCACCCACAGCAGCAGCCGGGGGTTTGTCACTCCATAACCCAGGGCTGGGGAAGCGTGCTCAGCTCTGCCTGCCCTGGGATCAGCTCTGGCATGGGATGGCTGGGAGCAGGCTGCTGCCAGCACGACTCCCTGCCACACATGACAGACATTTCAAACTCCTTCATTCAGACACACATTTGGCACGGGGCTGAGTCAGCAGAGCCACACCTCTGACTGAGCGAGGCTCTGAACACAGAGCACCCAAAAGCCCCCATGCACACACACACACACACACACACTTGATCTTTAATTGCCCAAGCAGCATGTACATATTTAAAATGACATTTCTCATCTACTGATGTGGCTGCATTTGTGGCATTCATCACCTGATATTAATGAGAATATTAGACATTATTTAGCCTAAGGCCCTGTGCCAGCAGTCCCTCCTGCAGGCAAAAAGCATTACCTGGATCAGGTCTACAGGCCTTAAACTCAGTTCTGTGGCTGCTATTTCTAACTTCATTTCAAAGAAAGTTCTTTTTTTCTTTTCACTGGATTTACACACACAAAGCCACTACTTACCGATTTGTTCTTTAAATAAAAAAAACAAACCCCATGTATTTTCTGCCACTGACTTTTTCTTAGTACAAGCAGCTCTTCTTTCCTTCTGCTGAATTTTCTATTTTCTGGCTCCCTGCCTCAGATTCCAACACACAAACTTTAGGTACATCAGAAATATCCCCTTGTCCCAATACAAAGGTGCACTTTGAGGATCAGAGCTAATCACACACTGGATTCACCCCCTTGCCTGGCTGCTCCCCTGTGCATCTGGTGAGGGATCCCTGAGACAGAACCAAGCCATGGCAATGCTGCCTGCCTCCTCCCATGGAAAGGGAAACTGCTGTTAAAAAGAAATCTGCACTGTCAGCTGTAGAAACAGATGGGCTCCCTGCTGCAGCACCACTTTTCAGAGGGGTGAAAAAGCTCCCACAGGTTGTGCCCTCTGTCCTCCAGTGCAGCCATCTCCCAGACACTGCTTCTCTTTCCCATCTCCAGCCACCATTTACATCTCAGCACAGCAAGGAGAGGCAGTCCCAGGCCTTTCCCTGGAGGTCAGCTTGGCTTTAGCCTCCTCTCTGTTGCCTGGGCTCAGTCCTACTATTATGCTTCACAAATATATTATCCACCAGCAAATCTCTTGCTAAAGGCTCACTAATGCAGGGCTGATGGGGGAGATGGCTAATGCCTTGTTGCCAAGTGATTTCCACTTTAATTGCATTTTAAGTCTCTTTTAATTGATCCTTTAAAAGTCTTCCATACTGTAAGCAGAATAGTTATACAGTGTGTGTCTTATTAGTGCCCTCACAAAGTATGTTCTGCAGGGGATTTTGCTCTGGCGTTCTGGCCTTTCTATTCATTAATTTGAAGGAAAAGATTAGCCAATGATTTGGATATTACTGCTTAACTGGTGGCTCTGGAATTACAAATCTTTTCCTTCCATTAGAATATTTTTTTTAAATTCCCCATACAAAATACAGTGCATGACACCATCCTAATCCTCACTAATAGTTTCTGACCTTTAGCTGCAGCCATGCATTCTCCTGGGTTTTCAGGAACGAACCCCAACATTACTCTGCATTGCAAGCTGTTTCATCTCTCTGTACACTCCCAAGTTTAAACTCTCTGCTCTCTCCTGGCATTCACAAAGCCCATATATATTAAGACCACACTTCCATTGATTTCACTTTTAATATTAAACAGGCAGTACATGATACCCTCAGTATTGACTCTACCAAGTCCATTAATGACCCTTTTGTGGCTTCACTTTAATTTAGACTTTGAAGGAAAACTGCTGTATTATGAGTCAGGGGTGAAAGAGAATATTGCTCATATTAAAGATCTGTATAAAAAGAATATCATCTTTGACCTACTAAGTCAAAGTTGAGCACTCAAAATAATTCCTACTGTAAGCACATGAAAAATATTATTATGGAATGCCCAGGCTTTCATCTGACAAGGAAGATTTAAGGATTTCATTGTTTATGTACATAAGAGGAAAAGGTCTTTAGATTTTTTGTTGCAGCCAAGCTACAATAGAGCCAGAGTTGTCCAAAGTCAGAATATATATTTCTCTTTCAAAATCCATGTAATTATACAGATCTGAAGTGTCACACAGAGCATACTAAAAACATCAACTGTTCAGGGAGACCTCGAGAACTTCAACCTTACAGGTCACATTAAAGACAGAGTTTCAAAACTTCCCCAGTCGTGCTGGTTTAAGTGAAGCCCTTAATAATTCAGTATAGCTCTGGATGTGTGTATCAGACCCTGTGGTAGAGCTGTGCACATTGTAATGAGATAGGAGCAGATCTGCATTACAGTGAGGGATGACATGGGCTAATGGCTTTGGCTACAGCATAAAGTGTGAGATTTAAATTGACTAAAGTGAAATGTAAGGGTGAGATTTGCTTGAACACGGTCATCTGAGGCATATTCCTTCAGACTGCCCGAGGGAAGGAACAATTCAGAAAGGACACACAGGAGCCTGTCAAGGAGACAGAGCTCTGCAACCCGCTCTGAAAGGGCAGCTGCTGGGCAGAGCAGAGGAGCCTGCCAGGGCTCCAGGTCCCAGGCTTTGCTATTACACCTCCCTTTCGCTGCCTGTCTGTAAGAAGCATGAAGGCTCCTACTACATGCCAAAAAAGTGCTTGAGACACGGGGCAGACACAATAAAAAAGGTAAAAGACTCATATGTCAATGGCACATCAAGAGATGCTAAAGGAATTTAAAGGCAAAGGACAGATTCAGAATGTGGTTCAAATCAATAAACTCCTAAGTGAGCAGGCACAGAAGGTGCCCCGCAATAAGCTGATGAGGCTGTATAGCTATTGCATAAGCAATTTCTAGTGTGACTTTAAAAATAATAGAGACTTATTTAGAATATTGCACTGATTTAAAAAAATTTATCCAAATAGCAGTTGAAAAGAGTTGAAACAATACCAGTTGCTGGTCCAGTGAAACAGAACTGCGTTGGATGACAGCTATAAAAGGTGTAATTATCACACTTTTCTCATGAGCCTTTCCAATTTTCAGTACCATCTCTGCCAGCCTAACTTCAGTTGTTGAATTGGAAAAAGACAAGCAAACTCATCTGAAAATGAATCTACTGGAGTGACAGTATTTTTCTGTAAAGATCAAAAGCACATATACATGTGTGTGTGTGTGTGTGTATAAACTGCATCTGGTACACTGTTTCTTTTCATCTGGCCAACACTCAGTAACAAAATTATATTTAGACAAAAATGTGAAACATACCTTAGCATTTTCCAACAGAGACCATGCTGTAAATTCTCAAGCAGCAATCCTCTCCCTCTCCCCCAGTCCAGGTACTCACCCTCAAACCAACTCTTAACTTCCCTTAGCTGAGTCCTACCTCAGCCAGGAAATCAAAGCAAGGCTTTTTTAAGATGAGCAATGTCTGGACTCCTTCAGACAAACAGCAATAACCAAGAAGTCTGTTACAGTTCTACTGACCCACTTCTAGCCAGCAGCTTCAATAACCAACATAAAATCTTGTCAAAATGCAACTGGAAAAATTTTCACACAACATGCTATTCTTTTTTCACATTTGTGAATGCCTTGTAAAAAATCTTCAGTTAAAAACTGATTGTGGATGAAATGTCTCAGTAGCCTGGAAGAAACAAGGCTACCTCTTGTTAAGGGGGCAATGGAAGTTGTTTCAGTCTTCTCTGTAATTGCACTACTGACTTGGACTGGTTTATAAGAGAAACAGACTGAGATCAATTGAATAGCAAACAACTCACCTTCCTGAGCCTGAGCTCAGTGATTCTTACAGTGAATAGCACCAGTGAATTGCAGGGAACCAGTGCTTTGCCCTATAAATACTTTAACAGAGAATTGCATCCTTCTGACACCTCACAAAGGAAGCTGTTAACTGAATCCCTTCCTTTACATCTGTGTTCTGTAGCCATGTCCCTGTGTGAGAACACTGAAGGCTGAGAAAGAGCAAAGCTGCTGAACAGAGCTCATGCTCAAACCAAACACTTTGTGTCCCCGTCATAAACATTCCTGTCCTCCCAGCAGCTGCTCTGCTCCCCTCTCCTGCATGCAGAGAGACACAGAAACCTTGCAGCAATGGCCCCACCAGCCTTCCTTCCATGCAGGGCACAGACATCACATCTGAACATTCCCCTGCATTGGGGAAGCAGCAGAGCCTGGGATCCTGTGACTCTCACTGCCCTCTTCAGTAGGTGATGCTGCCAATTCCTGCAGAGTAAGGACACCCCCAATCCCTGCAGGGCAGCCACAGCACCCAGTGTGAGTGGGAGCCCCTGCAGGTACCCTTAGTGCATTGGGACACTCCTGCCTTGGTGTGTCAGTACATATGGGGAGCTCACTGCTGGAGTGAATATCCTCATCATCAGCACCTCCTGTCTGCAGCAGAAAGCACAGAATGAACTGGGATCTGCTCAGGTGAAACTAAACCTGATGTTCTCCACCTACCAGCAAACAGTTGGGGTATGGGCACAGCCCTGAGGTGACTTACAGCAGGCTCCCTGAAACTGCCCCAGTGTGGCCTTTGGGCCCTCAGCACCACAAGCTTTGTTTTACAGGGCTGCTCTGATTGGGTTGCATGACTTCCATCTGTGCAGGCTGGGCACTGTGGAGCCAGGGACAGCAAAGGACAAACACAGCAACTGGTGAGGACACCAAATCTGCTCATTGGAAACGGTGCCAGGCAGAGTCTCTGCTGGGATTGGGATAGGGTTCTGCTATCACAGGGAGATAACATCAAGGAATGCTAGAACTTAAATGGTCCATGTTCCTCCTGTTCTCATTGTGCAACCAGAAATCACACACCTCCCATGATCCCCCCCCAGTATTTGGACTATATTCTGTCAAGATGTCACTGTTTTAAAACAGAGAACAGAGTTGTGCAGCTCTTCCACAATAAATGCACAATTGCAGTAGGAATTTTTGCTGAATGAAAGACTGCAGATTTCAGCCTATTAATTTTACAAATGTCTTGTCTTCAAATGCTACAGTAATTAGCTTAACTCCTTCACACTTTAAGATGCTTTAAAGCGTGCTGCAGGAATGCCTTAGATTTTAGGGCAAAGCTAATTTAAACTTCACTAGCAGTATGATCTCCTGGGATACTGCAGGCAATGTTGATTTTTATCCGCAAACTCTTCTCTTAACTGTTGCCAAGGTTTTAGATTTTATCATAATGTATTCACAAATATTTATGGAAACTATAACTCAAATATGCATTGGCTAAAATTAAACATATTTTACACAAGGTAGCATCAGTGCCAGTTTATATAAATAAGTGTTATTAGCTGCTTCAGCAGGCTTATTTGTCATGTTTAGGAAGAAACACCTTTAAATCCTGACAAAGCTGTCTCATAAAAAAGAAATCTTAAATCTGTGGTTGTGGCTTACTTGCCAAGACACCTTTTCAGTGTGTGGTAGCTGCTGCAGCAGTGGCCAGGATGCTCAGGGCAGGGTTTGCCTGGACAGGAGAACCAACAGCTCGTGTGCTGTGCAGAGCACAGCAGGGCAGGGAACTCACACACTTGGGGAACCCCCTATCTCTGGATCCCATGTGTTTCTAAGGAATGAAAATTTTCCCATGATTGATCTGACTATGGGAATACTTTGGACACCGAAATGATGCAGGTAAAATAATACTCATTGAAACTTGTTCAGAGAAAATAAGGAAATGCAATATGAGAACACGTCAACTTCTGTATGTTACAGATACGGAACTTGTTCAGTGTAATAAAAGAATCATGGGAAAAGCAGAGGGAGAGGAAACAAAGCAAAGAAGGTACTCAACATTTCCATGGCATATAAACCTAAATTCAATATTTTAAGTGTGAATATTTACTGTTAGCCCTGCAACCTCAAAAATGCCTGCAACATATGCATGTCATTCATGATTTTCTACAGCTATAATTCAGCATGCTGCTCAAGTTGTTGGGAGAAAATTTGTGGAGAAAAAAGGCAACACTGAACAATGGCAAAATTAACTTTGCAGTAACCAAAGCTGGAATCCAACTCTCCTTCAGATAAATACAGATAAATGGATTTATCTATTCTTTGCACTTGAGTTTATATTTAATCCAAATTACACTAGCTAAGGGCTTCCCCCTGCAAGGACAGTCACAATGCAATAAATATTTGATCTCATTCCGTGTCTATTTTAGCTCAGCCTGATTAATTGCACCTGGAAAACATTCTTGTTAATCCCATAGCACCTTCACTCCTATGTCATTGACTAGTTTTCTGCCCACTGTACATTTCTTGACAGGGTGAATGAGTTTATACAGAAGCTTGTGCTGCCACAGCTTGGATTTAAGGTCATGGTATCACTGAATGGTTGGGGCTGGAGCCACCTAGTCCAAACCCCATTCTCAGCAAGGCCACATGGAGCCAGTCACCCAAACCACATCCAGGTGCACGTACTGGACCTTTTACAGTTCTTCAGCCAAAAGGAAGGTGAACTCATCTGAGCCATTGGAAAGGGAATGGTTATCAGGCAGAGCAGATAAGCAGAATACATCAGTTATAAAAAGAGCACATCTGGTATGCACTTAGAATGAACATTTCCTCATCAGTATGTGACAGTGACCACCTCACACTGCAGTCACCTGGATGTGTGGAACCCCAACAAGCCCTCAATGATTAACACAGCCCACTAAGCTGCAGCAACAAAGCTTCAGCTTGTACCTGTAGACATCCAAGGGTGCTGAAAACAGTTTGCACTACTTTTTCCTACTGCTTTGGACTAGGTTGCTGCTCAGGTGAGGCCTTGTGCCATCACAAATACTAGATAGGTATGTCTGTCACCTTTAAATCTCTCAGCTCATTTTAAAATCTGGTTATTTTCTTGACTGGATTTTTTTAAAGTTCCTTTGACTCCAACAGAAATGAACAACTGCATGAGCTCAGTCACCAGCTTGGATTCTGCCTCCCCCATATTCAGTGTAGGACTAAAGTGACAGTCCTGCCTCGATCTGTTATGCTGGTCAAATGAAAAACAGGAAAGGAAGAAAACCTATCTGTATTTGAAACACTTATTCCTTTCACATGTTCTTTTCAGTTACATGTTGTGCTGCATGACCCTCTGTTTCCAGGCCTTCTTGGATGTTTTCTGTTTCCACTCTGTATGCAATATAACCATGCTGGAACTATGCTGCAGCCCACCAGGATTGAGAGCCAGGTACTTCTCATAATAGGAGGTCAAACTAAATGAAAGTCGGAGCCCCACCAGTCCTCACAGCTGAATTCCAGCATTGGATATGACATGGCCAAGGGGAAAATATTGGATTTATTTTTATGAGTTAGTCATAACCCTAATGCCCTTAAGAGGTACTGTGAGGAGTGAATCCATTCATAAGGCCAACAAGGTCACTTTTAACTTGTAAAAATAAATCCAATATTTTTCACTATGTCTTATTAGGTTTGTACAATGCAGCAACCACTGTGGTTTGTTTTTAAAACGTCACTTCCCACAACAGCTCATATTGCTTCTTAGCATGATTCCCCTTTCCCATGTTCCTCAGCTCCCAAAGTCTGCATTGTCTCTTTTGCTGCCTTTGTTTGTGCATCAAAACACATCCTGTTACTGAAAGCGCTCCTGAGTCTTATGCTCAGCCCCTGCTCTAACACAACTCCATTGTCACAGTCTCTCTTTTCTGCCTCACACATTTAACACATCCCTGGCATTTCTCTCAGCTGATCCCACACAGCCTCAGCCTCCCCTGACCTGTCTTGGTGCCTCCTGCCAACTGAACTGCTGCCATCAGAAATCCAGAGCAGCATTTGGAACTTTTTGGTTAGACTGGTCTGACAAATAGTCCAATAGCCTAAATTTGAAAACTTCCTTTTCTTCCCTCCTTAAGGCTTCAATAGCTTAGAAGAGGATGGAATAGCTGAGATGTGACCTGGAATACCTGGCTCAACCCAGGAAATTTGCCATTTCAGACCACGAGAAGTCCTGCACACCACAGGACATCAGTGCCAGTTTATATAAACAAGTGTTATTAGCTGCTTCAGCAGGCTTATTTGTCATGTTTAGGAAGAAACACCTTTAAATGGCAAATTTCCTGGGTTGAGCCAGGTATTCCAGGTCACATCTCAGCTATTCCATCACCCAAATTGAACAGCTTTTCTCCCCACAGACAGCAAGAGCCCATTACACATCTCCTTTTTCTCCCTGGTAGCCATGCTGTAATTCACAAACAGCAGGAAAAGGCAGAGGTACAGATGCAGCCTTAGGACCAAAGAAGGGAGGTTTCAAGTGACTATTGACACACACAGGAGCGGGGAGGTTTGGGGTGGCACAGGTCACACCCTCTTGTCTGCAAGAGCAGGGGCAGCGCTTTGTGCCCGTGAATTTTGAAGAGCTGAGCCTCAGAAGCCAAGAGGAGACTGCAGGAGTAGGACAGCAAGGGAGGGAGGTGAAAGGAGCAATGAGATACTCATCCCTTCCAAACACAGATATTATTTGAAATAATAAAATATTATTTCAGGAATGATGCTAATGCATCAAGAAACTAAATCAAAGAAGTGTATTAAAGATTATGGACAGAGCAGAACACTTTGCACTCAATATAATTCAAATTTTTTTGGCCAGCTTCCACTTCTGGGCAGAAGCTTTAGGGGCATTCATAAAAACCTAATTAGAAAATAACATCTCTCATGAATTATTAGCTCTTCTCATATCTGGTTGTAATAGATTAAATTAAAGTCACAAAACCAGCAAAATATACTAAATCAATTAAAGACAAAATTTTATGTCAATCACAGTCTATTGCTTCCTCTTAAAACACTGAAAAAGAAATGGTTTATGTCAAGAAGCCTCTCTAGAAAATATTTGCTTTCCCATACAGGAGTGTTCAGAAGTTTCCAAAAGCCATGAGACTTGTATTTTCTCTCCCCTTCAGCACTAAGCACAACAAACCAAGTAGAAAACAGTTATAGGAATTAAAAGCGTCTCTTTTTGGTTTTGACCATGTATCCATCTATATGTTCCCATTCACTTAAATACGATGAGTGTGTATTTTTATTGGTGAAGACAGAGCAGAATTTGGCTTTGGTTGATCCAGGTCTATGCAACCATAATTTGCTCACCTGCTATTCAAATTCCGAACAAGATTGCTTCCCAGCGACAATTTTCACTCCCTTTGTAATGGGGATATCATAGGAATAATGTAAATTATTTCACCAAGGATTGCACAAGGTGCAAAGGAAAATCAGACCTTCAGCTGTGTCTCAGTGAGAAAAGGCTCTGCAGGAGCCCAGCAGCTCTCACTGCTCCCACACAGCCCCAAAAATGGCACAGCCACGTCTTTATCATTTCAAACCTCCAGCTCCCTGCTCGAGCAGCAGCTCCACATCACACAGTGCAATTTGAAATCCTGGCACCTGGCTTTCAATAATTCCCTGTTAGATTACTGTCTGTGGAAGAGCATATAACACAACTGCTACAAATGCTGGGAGCAAAATCTTCAATAACAACTTAGCGCATATGATAACTTTCCCAATTTCCTGCATCTACACCACCTATCTCTTTACTCTGGTCTGTAGCAGCTTGTTTCTTTATTGAACATCTGCCTTGGGATCCCCTGTCATAAAAAGTAATAAACACATCAATCCAAAAGAAAGAGTATTGCATGGTCCAAAACTACTTAACCAATCAAATTGGCAGCTGGTAGTATGAAACTAAAGGGATAAAACTCTGAGGTGCTTTTAATACAGTGTATTTCTAATGATATTACACACCTGCTGCCATTTTGCACACCTAGCTGCCTGAGTACTTCTAATAAGTTAATTATAGTTTCTAGCACCAATTATAGATTTCAACCTTTGTGGAAATACAAAGCAATGGGATTAATTTGTAAATCTGCTATCTCGCTGATATTTGACAGCTATTGCTTTGATTCTCCTTCCTACAAAATACAGATGGATTGTCTTGGGAAAAAAAAGCATTCTTTAACCAAATAATAATAAAAGAGCACAATAAAAATGCCTTGTAGCTTATTATCTACAGACCCCACAACTTGTAACTGTGACTGTAATTATAGCTGTTCGAGTTTCCCCTGCAGGTTTTGCTAAACAAACAAATGAAAAAGATACCCAAAAGGAAAAACCAAAGCAATTTGTGCTCTCCAGTTATCATTATATAAATATCCATAGATTACTTGCATAGAGAGAAGATCAGATCTAATCTTTCACCAGAGTTTCTTGTAAATTGGAAATTACATTTACTTCAGGTGTATACTGTTCACCCAGTTCATATCCAGCTGTAAATTAGAGCAGTTTTGCCTTTTGGGAGAAAAACCTCACTTTTGAAACGTGTCTTATTGACTGTGTATAGATTACCAGCAGCTGATCCATGGAGTAGATTTGAAGGTAGAATTGCCTATAGGCAACTTTCTTTATTGATTGTAGATTGATATCCAGTTGATTTTTTTAAAAAAGCAAAATAAAATAAAGATGCAATGTAATTGCCAACTTTTTGAAGGAGTAAGAGAAAGAGGGTGTCCAGGGAAGTGATGGAATCACCATTCCTGTAGGTGTTTAAAAGCTGTGTGGACATGGAATTTAATGACATGACAAGCGGTGGGCTTGACAGTACTGGGGATACTGGGGGACTCAACCCTAAAAGTCTTTCCCTCTCCAAATAAGTCCATGACCCTTTGATTGCCTCAGACAACACGGCTGTTTGAGAAGCTATTTGTTCTTCATCCTAACACCCACCTTAGCATGCCTGGGTCACCTTTCTTTGCAGTGTTCCCCTTGGTTCAGGAAGGTGAAGAGGGGAGGAAGGCTGTGGCCAGCAGGTACATGAACCTTCGGTACCTGCAGAGCCACGGAGGTTCCTGGGATGCTTCAGGATAACACAAAGGTCTGCATTAAAGTGCAGCCTGCCACACGTGTCCCTTAGCAAGATAAAGATCCTCATTTTGGGTGAAGCAGTTGTGAATACAGCGTTTGCCTTCAAAGCTTTATCACAGCAAAAGCCACAACACCCATGAATTCCCACTTGCTATGAGTTCAGGCTCTAATGTCACACCTATGTAGGTGAGCTGATTTTTGGTGGGACTGAGGGTCCCAAACCAGCCTTTCCCTTATTGGCATTAATAATGCCTCTCTTCCATTCTCATAAAACCACCAGAAACTTATTCTGTTATTCAATTCATTTTGGTTTAAATCAGTCCTTGTCCGAGCACACAGCACAATTGCAAACACACTTCTTTAGGAAACCATGTGAAATGATTTATTGTTATGAAAAACCTCTACTCAAAAGTTACAAAACTGAGATACCAAGCAATAGCTTGGATCCAGCAAAGCACTTACACATTTTCCCAATTGAAAATCATGCAATTTAAATCTAAATATACCCCCAAGCACACTGGTGGTTTGGGACTGAAAAGCTCAATGCCCAATCCAATTCTACTCAGTGTCACACTGACTATTAAAATCAAACATGAGTTAAGAATGTGCATCCATTGTGGGCAATTGCTGGAAGCTTATGGGAAACTGTTGTACAGCCAAAGCATTTTAAATAACATTCTCCTAGTTTTATTAGTGTAAAACAGAGAAAGCCCTGGTTTTCTCAGGTTTACCAGAAGGAGGTTGCGTGAACAGCAGAACTAATGAAGACTAATTTCCCATAAATTCAAGTTCTTGTCACCAGAATCCTGCCCCAATGGCCTCAGCACAGCAGTTCTGCTGTCTCCCTGGTGTTCAGTGTTTCCTCTAACAGGACACAGCCCCTGCTGTGGCTGACTGAGCAGAGGGACAGTGACAGGCACATCCTGCTGGTTCCTCCTCAGAGGGGACACTGCTATCTGTCACTCTTGTTTTGCCTCCTTCCCAACTTCACAAAACAATTTCAGAACTTCAGTCAATGAGACTTGTATTTTATTTCATACTTGGTTAAAGTTGGCCATAAATTCAACAGCCTTATGGACAAAGAGTTAAAAAGCACCAGAGTAAACAGAGCTCCCCAGCCAAGGGTACAAAGCCTTGTTCCTACAGATGGAGGAGCCCTGATGAAAAGTGTCCATGCCTGAACTTAATTCCTCTATTAATCACAGAACATATTCAATTATTTACTCTACCAAAGGCAAGACTTTGTGCAACACACCATATTAAACTCAGAAACATGGAGAAACTCTCCCACTTACCTTTCTGCTTTCAGGCATGTCCATCAGCTCCTTCCAGGCTCCTTGAGTTCCTGCCCACCACATTTCCAGCTCCCGTCTGTGCCATCCTCCTGGGCAGCTGGGAAATAAATGAAGTTTTTGCACCTGTGCTCCCATTTCCTGTCATCTCAGACTAGCTCCAGCTGTGGATAATCATGTCCACTGTGGGTTGGGCCTACAGAGGTGTGGCCTCTTGTGCATCAATAAATTGCAATTTTCCATAACAAAGAAATCTGTTCCTTTCCATTTGATGCCATTATTTTGATTCCTACCTAAGCCCACCTTATATGATAACCACCTTCATGGCTTAGAAAAGGCAAGTTGAGGACACGAGGAGACTACTAAAGCAAAAAAATAACCCAAAATAACTTTAGTGCAGGCATTTCCCAGATATCACTTAATTTTATCTATAGAAGAAGCTAATAAAGCATGTTCACCATTTGTAGAGTGCATAATATGATTAACTACTCCTTCCTACCTGGCACATCTCAGGTTTCCTGTAACAGCAATATTCAAATGAAAGTATTTAAGAGGAGAAATTGCTGTAGCAGCAAAAGATTATACACTGGCACACAGTTTGTGAGATGTCTATGTATTTTTTCACTGTTGTTCAGTTCACTTGCATCCCAAATTTTCAATATTGGTCTTTAAATAAAACACCTCACTCCTTGATGCTAGTGCTTCTTATACAGCTCTATAACATACACCCCAGTAAATAAACAGCATTTGAAATATATATAAAGTATTTTATCTCATTCCTCATGAAAACCCAGTAGTAGATAACTGTTCATTACAGCTGCCTCTGATTTGGGGCAGTTATTATCAGTTATTCTGATTTGGGGCAGTTATGATCAGTTATTCTGATTTGGGGCAGTTATTTGCATGCATGTAGCTCTTCATTGGTGTTTGAGGGTTTTTTTTCTCTCTAACTTTTGCATTCTCTCTGAACTGCTGGCAAGGCCACTTGCTTGAGGAGGGTGGAACTGAAGTGCAGCCCTTCCTTTCAGAGTACATTATTCAATGATGGGCAGGCAAAATTACTTCACTGGGTGTTTGTCTGCCCTCCTAATGGACATGAGGTCTAAACCCCTTTCCCTGCATGACTTCCCTGTGCTTAAGTACCTGAGTTCCCTGGCTAGAGTTTGTCTGCTTTTTAGCACTAGGCATGGCACAAAGATTTATGTTGCTCTGTGTGACCATACCAGCCATCCATCACTGTTAATTACAAAAAAATCTTTCTCCTTGTTTTTAAAAGCCCTTTGAATTAGCTTCCATTATGAAGCTGTATCACAGACGGTCAAATGTTGGTGAACAAGGAGAAGGCAAACATTCTTGAAAACACCTTTGTGATCTATCTAGGCTGCTATGTCAGGGAGAAAGTCAAGGGATTTAGGTGACTAAAGATGACTTTCCTCAGCCAAATTTAGCTGAAAGTTACACAAGCAAGTTACCTCATCTCTCTCCAGAGTCAATGAGAAGAGATGGACTTCTTCAGTGACAGTTCATGCTAACATGAAATAAATACCAAAGGCAGGTGGAGTGATTAAACCTCTGGAGATGCTTCTTGCTACTCATTCATTATGGAAACCATCTCAGAATATGGAGCTAATCATCAAAAAATCTTTGCTTAGATAAGATGAATGCTCATTTTCCCAGTGGTTCTAAAATTACAACCTTGTGTGTAAAAAGGGGGAAAAAAAAAATATAAAAATATCTGAGGAGAATTTATAAATTTCTGAACACAGTTATGCCACTTTAAAAACAAAAGTATTATTTTCTTCTACTGAAGGTGGGGAAATCATACTAAGAGTGAACATGACAGATAGTTTTGTCTGCCAGAAACAAAACTGCACAGGCTACCACTCTGCCTCATCTAGAGAATTTCCTTTAAAGTAGTTGTTTTCACCAAGGTAAAAAGAAATTACTTTATTTCTTTTCATAATAAGAAACAACAACAAAAAAGTATATTTAAACTGTGCCAAGTCCTTCCTAATGAGGGGTCTGTTTGTACATATTCTGCATCTTTCTAACTACCAAACCCATCCTATCCCTGTGCATCCACTGGGACCAAATTCATCCCAGATGCCAACAGCAGCCCTTGCATGGCTCTTGCTAGCTGTCTGACTGGGAAGGAGTTAAAATCCTAATTTTTTTATTGCATTTCACTTTAAAGATAACCCTCTTTTATTACAGCCTGCCTCAAACCCTTGCCTTGCACTGACACTGCTCAGCAGAGCGTTTGCTTTTCTCTTTACATCACACTTTAGCCAACGCTGTGTTTTATAAGATAAAATGATAAATGGCCTGACTTAAATGACCGCAGGGTATCTACTTTCCTGCTACTCCATTCAAAAGGTTTCTGTGAACATTTTACACACCTTATTGTGTGACTGTGGCTGTCTAATAGCAAAGGAAAAAATAGCCTCTGATGTCCACAGAGGCAGGGCATACCACACAGGTGCCATGTTTTACAACACCACTATATCTTGTCATTCAGAAGTGCTCCCTGAACAAATTGCCTGTCATATTTAAAGATAAAATCTGACAGTGCCAGAGCTGACAAGTAGTCCTCAACCCTGACATACAACATGGAGCTGAATTTCACTAGGTTCACTGTAGATGGATTTGTCTTTAGAGATTCACAGCAAAGCTAACTGCTGGCAGAGCAGCAAAAATTATTTCAAAACATTGCTAAGTGTCAGGCTTTATTAAATGGTTGCTTTAAAAAATGGGGCAAAAGCTTCTGTGTTAGATTTAGAAAAGAACTATGCAGAAATGTTTTTACATATTTTACTTCTACATAAAATAATGATTTACAGTGTTTCTAAATAATAGAAAATCCTGCAGTACATTTCAGGATTGCTCCTTAGCACTGGGATTTTCATTTACACTACAGGAACTTGTGTTCCTTTATCTTTTGCCCCGTGAGGCTCTGGAAGGTACGCACAGTAAATGAGAATTAGGAAGGAGTGGCACAGTGTTGAGCAGGGCCCATCCCCTGCTCAGGTGGTGGCTGGGGGCAGTCAGAGGCTGCCCTGGGAAGCAAACACTGATGTTCACCCGTGGCAACACCCAGGGAACAGAGGATGGAGGCTACAGAGCTAAAACACAAGTGGCACTGGCAGATGGGCAGAGGCAGGGCAGGTACTCCACAGGAATGTTGAAATCCCAGCCTGCAACTACGTTCAGATTAGCCCCTTTTTGTTCTCTTTTGGGGTTCTGAGGGGTAAAGAGCCACATACACATTCATTTGCTTATGCAGCTCTTTGTAACCATTTTATACCTGCACATTTAACTCCCTCCCTGGCCACAGAATGCAAACTTTTGACTGTGTAGCTGGAGAGAGTTTTCTGTTCCTGTTTATTAACCACTAACAAGGAGCTACATGTTTGTTCTCAAAGGGGAGAAAAAGGCATAAAACATTATCTGCAGTTCAATGTGCCACGTTGTGTCAAACCATCTCACAATGACAGCCTCGATGTCGAGATGTCCTTTCACCCCTGCTGCCAGCTGAGTGCTGAACTGATGTAAAGGGATGTGCCAGCAACAGGGCCTGCCTGCCCCTCCCCAGGCACCCCTGCACTGCCCCACCACCCTGCTGCTGCCAGAACCACGAGCTGGAGGCAAAAAAACAGAAAATACCAGGGGGGAAACAGGCCAGGACACAGCTGCAGGTGGTCAGCAGGTGTCCCACAGAGAGCAGGTGAGGGCAGGCAGGACACCAGGGGAGCTGAGTGCCATCAGCAATCACAGGAGAGCTGCCACAGAGGCAAAAATCTCAAAATCACAGAATGGAAGAGACCTCAGAGATGTTCCAACCCCCTGCACTGGGCAGGGACACCTCCCCTAGATCCCATCCAAACTGGCCTCCAACACTTCCAGTGCTGGGACATTCCCAGCTTCCCATGGCAACCTATGCCAGCCTCATCACTACCACTGAGTTATATTCCTTCAAGGAAAGGGACCCTCATCACTGGGTCAAGGCCAGCAGTGAGTGCAAATACCTATAAAAAAGCTGGGAAAGAGACCAGGAGAGTAAGAGGGAGAATTGTGCCCTCTCCCAGAGCAGGTAACAGCAGGAAGGTGAGAGCAGGGGCTGCAGCCACTTCTGAAGGGGTTCAGGTGCTGCCATGCAAGCTGAACTTGTGACAAGCCAGTGCTGATGTAGGAGTCTGGGCCAGCAGGATTCTGCAAGTGTCCAAAATGGATGATTGACATCAGTTAAGTCAGGATCAATGACTGCAGAGCCCACTGCTACATCTTGCATCTAAAACTGACATGTGCAGAAGGCTGTGGAATTACAAAATAGAAAATTAAGTGGTTAGAGACAGGCAAAACCTCAGCTACAGCCCCCACCTCCAATTTATATTTCAGCCACAGACCGGCCATGAAAATCAGGATCTGAGTTTAAGCATAATGGTCAAAAATGCCTTTCTGTGAATCAGTAATCTGGGAATCAGAGGGGCGAACAAGCTCACCCAGCTTTTGTTCAGATACACACGAGCTCAGTGGTGGCTCTAATGCCCTCTGACTGCTGGGATCTCCTGTCCCTGCCCAGCCATGCTGTCCTCCCTGTGCTGGTGACCCTGGGGCAGGTTTGCTGCCAGTGTGCACAGTCCTGGACAGTGTGGGGAAATAACGTGTGAGCATGACAGGAAGAAAGTTCAGGAGCAGACACAGCTCAGTGTCCCCAATGAAATCACCCCTGCCCAGCCCTACCCCAGCCCCTCAGCTGAGACCTGTGCCATGGGACACAGCAAAGAACCAGCCAGGTATGGAAGAATTCTGAATTCTAAGTGCAGCTCTAACTTGAATTTGGCAGCCTCTTCTGAGTGCCTCTTTTATTGTACATCTCACCTGGGCCCCTGGACTGCTACCCCAGGAGTGGCTCTTGTGTTTTTCATCTGTTGCATAAAAATATCTGCTGCTGTCACAAGGCCAAGAAGAAAATCACCCAGACTTTACTAGGGTGACCCACACAGGGATGCTTCTCACTGTTTGCAAAGAACAGCCCCTCAGATGAATTTCATTTTCTCCCTCACAGAACTTTTCTACAGCATGGACATATCCACCAGTCATTACACTACAAAAATCTCCCCAGTACTCCATCATCCTGTTTCCTACAAGGCATGACTTTGCCTTAGAAACAGTGTTAGCAAAAGATGTAATTGTCATTCTCCTGGGCTGCATCAAATCTTATTTAAGGATGGATCTCCTCTCAATTTCTCTTAGAGGCACTTTACCCTAGAGAGAACCAATCCATTATTGGAAGGAGATGTTCTGACCCCATTAGCTGGGCAGATGTGTGTTTGAACTGCAGACCTCTGAGCATCCTCAATCCTGAGCCAGCTCAGGCAGTGCTGTGTGAGGGGAGGCATCCTCAGAGATCCCTTTGCATCCTGCTCTGTACCAGCAAGGGCTGAATGCACACTGCAATAGGCACCTGGGAGATCACTGTGCCCAGCAGCTCATTGAAATGGGGGGATTTAAGGGTATGCAGATAAATATAAAATGCTGGGAAGTGTGACTTTGGATCTCTGCTGTGTTTTTTAAAAAAGCATTGGAGAGAAATTCCTTATGATTTATAATCCTCATATTGGCATGTACAAAAAAATCCGTGTGTTATATTGAATTTTTTTTTGAAAACTGCTCTGTTCCAAGCTTGCTTAGTGCATATTTGACTCTGCCCCCCTGAGAAAACCAGAAAATGCATAATACAAGCATTTGCAACCTTTAAAAGTGGAAATGTCATAACTTAGTCTTAGTTAGTCAGTTGTGGCCCTGACTCTAATGAAAGTGATGTTGTCCAATATGCTTTGCTCTTCATTGATTTTTCTTCTATCAGCTGGGAGTTCTGGTAAAAGAACAACAGATCTAATAATATCAGCAAAGCAAAGCAAGTAAGGAACAGTGAGCTCTTCAGTATATACAGGTCAAGCCACGATCAATTTCCAGATTTGAAATTTTATTTTTGAAATATATGTTTAATACAAGATCTTGTTCTAAGTCTATCAAAGCTTGTATAGTTTCGAGTTCCTGAATGACTGCTTTATCAAGTAGCCCAGACTTAGGCCCCAGAGGTTAAGCAATAGAGGAGAAATAAAAATAACCTATAAGTTTCTGCAGCTAGTTGAACCCAGCAACAGCTCCTTAAACCACTTTTACATTCCTAGAGTTTGACATACCATAAAGCCATGAGATACATTGAAAAGCTATGAATTTGCTAAGTAGGATTTCTCTTCCTCTTGTTCTTAGAGGCCATTAAGTTTATTGGATGTTAGAAAAATACTTGTAAACAGCAAACATGAAAGCATATGAAAAGCACCCTTTATTTTCACCCTAATAATTAACATGCAACTAGGAATAGGGTAACAGAAATCCAATTAATGAAGGGCTGTTAGTTCCAAAATCTTAGTGATAATTATGCAGCAAGTTTCATACAGACCATGAAATGTCTGAAATGAAATGAAGCATAATTGTGCAAAGAAGGCATCATATAGATTAGATGAAAACTGGCACATATGTCTTTAGCAGATAAGCTGATTCAGTTACAAACTCTAAAATCATACTCTGGGCCCACTGAAAAAGCAAGAATCCAGAGTGATAGAAGCTTTCTTTACTTCTTTTTAACTATTTACAAACTCAATGTGATTCTTCTGGTTTGAGATGATGGTTCTTTTATATAAATGATCTTGGAATAAAAACCTAACACTTTTAAAAATGTTTAGCAAAAACTCACTTTGAACAATGATCGTATGACCACAAAATACAGACATTGGCTGATGGATAAACTGCACATCTGCAACTTCAGCAATTTAACTTGAGACCTTTGAGACCAGAAATGAACTCTCATCACCAAATGAAAAGAATATCTTTCAGCTATAGCAGGGTGTGTAACCTTATGATATTTGCACCATTTTCAGGGTAGTGACTGTAGCTAACAGGGTGCAAGAGCCTTTATGGTGAAAAGACAACAAGTCTGTCTCCTCAAGGAGAATTTAAGTTCTCATGACAGATTTCCTATAGAAAGAATGGAATTAGGGTAAAATTCAAAATTCAGCAAACACTGAATCCTGATTAGTCTCTGCCTCAATTAAGACCAGTTGCTCCTGAATGGAGATGCTGGGAGAGCATCTGAACCCCCACAGAAATGTTCTTGAGTCTCCTTGTGCTTGTGTCCCTCCAGCAAAGGCCCTGATTATTGCATCTTCTTTTTTCTGAAAGGTCACTACTGCCATGTGCTTTATCTATTGTTAGGAAAAGTTAAGGAAAAGTATGCTCTGAGAGTAAAAAAAGGGGGGAAAAGGAACAGCTCAAGGCACTCTAGATCCCAGGGACACTCATCTTGGTTTTTCTAGACATGTGTAAGATATGTCACAATGGATTGTAAGAAATGTTTCAGACTAACACTGGTTTTGCAAATGGGTCTCCATACAGATTTTACTTAAATCAATTAAACCTTTTCTAAAGCCAAGGAAAGAATGTTCTAGGCTAAGAAATCAAATTTCTCATCTCTTGGACGCCTTGCTGACTCTGAGCTGGAGTGTGTGTTAATAATGCTCTCTGTCAACTGTTTTACTTGGAGACTCCATTCCATCCTGGCCAATTTTATTCAAGTTTCCATCACCTCTTGGCTGGAATCTACAAATGCAGAACAATTTGCACGCACAGCCTTTGGCCTTAAGGGAACTTGAGGAATTACAGAACACTGCAGAGCACCTCAGCCACGTGGCCATGGGCACATCAAACCCCTCTGCTGATCTGTACAGTGGCTCCTGCCAGAGCATCACAGGGAATCTGCAGTGCCAGTCCTTGCCTTGCTCTCCCCTCTAACCTGGGATGGCAAGGACACAGCTTTCCTGGGAAAGAGACACCTAATGACTATTCCTCTGACATAACAGAACCCTACACAAAATCTGATGTGGGTGAATATAAACCTGTGAAAAGAAATTCTTTAGAAACAACAGACATCCCAAACCTCACTACCTCCCAGTCTGTGTACAAGACACAATTCTTTGACATTGCCTTGTTATAATGACTACACATGTTCTAAATTGCAAGCTCTGCTGCAGCAAACAGGGAACAAACAGTTTATGCACTCAAACAGGCTGATGGGTGGTGGTGGGCACTGAGCTCCTACCACTCACACAATGTAACGTTTTGTGTCAGACATGGGAAGCATAAGGCTGCTCTGCCAGAAAAATGTGTTCTAAACCTAGCAGAGCCATATTTTTTTGCTGAAGGAAACACTATTACAGCGAGTAGAAATCAGTCAGACTCATTTATGATATGAGTCTTACCAAAGGCACAGAAATTATTCTGCCTTCTTTACTAGAAGATTTGCAATATGACCAGTATTTAATTATATCAAGAAAAAACAAACCCTCTACTATCAATTTTATCTATTTACCATTATTAACTTGCCAGCATAGGCAGATGAGGATAACCATGCATTTGGACTTGACACACAGCAAGGTTGTGAGCAACGTGCCAGTGAGGAGTAGACTCAGCATCTTTGAGTGTGCTGCTTTGATGAAGTTCTTCTCTCACTATTTGCTATATAGAGAGCTTACAGAAACCAATTTTGTCACCTATGCACCTTAAATTCCATGAACTGCAACTATGAGGTATTGAAAACAAGAACTAACGCCTTCTGAAAGGCAAATGACAAACGGATTCTTTAAGCAGTTTGTTTGATAAATGTCAGTAAATTAGTAAATGCATAACACAAACTTACATATCACTGTATATTTTGCAGAGTTCTATAAATAGGTCTTAATAAAAAGTAGCACTACCTAATGAAAAAATAATCAAAATAACCTAATGAATTGGTTTCAAAAGAAATGTACTTCAGGAAATATCTGATACACAATTCTAAAGTTTTTTCACTTAAAGGTCACATCAGCCTAACAAAGAACAAAACTAGTTAATAACATTACTGTTAATACTGAGACAAAAGGGAAAGAAGGGGCATCAGTCAATAGAGGAACAGCAATAAAAGAATAGCGGAATTCTTTGATGTTGGATAATAATTTATTAGGATGTTCATCAAAATAGCTGGTAACACAGTGCTCTCAGTAAAGTACTACCAGACTACCAAATAAGTACCAGACCAAAGTGCTAACAGGTGCATAACCAGCATTCCAGTTTGCTTCAGCAACTCACCTTCACCTTGGTAAAAACAGTACAAATACCAACAGGGTATTTTCTTAAGAGTTTCCTAATACAGCAGCTGTAGCACCTTGTGGGGCATGCAGTGGAAATACTTAAAACAGATCTAGAAGAGTGGGGATAGTATTATATTGCATCACATTATACACTGCATATTCTCCATGGAATCATTTAATTCCAATAAAATCTGTCTTTCCCATTGAGAGATCAGGGAGTTGGAATGTAACTAAAAGATTCACTGGAAAGTTTTAATCAAACCTTTCAGGAGGTCTGAAAGGTCTGTATTATATGAGATGCATTATTGTATGTTATGCAATTAAATATTGTGCTAAATATGGCATGAATAGGACAGATTCCAGCTCAACTTTCAGATATAACTTTGGAGGACAACAAGTTCTATGAGAGCATCTTTGCTCTGTAAGCTGAGCTGATTTCTGGCAGTGATAGAGATATGGCAGTGACAGAGGGTTACATAACACTCATTCCAGTGCTGGCACTCAGATCCCAGCTGCACTTTGGACCTCTGCCTCAGTTTCTCTGTGTAAAGCATCCTGATATTTTAACATAAAGAGCCACTTTTACAATACAGTACAATTAGAGAAATCAGTGAAGTTTTTGAGGAAAGGGACACTGGAAAATGTCTTTGTCTTTCATATGTTACACCTTGAGGGTTACAATGAACTAGGAAAAGCTAAAAACTTGTGACAATGAAGAGGTGATTTCACTGCATTTGTTTTTTCTTTTTTTTTTTTTTTAATGTAGACATTCATCTTCCCTAAGAAACAAAGCTTCTCAAGACACACTGGAGAGCAAAATGCTCACGTCATACATGCTTAGTTTCAAAGTTATGTTGCTATTCCAAGAGAGAAATCAATGTATACTATATTAAAAGCAATCATCACAGTCCTTCAAATGATTGGAGAGCTTAACTTTGAATGCAATTCAACCTAATAGAGGCTTTAATGGCTTTTGACAGATTGTTCCACTGATCAAGGGACATGTATGAAAATAACTGCCTACCAAGCCCTGATTTGATTTTAAGAAAAGAAAACTGAAGGTTAATGGTAAACAGAAGTTGATTGTTCACATTTTCACTGAAATAGCTCTATCTGACCTGTTCTTAGAAGCAGAGGAATAAAGGATAATGGGAATCTTATACACCTGACTTTTTGCTTTAGCCTGTAATCAAGGGGACTAATCAGACCAAGATGTGTTGGCATGAAAGCAAGTATTTGACGATAGGGAGGGGGAGGAGAACAACTTTTGTGACCAAATTCTTGATCATCATGGACAAGCCCTGTAAAACCAGTGGAGATTTAGAGGACGTAAACCAAAGACAAGCCCTGTAAAACCAGTGGAGATTTAGAGGATGTAAACCAAAGCATAATACATCCTTTTGGATTATGAATGTTATCTCCTAAGCAACAAGAAGAGAAACAGGAGTTCCCATGATTTGCGAAGTGCTCATGCGTAAATATCAGCATTTTAATGTGCTAATTTTACTGGTTATTTCTTGGCTTTTATTTTACAGGTTATTCAGCCAGTTCTGTAGCCTTTCTATGTACAGTGGTTTTGTAATTGTATAAATTATCTTCTCTTGTTCAACGAATGCCCTCAGGCTAAGATGAAGAGGACGAATGTAAATGAAGGTGAAAGCCCAGCCACAATGAAGAGTCAGTTTGGGCAGGACAGAGAGCAGAGGTTCTGTTCAGGATTGCCTGAATGTAAATGAAGGTGCAAGCCCAGCCACACTGAGGTGAAGAGTCAGTTTGGGCAGGACAGAGAGCAGAGGTTCTGTTCAGGATTGCCTCTGCCTGCACAGCTGGGGTGAGCCAGGACAGGGCAGGATGGGAGTCCTACAGAACAATGAATGCTGGTGGTTTGGCCAGTCCTTCATCAGTCCCTAGCAGCTCCCACCCTCTAAAGGCAGAATATTGCAGCCCTGAACTTTTCACTCTATGGGGAGTGCAGTGGGTGTCTGGTTTTGATGAGGAACCTCAAGCAAACAGGTTCTTCTCGTCTGGCCCTTCCCTGTGTCAGATCACTGTCCTGGTGGGACAGGACAGAAGATGAGCTGCAGCAACCTGAATCTCAAATGAGAAGCAGAGTGTCTGGAGGTACTCACTCTGTGGAGCTGTAGCAGGACAGAGGTGGAGGCTGAAGCTGGGGATGAGAGTTTCTCATCCCTGCTGCTACAGTGGAACAACCATTCTTCCCAGCTCTGTAACCTTGGTGTGAGCTGAGAGTGGTCAGATCCCAGCAGAAAGCTGAGGACTGGCTGTCAGGGGCAGGGAGGGGTTCAGGGAGCCAACATTAACTTTGCACCAGGTGGTAACAATTAAGAGAGAGATCCTGACCTGCACTGTACAAGTTTGAGCTCAATGACTCCCATATGAGTCCAGTTAATGAAGTTGTGGCCTTGAAAAATCACATCCCTTGGGTCTCCTGTGCATCCCACCTCATCTCCCTTGCCCTGCTCTCAGCCCAGCTTAGACACAAGCCTAAGCCTGGCCTGGTTCAGTATCCAACAGCCCAAACTCCACTGCATGGCACAGGACTAATGGAACAGCACTGCTGTAACTGAGAAAGGAGCAACGCCAGCTCTGAACACACTACAATATTTTAATAATATTTTTATTTCTATGCTATGACTTGAATGGAATCCCTGAATCTGCCCCTCTGCATTAAGTAGTCCAGCATAATTTTATATTGCATCTTGTACCACTGTCAGTGAACCTAAAACCATATTCAGATGATAATAAGACAACTGGTTTGGATATTTGTTATGGTGCATGTTACCCATCCTGCACAGTTTTCAGTCAGTGATTACTCATGGCATTCTTATTTACCCTTTAAATAATCAGAACCTGCTGTAAAGCTTAGAACATAAGTATTATGCCTTTAAAATCTACTGTATTGAGATTAATTTTATTTATTTACATAACCTTTTCAACAGAAGAAAAGACCTATGGGATAAAATATTTTCATATACACGGATGTGAACAAAGCATTATAAAAACATCTCTAATTACATTGCATAACACAGCAGTTTTCTATCAAATACTTAAAAACAGTCTGTATCTTTCATCCCCCAAATTACAGAAACAATAAAAGTTTTTCATTTTCTGCCAACATTTTCTTTCTATCAGTGTAAAACCAACTCTGTATCAGATTTATAAAAGAAAGCCCTTGCCTTGAGCATTTCATTTGTACTGGTTCCATGTTTAGTCAGTAGCTTTTGTAAAATTGATGAATATTGTCTAAAGGCAAGTGCAGACAGGCAAACAGATCTGTATCTTCTGCAATCCATTTAGCCTGACACACACGTGCAAGTGAACTATTTTACCTCAATTCAGCCCTGGCTGATGAAAAGTAAATGTAAGCAAAATCGTGAACTTCACCATTTTAAAAGAGCCACTGAATTTAATGTCAGAAGTTAATTTATGCTCTCACCTCTTCCTTGAAAAAACTTGACCTTGGTCCTCGTGCTTCTAAAGCATCCAGGCTTGGAAAAAATTGCAGTACATAGAACATTAATTAGAGGCTGTGTCTTCCAACCCTTTCAAAAAGGAAATGGGTTATCTAATGCTGGAATATAAATGGATTGCTAAAGAATCATTGAAACAAGCTAAATTATAACTACTTGAATAAAATAAAGAAATCTTCAAAGTATTTATCAGCTTCTAACACATAATCTAAACACAGCAATAATTTATGGTTGATCTCTCAAGGTTTTTTTATATATATTTACCTTTAACTGTGTTCTCCTTTTGGGGTACCCTTTGGCATTACTCTGTGCTTCAAATAGTTCCACCACCTTACTCATGTTATTGCTATCAACTCCTGTGGGCTTTGGCAATATGAAATCTTCTCATACTTCTGCATTCCAACTGAAAACAATCAGGTTATACTGATTTTGATGATGCAAGACTGGAATGCAACACAGAGCCCTAAACCACTTGATTATTGGTATTTTGGCAGTCCTATTCCAAAGGTATTAATTTGTCCATATCATTGCTAACCATGGCTCAGATAAGTGGGATCTGACTGCACTGAGACCAATACCAGTTCAGCTAATCCACGACCTTAAACCTTCAAGCATAGGCAAGACCTGGGAACATGTATTCTAAAAATTCTGTTATTACTGCCAGCAGTCTCCTAATAGGTTTGGGATTGTTTTGGTTTGGTTTTATTTTTACTGCTGCTGGAAATAATTATTTGCCAATCATTTTTTAATAGCTTTGCCTCCACTTCAGCTACAAACTCCATCATTGATGTGCCTTCTCTCCCCTTTGTGGTGGTCAGATTTCTTTCAATAGCGTGATCCCCATGGATTTTAGCAGTGCTTAATTAAACACAAAGTAATCATAACATAACAGCATAAATAAACAGCCCCCCTAAACATTGTGCTAACACTGTTACAACATTAATTTGCCTGAATTCATATTGCTCATTTCCAAAGCAATATCTGTTTCTGAGAACTGCCTTTTCAAAAGCAGAATTCCCACATCTTCAGCTAGCTTTTCTCTGAGCAATCTCCAAAGCAAACAGTGTTTAGTGTGGCACTAATCCAAATATGCCCAGCTTTAACTAGCGCAGGGAAGAGAAAGCTGGCCCATAGCTGTATTAGCAAATGTTATGAAATCTATGGCACAAGAGACAACAGATAAATGAGTGGATCATGGTAATATTATCAAACCTAGTTTAAGTAATAACTTATTCTTCAGAGAGTCTTTACATTCCACAGGATAATGAAAAGTTTTCACAGAAACCCCGGACTATGATGGAAACACTTGATTCAGGTATTTATACTTTTGCTGGCACAGCTTTACATAAAGTCTTATGAGGCACAACCTCTACTTGATATAATTGTCCTGGCAAAAGCTGGTAGGTGTGGACACAGTTTTATACCACTAAAACTGAATTTTTACTGGCACAGCTTCCTTAGCTCCAGGGAGGTCTGGCATATGTTATACTGTCAAAAGCACAAATTTCAGGAGCACAAGCCTCATCCACACATACAGCACTTTGCCAGTACAGAAGCTGGTGTGTTCTGGGTGAGCTCAGCCTCAGCAGACTTTAAACACCACATTAACACAGGAGGCATATTCATTTCTTGGTGGCAATGTCAAACTCTGAACCTTACTGGCTTCTTTGGTAATACAGCCTGAGTGCTTTTTCACCCTAATGATTTTCTGCTTTTTCTGGCAGAGTTGGACACCAGCCCAACCAGTTCAGATAAAACAGCAATTTACCAAAATAAAATTTTCTATCTTATTCAGGAGCACCAGTTCAGATAAAATAGCAATTTACCAAGACAAAATTTTCTATCTCATTCAGGAGCACCCTGTATCATCCCGCACAGAATTGTTCTTTTTATAGCATGTTACTACAAAACATCACAAACAGTTTCCTTTTTCACAGTTTTTGGGTTTGTGCTCATAGATCTCACATGATGCTGAAATACCCAATATCACACAACCTAAATCCAGTTTCTCAGAGAACCAAACAACCTAAATGGAAGGTCTTACTTAGGTCCATCACTCCTTTAGGCAATGTACTGGGAAACCTGACCTCAGAGTAGGATTCACCATATGCAGAAACAAAGCAATGATTAGGAACTGAATTCTGAATTCCAGGGAGCCCAGGAGGTACAGATTCACATCAGAAATCTCTCCTAGTAGTACTCTGTTGCCATGAGGCAAAACAGTAAGGAAGTCCTGGGATCTGTGTTAGAATGCTCCTACAGAATCCCTCACCTGAAAAAATGAAAAATGCTCTGTGCAGGCTGTGGAGTCTCCCTCACAGGGAACATTCCAGAACTGTCTGGACACAGCCCTGTGCCTGTGCTCTGGGGAATTCTGTCTGAGCAGGGAGGTTGGACCCGGGAACCCACTGTGGTCCCTTCCAACCTGCAACATTCTGTGAGTCTGTGATTCACAGATACCCCTGGGCTGCAGGGTCAGTGGGAATTAGAGTGGAGGAGGAGGGAACTAAGGCTGATGTTCTGGACTTCAGGTCTTAAAAAACACACACTTCTCTAATTTGGGGGCTGGTCCTTTTTATTATGAGACAGTAACTAAGCTACTGTGTAAAGACTGGTAAAATCTGCATTGACACATAAAATAACATACAATCAAGAAATCATAAAGCTTAAAAGATTCATGATAACAAAGCTTCTCCCCAGATGACCAGCATCAATAATTCCAGGCTGGAAGGTCGCTCGCTATTCTATCCATTGAACAAGATTTTGTAGATAAGCAATTACTTCCTCTAGATCATATGGCAGAGGCATATTACATTCATCATCATCTGTCCAGAAGGGATGGCATTCTGGTCTCTGGTCCTCTGGCAAGCTCTCTGCTGCATCTGACTGGCATCTGAAAAGAAAGGTAAGCAGATAAACCACTTAAGTAAAACTGCATCAAGAAACTGAATACTCAGCAAGGATACATCTGAGCATTAATTTAGAGAGAAAGATGATAAAAAAAAGAAATACGACATCTTCTGACACCAAATGGATTGCACATTTCCAGTGAAGTTGATTTCTGTTGTAGGCTTTGTATTTTCTATAGGGATTTCTCAAAAAGCCAATCACAGAGAAAACTCAGTTAGTGTTCTTTTATATGGTGAATTATTTTTTCATTATCTCAGCTGTTATTTAAAGTATGTGATTAAATCATTATCAGATTTAAATGTTTGCTGGTTTCCAATGTATTACTAGATTATTGAGAAAGATTAAACTGAATTTACTGCATTAAGGTCAGGGGGGATAGATTAAACAACATTAAAGAAGCCAGACTAGCTTTGTAGATTCTGGAGATTTACAAGTGTATCAACCTGCTTAGCACTGAAAAAGGCAATATAAAAAGAGAAAATTCTATAAAGAAAAATGGAAATGGAGGTTAATAACAACTTCCAATGATGAATGGGCGGGCAAAACTTCAATAAAATTAAATTAAGAGGCCAGTGTATGTTAGTCCCCAGAGAAAATGTTTAAATTACAATGTTTTTTATTAAATGGATTATTCATCAATACTAGTGAAGTCTAATTATAATATTAAACTGAACTGCAGCCTGCAGAGGAAAGTTTTTATAAGTGGCAACCATCACATCTCTAAAGATTAGACTAATACATGCCACATCAAAAACATTGTCACAGCTCAAGGAGGATTTCTCCCCCCCTTTATTCCCTTCCCCTCAAATAATTTGCACATTACTGATTAATTAGTTAATATTTACAATGGGGAAAAAAAGAAAAATGCTGAGAATTACCCTAATTTTGGCACATACTGCAGGTCTATCTAGGTCTTCAAAGAGATAACAACCAAATTGCAGAAATGCACTTTTTTTTCTTATATGACATTTTTTAAAATTTGTCTTCTATAAAGCATATAATTTTTGTAAGAACTTTAAAGCTGTTTTAAACATATATCCACCTTTCACCTCAGTAGAATGAACTCTAACCATACTGACACTCTCAACTTCCTTGTCCACACCATTGACCTTCTGGAAGAGACTGTTGCCAAATGAAAGATGTCTTCTTCTCCTGGGGATTATTAATAGCAGTGTAATCCCCATGAGCAAACATCCTTCAGCTTTACACCCATGTTGGTGGGTGGTTAATTGCTGCACCAGCATCCTGGGCACTCAATCCATCGTACATTACACTGCAAGGACAGTATTAACACAGAGCATTCCAATATATCTTCAGCTCTCCACATCAGCCCCTGATAATAGCATCTGTTAACATGCACTAAGTACTATTATGTAGCACATCACTTCATAAATAATAAGATTAGCCGACCTCAGGGCCCTGGGAAGAGTAATGTGTTTAAATGTTCTCATTATTTATTTAAAACAAGAATTAAAGGAACAGAAGCTACTTGTGACAATCCTCTTAGCATAAATATTAAACTGTTTGCATTGATAAGCTGCACTGTACAGAATAACAGAGGATTTGTTTTGCTGGCTGCTTTATAATAGTTGTTATAGCAAATGCAGTTTAGTGTGTGAGTTCTGAGAGGTACTTAACTGATTGTGCCATCATGTTTTGAAGACATTTTCCAAATTATATAAAGGAACAGGAGAAAATTAATATGCAGGGGAAGCTGAAACTAATTACAGCATAACTCTATAAGGCTTTTAAAAGCTTGCTTTATTTTCTGTCTTGGCACAAAATAATACACTCAGTTTGGTGGGTAGTACAAGACACTCCAGTTTAAGCATTTCCATCTTAAAGTGGATAAATTAACCATGTAATGATTATTGCAGATGACAAATCACAAAGCTCAGCCAGTAAACACTGCAGGCATGTTATGTGATCTGCAAAACTCAGCTAATAACAATAATAATAAACATTTTCTCTCTCCCACATCTATTAAAAGTTTTCACTGAGAGAAAAGATAGATCAACCTTTAGCTTCCTCAGAATTTCAGAGTCCTCTTTTTACCTTTCATGTCCTTTTTTCCTTGCTCTCTCACACAAACAGCTTCTCCCTCCCACGTGGGTGTTTGTGTTGCTCTAAATGTGGTGGCAGTCATGGCGATGCTGTGCTGGACAGCCCAAGAGCCCCTGCTGGCTGCTTTCCCTTTTCTATATTTGTACCAGCAGAGCCTTTGCTGAGAGGTCTCCCCACAACCCAGCACGGGCCTGAGCTTCCAGGAGATCAGGCAATGGGGAAGGTTTAGCCATGGCACATTCCATGGCAGGGAGAAGGGGAATGGGAGTGTGTCAGGTCCTCACACTTGCTGTGCCAGTCTGGTGACAGAAATGCATCAATGTGCTGTAAAAACACAAAAAAAGGGAAAGCAGAGCCTCAGCACTCCAAGTTCAGTGATGCCATGGTGCTTTCCTCCTTCTGTTGGACTTCTACAGCTTTGCTCCACACTAGCAAGAACAGCAGGGAATGACACATTCTTATCATTTGTCAGTCATCTATTTTGACCAAAATTACAACCCCTGTTCCGGATCTGCTGTCATCAAAGACAGCTTAAGTTTTTCATATTCAAAGCTATGGGGCTGGTGGTTCTAGGCAGTCACCACTGCAGCTGGCAGTTCAATAAGCAATTCACCTGAATGGCTCCCACAATCTGGAACATGGTTAAAAATGTGCTTTCTTACTCAGAACTAGGGTGCAAAAACCAGACCTTTCTAGATAAGTATATTTCTGATTAATAAAAAAATTCTACAGGAGAAATTGTTCCTACCATGGTCTTTCATTTGTAGCAATGGAACAGAGCTGAAGATCTTGCCAAAAGAAGAGCAACATTTTAAACTGAAGCAGAACAATCAAAGGCATCTAAATGATTGCACAGAATGCTTTAAAATTCTTTGTATCTGACAGTTAAAATGAGTTAGCAACCATAACTCCTGATTAAAAAAACAAAAAAAAGTTGCAAACATTGAGCTGTGGTGGTAGTAGGAAAGTATGAAGAGTTACAATATTCTAAGTTAATGAAAATATTCCATATCAATTTAAAACTGTTATTTGAGTTACTAGAGTCAAAACTCCAAAAGAAAATAGAACTAACCTCTGCATATTATTTGTAAGAATTATGTAAAGAGTGAAAATCACACAAACTTTGAAATACAGAATAGATTCCTTCAATACTTTATCTGCAGCAGGAGAACAGGAAAACTGCTGTGATATATTTCAGAGCAATTTAGCTGCAACACTTTGACAGTAAGTGTTCAATAACATATTATAGAAAGAATTGTTTGTTTATAGAATGCACAAAACTCCATGGTCCCTACTTTCTTACTGAAACAATCAAGACTTGTGACAGCTTCAATTTCAAAAGCCCATTTTTAGTTACTGTTGAAGAGCATGTTCTCACTAGTTCTGCCCTCTGAAGTTCTCAGATTTTTCATAACCTTTTTGTCTGTTTTTTACAAACGGACTTTGTTCATTAATATTTAATAATATTTATTAATATGTTCAACTAAGTGGTGACAAGCATTTGTATGACTGTTTGACTATTTGCATAGCAGCAGATGATGCTTTCCCTGGAAAGTGGCTGATGTCTCCCTGGGCAAGGGTGCATCCACTGAGACAGACACTTGCCTGGTCATGGTTCCCTGGGCTGCACTGATTTTTGATGATCAGGGTGCCATCTACATTAGAGGACACTGACCACAACGCTAAAATTAACCATGCTAGCTAAAGTGTGTGTTAATTATGAGTATGCAAGCAGTCAATAAAAGGTTAATGCAAAAGTCAAGGGATAAATTTATTTCAGTATTGCATCACTCTACTGACTAAATGACTAATATTATGCTTTGTTTTTAATCGATATATTTTACAGTAATGCGTGAGTCATTGATTTGAAAAAATGTCTTTTTTCTAACAGTTAAGTCTTGCAACTACTAAGCATCAAGTGTCAATATACTTAAACCACCCTTTCTCCAGAGCAGATACCTTTTTGTTCCATTGTCAGGAACAGGAATGCAGAGAAGGCAAGAGGCAGCCTCGGGTTCTGTGTGATTAATGCAAGTGATTAATGCAAATAAGAATTATTACCTAGGAACCCAAATAAGGTACTGTGAATTAGAGTCCTTGGATTCCCTTGCACTGTTTGTCTACTCCACAGGAGTGCAGTCAAATCAGATCAATAGGGGTCAATCAGTGGCTCAGACTGCACAGGCATGCTAGGAGTGAGGAGAGGATACAAACAGCCCTGTTTCTGAGATGGTGCTAATTCAGTTACCTGTGCCCAGCAGTTCAAAAACCAATGGAGATGACATGGAAATTCATAGGGTAAGATGAGGAAAATGGGTCTGGCTGATTTCCCCATGCACTGACATGGTCAGAAAGGGAGGATGGGACATTTGCCCTGCAGGTACAAAAGCACACACTCACCCACACCTGCTTACTCCAGCACTCCTGAAATTTTATGTTTTATATGGGGAGCTATTTTCTCCTTCTATTTATGCTGGAAAAAAAGTGTTACTGTACTATAATTCAAAACTTCATTCAAAATAATGGCCCAGGCAAAAAAAAACCCATTTGGATCACTTTACTAAGACAAATGCACTCCTGAAACCCAGACTGACATCACTTTAAATGTCACAGCTCTGCTAACATGGGGGCCTCCTGTTCTGAGTAAGAGGAACAGCAGCAACTTCTTCAGACACCATCTTCCACTCTTAAAATGACTTTGCACATATGGGTCTGATCAAATATGGGTTATTAATGTTACACCACAAAGCTCTGCTGTGGAACACAAATCCTACTAGAACAGGTACCTGGGACACAGAGATTTGCTTTAGGTTTGGATTGTTTCATATTCATCCCTCAAACACGGAACTCCACATGGAAAATTATTGTGTAAACCACGTGTAGTTACTCTGACCTCAGTGTCAGGACAACCCCATGTCATTTCAAGACACTCTTAGCTGCCAGAGCACACTCAAGACAGACAGCACTCCAGCCCGGATTGCCTGTACCCAATGGAAACCAGTCCCGTGCCCCCCAGAGCTTTTTCTGGAGAACTAATACAAAACATGAAATCTACACTGGGAGCTGAAACTTGTTTATAGTCCAAAAAATATTGAAAGCTTGACTTCTGATTTAGCTTATTTTAGAAAAAAATAGCATATATAGAATCAGTGTTTCAGCTGGAACTTCATCAAAGGTGTTTTGAAGGGTGTTTGGAAAATGGGTTGACTAATGCTCCATCATAACAAAGGGTTAGGGTGGAATACTTTCTGACCTCTTTGTTTAAACTCTGTAAAACATAAGGAATCTAATAATTAAAAATCCTTCATTTGATATTAACCTTTTTAGCTTGCATCCTAAAGACTATTTTCTGAGAAAACAGAGGATGGAGAAAATACGAATACACTGAAATACCATTTTTATATAACTATATCACCAAAAAAATTTGAATTTTTCATGCCCAAACTGACATTTTGACAGTTATTGAATCCAATCTAGAGAAGAGATTTTCTTAGTTTTTTTCATTAACCAATCAGACAATTGCCAACTTTGACAGAAATAGTTTCTTTCAATTGTTCCCTGCTTGCCCCTCCTGTGACTTTGCACAAGTAAAACCTTCCCAGGTTTACTCTACCTTTTAAGAATAATAAAAAAACAGACTAAATCAATATTTGACTTTGCAAACTAGATTTTAGAAGTGCTGGTCCCAAATAGGCAGTGAAATGAAGTGGCCAGATGGAAAGAGAGAAGTGCTTCATTCTTTTGGACATCTAATCCCCAGTGCATTCCCAAGAAGTCTGTCCCATTTACAATAAGTCATCACTGATGTTCTTTCATGTGGTGTAGTTACAGTGTGCCCAGCTATAAATAATGGCTGAGACCAGGACTGCATTTAGAGAAGGGACAAAAAGAGTTTGTTTCCAGATAAGAAACTTGAAAAGAGAATGCCAGTTTTAGGAAAAGGATAGAGGCAACATCAGTTAAATATTTATCTAAGAAAAAAAAAAAAAGTATCAGCTGCACAAAGATGCAAGAACAAATACATTTGCTGGCACATCAGATAATCTCTGCCTACTTCTTTCAAAGGCTGATAATGGCTCATGGCCCTGGTGCTTTTGGCCCTTGCCACAGAACCAAGGTTTCCAGTCACTGGAAGAGCTTTACTTTTTGAAGGTAAAGCTCTCTGACTCAAGAGCTTTACCTTCAAAATAAACCATTCCATTGGAAAGGAGGACACTGCTGGAACATCCTGAGGCATCTCTGGTGACAAAGTGGGATAGCCTGAAAACAGCCACCCTTGTGTGCACTTTGACAAAGCGAATCTATAGCAGAATCCATCTTCAACACTGGCCTGCAGAGTGCATTTTGCTGTTCCACAGAAAAGTAGGGCAGAGATCAATGAACCTGACACTAAACAGGGTGAAACAGCAGTTCCTTCAGCTTGAAAATGTCAGAGTTTCTATTATTACTCAAATTGTAAACCAGGTGAATATGAGAGAAACCCTCCAGATGTTGAAATAAAAGCAACCAAAGCACTGGTGGAGTCCAACCAAAAGACTTTTCAAGTGGTAAACCAATGTGCTTCACATGCATTTGCAGAAAGAAATGAAACTCAAAATCATTTAAAAAACCCATTTTGCTTTGTCTTAACTGTAAAGAACTTAAAATACTTTCCCTCCACAATATTAATTAAAATCTGTCAAAATGTACATCAGTCTTTCTAAAATATTTAGGTCAGAAACTAAGGAAAAGGATAAAGGTTTGTTTCAGCTACAGAGTGGGGATTGTAAAGCCCTGAAATCTCCAAAACATTCCAGTTCTGGGTGGAAAGAAGAATTTCCTTTCTCCAAGACAGTAATCTCTGCTGTGGGGTAATTAATAAACAGAAATCTACCTGACTTGTGATGAGTTTATCATGAGTGACCTTCCTCACCATGCCCACCAGCTCTCCCCTATGAAGGGCAATACCTAGGAGATGGCCCTGCAGCACAGCATAGTCCTGGCATCTGTGCATGATGTGGATTTGACTTCCCCAGACACAGCTTTTCCCCTCCTTTGCGTCCAACAGACCCAGAAACGGCCCGTGAGAAAATCAGTGCACCTCCTATTCCCACAGGAGAATGTCTGTGTGGGGCAGCCTCAATTCCATGTTTGTTTGATTTTTTAATTAAGAAACATCACTGCTCGCTATAAAGTGTAGGGGGTAGGGAAATCCCCCAGAGAAACACTGAATAAATAACATGGCATTTGCTGAAAGATGAAGTTTAATCCAATTTAACTTATAGGTCTAAAAATTGTTCCCTTTCAGTCCTGTTTCTCAGATGCTTTTGTCTCCTGTTTTTAGAATAATATGTATACAAGGAATGTATCCTGACTGTATGAGAAGCACGTTTATACATATTTATATGCACACCCCTTCACACCAATACTTGCAAAAAATCCCATTAGTCCAGAAGAGACAGCATTTAGGAGGAAATTTTCAGCACCACAGACATAGATTTAGTTACATACTTTTCATGATCAGCAATGGGAAGGGAGTTATTCCCACCGTGTTAAGAATATTTGGCTTTGACTTCAAACAACGTACAAATATATCAACCTCAATATAATTTATATTCTCTCAGAAGGAACCTAAAATTCTCTAAGCCTTTGCTGAGACATCTGATGTTCCAGTCCCCTCTGTTGCACTGTATGATAGGCTGTTTTATTTCACTTGCAATCCTTGCCTGCCTATGATTTTTTCAGACAAAGAAACAAAATGTCTGCTATATGCTGAGTATAAACACAGCTGACTTGTTTTCCCCAAAGTATCGATTTTATGCACTTTTAAAATAACTATTTTCATTCTGTTTGCATAATCAGCTGGGGCATTGTTCCTCTACATTTGCAGAAACACAGATGGAATTGCTGATTTGGAGCCTTTGGAGAGATTTTATAGTATTCTCCAGAATCTAAGCTTCTATTAAAATAAGGTTTCAAGCACTTCTGGTTGTGAAGATAGCCTGGACAATGTAATTTGATGCATGGTTATCTTGTTGAGTCCACAACCAGACAGACAGACGCAATAGCACCAAGGGAGCAGTGAATTTCCCCCACTTATTTTATTGGGTGTTTACTTGGGGCCAGATGCTCCCCTCTGTTGTGCAGAACAGCGTTAAATGACTGAAAAAAGAGAGGAAAAGGAAATGGAAATAAAAACCAGCAAAGAGGAGAAAAGGAAATCCCCACAGCCCACTTCCCAGGGGGCTGCAGATGCCCTCCCTTGCCAGTATTAGACTGCTGGAAGATCTGGGGCTGAGCCATGCACATGGCACATTTCTTTGAAAGACACTCTGTTTTCCAAAAGAATGTAATCTGAGAAGTTAATGATGCTTCCAACATCATTTAATCTTTCACTTTATCTTTTGTATTCTTTCTATGTTAAAGTCATACAGGAAAGCAAAAATATAAACTTAGGAACTTTTAAAATGACATGGAAGGAGGATGGCCTTCCCATTTAATGTCACCTCATTTAAAACAAGCAATCCCATTTTCCAAAGAACTTCAGGATCTGGAGGCTCTGCCCTTCTGCAAGAAAGCTAAAACACTTTCCTTGTTGAGTGTATGATTTTCCATAAGGCACCTTTTCATGTTAATAAAAATCAACTGCTGTATGACAAATCCCTGTTATATAAGGAAAGTAAAATCAAAGGAAACATGACTGAATGCAACTAACAGCAACCACCTTGCTTGATCCTTAAATCAGTCTGGAGAGAAAGGGTCTGTATCTTAGCATCAAAGCCATGTAATCCTTCCTGCACCTCTCCTGCTGGCTGCAAATACATCCCACCCCCAAAATCCCCCAATTTCCATCAGGACCAAAGCAAGGGTGACCCACAAGGGGCAGCACTTGGGAGCTGAATGCAACGGCAGACCTCAGATGTTTGTAGTAACCACTGTGCAAGGACTCCATGTGTGATTTTACACTGAACAGTCCTTTGTGCTGTATGGCTCACAAGGGAGGGTGACACCAAATGGAGATCCTGCCGCAGAAACCACCTGGATCCTCTCAGACTCTTCCTAAGATGCACCACTTGCCTACTTTGCTCCATTTCAGAGAATTTGCACATTTCAGTAGCCAAAAGCAAGCTATGACAGATGGATAATAAGCACCAAACAACTCCAAGACTTCTTCAAGACTGAAATTAAAATCTTGTTTATCACTATAACCTGGGGCATAAAGCATAAATACATGTATGTACATAAAGGCATCTCTCTACTCACACACATATAAGAGGAGCTTATACCACATCTTCTATCAAGAGCTATGGCCTTGAACTCCTAAGAGGCTTAGGAAACAAAGAAACAAACAAAACTAAAGGTTTATTGTGCTGCAGAAAGACATTGTCTTCCCTGTGTTGTGCACCTTGGCTGTAGCCTGCAACCAGAATGTTTATAACATATATTGGAACTCCTACTGTAAGAGCAATGCAATCCTGTGGGCTAAAACACAGTTTCTTTAAGGTCAACATGAGGTGAAATGGATGCAGGAGGGAACAAATAATAAGGAAATGAGAAAACAGATACAAGAAAGGCACAAAGGTCCAAGAAGAGTTTGCAGTTTAGGAATACAAAAAGAAAGCATCATGTAACTAATCACATTTCAACCACTGCAGAATTTCTCCATGGCTGCTGCTTTATTCAGTGATATTTTGAGGATAAATCACTATAAAAATATGCTACCAAAAAAGAAATTCCAGTGCTGGCAGACAAATAGACTTGATATCCCAGGAAATGCTGCAGTATGTCCACCCACAAATAAAAATAATATGGCAACAATATGCTCAACAAGCTGCTTCTCTACAAGTGGAGTAAATCTTTCTGACTACCAAGCAAGACATCAGAATTTTTTCTATTACCCTTTGGATTTCAAATAACTGCAAACATTATATAGAGATTTGAAATATCCTTTTCTACTTTCACTTGTAAATAATTATCATTGCCCAAATACGAAGTTAAGAAATATATTTCTTTACTTACTTTCAAGTTCAGCATCACTGTACTTTAAAATTTTTGAATCAAGGTAATTCTGCAATATTTTTTAAGACCAACTAAAATTCCAGTATAGACTGGATGATGATTTAAGTACTAGAATATGCTTTATTTTATGGAATATGATTGCATTCAATCAATTTAAACACAAGACAAAGTACATGCATCTGATGCTGGCCTGCATTCACAGCCATTATTTTCAGATGTACTTACAAAAAGTGAAAGATTCTGATCTATAACATCCTATCAGTGGCCTTGAATTCTCTCAGCACCATGAACACTTATTCACCCTAGTGAGCTCCAAAATGCTACTAGCAGGCAAAACCTAAAATGTCTATTGCAACAAATGCATACAGCTCTTCATCTTACTTCTGCAGTTGAAAGATCTCTCTGACTGCAATATCAATGACTTTAAACCACAGACTAAGACTTTAGACCTTCTGGTGGTGCCAACTCACTTGTTTTATATGCTATGATATATAGTCTTGGCTTTGAGCTCTCTCTATCACTACTGATGCTTTTGATGCTTTGTTCTCTTTTTTACTTTAGGATGGAAAATAACAAATAATGCTGAGTTCTTCTCTTACTCTTGAATTCTTCTGATGTCTATCTTCAGAACTCTTCTAACATCCAATTTATGTCATTCTTTTTCTTTCTTATGCTGTGAATTTGAAACGAAAGGAGGTAACATAATATCCTAAGATCTATGGGCGACTGAAATGGCCTTCACACTAAACTTCAGAGTTATTCACAAAACTATCCTGCCTCCACAGAAAGTAAAAAATTGTTTCTCAACAGATAATGCAACTACTCCTGAAATTCTTCTTGAAATTATTGCCACAGGGAACAGTCCAATCATAATAAAGTATATGCTGCTAATGCCTTATGAGTAGTTCAGATGGGTTATTTTGTTAGTATTTAAAGGCACAATTCAAATTCATTTATGTGCTTTCCCTTGACTTATTCTTTACCACTAAATGGCAACAAAACCCAAAGTTTGCTAAGAAGAGAGGCCAACATCTGCTGTGCTGATTGACCTGCAAGGCTATTCCTGTTATTTCATCATATAATTCCTCCTAAAACACTACATCAGAATTCCAAAGACTTCTTATATTAGTTAATTAAAGACCTGATTCTATCATCTCTCAGTTCGCAGCAAAATGCATAGTCACACATGTAAATCTCATTTAGTTCAGTGGAAATTTCAAATATATTTTGGGCTCAGCATAGGTTGAAAAGCTCCCCTGTGCAGGGGCTGGGAGGCGATGCCTGCATTGCTGCCATGCACATACACAGGATTATCTGCAACCTCTCTTAAGGACCCAAGGCAGCCATCCTGTCCCCACCCCAGTGCCTCTCTCTGCGTTTAGTCTCCACTCCCTGTGCTGCACTGAACATTCCAGCTCATGGACAAAAATTCATGGGCATGTTACCTGAATAATGCTGGACTTCAGCAAGCTACCAGAAGAACTTCCAGGGCTTTCTGTCAAGTGACCTACATTGCACAGTCAGATTCCAGTTCTGTGGATAATTGTGTAATTTTTTGATGCAAGGAAAGAGAAATTTTTTGTTGTTGGGTGCCATTTACTATCCATCCCTCCATATTTTGTGCAAATTCATGAAAAATCAAGACGTATCATGGAAAGAATCCATTTCACTGCTCTCACAAGAGACCTACTGTTTTGTCCTCCTTTGCTCTGGGTCTGCTAAAGAACAGTTACTTAAACTTTATGAAAAGTGGATGATTTTGGCCTTCTATATGCTTTATTTTGTCTAGGAATGTTGTATTTCAGACTCCATTTTTCCTAGCTTATAGGTTGCCAGCTGAGCTTCCTTATGATGAACTGCTGATGAAATTTTTTCTCTTCCTGTTACAAGAAACATTGCTTCCCTGAGTATGCAACTGGCCCAATCTCCCTCCTATGCTGTTTGCTATTTCAAATAATATTGTGATCACATCAATCTACTCTACAATGTGCTTACCTTTTTCTCTGCTGAAATGCTATTACTCCAGCCTGTCATAATGCCAAGAAATGATTGCAAACTTTAAGGGTTTTGATGTTGATGTCTGGCCTATGTTGGGCAATTAACTTGGATCAGACTGAAGAACTCTGTGACCCAAAAATGCTGATTTGAATTCTGGAAATTTTAGACTGTTAGAGTGCTACTATCATGGCAAGGGAGATGGAATGCTCCTGGGATCTACAGGCTCTGCAGCAGATCAACAAGTAATAGAAAATCTGGTGCAGCACTCATTTTACAGATAACATGAATATCTAAAGCATGACAATCAGTGCACTTTTTCTGGACAACAAATATTGATGGACAAACAAAATGAGAATAATAAGGAATGGCCTTGTTTACAGCCTTTTAGAAGTAGGTTGAAGAAAACAGAGAAAAGAGACTGGAGACAGGTGAAAAACACATGACAGTGATTTATTCAATTTGCTTCACTTATCAGATTTAAAACTAATAGACTGAAAGAAAGTATCTTATATGGAAAAGCTCTCTTGTCTAGCTGTGGAGGCTGAAATTTAAAAAAGAACCCAGAGAAATTTGAATATGCCTGTTTTTTACAGTGTAGTCAATCACACGCTGGGAAAAACTGATAAAGAAAAAGAACATTCCTAATTTCTGACATCTTCAAATCAAGAAAAGATTCCTGCTTGGAAATCATGCATTTACACAGCTAGCACAGGCATAAAGGAACAAAATTTAGTAGCTTGTGATTGAAGTCAAAACAACTGACATACAAACCCCAAATACAATGATGCTCAAACTTTTAGATATCCATTCTTTCATGAGCTTACTTTGAATAAGACTTTCAAAGCTCCTTGTAATAGATCTTGCTATAAAATTATACATTCTAAGTGGGAAAGATACTCCAGGAGAATGAAAGAAGACAGAAGAGTTCTCTTTTCAAAGCCCCAAAAGAATCAGTTTAGCCTTTGAACCCAACACCACCATGGAGAGAAAAGCCCTTATGCAGGAGAAAAAAATCTTTTAGGAAGCATCATATTCCCCATTCCCTTGCAGCTGTTATAGACAGGTATAAGTCTAATGTTTAATATACATTGGTTTAACTGAAAAGAAAATTGGCCAAAAGGTATGTACACACACATAAATTTAATTAATATTACATTTTGTGATGCAATGTGTGAAAAAAAAGAAATATATGAATATATAACTAAGCAGCATGTTTATATCTTCATTTACCTATTTTCTCTAAAGGTATCAGAGAATCACCAAAAATACAAGGTCACATTGGATCAAAGGACATCATCTTGCTTGTTCAGAATGTCATTATGGAAGAAGCAGGAAAAGCAGCTGTATTACAAGTTGCCTTTCCAGCTCTCACAAGCAAACTATTAATGGAGAAAGCCAGTCCTTTATGGTACATTACAGCACCAAGGTCACCTGGGAAGCCAGAAAGCCTCCCTGGCTACCCACAAGACCAACTTGATTATCCCAGTAACCTTCTGCCCTTGCCAGGGGACTGATGGAAAACCAGTTTTTCAGGAGGCCCTGACCTGGTGGTCAGACTCTTTAGATGAAGTTACACAGAGGGAGTGCCTGAGATTCACCTGCAGCACCATGGCACACTCACTGCTGTCTGCTGGAATTACCAGGAGCATTATAATCACGTTGATAATCACACATTATCTAAACATGAAGAGACAGCCTAAACTCAGAGTCCATGTCAGGACTTCTGTCAGCTAAAGAGGAGCATAACTTTGGCACAGAAACCAGGGAGGAAGTGTTCTTGGAAATAACCTGTAAATAACATGCCAAACACTTCAAAGCATTGTCTTTACAGTACAGACTAAACCCATGCTTTCAATATGTGGCTAAATTACAAACTCTGTGTGTTTTCCCTGTACTGAATCCTCTCTCATATTCCCACGAGAGCAAGAAGCAGTTTAACTTATTAAAATATAATTAGCTCGCTACAGAAAACAAATTACACATATAATATAAAATGTATTAGAACCCAGTGCGGTTTCCTTCTGTATTATTCCTTCTTTCCTTTATTATGATTGAGTAATCAGCTGCATTAGAAGATGATTGAATGGTCAATAGAATAGTCACTGGTGGTGACCATTTCACTGCATCAACAACTGCTTACTGTAAACTTGCAGACTGCCAGAGCCTCATAAGTGAAGGCAATATGGAAAAGAGGGGGGAATCTCTAGGTTGTAACCAGTTCTTCCATACCAATACTTGGCTTTAGATTCTCTTTATTACATCCCATAGCGAATAATGAGGTTTTTCTGTATTTACCAAAAGCCCTTTGAAGATATTTTGTTTGTCATCAATCTGTGAAAAGCCCTTTGAAGTTCTTCCTATGTTGGTCATGGTAAAAATATGGTATTTTCACCATAATTGTCCCAGTAGAATTCTACAAATTTAGGCACAAACAATGAATAAATGGATGTGGTTTATTTTATGAGTTTTGGGGCTTTATTTGTGGGAAAGAAACGAATACTGAATAATGGTGAGAGCACACACATCCTTTTATGGACTTTCCGTGTAACTTCTGACTGTCCCCAAATTTGAATATGATCTGGGACATCTCATTTAACTTTATGGTGCTGCAGTGCTCTAAGCTGTAAAGAATAAACAGCTCCATATCAATAACTGATTAGAGGATGTTAGTTATGTTTAATTGTTTGGCTTTCTGTTCTTTAAAGCAGTCTGCACTTCAAAGTGTTCACTGGATGTACCTCTAAAGATAAACCAGCTGTGAGTTCTGATTTCCTGAACCTATATGAAAATGTCATTAATGTTACTTATGGAGTTCATAAATGTTTTATCTGTAATAGTTAAAGCTGTCACCTGAAAGGAAATGCAGTTTTGCACATTCCTATAAATTCTTTTATTTAAAGCCCTATACAATTAATTTAAAGTTCTAATTATATACAAAAACGGGCACTTATTTCAGTTTTATTCTGAAACAGTAGAAAATTAGGACAGATTTTAATTTTGGTAATTAAAAAAATTATTTCTGAAAATTAGTAATTGTGAGCATTCAAATAAGCATAGATGGAATTTATGAAATCATTCCTCTTATTTCATAACTACTATGGATATAAAAAGTGCTTTTCTTTGTCAAAGGCTAGAATAACTGAAGTAATACACACAATTTGCTCTAATTCTCTGTAAAGCTGAAGTGAAGCAACTGCTTTATACATGTCTCTATAAATAAAGTCAAATAAATAATATAAAATGAATTTTTCAATTTCCAAGACAGCTTTCTTGCATTTTTCTCCAAAGTATTTAATTTGGTTTCATTTAAGGAATTCCTTAAAACCTGTACACCCAAGTTTAAATATAGCAAATGTTGTAGTTAAAGCATATCAACTGCTCCAGTAGACAGTATTTACCTGCAAGCTCATCTCCTTCTAGGACATATTTAACTACTTTCTATGCCCCCATCTCTGCTCTATCCAAACACCAAACCCCTTCTGGTGCCACAATAACATGCTCTCAATCCATGAGAAATCAGCACCTGAACTAGTGAGGAAAGAAAATAAAAATCCTATGCACACTATACTTTCTGAAAAAGGACTTCTTTAGCTTATTTTAAATAATTTATAATGTTTCCACTTATCCACAATCTCTTCTGGTGAGAATGAGTGCAGTGACACCTCAGTGTCTATCAGAGCTACTCACAGCCAGGGTTTCGGTGCATAGCATGATGCAAAGGATGTTTACAGCAACTGGCCAATCATAAATTCAAATATACCAGTCTAAAGTATTTCTGAGAATTTATCACATAATATTTTACATATATGAATCTCTGTTTAATATTTTCCATTATAATTTTTATTTGCATTGAAAGGGTCTGATTTCTTCATTAGAAACAAAAACTACCATGACATATGATCATTTTGCAGGTAATATATAATCATATTTCAGATTTACATTTCCTAGAAGGGAAGAGATGCATAGTCCAAATTTCATGCTTGTTCTACACTGCCTCAATCTAACTGATTTATCTTCAAACATTTCTATCAGTTTTACATCAGCATAATTGAATATTTCAATGGTCAGTCTTACACATAAAGAAAGAAGTGAGCCCACAGCATTTCTTTTCATGAGACAAATACTTTGTCCAAGGATTCAGTAAAAGTTCATACTTCCAACTCCACGTGTGTTTGTGCAGATGCATGACACACACATTTTAAACAGTTATGCAGATGACAAGAACTGATGCCATTTAATCTGGGTTGAGAAGAACTGGTACCATTTAGTCTGGGTTGAATTTTTAACCCCCCAAAAGGCAAGGACATGTGAACTGTTTAATGCAGTCCCATCAGAGTACAGCATGATCTCGACTTATAAGAAATTTCAATTAGTTATTCATTGCTTTCAGGTACTGTAGCCACTATAGCAATTCCACTTTAATTCCATCTGACTTCAATTGTGTTCAAATTATAGTAAAAAGGAAGAAGACAACAAGCTGTAAATATGAAAAGAGACAGAAAATCATTGAGAATCATGCCTTTATGAATATTTGATGAAGAAAGGTTAGATCTACTGCTGGTAAATTACTAGAAATTATGTCCATCATGTGACTCTGTCAGCAAAGGTTAATACAAATAGGTTTGGATTTAGTTGAGATGACAAGGAGGATTAAAAAAGATTTGTCCTGTCCTTGCTGCAATTAGTTTTTCTCCTATTATTATTGTAACAGAGTTTATTGTTAGGATTATGGTAACAGAACTCCCGCTCAATGAAATCATTTTGTTTTTCATAATACTGTGCCACTTTTGCAATAAATTTTTCATCTTTCCTAATCTACCTCTTTATTGTGCATTTGCTGAAGTGGAGATGCAATCATTAACCCATTTCTTGCTGTATTAAGTCTCACTTTGACTGGAAGGGAGTTTTGGATGCCTTCCCATGGGCTGCACTCCTGCCCTTCTCCACTGCAGAGCAGAGAGGAGATGGAGATAAGGTGGCACATCACACAAGACCCTTTAGAGAAAACTGGTGATGACATCTGATCTTGTCTGCACTAACAGCTCTTCTGAGCTGCGGTGATGGAGAATGGGAAACCTGGAAGCTGTTACTGTACATGCATGCACACACACACAAAAAAAAAAAAAAAAAAAAAAAAGTCAAAAATTTCACCCTTCCTCTTACATTGTAACCAATTCAAAGCAGAAGCTAAAGTAGCTTGAAAACTTTATATTTTCTATAGAAAGAAGCTGTTCATAAAACTATCAAGCAACTATGCAAAAGAAATCAGAAGCTTAAGCAAAGTTAAGTTTCCTACCAAGACGCATTGCCAATTTTAGCTTACATTCAAATGTTACATTTGGTCCTGTTTGCTCTATTTATATTGCTTTAAATACAAAATTTTGCTCCTCTGGAGTTGGTAGCTTCTTTGTCCTCTTTTCAGTTTGAATACACACTTTTAAGAATCCATGGGTAGCAGAAATTTAATTCACCACTTTCTATGTCTGATGAAAATAAAACTTTCTGTGTAATTCTTCTGATAAAAACATAAATAAAAACTCCAGAAGTACACAGTATATTTGAAGGGTACACAGAATTGCCAGAAAGTGTTAAAAGTGGCTAGTAAATGACTAATTGGAATTGGCATGTGCAGCACAATTGATGGCAGGCAGTCATCCTTTGCTGGCGTCCACTGAGAGTTACAGATACTTCTTCCACACTTAACACCATGTGAAAGAAGGGAATTTAACACATCAGGAAGCTCGCTGGATTATCAGAACACCTGATCAATACCATTGACAACAATTGTGTCTAAAAGCATTGGGGCAACCCTAAGTAAGCCATGGAGCAGGCATTCAGGGCCTTTGGCAGTGCATTCCCTTTGACCCAGCATTCCCACCTCAACCCCAAGGGGCAGCAGGGCTCCCTTGCCCGAGCTCTCCCACATAACTGCTTTCCAGCTGCCTGCTTCCATAAAATGCACCCTTCACAGCAGCCCTGACCCAGCTAAAACCAAAGCAAATAAAAACCCAAAAACCCCACCAGTGCCACTCTGCAGCGCGAGAAACAGGGATTCAGGTCACGGGGATGCAGCCCTGCTGCAGCCACCCTTCCCATCAGCTGCAGAGATTGGAGTCGTGTAAATCTCAGCAACCTCCTCAGCACCGTGGGACTCAGTGGGATACAAATGGCTTCTTCATGTACCAGCCTTGCTCAGAGAGATGTGAGTTACCTGTGGAGCAACTTTCCCACTCCCTGACATACACCTGGTGGTCCTGAAAGACATCGCGACAAATATCCGCTCGCCAGATTTAATGCTCTAAAAAGCACCCAGATTTTATTGCTCCAGTTGAAGTTAACTCTCAAAGACAGAAGACGGGGATGTATGTGTCTCCAAGTACCTCAGGTAGCATTAAGGAAATGAAGTGCAATGGAAAAAAAACATTAAACTCATAGTATATGCAACATATCAAGTCAGACTGCTGTTCCCATGTACTGATAATGGCCATCTGTCTTTGAAAAAAAGAAAAAAAGAAAAAGGAAAAAGGAAAAGAGAAAGAAAAAGAAAAAGATAAAGATAAAGAGAAAGATAAAGATCTCAAAGCAGAAATGTACTACAGGAGTCATGGATCAGTCTATAAAGTTTTAAACACGTTGATTGCTATTAAAAAATTCAGAAAAAAGTACAACAAAGAGAGTCACAGCTATAAGCTAAAATATGCACAGAACCCCTGGAAAAAGAATTGTGTGCCACTGGGCAGGAAAAATTAATTTCTCATGTTATCACTGACTTAATTATGTGTTTAGCCCTGACACCAGGCAGCCTGTGAGAATAATTCTATGTATGTTTGCAAGGCAATCCATAGAGTGAGGGTTATTTTAAGGACATTATCCACATTCCAGAAATGCATCAGTCACTGAATTTTGTAACTTTTAACTAAAGATGTGAATATTGCTTCATGATTGTCCAATTTGTCACTTTTTCAATGACTACCAAATGATTCCTCAGAGACACAGTTCCTTAACTTGAGTCTATCTTTTTACAGTGGTATCAAAGTAAAAATAAAACAACCTGAGGTCTTCAGCTTTAAAGACAACATAAAGAGATCAGAGATTTTGCCTGCAAAGAAATTAACTTATGGCTGATTAATGAAAGTAACCTTAAATAGTAGGCATCCTGCCAAGAACAGGATACTGAAACAAATGGGTAGGAAATAACAGGTACCTTTCAAGGGGCTAGGGCACAGCAGCCTAGAAATCTGAGCAAGCTGATTTCAAATTTGATCCCAGCAACCTGGAATGACGAAGTAAGTCATATCTTTTATAATGTCCTTCACAAATTTCCCTCTTCCATGTATTGTGTAATGATGTAGATAATGGATTCAATTAGTTGTTGATAAAAAAAAAATGTTACTATATGATAAAAACTCTGCATGTTGTTACAGAGAAAACCAGAAATAATATTTATTAATAATAAAAAATCTTCTCAGCCCTATGAACCCTAAAGGTCCAAAAACTCATTATTTGCTCTATTTTACATCAGCAGTATGTTTTGTCTGTTGCTGTAATTCATGTTAAGTATTTTCAACTCAATTACTATTGCTCCCTGTTCTATTTGTCTGGCATAAGATCAAGGTCCAAAGAAATGAGCTTCCAAAAGACACTTCACTGATCGTTCTGACTTTTTTGTGCTATTCCTACCAGCCTCAAATGTGCTTGGTTTCATGTTCATACAGTTGTTTCTTTACACATCTGGTCCTGCTAAAAAATGTGCCTTAATATTTTATTCCACGGAACTTCTGAGTTTCCTTTGCCATAAGTGTTGAGACTTCAAACAGATGAAAACCAGCTTGTTTGGGTTTTTTTTTCTGTTTAATTAGCTTTGCTCATGTTCAGCTTGTTTTACATTGGTTATTGAAACTAAATTGTCTCAGAAAATAAAAGTGAGAGGTAAACACTGTTCCTTGGTGCTGTACTTTCTTCTCCTTAAGCTTAAGGAGACTTACTTTATTTACTTAAGTTAGTAATTAATGTTTCTAGGTGCATAAACTATATAGCATGATTATCTTGGTCATGCCACCTTTTAAAAGCTGACCTTCTTTTTTCCCTTCAAAAAGAGTGAAAGCACAATTGCTGAAATATTTTTTTGATGGAAAATTTAGAATCAATATAAAATCTAGACATCTAGATCTTGTCAAGCTCAAACTGTTAACAATCCCACAATGTTTGCAGAGCCTGGTTCTGAGTCATTCACCAGGCACTCATTGTCAGACATGGGTCTCAACAGAACTCCTGATTCTCTTGCACACAGCCTGTGTAAGTAGGCCTGGAATGTTGAGCAATGAAACAAATGTAATACAGACATGAGTGTACACACAGAACTATTCAGCACTGCCACAGGAGGACAGATGCTCTAGCTGCTGTCTGAAATCAGTAAAACTATCCATCACAACAGAAACTGCTAAAAGGTTGGAGGTGATTAGAAATGGATTTCCTGAAATCAATGGAATAATTTCAATATGGCCAGGTGAGGACAGTAATTTCACTTGTCTGAAGGAACAGACAATATGTTATTCTACAAATCAGCTGGCTTCACCAGTGGCTGTCAGAAGAACTCAAGAGTTTGATATTGTCAGAGGGGTTATATTCAGCTCTCAAGATTGCTCATGTGTGGCTTTGTATTTGATAGTTGAAGAAGAAACCAGGCAACCATACATTGCTTTTAATGTGCTTTCTCTAAACCTAATGCTGGGCACACAAATTTGATACAGCTTGTAATACTATGACATGCTGACAGTGAGCTTTTTCTCATCAATCTTATATTAGCTTCATTGCTTAATTTCCTGTGTAAATGTATACTGTGCACTTTTGTAAGTGCATTTATTACATGCCCCATCTTATGAAAACTAGTGACTTAGTTGTATTTCACCTGTAAAGAACCTAAGACACTAAACAACCAAATGTTTTGTGCTTGTGACCAAAGGCAGGATTTATCTGACAGACACCTACAACTGCAGGAATAAGTAAGGTTTTCCCAGGTTGAATGGACACCTAGGAAGGCAAAACAAAAATTACTCTGACAGCTTGGGGCTCAGAGGAAATAGGTTAATGGTTTGCATTCCACCTGCATGACAAAACCAACGAAGTACCACAGAGATTCTCACAAGGAAACGTTGGAGCCAGGCCCTTCAGAGAAGACAAGGGGTAACAGATCAAAACTGAAACAAGAGATATTTTAACCAGATATTAAAAAAAAAATTCTTCCCATGAAGACAGCCAAGTAGGAGAAGAGGTTGCCCAAAGAAGTTGCACTGTCTCCATCTTTGAAGGTTTTCAAGCTCTGACTGGATAAAGCCCTGAGCAATCTGATCTGACCTCATTGATAATAATGCTTAGAGCAAGAGGTTAGTCTACACAGCTCCTGAAATCCCTTTCAATTTCACTTATTCTATAAATCTGTGAACTGAAGTTTTTGACCTCTTTTCATTAAAGATATTTTAAATGCAGATTGTGTCTTTTCAGAGATGCAATCTGTTTCCATAATAATATGCAACTGAAACATTCTTACGTTGAAGGTAAAAATGTTGACTTACTTCCAACTTCCCAAAGAAGGATAGGCAAGAAAAAAAAACCAAAACCTTTATTGACATAAACCAACACAGACTGGCTTAAGTTTTCCCAAGTATTAACATTATAATTAGGGAACAAGAGGTTTTGTTCCAACTTTGGGTTTCTCACAACATCCTGCCTCAACAGGATCTCTTGGAATTTGCAACTACTTTAAGCACAAATTGTTCTTCCAAAGAGATGTTGACTTTTGTGGTCTATTAAACAAGCAATACAAAACTGTACAGTGACGCAAGTGCTTCAGGCTAAGCTGTACATAAAACAGCTCCTTTCCCCTTGGGACTCTCTAGAAGTATAGACAAGATTAAAACTAAATTTCAGTGTTTTAGCAATAAATGGTCAGGAAGAAAAAGCAATTCATACAAGTTTGCTCATTGTTTCATTTCCAGGTGAGAAATTATTTGCCTACCTACAGAGAGATTGAGTAATTGCCAAGGGAAAAACAGAAACAGCCCCGTCTTATGGGGTGCATGAAAATCAACATGCAGTTATACACCTGTGGATCCTTCTTCCAAAGTATCTCCCATTTACAGAAGGTTGCTAGGGTAGCCCTGGCCAAAGATTCTGAAAAATCTGCATTTCTGTCTGCAGAGGAAAAGGGACAGAACCACACAAGTGCATCAGCAATCACAGCAAGGGTTGTTTTAGCCTGCTACGGCCTGCAAGAAATCCTAATGGACTTATAGCTGGCCTCAGATGGAGGGAAAAGAAGGGAAGCTAGAAAGAAAGAAATCTTCTCAACACAGTGTTTTACAGAGCAGAAAGTCCACGGAGGCTTTTGTTTATTTACCTTTAGATTGTGCTGTTATGCACTTTTTTCCTCATTGGTGTGGAATGACCTACCAAACTCTCTTCTGGAAGGGCAAGTTCACCAATAGTATAAGGTACCCACAGCAGTGAAAATTCTGACTTATCTGTAGAAAAGTTATCTGTCTTATCTGTAGAAAAGTTTTCTATATCATGGTTTGGCAAACATGCTAGATACAAGGATAGCCATAATTTGCATTTGAAGTGTACAGGTTTTATAGGAAATCAAATGGCTGAATATGAAGTATTTATATTAGGACAGTTCTTTTCTGTAGTATTCTATGTAAAAATTATTCTGGAAATATTCTGCTAATGTAATGACAGCAACAAAGGGCTCAGAATAGGATGATGTCCCAAGTTCTTAGACTTGCTTTGGCCAATTGTGTTTGCTACCAGTGGTCCCCATATGTTGAGAAAGCTGTCCTCTATGTGTAGGGTGGATATAGTTAACAACAAAGATTTGTGAAGCTTTCATTTAATTTTTTCAAACATACATCTATCAGTTTGTAATGCCTCATTTTAACATATATGGTCTTATTCTGCTGTTCTCATTCAGACAAGACACCCATTAACTTGGACAGAGTGTTCAGTTTTATGTAGGAAGCATGTTCAGAATTCATTTATCTTAAATGGTAAACAGCAATTCTGGGGAGAAATCCAGCAAGATTAATCCTATACATTTTCTTTCCCAAAAATGCTGGATTACCTTTGTGTTTTAATGTAGACCTCACTTCAAACTGTTCTTTTCTTTCTATTCAGATTTCAAAGTACTGCAATCACTTGTGCCAGTTTCAGCAATTATAAGTGTTTTTTTGTCTAAAATATCCTATTTTAATCAATGTTACATAAAGATACATAAGTTCAGATATCTATTCTATGAATGTAGTAAATTCAGTCTCCGGATAAGACCAAGATGTTGTGTTTTGTGAAATAACCTTGTATACTCCAGTCAGCAAAGATGTAAACTGGTAAAGACATTATACACCAAAATTTCAACTTTAAAATAAGTCCTTTCCACTGGAAGCTCTTGCTTAGTTCGGCAATTCCTGAAATGTTATTTGGATGTTATAATTGTTCCGTTCATCACCACCTATGCTTCAGTAACCAAAACAGTAGCATTGAATTTTTGACAACTGCAATATAATATTAGACATGTGCTGAAGTTAACTCTTGTAGGATTCAAAAAGGGAAAAATACTTTCTTTTTAAGTCTTTGACAATTAAAAGTTTTTCTACAGAACAAAAATAACTCTACTTATAATGTAACTTCCATGTTTCAGCTTCTATTTCTCCCAGCTCAAAGCACTTTATAACATTGGTCCAGATAGTTCATGCTTTATGCTTGGAAGCACTTTCATTAACTATTTATGTAGGTACAGAAAGCAAGATTTGGTCCATGATAAATAATAAATCTTCAATAGATTTAGCTGGGATCTTTTCAATGAAGCATGTTTTCACCAGAAAATCCCAATTTCTTGGAATCATAGAAATTGATGGAATGGGTTGGTTCCAATTTATTAAATGTTTCAATGATATTTTGGAAAGACATTTCCAATGGTAAGAAAACTCATTCTAACCTATGTGAAACAAGTAACTTAGATTTAACTAAATACATCCAAAAGATCTCTCAAAAGTCGTACATATTTTTGGAACACAAAATACTTTCAGTAACCTGTGCTAAAGTGTATTCTGAATTGAAGGTTATGGTAAATTTTTAAGAATTTGACTTTTTGTCCATACAGAAACCGTCTCAAGCACTGACATTTTCCCCAGGACTTACAGCTGCCCTTTATTTCAGTATTCCTTACTACTGTTTACATTTTCTGCAGAAATAAATTAATTACTTAAGATTACAAAGTAATTGGATCTTAGGACAGTGGGAAAACAAACTATTGTGTTTTCTGGACAAAAAATGAAACTGTACTGTTCTATACTTCTGTGAACATAAATGAATAAAGCCTAACTCCCAATGCAAAGGTGTGATCCCATTTCCCTAAGCATCCCTGAGCTAGCCAGGATACTCTGAACAGTTCATCCAGCAGAGCCCAGAATAAAGTGGATTTCTCTGATCTGGCCAATTAAACCACGCCCTCAACAAGCTGGTGGACACGGGGCGCTTCACCAAATCCTCCTGCAGCTCATTTAAAGCCATTCTGAATAGAAGTATCTAAGGTGAATTTGCTGCAGTCAGTCACCCACAGATGAAATAAGAAGGGACACGTGGAGCTTCTCTGCCATAATTTTAATGATTGGTAAGAACTGGACAGAGCCCATTCTGGCTGAGTGTTCTCTAATCCCAGTAAGTGCTCAGAACCTGAGGAAAGGAGCAGACTGCAGCTAAACAAAAACTCCAAGCCAAACATGGCACAGAAAGAAAGAATATCACACAGATGCCAAGCCTGTGCAGGTGAGAAAAGCTGAGGAAGGATCAGAGGGAGGAACAAGTCCCACCCTGCCCCGTGTCTGCAGGCCTTGGTCCTTCAGCCTCCTGTGGGCTCTCAGGGAAATGTTTGTGTTCCTACTGATTCCCCACCAAATACAAACTTCAGTCTAGATCTGCTCTGAGACAAAGCCTCCTAGGATGTTACCAGCCAGAGTCTCCCACAACAGCTACCCCAAAGTGAAGCAGTCATTTGGGTTAAACAAACTGAAAAAAATTAATGATTCTGGATCAGAAGGGAAACAAAGACGATTCCTGTAACAAGGCAATCCTTTCTACCCTGTCTTGCACAATTCCAGAACCTGACTAGCAACTTTTCATATATGGTACATATTACATATCTAAATCATAAATATTACAGTTATTTATGACAGCAAACAGAAGAACCTATTATTTGCACATAAATGGATTCTGAAAAAAAAAGGAAGAAAAAAGGCTGTACAACATTTCTCAGAGACGGCTTAAAGAACAAGAACTTAAAGAACTTGTACTTTGTGATTTAATTTCAGCATTTATGCAGTTACAAATAACCCGAGGCACTACAAATTGCCACGGTAAGGTATCAAAAAGGCTGAGTCAGGACCAACTGCTGCCATCAAAGACCCTGAAAACCAATCAGAACAGAGTCATCTGTCCACTGGATGTTGTTTTGGTGCTAGCTCATTTATTAGGGTGCAGGGAACCCAACAAAATCAGTGATTCTGCCAAGGTAAAGTTGAGGGTTTGGCTTAAATTAACAAAGCATGCCAGCCGATACATAAACTTAACTAAACATAAAAGTCTCAACTGAGCTAGAATTTTAAAAGAGCTGAAGTAGAGAAGTTTTCATTTTATATAAAAAAGGGAGGAAAAAGTAGTGATTTTGTCATGGTGGGAGTTTCTGAGCCCCTCCTTCACAAGGGCAGCAAAGAACCCACTGGCATTTGCTAGGAGACCACCCACAGCACCTATAGTGTATTGGAAATGTCAAGAGTGAGCTGCATGTGAAAATAAAGAATGTATGCCCTATTTCCCATGGAACACCTCAATATGGCATGCATAATGTCTTAAAATTTTCCACTGAAATGTTGGCTGCTACCCTGGTCCAATCTGGATTGTCACTCAAATGTCAGGACAGAAAGAGAAAAAGCTAGGCTGGGTTTTTTTCCCTTGCTTTAGACTTACCAATAATTTTACTGTCAGTCATCACGTTCTCCTTGCCACTAATGGTATTCCCCAAAAATCTGAGAGGTGGCATGAGCAATTCTGAGAGCAGCACTCAGCCCACCCCAGGGTGGGCAAGCAGCTGAGGTCATTACACTTGTGTGACCTTGTGGCAGCTGGTCCCCAGGTCAGAGTTATCAGACTCCCACTTCCAACACAGAAACTCATTTCTGGAATTGTAGAATAAGGTACTGCAAGCCACAGTGCTATCACAATGGTATAAGGAAAGGGTTCTTCTCTAAAAAAACCACAAAGAGCTGACAAACAAGGGGACATGCAGCTGCACAAATGTAGCCAGACAGTGCAATTCTTGGGCAGTCAGAATATTGCTACTGAATCATTTTCCTGAGAAAAATCTTCAGAGAGATCACATATACACACATATTAATAGTAGGTTATGCAGAAAACGCCGCAAGGTAAAGCTGCAAGGCACAAAAATGATATTGCATTATAAAAAGCCCTGGTTTACATTATTTTCCAGTACGGAAAAAACCAAACCACAAACCGTGAAAATGAGATATGCAGGTCATCTGTGTTAATTTGCTGCTCTGACTCAAACCTCTAGATTTTAACACAGAAATGCAAAGCACAACTTTCCAACATTCCCTGGTAAGCAGCTGCTTTATGAATAACTGGAAGAAAACCTTTATGCTTGGTCACACCACCAGCAGGAGACAACTGGCTTTTCTCATGTAATACAGGGAATTGCAGCCAGTACTTCATTAAAACACAAGACACTTTGGCAGACATGGATGCTGAACATTGCTTACTGTTCACATCTGTGGGTAAATGACAGCAGGCTGAAACTGTTGCCTTCCACTAAAGAGCAAGTACATGATCCAGTGCAGTTAATCAATAAGATAATGGAATGAATCAATAGCAAAGATTTTTAGGAGGTCTTAATTAAACAAACACTTGCAGATACAAATGATGTCTTCAATCTATTGATGGTGCCAGGGTGAGGGGTTAAACACGAACAAAACCATCAACTTTATTTTACCAGCATCTATTTCTCTGAACTACCACATAGCATTTTGTCCTTGGCATTGGCCCATCACTGCATCCCTATTCATTTTTACCACCACATTACACAGGCAAATTAGCACATAATAAAGAAAAAGAAAGGAACTGAAAAACCCCCTGAACAATTCAAGATGACAAAGTAGATAATTCATTGCTCTTTCTTCTCTTTGAAAGGTGTGACTACCTAGTCAGAAGTCCTAATAAAGCCACTTTCCAGCTGCAAGGTGTACAATTAGAATAATTAAAGAATACCTAAATTGATAGACCCATTAATGCAGGAGATCTCCATGGGCCTCCTGCACAAACATGATAAGTCGATATTTTTGATTCTCCCAATGGTTCTGTGCCAGGCACTGTTTTAAAGAGACATCAATCTATGATGTCAGCATTTATCTAATGAACCTTCAAAAATCAATGTCAAGATGGCCTGCTACATGTCTGCGCCCAATTTGTCCATTCCCCAAGGGACAATAGGTAAAACAAAAACATTGTTTTGCATTCCGCTATAAGGGAAGGATTCTTTTTAATATTCTGTTGTATCATGGGAGGGATTATTTTTAACATATTTCTTGGATGAAATCAAGCACAAATTAGGCAAAAATTGTATCTGAGAACAATTTATTGATAATACATGTCACTACTAGAGAGGAAGAGAAAACTAAGCAGAGAGGGGGAAAAAGAGACCAAGAGAGAAAAGAAAGGCAGGGACAGAATCATCAGAATCCCAGTGTGCACTGTTGGCTTCCAACCAGCAGGCTGAGGTGCATGCTGTGAGCCCTGGCAGCACAATTTCTTCCCTGCCTCAGTCACTGAAGAGGGTGTGTGCTCAGGTTCATACCACATTTCTTTGAGCTTGGTTTCTCACACGTTTTGTCTGACATTCCAATACCACCTTCTCTAACATGGCCATGGGGAGGGACCGTCCATTAGAATTTTTGGGATTCCTTCCGCCAACTTTGTGCTCAAATCAACTGTCTTGTGAGTGTGCGGTCCCATCAACCCTGGCTGGAATGGGGGGAATCCTGGGTGATGTCCTTGGACTAAATCAGGGGGTGAAGATCAGAAAGATGTAGGAGCAGCAATGGTGGGGCACTGATGGGGTTGCTGCGACATGCCTCTTCCAGCCCCAGTGCTCCTGGACCTGCAGGCTCCTTGCCTCTCTCAAGCCTAAACCTAAACCTAAGCCTGAGGGCAGTTTGGCACTGGGATGGAGGTCCTCATGGCCATAGGTGGCACAGAGTGAAGAAGTTTTTTTGGGAAGCAGCAGGTTGCTGTGGGCAGGACAGACAGGCTTGTGGAGAGGGGAAGCAGGGCAGAGAGAACAGGTGTGGACAGGTAAGACAAGCAGGGAGGAAGCAGAGTGGACTGCATGAAGAGGAGATGCAGGCAGGGTGAGAGCAGGAGCAAAAAGGGCATGAACAAATGGACAAGTGAACCAAAACCAGATGGGACCCAGTTATGACTCATTTAATTGCTTTTTACATGCTAAGGTTCCTCCCATAGTCCTATCCCTTGAGGATGACCATTGGCTAGTCAGGAGAATTGTTCCCCAGCAGCAGGAGTTTCCCCACCTCTCAGGGGAGTCACTGCAGCCCAGTGGGGGCAGTTTTCTCTGCCCTAATGAAATCCCCACAGAGACAGAGCTTCCCTCCATTTTTTAAAGGGGTCCTGCTCAGAAAATGGAATTTTGGCCATCTCCACCCCTGCCACACCTGCCAGCTGACCTCTACACGTGCCACGTGTTAGGGCTCTCAGCACAGGGTGTACAGCTCCTCTAGCAACTTTCCACCTGCTGTCAGAAAATGGATGTTAAGAACATTCTTAACCCACAGTTTGAGAAATAAAATCAGACAGTGTTGAGGCATAAATAAAAATTAAATTTGTTCCTCACATATTGTAAGATAAGAGAAAAATGCCATGATCACCCTACCTGGTCTTGACAATGGCAATGGATGGAGGGAAACTTGACCTGGCTGCAGACAACAAGAATAGGTTTCCAAAGACAATACGTATTCCAATCCCTGCTGTATTTTATATATAAACAATAGGTATTCCAAAGAGAAAAGGAAATTATGTGGCTTAAGGCCCTCTAAAATTGCCTTTGTCAGGCTTGCAGTACAAAGACAACCAGGTGATTGTTTTTTAAATTACTATAATCAGGGTTCTTAAGGATAACAAGATTGCCTTAGCTATTAATATAATTCTTTTCCTTGTTGCCAGTAGTACATTCCTTGGCAGAATTCTTGTTTACACCTGAGAGCCAGGGTGTTCAATCCCCTGCATAGCTATTAGCTAGGAGAGCCATTTAGCTCTGCTGAAGCAGTTCTTTCAGCTATTTTTTTGTTAGTGTTTAGACTCAACTCATCCTCACTATTCTGTCCACAAAATTCCCTGAAACTGATGTTTTGACACTGTATCAGACAGAAACTGGAGGTTTAGGTTAGCTTCTCCTCTCTCTTGTTTGAATAATAAACTGGTCTCTCTAGTTGCTCCGAGGTAGGGATGCCTCCAGCTCGTAACTGGAGGTGACAGGTACTCTCTAGCAGATGGGCTGTCTTGTAATCTTTCTCTTTATTCACAGCAACTCTGTCTCTTCCTTCTGTTCAGACTATTTACTCTTGTTGGTAGCATGTAAACAGTTAGCTATGCCTCAGACAGTTCAAAGATGTGCTGTGTGGGTGAATTAGTTGTTGCAGGATGCCTGTCTGCCTTCCTGCACACACTTCTTTCAAACACTGCCATTTGCAGATTTCTGCCCAATTAACTGAGGGTGACGGAGCCCAGTCCTGAGCTCCTTGCCCACAGAAACCTCCCCTGAATTCAGGAAAAGCTCTCAGGAAAGCTGAGAATCACTCTGAAGATGCCACAGTTTCTCCACGCTAAAATGCTGCATTCCAAACATTTAGTACACCTGCAAACATTTACATTCTTATCTAAGTACAAAGCATGCAATTTAATTCCTTTCATAACACTTGTGTTTCTTGATGAGTTAGAATGAATTCAGGAGTTTTTTTCCACATATAAAAATTATACAGAATTTTTTCTTCAATGCATGTATTCTAAGCAACTAGGGCAGCACTGACAAACAGGACAGCTTCTGCAAACTACTGATGTCTCATGACATGTTCACTAATATTTCATAATGGCTTTTTTCCTTGCCTGTCTGCTGTGCAAAAGCTGCTGATTTGTCTTTACTCACACACAACACAGTGGGGCCAAGTTTTCTATTTGATGCAATCACATGAGGACTGCATTTGATTGCTGATATCTTGGCAAATGGTTTTTGTATTTTAATAACAACAATGTTCAACTCATCTTTTGGGAAAACTAACTCCCCACGTAATGAAGTTTTCCTCCACATAAACATACACTCTTGCATGTTTATGAAATGCTCCTTTTAAAATTCTTCTTAATGCAAGTGAAATTTGCAAATCTGTTCAATTGTACCAATATGTACTTTTTGGAACAAACTCTCATGAACCTTCCTAGGGAATCTGTTTTTGACTGTATTTAATGTATCACGCTTCTTTTATTAGAATGCAACTCAGTTTTCAAAAACAAGTATGAAAATTAATTTTAAAAGATACTATTCAGTTCTTCAAAGAGATTTTCTATAGATACATAAAGTTATACCAGCATGGGAACACAGCACTTGTTGTGCAAACTGCACCACCAGTTAAATGAGTAATAAATCAGGAGCCATCTCATACATTAGGGTCACAAGAGAAGAAATTTTCCTATGCTTTACAGCACCTACATTTACTCTGATTTTTAGGTGGTTATGTCAAGTTTCCAAATTTTATCTAAACTTGTCATTCTTGTCTGCTGTTGTCTGACTAATAAATAAATTAAAAATGTAATAGATAAAAGTCACCAGATATGTTATGCATGTTTTACCAGTTAACATTCTTAGGTCATATTGTAGGCTTCTCCTACATCCTTGGGTATTTCCTGGTGAAACTATTTTAATTGATATTTGGGGTTTTCATCTCCTGGGGAATGCCACTTAAGGCCTGTGCCTCCATGGCACTTTGGCAGGTCAACTTATTAATAAAGACTTCTGTGGAAAGACTGAGTGGGACTTGAGCATAAGTTAAGTGAAATCACACATTCTTTAAAGAAACTCTTTCAGAAGGCATGTTGCACTCAATACCCATCCACAGGAATTGCTGAAGATATGATTTGCCCAAAAGTTCTCATTTTACAAATGGTGGGACACGCAGGCAACAAAATAACTCACTCTGAAATGTCTTTGTGAACCTATGCCTGAGCAATGACAGTACAAATCCAGATCAGCATTGACAGTACATCATCCCCAGTATCATGCCAGAATATTCATTAATAGCTCAGAATTCTTTAGAAAGCAGTAAGATACTCCTTCACAATCTATCAAGAACTGACTGGTCTCCATCTTTCTTGAGAGATCTTTGAAAAGCAAATCAAGACGTAAAACAGTATGGTGTTTCAATTTTAATACAGGTGATTTATATTATTGTTGAAAAGGTTGAACTAAAGCTACAGCCAGACTCAGCATGTGTGCCATGGTCTCTGGAAGCATGTTATATATGCAATCTAAAATCAATAGCAAGAAACAATTACAGCATCTGAATAGCATTTGGGTGAAATAAGCTGATGCTGGTGAAGCAACCAGCAAATGTCTGTCAATACCTGCAACAAAGTATTCCACAGCGTTTGCACAAAGAGGGGTTGAGTAAATATCAATAAAGCAACTCCTACTACAAACAGTAAAAATGATAAAATCAATATTATAAAATAAAAAGGTTAGCACACAGATGAACACTGTGATGTAGACAGTGCTGTGTTAGAAGTGTTGCCAAGTTCCTGCATCTCAGTAAAGGAACAGACAATGACTGCATTTGTCCAGTGCTCTGATCAATGAAGAAATGAAAGTATACAACAAATGGTATGCAAACATTAGACCATAGGCATTCATATGAAAATATATTTATGTCCTACAGCAGGAGGAATCACATATCTACTGCACCTGCTAGTTCTGTGCACTGTCAAGAATCCATCTAACTAGCCCACAACATGCCAGCTCTGTCTGCTTAATGGGAGGACCCTCAAGGACTTCACATTTGTCCATAGAAAAGGCTTGAGTAAGAAAAAAAACCCCATTATTGCGAAATATTTACATTAAAGCATCAAATCCCAGTAAATTCTTTAAAGACCCAGCAACTAAAAGGGTAAAACTGCAAGTGACAGCCCATCTGCAAGATGCTGTCTGTGGCTCTGACCTGCATTTAAAACAGGGCTGCTTAGCCTTTAGAGCACCTAAAGTTGGCTCTGTTGTTTGCATTTCATAGAAACTACTTTTGAAAGTAAACAAGAACCTTTAGTGAATTATTTAGCATACAAATAAACCAGCAAAGAAGCCTAAGTAGGCCAGTATGAACTAACTCGATTGAAATATTCATCTGTAAATAACTTTTCAATCTGCTGCTTTCACGTACAAATACTACATGGAACATTAGACACAACTAGCTTCTAGGGATATTTAGGCTCACTGGAGAGCAATTTTTATGTCTACTGGCATCTGTGGGTAGTGATATGGACTGACTGTTAATATAACCAACATAAAATTTATGTGAACACTCAGTGCAATAGCAACACACTGTCAGACAGCTGGTGGTTGATGCGTAGCACATGCGGATTTTATATGCACTGTGTAAACTAACCTTTGCAGAAAAGATTTAGCAGGTTTATTAGTTTAGGAAATCGCTGTAATTATGGATAATTCATAATGGCCCCTTATCCATTCTGTAGCAATAGCTGCTTTAATTTCGACTCTGTTTCTTTGAGCCATAAATAAGTGTGCTGATATCTTCTGCACAGATGTGGTATTCAACCTGTTCAAGTTGGTTGAGTTCTGCTTGTGTTTTAATGCCAAAAAATAGTAGATAAGCTCATAAAAAGCACTTTGCTTGAAATAAATTAGCAAAAAATGAAGCTTGAAAGTTCTGAAACTCTACTAGTAGCTCCTTTAAGGGAGGAGAAGGTAAAACTCAGAAATTTTCCACAAAAAAGGAGCGAACTACATGGTCAGAGATCTGACCTGAGACAGAATACCAGATTTGCATAATTAATCATTGGAAAAAGAGATATGTCTGTGACCTACGTGTATTATTTACAATCTACTCAGTTTGTAATGGAAGGTTTGACCTCTGTGAGCCCTTCTCCTAACACTGTGACTTTCCTGCTTCTGTGCCTTCTCTGCAGTAGAACACGTGTGGTGTTTCCTAACTTCAATTCCCACTAAAAATTCCTGCAAAACAATTCCTTGTGTTCCCATTGCTTATTTAGTGGACAGCATTTTTCTGAATTTTCAGCTATTCCATGTCCTGCTGGCTTGGAACCACCACAGGTCTCTCTGACAAAACCTCCACATATCCAGCTTTCCTTCCATTCCCTGCCTTTGGACACGGGCATTGTTAGTAGAAACAGTTCACAAATAACTCCTTTACTAGCCAGGAACAATAGTAAGCTTGTAGTAGGCCTATAGTAACCACAAAGGCCTATAGTAGCCAACATATCAAATCTGCTAGTTTTACCAAAAAAAAAAAAAAAAAATCTGCTATACTTGTCACTTGTGACCCCATTGGTAGCTTCTCTTCTTTAGACAATGATTATTGACCCACCCAAATAAAAAATTATTATTTGAGGTGTCTTTCAGAAAATGCTTAAGATGGTTGATAAAGCAGCTTGAAGTATCAAAGGATCAGCAAGTGTAGAATCAAATACAATCCAGGTTCTCCTGATTCCAGTTTATGCTTATTCCATTCTGGAAGAACCCTAGATTAGCATGGACAGTAAAGAATTTGGATGCTGAGCTTTGCAGCAGATGACTAAGCACAATGGCTCAAGGTATTATCTCCTTGTGTATAAAAGGCAAAAATGTGGAGTGTTATGGAAAACTATCTAGCCTTGTACGGCTCCTGCCACAAAATTACTAACACAGTGGCTTTCCAGGGAGGGTGCATTTAGATTCTACAGTAACCTTGAAAGTGACATTAAATGACATAAATTCACATAGTATCATGGCAGTCAGCACAGTAAACATGCCCTGCTTGGGATCAAGTCAGTCAAAGATGAGATGTTTTTCCTGGATTGTTCTGTTTTCCCATCAGCTCAACTTACACTGTGCCTGAAGAATGTGCACCAGCCAAAGCACTGGACCTGTGAGTTTAGCATGGATCTTCTAAAAAGATTTACTTTTTTTTTTAAAGAAGAAAATACAAAAGTGTAAGTAGTCTGCTTGCAATCACCAAGGAAATACAGAATAATCACAGTTAACGAAGGGAGATGTAGCAATCACCAGACATACTGAATTTCAGATTATCTAAGCCTATCATTTTCAATCTCTTGATGACAAATGAGGACACCATTCTACTCATTTCCAGTCCAGTCTGAAGAGGTATTCATTGTGAGATCCAGACTTCAGTAATAAAAAGATCTTGGCTAAGCAATGTTTCCAATCCATTGAATTAATACATTCAATTTTTTCATAAGTGTATGGAATACAGTATAAAAAAAGGTCTTCCAATACCCTCTGCAGATCCATGAGGTATTAAAGCACAACTACTGCTTTAACACCACCCAAAATATAAACACTGCAGTAATTATGCACCTTCTGGGTAGAGGCACTACAAAAAGAGAAGTAAAATATGAAACAAACTTTTTTTTAAGGAATTCCTAGGCAGTGACAGGAAACAACTGTAGTTTGCTTACCCAAATCAGAGCTAAGATGAGAATGGAAATGGGAGGGATGAACTCCAAAGTCAGAAGTTTTGCTGTCAATGCAAGACACCTTTTGGCAGTATCCTCTTGCTCTCTGGGTTCTGACTAATATGTTTTGAATGAGATAAAAGCTCCTGCATTAGCATTCAGTTCAACCAACAAGAGCAACTGACTATAGAATGGAATTGCTTTGCCAATGGCATATTGCACATAAGCTGAGTGAAACTGCAAATCTCCATGCCAGAGGAAAATTTGAAATTTTCATTGCTTTTTTTAATATTGCATTTATTTTATCAAATAATTCCAAATTGTAAAACTCAGTCTGATTCATAGAACTGAGCTGAAACAGTTGGTTTTTAGTCATCAGAACATTGGGCTGTGTTCTTTGTGGTGATGTTCAGCTTGGTGGGACCTGTGGCAGGTGAGCCTGACCTTCACCTTCACACTGTAGTTGACATCCCTGGTGGGATGAGTTCACATCTGCCATAATTTATTCAGCAGTCATTTAACTCCTGCAGGCCATCGCACAGCTTTATCTTATAAAGTCCAAAAAACATCAAAGATATAGTATTTTTGTCAAGAAGCTGAACAAAATGAACCAAATATGAGTTTGATCCACCCTTCCAGAAGGCAATTTCAAGTGACACAAAATTAATTTTTTTTAAATCATCAAAAACTTGAACTTAAGATCAAACTCAAAAATTAAACGGATTTTGTTTGAATAAAACAGTGACATTAATCATGAGGAGCTTTAGCTTTGTAAAAAATGTATTTTTAGTGAAGAAGTATTTCACCTTAATTTTGATTAGCTCAAATGATTGTGACTCAGCAAAAATATGGTAAAATTGGGAGTTAGATACTGGTATGCTAATTCTTACCACAAAACTTTCAGAGTATTTGCTACATCTTTATTAAATAACTCCTATATTTTATAGGACATGAATCTTGATTTCTTTAAAAAGGCTTTACTGTTCAAGATTCAATGGAAATATAAACCCTACCCACTCAGAAATAGAAGCTGAAGATACATTATAAATGGTCTTAAAGAAGCCAAAAATGTCTATCTGGGGGTCAGGCCAGGCCTGAAGAAGGAGGATGACACCATCTCAGCAACAGTTGTGAGATAAACTAATGTCTGTTTAATCCGAATTTATAAACTCCTTTTCCTCCTGAGATATTTCTTACGGTAAAACTGTTCTCTAGGTACTCAACAACTAGAAAAAAAAATCAGAAAAAAGCCTTACACTAGGCTAAAGTGGCTACACACAATTCTTAACAAATGCAACACTTGTTACAGCCTTGGACAAGAAGGGAGCATGCAAAGAAAACAAACCACTTGTCCAGGCTGGTAGTGCACAAGAGAAGACCTGCAAGCCATGGAAGGCTTGTCTGAACAGGTACCCTATCACAAGGGGTGGGCAAAAGGAAAGAAAAGAACCAAACAAACAGCAAAGGATAAAACACTGCAGGAATGTAAGGGATAAGATCCAGCAGGGTAGAGAAATTTTGACTTAAGCCTAAAAAGCATTCTGTGACGAGGAACTTGAGATAGGGCAGGGGCAAGGGAGAAAATAGATTTTTGCCATTTTGGTTTATTAGATTTACTATATCTGTGCTTCAAATAAATTACAGCAATGGAGAAACCAGCTAGGTATTTGCTAAATAGTTTGAAAGTGCTGACAATGACGACCAGTGCATCTTACTGCACAAAAGTTCATCATGTGACTTGTCATTACTGGGACTGATTCCCCAGCTAACCCAAACTCTCATTTTTCAGGGTCCCCAGAGGAGGGCATTATCAAGAGGACAAAACGCCAGAGCAGCTCCAGAAAAGGATGATTGGAGGAGATCATGTAGGGAGGAGACCAAACACACCACACCCCACCTTGCACAAACCATCTGGGCAGTCTGTGCCCAACACTGTGCCAGAGAGGCAAAGAATGAAGAAGAAAATGGAAATGCATGGAACTTGCAGATCGGAAGAAAAAAAGAAAATGCATGGAAAAAAAAAATAATCCTGAGCATGTGGGATGTAAGGGAATGTATGGTTGACAGGTTTTTCAGTCCCTCTTCCAAGGATCAAAATTACTTCAGAGACTGCCTACAAAGGGAAGTCCCTTAAAAGTGGAAGCCAGTGGCTAGACTGAGGAGAAAAGGAGAAAAGCAGAGATTATAAAGTAAACAAAATAGAAACTCAAGCACATCATCTGTCTTTGGTTGTAACTCACTTCTTTCCTGAGAAATAAACTTCAAATTATCAAACATGAATAATTAAACAGAAGTCACAAAAGAGTGACTGAATTCGAAGTGGTCTTCAAGGTTAGATTACATTCCTTTGTCTTAAACAAACAAACCAAAAAAGCAATAAAATTAGCATTAGCTTTCTATAAAGTATTTTTTAAACTGAAAATCACTTTTTTTTTCAGAAAAAGAAATGCATTTGGAGTAAGAGTTAACACAGTTTTGAACATAAGAAACAGCACTTTGGCACTGATTTTTAGCACTTATGGTTGACTGTAAAAGCTAAAGTACAGTATTTTAAAAAGCAGAATGTATTTCTTAAGTCACAAAGTCTTCATTGGATTTGCAGATGGGGACCTCTATTGGTATAAAATTATTACTAAAAAAATGACACCTGGAAACGTACCCATTGGCTCCCACAAAAATCTCAATGGCCAAAATCTCATTTTCATTACACCAGCGTTAACATATACCCACTTCAATTAAAACTGCAGGAATTAGCCCAACCAAGTGAAATTAATATAAGAATTTTGTCCAGTTGTGAAAGATCAAGTATTCCAAAGGAAAAAAAAGCTACAAAGAAGAACTAATATAGTTTGAAGTGAACCTTCTCATGCTCACGCCTGGGGCCCTGGTGTGCCTTCTGTGTATTTTTACTCCAGCCCCCTTGTAACCAGGCAGTGTTGTGGCTTTGGACTGACATCTCTCTGTGCTGGGCAGGATTTGCAATCCTTCATGACTATCTATTTGTCACTGCAGGTGAGTGGTAGCACTCAGGCTGATCCCCAGCCACTTTCACAGTTACTTATCTGTCTTTATGGATTCTTCCTGTGTGTCAAGTTGGTGCATAACAGCATTACTGTCAGGGTGACAAAATTGTCCCCAGAGTGTCACAAATGACTCCCCGGCCGTATGGCTGCAAGCAGGTAGTAACACATCGACACTGCCTTCCTCAGCTCATCCTTCTCCAGCCCTGCCTCTGATTCTGCACACACATTCCCCTCCACGGATGGAAACCTCAGCTAAGAATTCAGGCACTTCTAATTCTGGTGCTTTAAGGTTACCACCAAAATAAAGAGAGAAGAGTTTGCTTTCAGGGTGAAATATTTTTCTCTGAAAAGTCTGTTCATTTGCTTTATTAAAAAATAGACTTTTGGGGGAAGAATATGCTGCAGAATTCCTGCTTTCTAAATAGAGAAACTGTGATTACAAATTCAAAATAGTGGCTAAAAATCTGCATACACTGATTTTTGCTAAATTCTATACCCTATCCATGCTCTAATTTTTTTCATTTGTTTTTCTGTCAATCAAAGCCTGAGGTTTTTTTCCTATAACTCTGTTGCATTTTTTACTTAATTTATTCTGCACATGGTAACACCTTTTTTAAAACAGCGTGTTCTCCAGTTCAACATTGGGTGTTTATCTGTGATAAATTTAAAATCTCATTTGACTAATGCTGCTATAAAACCCTTTTCCCCCCTCATAATGTAAAATCATTCCAAGGAGGAAAAAAAATGCATCAAGCTAAAACAATTTATATATTATTTGAAGAAGGCTGAGAATCTTGATAAATGTAGAGCAAAAAAAATGCAGCAGCAGCAAAGCTTGTTCAGTAATCTAAAAACTACTTAATGGTCACACAGCACAATCTAAGATTTTGGTGATTCTTACATGAACCGTGGTTTATGAAAATAAGCTGCTTTAAGTCCACTGTACTTTAATTCTTCAAAACACCCTCAAGGTAACTGTTTCCAGATACTGACAGTGGACACGACTGTGTGAAGGAGTGTTCCCGTGTTTCTGTCCCTTCGTCACCTTGCTATATCAGCTCATCTCTCCGTGCCTCAGTTTCCCCAGCTGCGAATTGAAGATTGTTACACCAAAAATGCCAAAAATTCGCAGAGTAGAGAAGCTAGTCAGCGTTAAAAGTACACTGAGATTAAAAGAAAGCTTTTTTTTTTTTTGGGAAGATAAACAACGCAGGGTGTGTGTGTGTGTGTGTGTGAAATGCATGGTCAGGCAGTGCTGCCCTGAGAAATGCAGCTGGACCAAGGGTACGTGACCCTCACTGACACTGCCAGAGCCGAGCACAGGAGTGCTCCCACCAACACGTGTCTGGCTGTCCCTGCACACCCTCCCCGCCCCTCGCACCATTTGTCCTTCACCTGACAAACACACAGTGTGTCTGGGTTCCCAGATAGGTTCAATATGATTTCTGACACTGGAAAAACAAAGCTAAAAGCAATTTAGAAATACCTGCCCATGAAGTCAAAAGGCAAAATATCTAAAGCTTCTCCTGGAATCTCTGACCTCAGAGGCTGACATGGTTTGATGGGAAATTTAATGTAATAGTCTGAGAAAGCCAAAAGGCCTATTGTCAGCAATGAAGTCTGAAAGTTAGCAGAATTAATATAACTGTACAATGGAAGTGCCCTCGAGGGACAAGGCTGCAGAACCAGGGCAGAGGGAAAAATGACTTTTGAAGTCATTTCACTATGACATTCTGTCATCACCGCTAAACGGAAATAAAAAAATCATCTGAATCACCACATGCTCCAGTGTGTGTCCCTTCCTTATCTAATATAAAGTAATAACACTGACGTCCTGTGCCCCACCTAAGCTGGGAAGGGGCTCTGCAGGGACTTCAGGAGCTCCATTTTGAATTGCTAAATGCAATAAGAATAAATGCAAGTGGGAGTCTGTTTAGCAGAGAATGATGTCTGGTCTGTAGCCCATCAAAGCCCAATAAATCTCAATGCTTCAACAAGAGATGAAAATGGTTATCTCATCATTTCAGTGCCAGGGTGAAATTTTCTCTGAGCCAGAGTATTTTTACAGATGATTTATGTCTGGGAAGGGTAGTTGTTTAACAAAATGGCAGATAATGATAAATAGAAAGCAAATAGAAACAGCAGCAAGGGAGTGGTTCTTAGTTGCAGCAGCGGAATAAACAATATACTTACATAAAGTATATGTCATATATAAGTGCCATTATTCTAAATCCTATGACTTATATGTTACTTGGAACATCACATAAAAGAGCTGGTAATATGATTTACAGGATAGGAAATTTAACATGTGTGCAAGGCAAATAAGTATCAAAATTCTTCTTTCTGTTAATCCCACTTCACTGAAATTACTCTGGATTTACAATTGTATAATAAACAAGAAGTGTCTATGTGTTCACTGGGTTTAATACATGATTATATTAAAAGGAGAAGGATCAGAAGATGAGCTAATTTTGATGTTGTTACAAATTTTTAGCCACAATTCTTGTATTGTCTGTGGGCTAAAATACAAATACTGCTACAGAAAAAGGAAAGGCTGATACACACACTGTCTGGACATGTTTTTAATAAAGTCATCTGAAAGCAAAACTTTTTTTTCTCTTAAGATCTGGGTTTGGATGACATGATAAAACAAATATTCATGGAGTTAATGATGAGAAGAAAATGCAGCACAAAGCAAACTGCCTGTTTGAGTTTTTTGAATTAGAGGTACTGCAAACAGTGTCAAATTGGAGATGGAGATTTGAGGTCAGGGTGCTCGGTTTCAGTTTCTTTTTCTTTTTCTGCATTTTTCCCGTGGCTGTACACAAAGGAAAAAAAAAATCTAATTACAGTTTTAAATGCCCAAAATGCCATGTCCACCAAAAGCCCGATGCTCATTAGTACTAGTAATTAACTTTACAACTGTCAACACAAACACCACACAGGCTGACAGATAGATAGTAGCTCTGAGGGTGCTAATAAATCCGGAAATAACAACTTGACACGCAGATGCACAAAAGGATGCAGGTGATAAAGAAATGTTGACATCAAATCTAATTATCTTGGAAACGGCCAAGTCCTGCACAATCCCCAGTAACGCACTGTTATTGCTGGTGATGAGCCCCACTGGAACGGCGCTTAACCACAGCCCACAACGCAGCTCTTACAGCCCCTTGTCATATCTAGTGAGGACAATATCAAAAAGGAAATTATGAGTGTCATGACCCCTCCAAGTCAAAAATCTAGTGATGAATATAGGCTTAGCAAGGCATAGCAGATTACCCCCTTACGAGTTTTAAAGCCAGGATGATATATGACATTTTTATCAGGCACTTTCTCAGGAATGTCACCAAGAGGGAAAATAAAGGCCCTGAAAAGAGACGACTAGGTGAATTATGCAACTGTAATTGCCGATCATAACCTGATATGAGCTGAAATTGCTCTGTTTTCATATTGAGATAGCATAAAATAGTCGGGAAATGCAATGGCTTCTTAATGTGGCCTAGATGAGTCTAATATTCTGATCATTTTTCACTCAGCTGCTAGGTAAATAGTGCTTCTTTAACACAACCACCGTGGCCCAGGGCAATCTGGGGGCCCAATTTTACACTTGAATTGAGAAAATATGTGTAAACTACAATTTTTCATATTTTCTGCATACATAAGAAGATGAAACATCTTTATCATGTGTATTGTCTGGCTGAGCTTATACAAAATATTAGTTTATCTCTCCTACTTTGGTTTATTCCATAAGCAAAACACATAGATCTAAAGGACAGGCAATATTCTATATACAAAATAGGTCCATCTTTTATGCAGCCTTGTATGAAGAATTCTGCCATTTTGTTTTTGAAAAGCTGGCAATTAGCAAGTGTAGACTTTGCAAAATAAATTACAATATTCTAAAATCCTCACAGTTTTCTGCAAATTGGTGTTTAAAAAAAAGGAAAATAAAAGGCCATAGAAATATTCATCTGTACAACATGAGATGCTAGTTTAAACAATAACCTCTAGGAGAAAAGGAAGGTGAAGGGCATTTCTTTATTACCATGCCATAAGACAAATTTATTTTATCATAAATCTGCTGCATTAAGGGGTTCATAAAATAGATTTGCTTAAAAAACAAAACTGAGTTAAAATAAAAAACCCTCAAATCAACCACAAAACCCAATGAAACAAAAAGCATGCTACTACCCATTCTCAGATAATAATCAGCAATAATACCTGGGGCAGAAAGGTCATAAACCATACTTCCAAGACAGGAATAATTCATTGTACTACTATGTGTTTAAGAATTAGTTTGATAGAGTCACTATCTAGACTGTGAGATATTGTCTATCAATCTGACCTTCTAAAAATGAGCCCACAGACTCCCACTTAGATCAAAACCTCTGCTTTTATGATAAGCAGTGCCTTTCTTGTGATGAATTTTAGGACCAGGCTTATGATGAGTGCAGCACCATTTGCAAAATATGGAAGTGAAACAACACAAACTCTTAAATAATTAGGTCTTTAAATTTCTGGACAGATTTTTCCGGGAAAGGAACTAAAAAAGCAACCCCGTTTGTTTGCTTGTTTAAGAGTCAGTTCAGAAATAAACAAGTACAAAGGAGGTTAAAAGACTGAAATTTCTTTGTTTGCATTTATGTTATCTGTTCTTAGTTCCTATATATCCGCCTTATCAAGGTGCTCCAACACTAATTGCAGAGCAGCACTGACTAGCAGCAATAACCAGCACTTGGAAAATTCCCGTGTGATGCTGGTGACTGCAGATAAGAGCCCCTTAACAAACTTGGGTATATCTGCATCAACTTACTTCCTACTCCCTTCCACATTTTATGCTTCCTAGAGGCTGATATTTTGTACTAAATATCATAGCAAAGTGATACCTCACTCTACAGAGAGGCTTCAAGCACAGATGATTTCCAAAGGCTCGAGGGTGTGGGATATACGGAACTGAAAATAACACTGAACACTGTGATACTTCAGTCATCACACAAGTCTTTGTAAAATATTTGACTGGAAACCAGAAGAGGATTGAAATATAGTTCCTAGCAATTAATACTGTGTGATCCTAAACGTAGAGTTGTTCAGATCTCAAAAGAATTTAAAACTGTAGACCCATCCATATTTATTACATTACCACTAACCCTATTATGAACAGTCTTTATGTAATTAACATACCAGCAGGGAATTTAAGAGGTAACTTGGCATTAATTTTCAATCCCTATTCTCCATGAATTTGGTACTCAATTGTAGTGATAAATAGAAGACACATGGTTATGATTACGCATTTTCTGTAATGATTATGCACCACAGTAGAAAGGACCTCATAATGCAGCACAGGCTCACAGTGAGCAAGAAAACCCATTTACTGCTGGATTTTCATTCTCTTCCAGTAATTCAGAAAGTCAAGTGACCACTTTCCATTTTTTTTTTTCCTTTCTCACGAGACCTGTTTAGAGATGACTTTTCCCACACTCGCTGGCACTTGGCAGAAAAATAACTTGCAGCCTTCACGATTCCCTGCTGAAGCCACCATGCCCGCTGGAGGTGTGTTTATTCCATCTCCCTGTCTCTGTATCCCCCTTCCGGAGAGCGGGCGCAGGGGCTGCAGCCGCTGCTGTTGCTAAGCAACTCAGCCACAGCGCTGCATCACCAAGTACAGATTGCTCCCATCATTTTTTCAGCCTCACAAATTTGGGAGCTGCTATAATAAGGGGAAGTAGTATGGATAACAAAACCATTATCCATAGACCGGTAAGTTAGCAGATGGATCACAAGAGCTAAAAAAAAAAAAAAAAGAAAAAAAAAAGCTACTGTAACGAGAACGCTGAACAATTATTGGCAGTATTATTTTCAACCATTAAAAAAAAAATCATTACAGCCTTCACAAAGAAGTTTACATACTCACTAGGTGTGAATGCAAAAGTATTTTTGAATTATGATGATTTTTTGTGGGTCTTTCTGTGCAGGAGAACACCACAATTACCGGTGCTGCCGAAAGCGAGCACAAGATCTATTAGTAATCAAATTTCAGCCCAGATTTTATGGTTAGTCTAACCGAGTTAATTTCTCTAATGTTAGCAATTCATGGAAGAGGTCTCTTGTGGCAGCACAAACCTGGGATCCACAGCAGCTGTCAGAAGAGACTCTAAGGAATTCCTTATTAGCCAGAATGCAACCAGGCAGAAAACTCATTACACAGTGCTAAATATACTTAATCACATCTATTAGAGAAAAATGAACTTGATAATTACAACAAATAACTAAAGAGCAAAAAGTGTTCATGGAAAAACCCACACCACGATGTGTAAGAAGAGGGGCTGCATACTGACTGTGTGGGAGAAAGCCTTGCAGGAAACCCTTCTGATTCTGATGGAAAATGATTACACCACAATGTACAAATGATTTAGGTTCCCCTTGAAAGTGAAGCATTTACATTTAATAGCTCACATAAATGTAACATAATAAGTAAATTAATTGCTTAGATTTCAAAAAATTAATTTGGAAAGCTCTTCTGAGAGTTGAGACAACAACATCTCAACGTGCTTTTTTGGGGAAAGGAAGTCTGCTACAGACATTCACCAAAAAATGGTAATTTCACAAAAGCCGATACTTCACTGCAGTACATAATAAAAGTGCTCAAAATCTTTCCTTATTCTGCAGCCTTTATTTTGCTTCAAATGGGGTGATGTGGCCCACAATTTCCCCATCAGGCAATCTGTATTTTAAAACTGACAGTTTTAAACTAAAGCCATCAGACAATGTAATTATACAATGTAATTATAGGCTGAAGTCAAACATAAGCATCACACATCTTATACAGGCACTCCAAGCAGACCTGGATACCATCTGCCAAAACCTCTCTTGCTCTGTCATCCAGAAGTATCCAAAGTCTGTCTTAGTTTTATTTAGTCAGTGCACATGAAGTGTGGGCACTCTAAAGTTGCAATTGCAAATCCTGAGGCACAGACGCTTGGAGAGCACAACAGAGCAGTGACTGCAGCTTCATATCTTTAGAACAAGCCTAATACCCAGACTTCTGTCACTTCATACCAAATTCCTCTCACATCTTATGAAAAGCAGTTAACCTTTAAGCAGATCCATGAACTTGGAGTCTTTTTGAGCCCAAACTTTATTTAAAATTCTTTCCCAACTATATATGTCCTTAATTCAACATCAGTGAAATAAAGAAATCAGGCATATTGAAATAATCAAATAAAATCTGAGAAGGGATACTCCAAGGTTTTCATGTAATTTTGACTTTATTGGAAGAGGACAGCTAAGTAATGCATGAACCAAGCCATCTGGGTTTTCTTTTCCTATTCAGCTACAGAACATTTTCACCTTTATTTCTATGAAATAACATTAAAATGGATAGCATCTCACAGAAATAAGACAAATTCTTCACGGTTGTATCCAAATAAAGAGAGAATGCAATGGCCACAGGAAGTCCTCACCTAAAGGCTGTCAAAGACATGGAAAACCTCAGCACTTTGCAAGCCAAAGTGAGGGACCCAGGTAAGTCCCAAGTGAAAGGTTTGTACTGCTAGCTTCCTCTCTTCACCTCATTCCTTTCCTCCAGCTGTCATGAAGAGAGGCAAGAAACTGCAGAGCTCCATTTCCTAGGAACATAACTTAAAATGGTGGAAATTAGGAAACAGGATTTGATTCATTGTGTGGCCCAACAGCAGCGAAAGATCCAAAGTCTGCATGATAGTAAATTGAGAGCAGATGGACAAGACTTTGAACTGATACAAGAAGAAATTTTTACTGCTCCCTTGCACTTGTTTTCCTTTGTTTTAGCTGATTCTACTTTCTCTTGGTCATTTCTGCTGTCTCTGTATCATGTGAGAACCAGTATTTACAACTAAAACAAGGCAGTAGCTACAAAGCTCAGGCAGCAGCAGCCTCTCAGAAGTCAAGGACCACATATACACCATTTTTAAATAATCTCCTTCTAATGAGTTACACTTAGGGACTGATGTTATTTAAAAGAAAAATGTAAATGATATTCTAGAAGAGTCTAAAAATTGAAATTTTCTGAAATTTTTTTGGTTCTAAAGTTTATAGATCTGAAAATGCTCTTATGGAAAGAAGCAACTGAGCCTTGCAAAAACTACTGACTTCATAAAGTCTATTATTTAACCTATAAATCTAAAGAGTGAAACTTACTACAGAGAATGTGTAGAATTCCTCTGTGTGAACAAAGGTATCACAGAACTCATATAATTGCTTCCTCAGTTCTGTACATCTATTAAATAATTTGTTTTTCTTAGTACAAACTGAAATTCTAATTTTAGGTTGTCAGTCATAACCTAGCATATACATCACACCATGCTGAAATCAGAATTAATACACACACATCTGAATTGAATTATGGGCACAGAATGGTACATGAAGTTTTAAGTTATTTTTACAAATTTCTACTGCATTTCAACAGATTTAACTCCCACTTTGTTATGCCAATACAACAAATGTCCAGTAAGTTTGAGATGTGGGAAAACAGTTTTTGCCTTCAAGCATCCTCTCTCCATTCTTTTTGCTTTCATGACTAGGCACAGTTCACTCTGAATTGCTGAATTAGGTGAACCTTTCACCTGAATTTTTACAGCTGTTTCTATAATCTTATGGCTGAGATACTCTTTACCCCAGAAGGTTAAGTTGGCAACACAAATATAACATTAACTGCTGTGAACTGAAAGAGAGCCATGGTAGCCGTGGTATCAGAATTTTGTTCAAAAAGTAGAAATTACTGATTGCTCCTTTCAGAATATCAGCCTTCCTGTCTATAGTTGGGAGTTTGGACAATAAAAGCTGGTTCTGTAACATTTCTCACTTAAACAGTATGAGCACAGAGCATAGACAATCCACAAGTAAAATTGTGCATTGCAGTGCCAAAAAAGGAGGTTTAATATCCTTTTATAACAATCATGTTCAGGAAGGCTAAACACAATGAGAACATAATTAAATGCCAGAATTCTGCTCTTAGTGTTTTGGGGATAGAGGTGCATTGCAATCTTTCCTGTCCTGCCATTCAACAAATAATAATAAGCCTTCCTCACTTAAAACAGAAAATGTTTCCAATTTATTACAAAAGTTCATTAGCATTTACTGAGAACTGAATTAATAGAAATGGAAAGCTTGCTTTAGAATTAGTGTGCTAATAGTATATGAACTGCAAATATCTCCTTTTAAATCCAGATAATTCTTTCAGGGATATAAACTCCCATTCTTATTTAATTCTCTGTTAAGGGCCTTATAGATTTTTTTTTCCCAGAGAAGTTTTTTCCATTGTGAATACAGAAAAAAAGAAATCTGTGTAGATGTTTACAGAGCAAGTTTATGTTGAGATTAAAGAGCAGTTTGAAAGCCAACAGAGAGTGATGAGCAGTGACAAACACAGGAACAGAGGAATCATTCCTTCTGCAGTCCTCATGGACAGCCCAAGGATGCCACAAACTCTTCCTAAGCAAAGAACGCTGTGATAGCATCAAAGGCAGAAAATCTGATTAAAATGGCTAAAACAGAGCTTTGTTGTTCCAAAGTGTGGAAAACCTTGTAGCTCCAGATGTTCCTAACTTGGTTACGAAGCCTTCCTTCGGTCTTTTTCCTATTTTCCAGCGCAGGGCTGCACCAAACACCCTTGAAAAACACGGAGGAGTTGGGAACGACGCTGACAAGCAGGGCAGGCAGCAGCAGCGCAGTGCGTGGCAGCTGCAGCAGCTCGGGGCTGGCAGGGATGCAGGACACGGCTGGCACCGAGCAAACAGCGGCGACACCGCTCCAGACCGCGCACGGGGCCTCTCTCCGCGGGGCTCCGCCACGGGGAACGGCAGCAAGAACCGCGCCCGTGGCTCTCTCCGATGTTCATCACTCAAAACCCGCGACCTTGATCGCTTCAGCAGATGGTTCTGCTCTGCTGTAGTTGCAATTAAACAGAGTGTGCCAAAGCGAAGAGCAAATTACCCATGCTATCTATCCCGGTTAAAAGAATCTGCAGTCTTCCAGTATCTAGTGGGACAAAATCCAAAATTTTTCAGCCCCAGCCCGTGCTGGATTGCCATTATATTTTATGTCAGTCAGTACTTCAGAGAGTCCAAGACCCTTGGCATATGTTCTTAGTTAACAAAATGGAAAATTAAACTTTGTAGCAACCCCCTGCCACTCCCAAAATAAAAGAAAAATTCTATTTACATCAATGAGCAGGAAGTCTGATCTTCCTGTGCCAGCCAAAAAGACTGCAATATAAGGACATTTGGCTGAATAAAAGAATTTAAAGTAAGCAAACTAGCCTAAACTCACAATCCTGCATTTCAGGTGCTGAGGAATATTCATAAGGAATATGAATTTTAAAATAACCTCTGATATTGACAAGCAGAAGTTTATTACTTTTACAGAGCTTTAATGCCTGTTCAAAAATGAGCTGACTTTTTGAACACATTATCGCCATGGAAGAAGTGCCTCTGAATTTCTTCAACACACAGAAAATACCACAATCACAAACCCAGTATACACACAAACAAGTAAAAAAATTGTATTGCAATGAAACAGGAAGAGGTACCTAAAGACTGTGGCATTTTCAGTAATTAATGACTGTGTATAAGACCTCACGAAGCCTGAGGGACTGAACAAGACAATGTCTGAATATTAAACCTAGTCTTTGGTTCTCAGCTACCAGAACAAACTTTTCTCTGGGCTACACTGAAAAAGAAACAAGAGCAGCATCTGCTCCTTGGTTCTCCAGCACTGATGATTTGGAATAACAATGTACGGTAGTTTCTACAGATTAAATACATGAAAACTGCAATGAGTAGAGTGAAAAAAATGATATTTGAGAGTAGATCTGAATATGAAGAAGATATGTAGATAACCTACCTCGCTGGCAAACTCGTGTTAGGTTTTTTACAGTCCAGATGGTATAGGGCAAACCAAAAGGGGGCATTTATGTCAGAGCCTGTACAACAGGAACAAGGATGCTGATATGGTTTCTTTTTTATATAGAGCTGGGTAAAGAGATCAGAGAACACTGGAACGTTAGCCAAAACAAGTTATCCAGCTGCACTGTGTTTCATCACATATCAATTTTTACTGAAAGAAACCCATACAAATTTAATCAGTTCTTCATATGGTAATATTTAACATTTTTCCCCAAGTTGTTTGATATTATTGTTTTAAAAGTTCCTTTTCCCCCGTCCTCAAAACGTGATGTGTGATAGTGGTGAACACAGGAAAAACATCTAAAACATCCATCCCTGGCAAGGCTGAGAGCCTCATTTACAGTAGACTCAGTAATAAATGCACTGGCGTCTGCGTCAATTGAGTGTCTCAATGAAGAACAGGTCACCATGGGGAGCAGCACAGGCAGCCTCCACATTTGAACTCCCACATCCCCATCCCATGCATGTTTGTAGCATCAGTAGAAATTAAATTACCTTAATAAACCTTTCTGCCTCCCCCCTCCCCAAGAAACAGGATTATTTTCCTGATATCATAAACCACATGGGTTTTCCTTCTTTTTTTTTTTTTTTTGAAGGCTATCATATAGCATTTGTACAGCACTTTTAATTATTTGAAAATATATAATAGAGTGGAGACATGGATCCCACTTATATAAATGCCTATTAAAAGGCCATTTATTCTCTCAGTAACCATAAAACGTAAAACACCTCTTAAAAGAATATAATTCCTTTGTTTCTAAGCCAAACACATATAATAAGACAGCTTGCTCCTTTTAAGTAAATAAAAATGATTTGTATTAAATAAAATGAAATATTGTAGGCACTATATAATTTAACAATAAGACACATCAAAGTATGCATTACTGCGAGCTAACCCGTGCCTCAGAGGTGTTGCAAGCCAAATTCTTTAAACGATCCAAGAAACATGTTGTTACAGAAAAGCACAAACCACAGCACGTCACAAACTATTGGTCAGATGAGATGTAAAACCAAGTTCCTAACCATTTGTGGTCACTAAAATCCCCTGGCAATTACTGTGCCTGTAGAATGTTGATTTTGCCCAAACTGGAATGTTTTTAATGCACAAGTTTTATGGTCTATTCCTAATTTCTGCATGGAGAAGTCCCCTCTGTCTGCTCTGTACTTTGCTGTGTCCAGTCCCCAAATGGTTGCAAGCACTGTCTTGCATGTGAACACACTTATCTGGATCTCTACATGCTCTCAGTTACAACCCACTAAAATGGGTGAAACTAATGGGAATTCTTGGAGGTACTTGATAGTGACATTCGATCCATAGTTTGTAACACAGTTTCAAATTCCTCAACTATAATATAAGTATAAATAACATGACTATGATGTATATAAATCAAAATAAGATGATTTAAAAAAATGTTCATTATTGTGAATACATTAAACCCCTTGACAGAACACCAAGTATTTTTAAAACACAGCAAAAGAAACCATCACAGAAAATTTTCATGTTTGTATCAGTTTCATATGGATTTTCACCACCACACCGCATCCATATTCCCTATATGGGAACTGCTCTGTAATATTGATTGCTCTATTTTTAAAAAACTTTTCAGTGGAAGCACTGTAAGCTGAATCAGAAAGCTGATGAGTCAGTACAGTTCACTGGAAAGGAGTTTCCTCTCCAAGAGAAATACATAACATGTAGTGTAGCTTAGGCTCTAGCTGTGCCAACTGTGTTGTAGCAAAAAAACCCAAAAAACCCTCTGTCTCTAGCCTATTACAGCAGTTATTTCTTTAAAAAAATACACCACACAGCAAGGAAATGGGCTGTAATCCTACTGGTTTATATCACCTGTGAGGAGTGAGTGAATGGTGGCCTGAAGTGACAAGTGAATCAAAAGCTGAGTTGTGAGTTAAGAGAACACTGACACTACCCCATAAAGAGAAACCTCTCCAAAACAGGACAAAACTAAAGACCTTCTCCTGCACGCCTGAAGCCTTCAGCACCTCAGCTGGGATAGTGGGGTCACAGACTGCACAGCTATGGAGCTGCAGGTGTTGGGAATCTGCCCTTCAGTCGGTCCCCAAGCGCACCAAGAACGAGCGGCGAGCTCAGGGCAGCGGTGCTGGAGATGGGAGAGCCCCTGCTTGCCACAACAGTTGCACATTCCACCCACGAAATGTCCCACTAACAACCACAACCATTCATTCTGTGATGCTTGAAAAGCTTTTTAATAATAAAACAGCCCTAACTGAGAATTAATGAAGCATAGGGGAGGTTTTCCAAGTAACTGTGACCCCAAAACATTCTACTTTGTTGATCAAAATACACCCGCCAGGTGAGTAGGAAAACCAGACACCAGCATATCATCCTTTTCATTCTATTGTTACAAAAACAGCAGAAAGCACATTAATGCATTTCAAACGTTTCTATCAAAAAAGTCACGTTAAATAATAAATTTGAGGTGATTTTTTTCATACTGTTATGTCAACAAAAAATGACTGTGTTTATGAAATTCTTTCTTGTAATGTTAATTAATAGTTCTAAACTTTTTTTGCTGCTATCTTGCAAATTAATGTGCACCTGCAGTTTCCTGTGGCTATAGACTTCACCACCAAAAGTCATATGGTGCTACAATAATATTTAATAAACACTTTTTTATTAACCTGTCTTCCATCCACAGTATTATTACAGTCAATAAATGTTACAAGAACATTATTATGTGGCCTAAAAATTGTTATTAATTTGCATTTGATCGACTCCATGTGTCCACAAGCCTTACAGCACTGCTAAGTGCTTGTAGCACAGAGCTGAAGCTCTTCTGAAGCAGACTCACACCCATTCAAAAACAAAAGGCAATGCCCATTGAACAAACAGCAGCCAAATCCTCCTTAATTTCATTGCTCCAGGCGTGCTGGTGAACTATTCACACTGATTGGCATCGTTCAGTTTTCAATAAAGGATTTGCTGAGGTGACAGATACTTGTGGAAATAAACTGCCAACAGATTTGCTATGTCAGTAATTAAGTATGTAAAGCTACAGATGTTGAACAATAGTGCCCTCCACCAAGATGTATGCCATGATATCAGAAAAGTAACCTGGCATCTGGTTTCTTTATTTAAGTACTTTTTTTAGGGTTTGGATCTTAATTTTTTACAGTTGACAGCAATGTTATTTGAGCCAGTCAGTGGCATCTGGCTGCTGAGGGGGTGGAAAATAAGGAAAAAAAAAAAGGGGGAAAAAAAAGCAGCTCTGTGCACTTTAATTAATTGTGGAGAGATTACATGGTCTTCCAACCGTGTAGTTTGTCATCAGAGCACATTACAGATTTATATTAGATGTTTCTCCACAGTGTCAAGAATAATTAAAAAGGGATAGGAAATGATGCCAGCTAGCAATGCTTTACATCAGCGGTGAAAGTTTTATATTTATTACAGCCAAATAATTTTAAAAGAAGATGTCAATTTTGTAGTTATACTGTGCAAGGAATAAATATTAGGTGGGTAAAGCAGCCAATACATTTCAGCTGCTTGAATAATGAGAGGTTCATGTTTAATCTATCAGACCTACCAGAATTGGTGCGACATGTCAGTTATTAATGAAGCAGCATCCCTTTTTCTCATAAAAACATCCTCTCAATACAATAACTAACATATGTTTTTCTTTTCTTCCTAAAATGAGCTCTGCCCAATTTCTCCTTTTGATTCATGTAAGAACAGACATGCCTACTGTACACGAATTCTTTTGCTCAATTAATTTGCAATACCTTTGGTCTGGGCTGTGCTTATGTGTACTCAAGCTCATCATAAAGCACCACATTTCTCTCCTCCCCTGTGCACAGACTCCTTTGTACTTGCAGATGAGAGAGGGTATGGACCTGAAGGCAGTTTGCAGCCTAAGGAGCAATCTCCACCCAAATACTACAGGTTTCATTTCTGTCCTCATATAGACTCATTCACAAACTGCATTTCCCAAATCACCTCAATATATTTGTATTTATTTCATGCAGTTTGACTGATGGAGTTTCTGCTGCTTTAAGCATTCTGTATTAAGAAACCAGTGCAAACAAGTCACTTCCTTTTGCTGTGAAATAGCTTTCAACCTCTGAGCTCAAATGGAGATTTTGTCACATATCAATGCCAAAATGAATTACTAAAAACAGCTGTAAATTTTCCCCTTTACCCCTGTTCTATTGTTTATTTTTCTGAAGCACAATGAGAAAATAACTTCAGAGAAATTACTACACATAATTGTGATCAAATGATTTGGCCCTTGCTGTTGTTTTTGCTGAGCCCAAAAGAGGAAACAAGCTTTCATGAGTACAGTGGCAGCTTTCCCATTCAGTTCATCTCTTTCACTAAGTTATATTTTATAAAGGTAAAAATGCAGGAATTCACATCCTACACCTACAGCACCACTCAATTATGGCTAGAGCTCATGAATCAAAGAGCTGACCTGGAGGAGGATGGAGCATCTCCCCATACAAGGTGGGCAGTGAGCCCCAGCAGACAGAGCTCTGCACTGAGATTCCCAAGAGAGTGATGCTTCTCCTTGGCATGTCCAGGAACTCACTGGATGGCCCTGAGTGAGTCAGTCTCCCTTTCCTTTATGGTTGTGACTACAGAAAGGAGCAATCATTTAATTTAATTTCAGACACTTGGGCATCCATCCATCACCATACATTATTACCCCAATTAGAGATGAAGTTCTACATGTTATTATAATGTGCATAGATGTTGAAAAAATACAGTTAAGCCCATTTTCATTCTTTAATTGTTCTGACTTTGTTTGGGATGTTTAACCATGCAAGAGAGCATTGCTGGGTTAAGACACCACACAACTTTTCTGCTCATTGAAGCTGCTGTGCCATGTTTCAGAACTGTTCCCTAGCAATGGACACCACACCAACTGCTTTTGCTTGGTTTTGTTTTCTGCTGAATGATCATTTCATTTACACTAGAAAACACGGCAATGACAATTCCATAATATTTTGAATCTATAATGAGTCAATTTGAAAAACTTAACCACTGTGCAATTTGCCTAAGTGGTGGTTCCCTAAACATTGCAAAGCTTTGCAATGGAAATTTCTATTTACTGCTGGTTTTTAAGCACCTTTTAAAACGTGGTTTTTCCTGTGTATTTCCAAAATGTTTAGGAAATTACCAGTCTAGATGCCCTTCCTCTCTTTTTAGTATGACCACAGCAGCAAACTGCTGCAGCTGCTCACAGAAGAAGCCCCCAGGAGAACCAATACCAGTCAGTGAGTGAGATCTCTTTCTTTGAACCCAGACTATTGGCATTTGTTTTGGCACTCCCTTCTCCCTCAGAGATGAGGAAATATTCTGGGCAAAGTCAGGTAATGGCTGTGGAGAATTCTCAAGAGACTTGCTCTGATTATTTTTAGGCTGATAAGGAATTTGATTGGATTTGGAGAGAGAAGATGGGAAGAAACTGTTGGTCTTATCAAATAGGATCAGATTTATTTTAAGATTATTTGGAGCACCGAGAGCAAGCTATAGTAAATAAAATATGAACACAAAAAAAAGGAGGAGGAAATTGTTCACAGCGACCTCCTGCATTACATACTGCATTTCACTTAGCTGATGTCTTGCATGTGCCAGTCAAAACAAAAAAAAATTCCATCTTCCCTCACATTTCTCTACGTGACTACATGTGCCACTGATAATTCAAAGCCTTTTCAGTCTTCAGAGAATTAATAAAAATAATCCCATAGATTTGAGAGGTGCTAAAGAGGCAAAGAGTAGATATTTTCCCTTGTGCCTAGACTCAAATGTCCTTTTATTTTGAAATAAAGAATAAGTTCTCCAATCTTAGTACAACTCCTTTGTCATGAGAGACTACCTGATAAAAACCCACTTTTAAGAGGAAAAGATCAGCTGTTTACAACTGACAAAGCTTTTGTTTCTGAGTCAGTTAATGGCTCATGCCAACATAAATATCCAAATAGTATTTCCTGGAGAATTAAACCTGGACCTCAGAGTCTCCCGAACTCCAGCTTCCAGCTCAGGAACAGTAATCCATCTAAAATGAATGCTTAACACACTGACTTCCCATTTCAGATTCAGGGACCCAAATATCATGGATGTGTCTGGGACAGCAATCTCCCCACCATGTTACTTTGTCCTCCGAGCTACTTTTGCCCTCCCTGTCTCTCAGCTCAGGGACAGTGAGACAGCAAGGGCCATTAGTGGAGATGTGACTGGTACAGGAGCTCCTGCGTACTCTGATGATCTGCTTTGATCATCTTGCATCATATTCATTACAGAACTTTTACCCTTTCCATTCTGTAGAGGGGGGATATCTCCATTAAAACTCCTCTTCCCTGATTACCATCAATACTGGGAATTCATGATGTGCAATGTGGCTTGCAGGTCTCAGACACACAGAGATGACAATGTTAAAATTTAACGCTTCGACTGCATCAATATACAACTGCTTTACGGTCAAATCAATCCACTGATTAACAATATTTTATCATTGACTTGAAATTTTGCCCACGCAGAACACAAGCAAGCCATATTAATATTTGCTCTGATTCATCCTAGCCTAATCAACACTCAGCTGTCACCTATTTTATCTACTGAATATTTAAAAACTAGTATTAAAATAAAAGGGCATTATCAAAGTTTTGGACATCTTCCAAAGCATATTAATTTCTTATGACACCCAACCAGCTTCTCTAAAAACATGCAGAAGCCATTAGTTTGCATGAAATGAATGAAACAGATACAGCATAATCATGGATATTTCTTAAATTATTTCCTACAGCAATGGCTGCCTTATTCCCACCTTCTTTTTGCCTTTGTAAGGAGAATAATGTAGAAAAAAAAAAAAAAGAATCACATCTTTAGGTTCTAGTTGGGTTTACATTATATATAATGACATTAAGTAATTATTCCACTTCCATCCCACTCTGCTGAACATTAGTCTTAGATAAAGACTAATCATGTTTTAAAACTAATTTTGGGATATTTTGAGGAAGACACGTTGGGTGTGGAAACATTCCCAAGCCACAGACATACTCAAAAGGACCCTGTAAGAATGCCAACACAGTTTTCAGACTTAAGGTATTAAACACATTGTAACTTGTGCTACAAAGGGATGCTGAATATTAGCAGGATGGTCAACAGGGTAAGAAACAAATCTTACTTACAAATCTGCTTTCTTTTACACTCGCATGTTCTCTAAACAACAGATGAATTCATTTACAAAAATATTTACAACTTAATTTAGACTGAAAAATATCTAAATATAATCAATGTTGTTGACATTTTCACTGAAATGAAACAAATTAATCAAAGTATTTTAATTACAAAAATTAAAATCTTTCATGCAACTGCCAAAAAAATGAGGTTTCTTAACTAAAACCATTACACCAGAAATTAAAAAACCTCTTTCACACAGATGTTTCCCAGGAGTTAAAAACATGCCTGGGCTGGCTACTGCTACTGGATACCCAGTTTCTCAAAGCTAAGCTAAATCCACTGGACTTTCAGAAGAGTATTTTTCATCCCTCTTCCTAGAAGTGATTATTACAACAAAACAAGTGAAATATATTTTTAATAATGATAATGCATTAGATATTATCAGAGGTCTTCACCAAGAGCATCTGTTCTTGATAAAGGATACTTTCTTCTAGAACAGAGTTACAACCACTGGTATTACCATGGGGTGATCGTGCCATCCCTACCTGCTCCCAGCTCCAGACAGGGCAAATTTAAGCACACACAACTGAAGTTAAACAGAGATGATTTTAAAGTCTCCTTAGGATCTGAAATCATAAGCAGTGCTCTAATAATCCTGTAAAACTACAGATTTTTGGGGGAAGAAAAGTGGAAAATTATTTTCTTTTTCAATCCACCATATAAAATGGTGACATATCCTGATTTTTTTTTTGTGTACGCCCATCAAAATCGATGGGAAGACTTTAGTGGCATTTGACCTGGATGCTTATCACCTTTTATATCTATATTTTTATAAATCATTTTCCTTCTTTTTACTCTTCCCTGTACCACAGTGGCTAATACCCTAGTTGTATACTAGGTGATTTAACATATGTTAGGAGTTTTCTAAAATACTTTGAAATCCTTGGGAATAAAAGGTGCTACATAAATTTATTTATATATACATTTATTTGTATTTTTAAGCAATGAAATTGTGTGGCCCCTATAATACATGAACATCTAGATGTTTGTAGACAGCATTTTTGTTGCTCTCCATGCCTTATCACTTTGTTTTCTTGAGGAAGACACAGTAAAAAGCCAAAATTTCAGTAAAAAAATCCAAATAAAAAGAAATTAAAAAACATAACTACACAACCCACACATTTAGATTTCAGTCTGAAAACCTGATGGACTCATACTGAAATCCAAGTAAATCCTGTTCTAGACACTTATGAAGAAATGCACAGATACAAAGGTAAATGCTAATTATGCGTCATAATGTTTAAAGAGGGTTTATGCTGGATTTCAAAATACGCACAAGCACTTCAGAAGTAAAGAGCTTTATATTGTATTCCTTGATTTCAAATAGTCTAAACATTTTAGCATTGATGTGCCTCTCCACTCACAGCCTTTGCAGTGCACCTCTTGACCTTTCAGCACTCAAGAGTGGGGCTGAGATAACTAAAATCTGGGAAAGGCAGTAAAACACCGAGCACATAATAAATTAAAGACTTGGAAAATTGTGGTAATAAGCCCTTTGGGGTAAGTCTCTTTTAAAGCAGTAGCACTGTTTAACAATTCTTGTTTTATTTAAAACTTGTGTTAAGGAGCTTCACCTACTGCTTAGATACAAAATGTGTTTCTGTTGCAGTGATGTAATTCTGTTTCAATGAGTTTCTGGCTTATTTCATGATGTCTTTAGATCTTTGTCTAAATAAAAAGACAACAGTTTGGTGAAATGTTTAGTCCCATATACAGAGAAAGGCAAGTTACTCCTTGCACTGAACACTTTTCAAGGCATGAGGTTTAAGGAAGAAAACCATATGAATCAGTGGACTAAAGTGAAAATTAACTTTGGCAAGGAGTCTTCTGGGATATCTTGTTTGTGCAAAGCCATATATGAATGGGAACCACAGTTTCGGTCTAGATCTCACCTACACTCATTTTGACAAGTGAATGCTAGCTGGAGAGAAGACTGCCCTCATGAAAAGGAAGAACAACCAGCACCTGGAACTGCATGATGGAACTACCATGGTAATGAGAAAAAAACAGAAATTACAAGGAATACCTGACACCTATTAATAATATTTGCATGAGGCCCTTAGGGAATCCAAGTAAGTCATGAAAAAGACTTTTTAATGGAAATTTAGAAATGCAGAGATGGCGGTCATGTGCATGCACAAACTAGGGGAATTCTGCTTTAAACTATGGAATTTGAGAAAAACTGAGGCACTGGAAACCTGAGACTATTCTTTAGGTCTTTGACATCTATCTGAGAGGAGGCAAGAGACAAACATCTGGGGAAAAGACCCAACCAAAAGCTCCAATACTGAAGCCATTGTTTACATGCACTTAATGGAGGAGTTGTAGTTACTGCTACAAATCTGCAACGGAGAAGCAACCAGCAATTTTGCAACATTTGAAAATCAGAAATTAATAACTGTTAAATAACTTATAAAAAACCAGTCCCAGGTGACTGTCTAGTCTATACTTCTGCAATGGGGCAGCACTGATGTAATTATCAGCATTCATGTTCTCAAAACAACTGATGTGAAAACATGCTAAAGGTGTCAGTTGACAAATGATAGCAAACATAGATCAAAATGAAGCAAGCAAATTGGCAGGAAAAATGAGTGACTGAATTGCCTGAGGGATCACACAGGTGTTAGATATATGACCATGTGAACAGAAATGCATACAAGTACTCACACTGAGCATCTTTTTACCAAGAATATTTTTTATCTCTTCACTATTATAAAACTGTCAACTCATATACATTTATTAGCACTCTAAAGGAAAAAAAGCAGAATGACTCATTGCTATTTATTAGCTTGATATCTTAACTAGCAAAAGAGAAAGAAGTCCAGATATATTAATAAGTGGAGACTGCCTACTCTTAATAACTCTAGGAAATCTGTGATCTATGTTAATCTCATGTTATTGTAGTAAGCATGAAGGACCATCATTCATCTCATATGATCAAGGCACTCTTGCGTGTCATGATAGATTTTATCAAGAAGAAAATGAAGTCAAAGGTGGCTGTCAAGGCACTGGGGTTTTGAGGGAGTGGAGAACCTCAGAATGGGATTTTTAACTTGCAGAATTTGATGGAGGAAGGAAAGAAATTTAATTAACCACTTTACATACACAGTACTTCATTGATCATCAAAAAGCTTTCTTCATCTAAATTTGCACAGGAAAAACTCTCACCCAGGTAGTGTTCCAGGTAGAGGGAGCTTGCAAAGTAATCAACAGCAGTTCAAGGCACAAATGAAACAATGGAGAAGTTTGGTATTGGCAAAGATGTTCTTTCATTATTCCTTTTAAATGTTATGGAGAGATGGGATTTGAGCACAGCAGTAAATGCAGGGCACGAGAATGTTGACAGGATATTAGAAGGAATCCTGTGGTGGCAAAGTCAATGTAATTCTCATCACTCCACAGAAACAGGCCTATGGTATTTTCTGAGCAGTGAGTACAAATAATATTCACTTTGGCTTTTAGCACAGCAGTGACTGGCAAAAATACAAAAATTCTTTCTAAAATAAAAGTCATAAAATGGTATATTTTTCTTTTTTAATTTGGCAAGCTATGCTAAAAAACACCCAAGATGCTAAAATTAGAGGTTCATTTTTCCTTTCACTTGAGTATCACTTTGGGGTTTTTTCACTAGCCAGTGTTGCTTAACAAGATGACACAGGAACATTCTCCCTGACAAGCAGCAGATACTGAAGGCATTCCACTTGTCCTGAACCAGAAAAGAACCACACTGATCATTACTGAGAGGAGTCACTGTCCCCACTGTCTGCCATAGATTCAATACAGGCCAGGTGAGCATTAGATCAGATCACCTGCCAATATTTTTAAGTGCTGCTGCAGCCTCATTTCAATGCAGTTCCCAAGAACTGTCCCAGCACCAGGGCTTTAGAAAGCAGCTGTGCAGCTACTCTGAATGTTAGTGAGCCTTTGGAGCTCACAGATTGCTCCAGGAAAGGAACTAAAGCAGGGCTGCAAAGATCTAGAATTCTGATTGCTTATTTAGCATCAAGTATCTATATTACACAAATATCTGTACCACAGTCTTCTCAACTCATCACTAAATGACACTGCTACCAAAATATCAGCAATGCAAGTTACCCTGACATTGTACTAAATGCCTCCAGCTGGAACAGTAAAAGCATTTGGACACTCATTTCTGCTATATAATATGTTGAGCCTGCACATTTTTGGGTTTTGAGGCTTAGGCCTGAATATCTACATCAGAACTAGTAATTTTTACCTTCTTTTACCTAATGTATTTCAAGATTTCAAATTATTAAAAGAGAAGCTGTACACAGACAGAGGAGCTGACATCCCATTGGTTTTAGCTCTGTGTTAAGCTCCAAGAGAATGTGATGGGCAGCCAGTTCTCTGTACCTGCTCACAAAAACAAGCTTCAGCTCCAGCCACTGTCTGCACAGAGGGCAGTGCTCAGTGGGCTTCCCATCACACCACCATGTACCTGCTCTTCCCAAAGCCACAGTGCCAGAGGATTAGCAGGAGAGAAATAATACGTGTTGAAATGATGATGAAACTAGAGGTCCACACGTATATTGTGTTCATACTACTAACACATACCCTAAAATTACATTAACTAGGAAAATAGGTTTATATTTACCTGTGCATGCTTGAAGACTTTTTCCCTTCTCCACCCATGTTAAAAAAACCCTAAACACATCAATTCTCCTCTTCATTTTCCCACACTAATGCATTATTGACTACAATGTACCAAACTTGCACTTGCAGTCTAACCCACTATTACAGCACCTTGTATCAGTACTTTAAACATTGCTTAACAAGAAAAATATGTCAATATACAATGAAAGCCTTCATTTATGCTTTCAAATTGAGGAAACTGCTGCAAGCTATGTTGTAAATTACCCCCAAGAATGTTTAACTGGGCAAAATAAAGAACAAATTTTAGTGACATCAGACGTGACTTGATTAATAATTAGCAACATTTAACAATATATTAATTTTATCTCCTTTCTATTCCAGTGACCCTTTCAGTCCTGAGCAATGTTTGCATATGCTACCATAAATCATGTCAGATTTGTCAACAAGCTTGGAGTAGTTTTGTTATTTGTGAAAATTACAAAGTGAACTCCTGATTCAAAAATGTTTTGATAACGTGGAACAGGGTAGGTGTGAGCTGCCTGATCTCAGCTTCACTCCAGTCTCTCTCAAAACTGAAAAAGAACTATAATTAGTGTCTATGCAGAAGTCCATCACTTCAATAACTGATGCCACTGACTGGTGGGGCCACACCAAACTGATCCAAACCAGGTCCTATTGCCAAGTTAGCACTCTGCCTAAAGCAACTGTCAAGTAATGATAGATTGGGCAAATCTGATTGCTCTATCAAAACATTCATCTCAAATCTTGATTAGCAAACCTATTGAATTATGATTAATTCACGAGAGTGCTGCTGACAGATAAGGTACTTTATCTGACAATGTGTAGTAGTTGCTTTGCCTGAAGCAAAAAAAGCTCTGAAGCTGCCGGTAAAATAAACAGTATCAACTACAACACACTGCAAAGGATAATGAGGCTACACACACCTTTTAATTTAATAAAGGCTGATCTATGAGGACTTAGTTTCAGCCACAAAAACACAGGGAAGGGAGCAGAAGGGCCAGGAAATGGCCAAAGTGGCAGGAGAGGGGATGAAACTGTCAGATTGAAAGTAAAGAGATGCATGGGATGGGCTACAGGGACTTTTGGGGCAGCTAAGATGAATCACAAAATACCAAAATTCCTGGCTTAGAGAAAAATCTGATTCTAAAATTATGGCATATGGCCTTGGTTTTACTGTCTCCTAGGAGAGTGTGACACTTATATGAGGTTTACTTTGCACTTCCAGTGAATAAAGCAAGTGGTTAAAAACTGCAAACTGTATTCATCATATGAAAGTAGGAGAGACTTGTTTCAGAGTTACTAAAATTATATTAATACAATATCTTGCATTATTTTTAATGTTTCATAAAATTAAATAAAAAAGGAAACAAATGTATTGTGGTTTTTCAACTTTTAGAAACCACCTACAACAGCAGCATTTCTACAATTAATGAACATAAAATGTCATGGGTTCATCAAGCTTCTTTATTTCTTCACCTCTGCACACTCCCTATGCATTTGTCCCAGGTTCAGTATATCATAACCGATGTTCCATTACAGGGTACAGTGAAAACCTACCAGTTTCAACTCAATTTCACTGTCCTGATACCTGCATGTGCACAAGGCAGATCATTAGAAAGCTCCACATTATCTGAATTTGTAGCACAGTCAGTGAAAAACAGGTGTAGAAATATTTGGCTCTGACCTAATGAAGAATCCACCTTCTCCAAGTCACTTGTTAGCTTATCCTGACCTAATAATTTTACAAAAACCCTAATGCACTATAATTATGTTTCTCCCCAGCCAGTATTAACCTTTCTGTGACTCTTTCTTCTTTATTCTCTCTCACACATATTTATTTATTTTACCTAGCCTCTGTTAATCAATGTGAACTGCAGATGGGGTCAAGGAAAGCTACTTCCTTCTTTGATAGCCTCCAATGCTTTCACTCCTGGGGATAAAAATGCTTTAAATGGAGTTATATTCTAGGAAAATCAATATATGATTACTGCAAAGATTTGTATCGATTGCCCTGTTGCATTGCAAAAAGGCTAAAGAAAAATTGCATGGCATATTCCCTTCATTTTCTACTCCAGAGAACTTGCTGCAAATATCTTGAGCGAGTAAGAAGTATTGGAATTTTATTTAATAACCTAAACTTTTCTTTGTTTAACCCTGCTACTTGTGTGTTTACTTTGAAAAAAAAAATCCCCGCTGACATCTATTTTCTAATGCCTAAACCAGAGAGCTCCTTGCAATCCTGAAACACAAATGCACTGCAGCAAACATCCAGCTTGCAATAACTTCACCCGTTTTGCATATTTCATAATAATAAAAAACTCCTCCAAACCCCAAATTCCTATTTTCACTACTTTACCAGAATTGTTCATGCTTCTTCCTAGCACAGACACCACACCAAATATTCAGGCTGGATCATGTTTGCACAGACTACAGTGGTGGAGGAGCTGGGTTTCCTGACCTGGTTTCATTTGTCTTGATGTAACCAGAGTCAGACTTGTTTTTCCCCGCAAAAGTCCTAAGAACTGGAACTAGGTTCAAGTTCGAAGAGGATCTTATTAAAATTCCTTACAGGAATATAAAATTTTTTTTTTTAACACATCCTTATTTTGCAAGAATGGCCTAAATGCTTTCAGCAAATTGTTTTCAGACAACGGTCTCTGTAATCTTGTTTCTTGTAGTGTGTATTTTTCATTTCCATTATGTGGAACACTGTCCAAATAGGATACTGCTTTGACTGTTTGAATGGATAATTAAAAGTTGTTAAATAAAGTAGCATTAAATAAAGTAACATACCACAATATTTCAAAGTCACTTTGAGTGAGTTCTCTGATCATCAGTTTCCTGAAATGTAACATTATTTTATCTCTTGGTAAGATGCTCAGAGATCTAGTGCCAGAAAGTAATATGGAAGGACTAAGAATGATGTTTGCATCAGTGAGCACAATGCAAACACAAAACTGTAATTGAAGGGACTGAATTTTTACCAAAACATGCAAGTACATTCATGCAATTTCTTGGAATCTTGAGAAGAAATAATAGGAACTTAAAATTTATAACTATCAAATTTTTTTCTTTTATTTTCCTAACTCTACTGGAAAATCAGTGAATCTAGTTCTAGTACCCTAATATTTAAAAAGGAGTTGCTAGTCAACTTCTTCTGCTTTCTGTTCCTCTCCTTAACCCTACTATATTTCAGTTGTGAAGAAATAAAAATATCATAGCAGATCTTTTTGTTACTTATATTTTTCTGTTTCAGGAACACTGCAAATTATTTCAATTTCAATTACATTAAGAGGTATTTCATGGCATGCTCCATTACTTATCTTGTAGAATCCTTCAGGCTTTTCCCATGTTGCTCATTTTCATTATTAATAAATTACTGACACTAAGTTCCTTTTTTTAACACTTTGCAACTTTTTCTCCAAAGAAGTTGCTAAACATACTACAAATTAATGCTAAACATTCTCATTGATAGACATAGTGACATCGTTTATGTAAAGAAAGGGCAATACTAAGCCACATCTGACTCACAAGACTAATTTTCAGGAATTTTCCTTCTATGGATATGCATGTGCAAAAACCAAATAAATTCTGTTCTGGGTGAAGAGTTTCTAACAGCTCAGTAATTTTGATGTCTGGCCATTTAACTGTTCTGGTGGGAGACAATAAAACCTAGGAACAAAGTTTGTTACCAGATTATGATTTATGTTAATTTCTAGGTGAATGAAGAGTCCCAAGAAGTCTATTTCTATAATTGGACTTTTGACATTTCTCAAAAAGTGCCTGGGGAAGAAGACAGGCACACCTTTTTATGGAATGTATATATATATAGGGAGAGTAAATACATACATGGAACGTGAACTCCTGTGAAAACCTGTCTCCTTTAACCAGATTGTTAAACAGAAGGTCTTAACTGCTGAGCTTTTCAGAAATTTGATTCTTTTTTTTTTTCTTTTTTTTTTTTTTAATTTGTTTTGCAATTCTTTTTTCCTGCTAGGCAATCTTACTCCATTCCAGCCTGTGCTGCCCAGCCTCGTGCACTGCAGAAGGGAAAGGGAGTCCCTGGTGGGCAGGACTCCACCACTGCCCCAGTGCAGGAGTTGGTCACTCCAAGGCTGCTGCAGCACACAGCTGGAACAGCTGCCCAGACACAGAACTGGGGCCCTGGAACCGTGGATAAGAGTCCCCTTCATTCACAACTAGACTGAAAAAAACCTGAAAAAAATACCATTTGTACCTGCCCTGTTCTTATTGCCTACATATCTGCACCTGGCCACTCCTGGAGGCAGAACAGGAGCCGGATGGATCCTTGCTCTGAACTTACAGCCCTGCTCCTGTGCTCATCCCCATGCCCGTGCTGGCAGCCAGATGTTCCTGGCAGTGCCAGGAGCAGAGATGCTACACATTGCCCTGTCCAGCTTCCCCCTACTCTTCAGTGTAAAACAGGTTACAGACTAGACATATTTTAGGATTAATTTGTTTGATGGTTTTTGAATAGGTGTTCTGCTAGCAGAATAATACATGGAACATGCACTTACATTCACAAAGCTAAGGGAAAGAACTCAATTCCTATTATGACATATAAAATATATATATGTGTGTGTATATATATATATATATGTGTGTGTGTGTGTATATATATATGCACAGGTAGCATCACATGCCCTTTTCTACAAAATGAATTACAATATATAGTGTAATTCATATATGTAGAAACTTGCTCCTGATAAAATCAAGTAAAACAATTTTCTGTATTTTTAATAATTCTCCTGTTACTTATGAAAAAGTAAACAAAAATAATTTAAACTGGATAATGGACATCCAGAATGACTGGGCTGTCAAAACACCCCTTAGATCTATAGATGACTTTTGTTGAAACAAATGGAAAATTGTGTAACATTCTAGGCTTTTTTTTCCTCAAATTACCTTTCCTGCCAATTTATGTCAGATTCAGCATATTGTTATACAGGAGAAAATTAATTACCAGCAAAAGGTTGTTTTATTTTCAATATAATTCTAAAAATTCTAGCCAAATATTTACAATCAAATTTAAAGTGTGCTACTACATGCCACTAGTTGACCTCCACACTAAAACTTTAATGATCAAATAATTTAAGATTGTCTTTTTAAAGGGATATTAAATCTTTAAATAGAATCTTTAATTCTATTAAATCTGAAATCAAACGCCTGCCTAATGCACATGGGTATATTGTATAAAAGAGACACATACAAGACATTTAGTGCAGCCCTGGATTTCCTTGAGCAGAGACAAGCAAAGCTCCAAGCCATCCATCTAAACAAGATTGTTAGTTCTGAATTACACACTCTTACCTACCTAATAAAAATAATGCCATGGAGAAGAAAAATAGCCTCAGTCCAACTTTTCAGCTTCTCCCCAAACTCCTTTGAGAGTCAACCATTAGCTGGTGTTAAATGCCTTTGTTCCACTGACTTCAGTAGAACTAAAGCAGTTGACAGTGGGTGAAACCCTAGACAAGCTGATATATAAACTGACTCTGCTCTCTCATAAGGACAAGATGTTTATGAAAAAGCAAGATGGGACAAAATGTGGAGCAGAGCTTCCTTCTGTTGGATGAACCCTCTGAACCAGGTGGGGATCTGTAAGTAAAAGGTTCTCCTCACGCCCCTTCCCTCTCAATGTTTTTTCCCCATTCTAAAAAACGTAGCAATTATTCAGTTATATAACCCAAATACAACTATGTCTTAATTTGGAGATGTTAATTCTTTGCCATCTAACTATTGAAAATGGCAGCACTTTTACCCCGAGTTTTCAAACGGTATCGATGGTCACCCACCAACGCAGGGCCAGCCCCAGAGCACAGCAGCCACTACGTGTTTGGAACATGACTCTGCAGATCAGGGAATTCTCTGTCATTTGGTGGCCACCAAGGACTGACCACAACACTCAGAGGATGGTAATGCCTGTTAAAGTAAATGTGAAGTGCTGTAGCCCACAAGACAAAGTCAGTGGGCACGCAGAAGCTCTCCCAGACAGGAGGGCACCACTGGATGGTCAGTGAACGCCAGATTATCATCTCCATCAGATGGGCTGTTAGGCTCTCCCAGAATAAAGTTTCACTTTAATTAAAACCAATTAAAGATATCACTCGAAATCTGGGGTAATCATGACCAGGCAACCTAGCAAAATACTCAGGGCGCTACTAAACAATTCCATAATAAAGGCCTAGATTTAAAAATTGCAGTAATACGTATGTATAAACACATACACACACACACACTCCTTTTAGTACTGACTCATAAAAGGATTAAGTTAAAATTGAATATAGAATCAAATGCATGAAAATCTAGACCCCCATTTGCTATATACACATGTAATTGCTATTCTTGTGTAATCTATGAGTAAAAATCTGGTTCTGTTGCATTCAAAAACAGAATTTCTTCAATGTACAAAACTGCATAGTTTATTAAATAAACACAAACTGGGATATAATGGCATACATTTGTTTTCATTACAAGTAGTAATGCAATATTTCTCTGAGGCTTACTACATTAGCATTTCTCTCCATGTTCCAAATGCCTTTGAACTTTCTGAAAAGCTACATCTGTTAGCTCCCTCGTATACAGCCGAAACTTACCAAGTGAATTAACTTTTAATATAAATTGCTTTGTTCACTATTAAGATTGATGTTGGACACACTGTACTGTAAGTTGCAAACTGCAATTACAATTCACTGCAATTATCTCTGGTTGTTAATAGCACAAGATAGCAGGTCACTTTCTACCAAGTGTATAATTTATCATCTGGTTGGGGTTTTTTTTGATTTTTCCCTTCATGAACTCTTGTGGTATTCCAAATGTATAATCTTGTTGTATTTATTTCCCAGTGGTCCAACAAAATGCACAGCAAGTGCTGACTAGAACAAACTAAAAGGCAGTGCTATTGACAAGCCGTCACTTGAGCGGTAATGAACACTCTGCCTTTACTTTCACCTCACCAAACTAACAGCTTTAATTTATGATAAAGCAAACGAGAGACAACCTCCAGTTTTATTATACCCTCAGTGCTGTTTCAAATCAAGTAATTAGAAGGTCAAGAGGCAGGTCTAGAAAGCCAAACACAAATGCAAGCCCTCTGCACTGACATTTTTAAAAAATCTTGGCTGTTCAAAGAGCATTTTATCCATCCCTCTTCTGCAGAGCCGTGCAAGGCAGTTTTTACCACCGTAACCAATCTGAAACAGTGTAGTTCAATTCTTTGCTGAGTAATTCAGCCCATATGTTCAGAGAGATACCTAGCAGACAATGTCCTTTCTGCGGGCTTCTCTTTAAAAGAAAGGTACAGGTGAGCTTTATAAACATGCTTTTGTGACAGAAACTTTCACTTAAAAGTGGCTTACTTTTAAAAATCTTTTTAGAAGTACAAGAAATTTCATAGGATACCATAAAAAAAGTGAAATATTTAAAATAAATAAGAAAAAATAAATCTATAAATCTATGTTAGAGAGCTGAACCCAAATTCTCTAAAAGTTTATTTGTAACTTGACAAGTAAACTATTCCTAGAACTGCTGAAGAACTAGTTTTTCTTGAATGTTTAGACCAACTGGAATAAAAGTACATAACTATATTTGGTCTTTGCAGTATTTTTATATAAATATTTACAACTAGAGAGATATAATTATGCTAATGCAGCATGTCTCCATTTTCATTATATGATATAATCTTGAATTTAAATTTCAGTCAAAAGTACCTCATAATACCTTAGAAGCTATTGAAAATTGTTCCTCAGCTGTGTACAATGAAACCTACACAATTAGGCATTCTTATTAGGCAACTGTGTGCCTTAAGCTACATCAAAGAATACTCCAATGTATTATTACAGCTCTGTTATATGGTGATTGGAAAATTACTTCCCATTAAAAAACTGTTTTTGCTGAGCCTTTGATGAGTTGTCTTAGACTACCTTCACAATTTCAGGTAAATCACTGAACTCCAGCCAGGTCTGAATAAAAGGCAACAGCTGTTTAACACAAATCAACAGTTTAAGGAAAAGATAAATTGGGATCCAAATGAAAATGTCCGGGGAATGAGTCTGAGTGCCCCTCTCTGCATGGTCATTGGGACCAAGGCTCTTCTCTTCCTAGAGTGCTTGTGGAATTCATGCTAGGAATCTTCACAATACCTCAAAGACAGAACTTTAGTCTCATCCAAAATACTGTTGTTCCATCAGGAGTGGAACCACAACTCCCACTGACAATACCACACCAGGGTCAGAATGGAGGGCATCACTTGCAGATTTGTGCCACACTAACTCATGCACCATGTTTTTCTGTAACTCAATCTTGTGAAACTATCAAGCTATTTAGATCATATTTCCTTAGCTAAATAGGATGGTAGAATCCATGCAAAAAGGTTTAACTGCCTACATTCAGAATTACAGTTCTCAACAACCAGTATTATTTCTGTGTAGCACAGACATTAGATGAGTTTAACAACAAAAAACACGCCCAAATTAAGGCAAGAGTTTCACAAGCACTGGCATAAGAAAACAATAAGATTTTGCAAGTATTTGTGCATCATGGGAGCTTTTAGCCTGTATATTTTGGTAAGTATGTCTTACGTATTTCAGGTTTTTTAAAGATTCTACTGTATCATTTTTCTAAAAGTAATTTTTGCTGTATCATCACATGTTCACATGGCAAGTGCAATTATGCTTAATGATTAAGTGGTGTAAATGTGTGATTATATAATTAGAACGTGCAGTTATGCTGTGAAGGTCCTTGTGGAACTAAAGAATCCCCAGAAGATACTGCACACAGACCTGAGAGAATTCACATAACTCACTGAACTGCACTTTAGTTTTTACAGACAACACAAAAGGAATAATTTCAGAAGTTCTCTCAAAAGAGCTGTTCAGACAAGAATCCTTTACTCAAACCATTATAAGCAGTTCCACTTTCCCCCTTCTATAGTTGTCAATATTTAAATTTATATCTTTCTTGTGCTGTCAGGGATGGAAAAGCCTTGAATGACTGCAGTGAAAGCAGAAATGGTATTAAATGGACATCCTGGTGAATAAGGACTTCCTTCTCTTTCCACATCTTAATTACCAGTCCTTCATAGCTGGTACAGCTACATGTAATTCACTCTGGATTCAATTTGGTCTAAATGTCCAAATATACTGTATATCTTCAATTATATACAGCCAAGTAACATCACACCAATACCTCTACAGCAGTGCAGAGCAGCACTCAGAACTGTGAAGTTTTATCCTGGTTCATACGAAAGCTCTGAAGCTATTTTACCTCAGTGAATCCCTTGTGACTGTGCTGTTTTGCCCTGACAAAGGTCTTCAGAGTCTATTTCCTCAAGCTGGTGTTTAGAGCATGAGGTTAAATTTATTTCTCTCTATTCTGTGCACTCCCATCACACATTTTCCACCACACAGATGCTGCCTTCTCCCTACTGCACTGGTCAACAGCACCTGCAAAGATCACTTTGCTTGTCATCTTTTCCCACGAGAAACTCCAACTCTGAAGCTTCCACTTTCCAGATACCCTCAGGGTAAGCATATTCTTTCCTAAGATGCAATTAAAACTGATGGCATCCTTTCTGCTGTCCCCTTGCCTGCTCCCACCTAAAATTTACTACCTCCCTTATTCAAACAGAGCACATTCACCAAATGGGGAATACAGAAAAACTGTAAACCTTGCAAGGAAGCTCGAAAACTAAGCACACGATATATGCACCCAAAAATTCAGAGTGCAATGAAAGAACATCAGATGTCTCTGCTGCTCAGTATATTTTTAGACTGACATAGTCTATGTGTAGCAGGCAAAATCTGCCTCAAATTGTGAACTTTGACAGGTGGCAGTAGATTAGTGTGCTTGTGTTTGTGTGAGAGAATAAGAGACTGAATGTTTGACTTAAACATATTAGGAACTCTTCTTTGTAGCATTACCTGCTGAAATGCCATCCAAACTCACAAGATTCAAACCAGATAATATTCAGTGTTAAGTATTTCTTTAGCAAACCTTTGATGGGTTGTCAAATTTATGACCTTTTGACAAAAGGAGCTTACAAGGATCATTATGAGATTACGATTTAAAAAAAATATAAATAATTCATTCCTTGGTTCAGATGCAGCCATTGCAAGGCAAATCAGCATTTATCTTCTAACTACTGTTCAAAGACTGTTAAACAGTAGAGGAAGTACTGAGGATGTGAGGAAATCTGTGAATCAGTGAAAGATGTTGGTATGCAAGAGTGAAGATATACCAGCTGGGCTCTGCTTCAGCTGGTTACCAGAGGGCCAGGAAGAAATTAGTCTCAGCCATCAGTTGAAAGAACACCTGGACATTAACCTGGGGCACCAATTCCCTTATGAACAAGGTAATCTTTGTTTCCTCACCAATACATCTAGAAACTAAATAATGACTCTTAAAAAAGAAAAAAAAAATTCTTAGTCCCAAGTGCCCTTAAATCACTTCAATAAAGAAAATAAAAAAAGTATTTATGAAAAGGGCAGGGGAAAACATAGCAGGCTTTGCTCTCACTTTAAGATGCAAGTGAAATTAACTGCAGTAGCTTCTCTCACCTTCTTGACAAAGGCATGCAAACATGGGGCTGTACCTAATTTATTCTTTAATAATTCTTATTTAATTCTCTAATGAAGAGGTGATGCTTTCCTCAAGGACTTGGCTCATTGGATGAAAATGAAGCATAAGGTAATGAACTTATTTTTGGACAGACAGAACTTCTACACTGAAGATGACACAAGCCCTCACAATAAAAGCCATGCTGTATTTTGGCTAGAGGCTTGTACTTTCTCTTCTTTGGCAATCTTGCCTTAGGATGCAGAATGAGGACACAGTTTGTGCTTGCCTGTATAGATCATCCCAAAAAAAATGAGTATTGCACAATTTCCATAGACATTTACAAAATCGCACATATGGCTAAGTAGAAACTATTAGTGGTGTTTGAATCATGTTCTATTTGGCTGCACTGATATTCAGACTGCCAAATACCACCCAATTCCAAATACAGCACTAAACCTCTGCTTCAATACTCCAGCAGACTCTGCCCTTCAGAAACCTTCACAAGGAAAAGCCAAAGATTTAAACTAAATCATTACCTCCCCCCAATGAGAAAGAGCTTTTTGAAAAAAACCTCAATGCATTTTACAGAAGAAAAAATATTCTTGTAACAAGATATTTCATTGCTTTCCAATAAAAAATGAAGAACATGTTATATTACTTATTTTATAAAAAAAATATATTTTTGTTTTGGTTTCTATTATCTTGTGTTGAAGGGAAAAATAATAGAATTATTTCTACTGCCACACTGGTATAGACAGAGAAAAACGTATTTGCTACTGTAAGCAAAGATGAGAAATACTTTAATGATAAAATTCCATTGTTAAATTATTTTTATTAAACTGTCAATACATTTTGGAAGCAAATCCACATTCCACCACAAAGCTGGCATGCATGTGCTCACCATTTCTTTTTTTCTCTAGTATTTTTGCTAGGGGCACACAACACTTTTTCAATGTTTCAATCCTTCTCCGGGCAGCCAGCAGCAATCTGGTGGAGCATTTGATGATGGACATCCTGTCCACTCAGTTTTTATCAACAAATTATTGCAGCAAAACTTCACATCTCTGATGACAGGTGCCCTGTTACTAGAGAAGGAGGAAACCTAGAAAATGCTCCCCAGGAAAGACTGGGGAAGGGAAGGCAGGAAGGAGACAAATCCCTGCAAGCTGAAGAAGCTACAAAAGCTCAGAGACGTGAACTGGCAGTAGAAATGGGCTAAATGCTTCTCACTCATTGTGTTAGAGTGCTTCTCCCTGGCCATGTAGCTTCCTGAATGAAATGTGTGTTACTGAAGTAGTAAAAATCTAAGAATGATATTTTTTCAGCAGCAGATTCAAAATGTAGAATTAGTTTTGCACAATCATATTTTCCAGTAATTGATTTTTAAAAAAAATTTTAACCATTGATGTGTGCAATAAAATGCACAGAGTATTTCTTTTCCAAGGAGAGACTGTTGTCTCCTCATTAGTGTCAGTATAAGGTCAGTCTTTGACTGTCATAGTTCAAAATGAACAACAGTGACTGTTAACAGTATATGGGGGGTCTCATAGACATATTGGGATGATATCAAATTTTATTCCTACCCCATACAAGTACATGTCAACTATGGAAACACGTTTTGCAAGATTTCCAAAGGTAGCCAATACATTAATGTGCACTTTTATGCCAATTTTCTTTGATGTTTTGCATTAGTGATAACCACTGTCCTTCAGATGACAAGGAGCAGAACAGAAATGCTGTTTTCTCCTACAACAGATTTTCTAACTCCGGTAATGAAATAAATATCCTACTCCAGCCAGATATTGGTGCCTTCCATTTTTGGGTCAGCCTTCATCTGCATGTTATACACACACTAAAGATGTATATTTTATCTCTCAATCAGTTCTTATAAGTACATGAAAGGCACATCCTAGAAATTCTTTGCTACAGCTTCTGATTCATGATGTATCTTACGGAAGACGTATTTTAGGTTGTCTGTCCTTTGATTTCCCACAGAAACTAATAAATAATCAACAAAAATATGATTAAAGATGTTGCTTGAACTCTCAGCCAAAATGAATACTAGCTAGTTGAAAATCTTTCTGTTCCAAATCTGTTTATCTTAGAAACAGAATTCTAACTCAGATTTTAAAAAGCCTGATGAAGGGTAGGGCTAAGTTTTGACATGATCTTTTCATATACAAAATATCTCTTGAAAGAAGAGGGAAAGGTTATGAAACTTGAAATTGTAAAGGGATGAAATAGAGCTTAATAAGCTAGAAAAACATTTATTTACAATTGCAATCCTCTCTTTAAAAAAACAGCTACAAAAACCTTTGGAATCTTAATCAACCAATACCTGATGCATTCCTATAAACACTACTCTAAGTCTTTGTTTAAGTAACTAAAAATCACAGCCAAAAGTAGATATTAGATTTAAAGCATTCTAACTTATGTCTAACTTCCTGAATCAAAAGGTGAGAAATAACTAAAATTAAAGCTGCAAACTGAATATTTCCTGTAATTCCATTCCCTGTAAGCCCATCTGTTTATCCAAAAGTCTACCCCAAATTTCTCAAACATATTAAATTTGCAGTGGGCTTAAACTAAGTTTGTGAACATACATGAGACTTCTTCCTCGCCTTTATAAGTATAGACAGAATAAAACGGATCTGGTTAAAAGATATAATTTATCAAAAAATATACCACTTCTAGCCTCTTTAAAGAAATATTTATTTTCAAATAGGCAAACCTGAGATACTTTCATAAACCCCTTAATGGTATTTGTAAATGCTCAAGATCTGACATATGAATCTTATATTTTGTCATGAAAGAATAATTTTAGAGGAACAACAAAGTAAATAGAAATGGAAGCACCAAAAAAAATGGATTATTTGTAAGAAGCAAGAAGTGCTAATTAAAACTTTCAGTTGTTTTCTTACACAAATACTGCTAATTGACTGGTAACTATTAAAAAAATTTGTTCAAGAGCTCAATATGATAACTAATGTACTTGATAGAAATGCATTTTGTCAATTCTACATAATACATACTTATTTAGCCTATTTTATATATTTTACTACTTTGGAAACAAATACTATTTAAGTATTTAGTGAAAATGATAAAAATATTATTTAGGTCTACCTTTAGGAAAAATTGAAAATGTACAATACGATAATTTCTTGAATAGTTGTTTTTTAACTAAAAAAAAAAAATTAGTGCATTGGATATATTATGAAAGAAACCCTAATTCATTTGTCTTTCACATTCAGCAAGCATTTAAAACCTGCAGCTCAAGTCCTCTTACATATCAATATATATAAAGGTTAGAAGAGGAAAAGAAGCTTTCCTGCATTTTCAACTCTCAATTGGTTTCTCAGCTTTGAATGAATTAGTCAGTGAACCATAATGAAGGGAAAACTGTCTCTGCACGCTGCCACTGCTGCCAAAAGCCAGCTTAGCAGTTTGGCAGCCTTGCTCCAGGTGTTTAACTCCTTCAGCCTTGGGCTGTAAACAAGTGTGCTGCTTCATTTCTGGGTTTCATTGATCTTAAGATCTGTGCAGCCTCATGTTGATCTCCACATATTTATTTTAAAGCAGAATGATGCAAATATAAATGCCAGTGTCTATTCATTTCTTTACACTGATTTTCTTTTTACTTACTCTAACTTCTATATAACATATTTAAACTTGCCTTTATATTTGTGCAGCACAACACAGACCCTTACTTCTCTACACAATTTATTTTCTAGTATGTTTTCAACAGGACCTGAAGAGGACGAACAAAACAAATGCTTTCTTGTAGCTTTCTCAGCCAGTCCTGCCCAGCCCTTTTAGGAGGTAGCTCTCACAAATAAATTTTACCATTGTGGTGAAGAAGTCTCCTAAACTTCACAATTTCAATCACAAGAAAATTCCATTTCTTCAAAGCGTTTGCAGTAATTAAACAAACGCAAGCCCAAGCAGATCAACACAATGCCTCTTTCCTCAAAGGCATGTGGATGCAGCATGGAAATTCATGTCCAAAGCATAGGAAACCCATTTGCAGCTACTTAGTCCTCCAGTAAGACAACTTAGCTCACGGTAATGAGTGTTAGCAGTTTAAAAATCTTGATGAAAAAAAGCAGATGCCCAGAAAAAGCTTAATTTGATTTAGAGAGAGATGTATCCCTGCTAGATGGCTAACCCGGGGACTGGGTCTGTTCCTGTGTGAGCTGCCAAGGGCTGAGTTCAGTCAGAGCTCTGGGGCAGCAAACAGGGACGAGCTCACAGTGCAGAGAACGTCCCCAGCTCTTTGCACAAGGCTTCAGCTCAGTGACAAAGTTTGCACATTATCAGTGGGACCTGGCCATCTTTCAGCTCTTGTTTATTCCCATAGAAAATCAAACTACTAAAAGTTCACAAGCAGGCATAATGCAGTGCTCCCAAGAACTCCATTTTACCAACATTATTGCATTCTTAGTACCCTTTCCATTTGATTCAAAGCAACTCTATTCTCAAAAAGCAGCTTTGAGAGCCAGTGTAGGCAGTGCCCAACACAACACAAAGATTAAACTGACCCTCATGTAGGAAACCTCTCAGTGTGCCACTCTAGTAATCTACTCTGAAATACACAGACCTGATTTTTTTTTACAGAAAGGACATAAGCATTTCTATTTATCATATTACTGAAATGCTCTTTCAACCCCCTCTTCTGTGTACTTTTTTCTCTATACTCTACAGGCAATACACAAAATGATTATACAGACTCTCAAAGAAATTCTGTAAGGGAAATAGGAGGATTCAGGTAAGCAAAGCAAACATACCTTTACAGTAAACACTTGATACTCTTGACACATTTTCATTCAGTATGTAATTTATGGGAATAACAACATTGAAATACTGTCACAACATTATCTGCCCTAGCAAAAAAAAAAAAAAAAAAAAAAAAAAGGAAAAGAAAAGATCTAGAATTACTGAAAGATGATCTGACATTTGGCCTTAAATGAAGGAACACAAACAAGTTTAATATCTCCTGCTGAAAGAATGCTCATACTCGAGTATCTTAACCCAGCCTCAATGCACTAACACATCTCACTAAAAATCCTTTGATTATTGGTGGTGTTTCCAGCATCCATTAAACATAATCTGTTAGTGTAGTGCAAACATACCATTTAGCTTGTAAGTAAATGTGATTTTAAATATACCTTATGCATGGAGGCTGGAGACATCCACTCTCCTGTCTGTACAAGCTGCTCTGCACTGTTAGCTAACTAGTGCTTTCTCACATTTCATGAAGAGACTCCTCCAAACTCACTGAGGGAATTCCTGAAAGGACTATGAAATTTCAGCCAGAGCCCCCAAACCAGAGCACGAACCACAGAAAGACTCAGCCCTTTTCAAGACATCAAACAGCTTCTAGTCTGTAATTTAAAAAGCAATTAAAAATTACAGAAGGCACAATGTCTGTGTATGTGATCTCAGCAACTGCTCTGTGGGTTGTTTCATCCCAAACCTGTGTAAACTAAATTTTAAGGAAGTATTTCTCTCTCCATGGAAGTCCTTAGTGCATATTTCATATCACTTATGGTATTTAAGAGGACAACATAAACAACATTAGGTGTCTCAGTACAAGCATTGCAGACCTGAGTGTCACACACAAGCACAAAGTAACTTCTGTGAATTACAAAAAAGCAAAATGATTTCTTAGCAGAGAACACAAAGACCTGAAAGAAATTGATTTAAAAAATATTTTTGTGCTTCTTCTATTCAGCAACTAAGGGGATAGGGAAGTTTATATTGTCAGTTTTCTATATAACAGTACAAGTCTTTTATGAACCATAAATTTAACAGTTAAACTTTACCCCAAATACTCTATACTTGCAAATATTCAAAATACCATCCTACCACACATAACAGCTGTAGGTAGAGACTTGAGTGAAAACATCCAGCTGAAAATAAAGCTGTTGCATATGTGCAAATTAGCACAGAGTTAATTGGAGATCTGTTATAGAGAGAAGGAGCTGAAGGCATGTCTTACTGTGCAACAATGATGAATTTCAATGATTGGTCCTATAAACCAAAATCAAACTATTCATTTACCTATTATCTGTCCATAAGGAGTAAAAACCCTTTATTTCAGTACATAATATCTCACAGCAACAGAATTTAAATACAACTGAACTTAATGAGTATACAAATATATTTACTGATTCTACATAGTAACATCATTTCTGCCTATGCTCCTCTGTCTTCTTCTGTTATCTTGAAAAAATAATTCTGCGATACTATAATAACTACTTACACATCAGAATATATAAAATACATTAAATGCCAACAGAAAGTGCCAAGAATGCAAAGCATTGATGTCAGTTTTTGTTGACTAGTTTGTGAATAACCATCTTATCAAATGTTCCATAAACACAATAATTAGCTAGGTATGTGTACGAAGAGGCAACAATGAAACCAAGTATCTAGAATCTGAATTCTAAACTTGAACAGTCCCAATACCCACTTCTACATAATTGATCTCTAGCATGCATCTAATTTTCCAGAAGGTTATTAGTCACTTGATCTGAGATGTGATACACACACTCTCTGTGATTCTGGACAGTATTTGAACCTCTGCACCTGCTACAAGCAAAATCTCTGTAAAACTCCTGAATGAAATCCCAGCCCCTGCTGTTGTTAATAGCAATGTTCTCACAGACATCCATGGATTCCTTCATGTTAGGAAACTCAAATGATGGAAATATTAATAAATTTTTCAAATTCTAATGAAAACTAAAAAAACCAAACCTAATCCCTGAATCCTAGTGTCTGTTTTGAAGGTAAAAGGCTTGAGCAGCAGATAGGGAGAGTGAAAAAAACATGGGAACTGCATCAACACAAATTCTCAAGCAAAGGCCCTGAATGGATTTAGACATCTTAAATCTCATTGTTATTCACTCTCAAGTCAATACTACTACTAAGACACCAAAGTACCCATTTTGTTTAATGCAATCCTTGGTATTTCCACTGTACACCATCCTTCAAAAATGTCTGAAGGGTTTTAAAATACTAAAGGCTAAAAAAAGACTAATTATTGCATTTATATAAACTCTTTAATAACTATCTTAGCAAAGAGAAAAAGAAAAAAAAGGGTTGGTCATTTGTGATGAGCAGTAACTATATAGTAATCATACACTCCCTTCAGCCACAGCCACTCTTGCCTCCAAATATGAACCATTTGTCTTCAAGAATTCTTCTTAGCCCGTATGAGCAGATTTAACTGTTTGACTTGTTCTGCAAGTTGTTTTTAATTGCTTTAATGTGAAAAAAACAGTGACAATAAAATTATACTCCAGATCTCACAACCGTCTTGACAGTTGCAATGAGAGAAAGATCACAGGAAAGTGCATTTTCACCAAGCAGGGACAAACCCTTGGAAATTTGCCATGCTGACACTAGAAGTGAAGCTGACTAGAAGTATTACATTCATGCTTACAAATGGCTATAGCAAAATGACAATTATCATCATTGCAATTCAGAGCCATGCAGATAAAAGAAAAATATCTAGCATATAACCTTTGTAAAAAACAGAACACATTCATGCTCCTGTGGTATGATGCCAAGAGAAATACTTTTCCTCAAATTTTACATCCCTGTGTGAATTTGGTGGGGATAATTCTATCATTTAAATTAATGCCATCATATCCAGAATTTTCAGAGACACAACAGAGTTCTTCATTACCAAACTACCTCATATGATGCAGCACAGTGCAACAACCCCAGTGTTCCTACAGAACCCGGTGCTCCGTTGCCTTTTCTGGAGCTGGCTTTGGGGCAAATGGATTTGCACAAGTGGATGCTGAGTGTCAATGCAGTTCTTTTTCCCAGGACACTTTACCCTTTAGCTCTGTTTGACCTTCTGTGGCACATTTCAGAGCTGTCCTAGATGAGTTCAGAGCACAATTCTATCAGTTTTAAAGAGAACCCACACACCAGATTCTTTGAATCTTCTTGATTTAGTCTAACATTTCTTTGCTAGCTTTCTGAAGTAGGCTAAGCTAAGGAAATGCACATCCTGCTCATTCTCTAGACTCTGGATAACCCTATGAAATATTTTCTGAAAGACACAGACAGTAACTCTGATGTGCTGCTGATTTTTAAATGAAGGCTGCATTCCTATGGCTATGGCAACCACACAAGTTTTCAAAAGGCACATTTATTTCAGATCTTATCTTGAAGAATGAAGAGAATTTTGACTGGCTCAAGGCCTGTGCCAACAGCAGCCAGCACTGAGACCCCGGGGAGTGAAAGTCAAGCGGGTGGAACTCAAGGTGACTAAGTGCCCACTTTGTACTGCCAGCCAGCACATCCCAAAAATAGGGCACTGCACTGGCTGGGGAAGGATCTTGTTACTGCAGACAGAGGATAGTACTAGCACAGTTTATGTCAGCTACTATTTGTCCCTACCAAATAATACTTTGGGCTAAGCAGTCAAAGACAGTTAAGGCCGTCCTTGGTTTTGGGCCAGGAGGTTTAACCCCACAAGTCACTGCTACCACACAATTTGTGGTGTAAACTAGAAGGTTGTCAAAACATTGATTGTGCTTACAAATCAAATAAATTGCTTCATTTGCAACTTTACTGTAAGTGCAGAAGCATAAGGCTACTGATTTTTATCATGTACTTCCACAGTTGTGGAAGCAGAATTTCCTGTAGAAGAAACTTCATTTAAAACTTGCCCTTCCTTAAGGCAGGTGAAAGAAAGAGTACAATAAGGCCAGTGATCATATCCCTACTACCCTTCAGAAGCATAACAAGACTCTTGTACACTAAAATACCCAGTCCTCCTAAATATATATGTATAAATGACACATACATATGCACACACATATGTACATAAACACTGTATATGTATTTAGTTGAAGACAAGTTTAGCTAATGTGATTTTGATTCCTTTTCCAATTGTTGATATCAGACAAGAAATTTAGTTTGGTTTCATCAGTTAGAATTTGGACTCACCTAGTCTGAAGGAGTGTGTACTTCATTCTTTACAAGGCACATTTTATTTTGATCCTGCATGTGCTAAATGCCAGCAGGCACCCTGTGAGGAATATTGCTGTGGTCCTTCTCTCTTACGCTGATGGCTTTTAAAGCTACACTCAGCTCTGCTGTGGAAAAAGGTTTCATGGACCAAATGAGCTGTCTTTATCCAAACACTATCACATAATAAACAATTTCTTATTTGAGATACCAATACACTAGCACAAAGCCTAGAAACGTGTTCCTAAATCTGTGTAACCAAGATTGTGCTACCTCAAGAGCTTGCAAGTGCCCCCAGATGTGGGCTGGATGTAAAGGATGTAAAGGACAGTGTGTGCCAGCCCCCAGCTCCTGCTTTGCCAGGAGGAGCTTTGGGAGAGCAGGGTCTCCAAAGGAGCCCACACAGAACACTGAAGGCAGCCCTCATGGTCTCAAGGAGGTAAGACACCATTCATTTTAGACCTTTCCTCTTCTCTGTCCTTCTCCCCGCATTCACAGTGATGGCAAATTTACACTTTTGCTTGCAAACACCATATTTAGTATAATGTAAACCCAAATAAAAGTTTTCTAAATGTGCCAAACCTAAGAACAACATCTCCATGTTTAACAGTGCTGATTCTATTTCCAGCCATATTAAACTCTGACCTTAAAGACTTCAAGTTATTAGAAGCTTAATGTAATAATCACAAAGAAACAATTATTATACAATTAGAGAGAAATTGTGTCAACTGTGTTTATACTTTTTAAGAAACTATTTTTTAATTAAATGCTATGCTTTGTGTTCAGACAACGCCCAGTAGATTATGTCTGTGTCCTCCAAATCCCACCTTTTTAAGTACAATGCACAGCTTTTACATTTTATCACTCTTATGAAACATTCAACAAGATTTTCTTTCAAAACCAACACTTTTTGGAATGGAGTAAGAGCAAAAAAAGGACACCTTCTTAACTGACATCATAGCACGACCTAAATAAAACCGATACCAAGGTTCACATTAACATGATAAACATTAGAAACACAGATTTTGATTATTTCAGGAGTCTTAAAAGGTTTTTCTGAAGAGTGAGACATAAAATAAAAGAAATAAAAATGTAAAATAACCCTTTTCTGTGCTATAAATCACTGAGCTGCTTTTCCAAAATCCATTAATAAAAACAGTGATTGTATTTCATGTTACAGTTATCTACAAAAGACCATTCTTAATTGCTCTTAAGGCATCATGTTTTATTTTAGCCAGGTTCACATTTTATTGTATAAGACTAATGGGGCATAGACTCCTAGCAGAACTTATATGGACCAGTCAACTATAAAGAGGGTATAAAAATAGTTATGGAGGCAAAATAAAAATTAAAAACTACAGCTAAGCTTTCAGATTTACAGGTCTAATAAAATGTGTCATAAACTTTTGCTTTCATTCCAAAGCTTTGTTGCAAGAACATGCAGAATCTTTCATTGTTTCAAAAGTGCATGTTCAAAAGTTAAATCTTTCTATTTCCATTTTTAGTTTATAGTCTTGCTTGGGTACATGCAATTTCTTAAAATTTATTGCTATTTCATTTAAATATCCCTGTTGATCAGAATGCAAGAGTGATAAGAAGGAGAACCATTACAGGATAATAATAATAACTTAATGGCATTTCTTGTTAATGAGGTAATAACAAGAGGCCTTCAGGCTTTCTGCTTCAAAGTTTATTTAACCAAACTACTTTAATTTTATCTTATTAACCAGACCCCTCAAGTTGTCATTGCCCTAATAACAATTCTAATACCTACTGGATTAATTTATTAAATTAGCTAAGGAAAAAAAATAATAAACTAGACCTAAGAACTTTAAAAACCTCGTGGTATTAGACTGAGATGAACTTGTCTGGGTGTAACACTGTGTTTGCTCTGATTTGAGACCATAGGTGCTGCTCTGCTGTTTGCAGCAAGATCTCCCAGGAAAGACTGAGATCCTAATCCTCTGCCCCCTTTAACTATTTTCTAGATTAAACAAATTAGCACTTGTGTCCTTATAAATTGTAGCTCATTTATGTCATCCTGCCTACTTATATTTGCTTATTAGTTGCAGCTGGATACCATTCCACTCTTTTTCCACACTTAACTGTCTTGATGCAGCTGAGATGCAGCTCAATTACAAAGCTCTTGATATGTGGGATATGATTAGAAAAAAACCCCCAGTATTCTTAAAAGAAAAAAAAATCAAGTTGAACTTTACTGTCACAATGGAAAGCAATCTGAACAGTCAGAACTACCCCAGGCTCGTGAGGTTGGCTTTCTTGACATATTTCCTAATTTTAAATCTAATTTGTCGTGTTTAAGGTCTATACTTAATTCCAGTTCTCATTTATTTTCATGGTAAAGCCACATCTTCAAATGGCTCACACAGCTTACCTGCCCAAGAGCTGCAGAAATAACACTGCTGCCTGCCATGACAACAACAAACAAGGGAGGCAGTATAAGAATTTATCTTTTTTACCTACAAGAGTAAATGACTGCATATGAATGGTTTGGAACAATCTGGTGGCAAAGAGACAAAGGGATCTGACTGAAAGCCCAGTGCTAACAAGGTGCACGTCACCCAAAGGGCTTTGTTCAAGTTTAAATGTAAATTCATTATAGCCATGGAAGCCCCATCTCTTGTTCACAGAGTGTGCAGTTCTCAAGGACAGTGCCACAATACCCAGTTTCATGTCCTATTTTGACAGGTTACATTCTGCTAAATATAACAAATTTTCAGGCTGAAGGAGCTATGAAAATCTGTATCACATGAACTGAGTGTTTCTCTAATTGTTCTGCTCCATTTCTGGCTGTACTAGAATTAACCAAGGCAAATTATTCATGTGGAAATATTCTCATTTCCTAGGTGAACAGCAAGTCCTCCACAGAGAAAACTGCTTCATTATGCACACAGGCAAACTGACGTGTGCAAAACCCTATGTGCAATAGATAGCTCCATTTCCCCAGATATCAGCAGCTAACAGGTTTAGTTTTAATTCCCCGTCATACTCGTCTGCCACAAACACTTTTAAATAGAAGAATCTTGAACTGGCTCAGGTTTGTTCCCAGCAGGCATACTTGTAAAGATAAAAAGACTAAGAATTTTTTTTTCTCCCCTGCTTACTCCCTATTTTGGTAGTTTCTAACAAGAAGGGCCAAGGAAGGAATGGAATGTTTAGTCCAGCACCACAGACTGATCTTGCAAAAAAAAAAGACCCACAAGAGCAGTCAAGCAAAGTAACTCTGTTCCTATTTCTGGGCTTAAATTTCCATGCCAGGTTGTCTTTAATGTCTGGTTCTCAAAGTTTGCCTACTCTTAATCCTTCTTGCTAAAAAATTTGTTTTGTGTTTTTTTTTCATCTTACAGCTTCTGGCAGCAAGTGGTATGTAAATGTTCAGTAGCCCATCTGAACCCTGTTTCAGAACAAAACAATTTCAGTTTCTAGGTGTCTGAATTACTTTAACTAAATCTGAGGATTTACCTATTGAAGCTTGAGCAGCTCCCTTTCAACTCTGAATGAAGGAAGAATTACGAGACTGGAGTTATTCAATGAGAGCTATCTGTCCTGGCACTTAATCAAAGGGATTAGGATTTGGAAAGAAAAGCCTACAGGTGATCCTCCAGGAAGCATACCAAGCAGTTATCAAAAACATACAAGTTCAAAGCAGCTCAATTTTCATATGTTAAAAGTATTTGGATGAAGCCTCAGGCTTGTTTCTAGGTAAAGAATTGTGTTAAAGCTGTTTGTACTTGCATACTTAGTAGACAAGGGAATGAAATAGCATGTGGTGAAGCAGTACTAGGTCCATCTAACCCTGATGTAACACAATAAATCAATCTTGTTCTGTTAGTGAAACATGATCTGACACTGAGTCCAAGTTTCTGTGCTCTTTTCCCACTCTGGCAGTTGTAACAGACACTCATTTACCTCTTCAGCAAAGGAAGCTGTCATAGCATAAAAGGAAAGATGTTACATGCCACATCAAGCGCTTTAATAATTGTTATTAATCATGTAACTGTGTTCTCAGCCTCCACTCAATACATCGAACTTAAAACATATTCAGCATCCTTGTAAGACTATTTTTAAAGTTCTAATAATCAGAGATCTGTCTTATTCAATTGAGGTATCACTAACATTAATTCACAACTACAATGGTTTTTATTTACCACAAGCATTACCTCACACTGGCATCAAGGGGCAGGTTAGGGACCGGCTCTGTCTCATTGCCAAAAGAGGGAATGCTGGAGGAGCATGGCCGGACCAGCTGTGGATCCAGGATGAAGCACTTTGAGGTTCTAAGCCTCCCCACCACATCTCTGAGATGGCTTTCCTTGCCAAGCACAGGCAGTCACTTTTTAAATGGAATAAATGGAGGCATGGCTGTCCAAAAGGAGGCAGAAATAGAAAGAATCCACTGTACATACGAAGTTCCTACTGAAAACCTCCATAAATCAAACAGGCAGTCACCATGTGAGTTAACACTGAGTCATTCTCTGCAGAGTTTACCCAGTCTGCAAATGCCAGGAGAGGTGCAGAGAGCAGAGTTATCCCCAGCAGCAGCAGCTGAGGGTCCTTGGCACCAGTGGTCTGGAAACTGAGACAGCTCCTACAGTGCTGAGAGCATGGCGTTGGGCCACAAAAAATTCTTACAACTCAAGAGCTTTTAAAAATATATATATACATCTCCCTAGATAGATATTTATACATCTGTATATATACATCTCTCTATGTATATTTATACATCTATTTCTATAAATCATTATCTCAACTCAAGGGCAAGTGCTTCACGGCCCAGTCCATAGGGAAGGAGAAGGGCAATGAAAGGGAAAAAATTATTTCCATGCAGAAAGAAAGAGACAGATGAAATATGTGGAGCATACCAGCTTCCAGTCTTTACCTGACAAAACCCACAAAATTTCTTTGCGTTCTTTTCTGTTAATGTCATGTACCAACCTATGTACATACCATATGTATAATCACAGAATATTCTGAGTTGGAAGGCACCCGCAAGGATCTTTGAGTTCAACTCTTCACTGCATAACAGACAAGCAATTAACTGAAGTGTGCACTTAGGAAGCAAAGACTTCTGCATCCATCAATTTCTCTGGCAAACTCATGAAGAAAAGTTAGATACTCTAACTGGGCCAGCTCAGTTAACACAAAAGCAAAAGATAAAAATTCCATGAAATGACAAAACGTAGGAGTTACACAGTGTATGTAGGAAAAATATTTTTAAAGTAGATGTTTTCTCTATGTGCTCACAAAAATCTGATTTGTCAATATTAACAAAACTACTTTGCAATAATTTTTAACCAAGACTTGGATTGTGGACTTCTCCTGAAGTCCCAGGCTTAGTTAATTCAAAGAAATAAGGGAAAACAAACAAAGTGTTTACAGAACATTAGTTTGAGTGGAACGTTACAGATTGTTCAGAATAAATGCATTACTCACTCCTACAAACCTTGTAGCAAACAGAAACTAGCAGAGCTACTGGGTAGAACTGAGAAACAATACCTTAATACTGACTCTCTGGGGCTTCCTATCAGCTTTTATTGGTAATTTGAAAATTACCCTCTTAAACACTTTTCAGAGACAACCTTGAATTCCTTACTTGGGCCAAACTCACACTTCAGAGCAACAAGATTAAGTCTAAAAGCACTTAATAATGAAGAACTGGAATAAATTTAAACTTATATTCTGATTCTGTCTCCATAGAGTCTCACATGTTTATGTTCATGTCTGTAGAATCAGGGCCTCAAATGTTCATAGGTAAAAATGTGCAAAAGTTTTCTTACGTGTCCTTCACAATTACTCTTTAAAAAGGCAGTTACTGAACAGGAACATATATTGAAATAATAAAAGTCTGATAAATATACATGGTTTATTTTGAACTTATGGTTATATAAGTGAAACTAAGGGAGTAAGAAGTCTTCCCTTACAGGCTTCAAGGTATTGCATTATGAAAAAGCTGTGTGCTAGACTACAGAACAAACATAATATTTTTAGCCTGCTGATAGACAAAAGAGCTATTCTAAATAAATTCCAAAGTCTTTAAAAATCCCAGTTATTTGAGAGAATTGCCAGGTACCCTAATTCATTCCTATATTTCACTTGAGACTTACACCTTTACCAACAGATACTACTCACAATTCTGACATTGTGCTAGACACAATAAAAACATAGAACAATAATCAGCTATGAAGAATCTAGAGTAAAAAAAAAAAAACACAAAAAGCCCCAAAAAAACCCAGGACAAATAGGGTAGGAGAAATTCTGTTATGATTACCGCAGAGCAGAGACATTAGGTACCTTCCCTAAGTACCTATAAAAAAGCAGAGAGAAAGCTGGAATTGAATCCATCTCTCTTCCCATAGCATAGAAAACAATCCTATCAAAATCAACAATAGCTGAGGGCACTCAGCACTTTGTAAGATCAGCCAGCAAGAAGTTCATCTTTCTTTAAAATAAAGCTATTGGAAGCCAAATATCAGTGTCATTCACAACTGTGTAGCCTCACAAAGATTTCTTATTTCAGGGGAGATCCTTGGAGTGGAATTTGACTCTGGAAAGAGTCAGTTATTGGAAATGATAATTTTGGTAAGGAATTTTAACTAACTTCAATGGAGTTCCTTTGGATTTACAGCAGTATAACAGAGTACTTGCCCTGGTACAGCTATACCAGTTAGCTCTCATAAAAATAGAAAGGGCTGTTACCATCACAACATAAACACTGGAATACATCTTGTGTACACTACTTAAAAAAAAAAAAAAATGTATTGCATGATTGCTACAATTCTATTTTTACGTCTTTTTGCCAAAAAGAAAATATGGTTTTAATATAAGTTTACATCTGCGTGGTATTACATGCATGTAAAACAGATGTAACCCAATTACATTTTCATTTAAATTGCTAAATAGCTACTTAAGTAAAAAGCTAAAATAACATACAAACAACAGTTACTATAATAACAAGTGTTCTTAGAATTAAATGAAAGGGATCAAAGCTACAGCACACAAAATTTGAGCTGGTCTTTGAAAAAGATACAGTGACATAACAGCACTGTATTGATTTACTCAGTAATTTAATGTCTCTACAACTCAGCCAGAAGACACATCTCAGTTTAGGAGAGACACATGGGGGAAAATTCAGGGAGTTTATACAGAGACTTTGGGTCTAATAAAGATTAGACATACTCTACTTGAGTTTATGTAGAAAAATCCCAAATTGGAAATTAGAATACCAATGCAATGCATTCAACTTGATTATAGTTTCAGGCAGACCTGTCTGAACTGGCTGGACTCGGAAATCACATCCTTACATTTAACCTGAGTGTGCTTTTTAAAAAAAAAATTAGCAGAGAACTGCAGTCTTCAGAATAGATACCATATTTACTATTATTTTTATGTATGCAAACATAAATTGACTAGACATAAATCTGAGTGACTAATAATAATAACATGGTGAGTACAGTGGAAAGACTAGAGTCAACTCTAATTGATTTTTTAATGAAGCAAAAATAACTCTAACTTTCATTCAAACTTATTTACCAGAAAGGGCTAAAATTTCAAAGCCTGGACACAAAAGGGTGACTTGCATTGTTAAGGCACATGTAAGCTTATGTGAGATAGTCTGGAAAAGGAAATACACATACAGCATTCTGCATTGCTACTGTCACTCTCAGGAACTTAAGATAGTGGTAATGTTTTGTATTAAAATATTTACATTGCATGCAAATACCTGTGACTTGTATTGCAGTACCACTTCAGGGGAAAAGCAATCACATATTTTTATCTGCAATAAAACCTATCTTTTAATTACCTTATTTGTTCACACTTTTATAGAGTTTGCCATCTGCATGCTGTTCCATCCAAGGCACTTGTGCAGACTTGTGTAGGTGGGTAAGATGATTATGGAATTTATAACTACTGCCATGAACCAGCTCTTATGTAGGTTTTGTGAGTACATCCAGTCTTTCCTAGAGACTGTTCCTTGTATCCTATTACATGTCTATGTGCTCGTTAGGCTGCACATGACTAATGAAAGTTTAACAAGCTGATAAGCAGAGCTTGGTAGGAACATGCCAAAGCAGGCCTTTTTTTTTTTTTCCTAACAAATTATTTTTCTATTAAAGAAGCAGTTAAGAATAGTAATTAAATCATAAAATCATGGAATGCCTTAGTCTTGAACTAGAGCAAACTCCAAGGAGTAACACAACTGTTACAACATCTGTTTCATCTGCCAGCAGTGTGAGTGCAGGACAAGGTAAGCAAAAGTAGAAGATATTCAACCTTCCCACTAACCCAAAACCAGATGTAATTTGCAAGAGAAACTTGGGGGTTGTTAAAATGATAAGAGACACATTTGAAACAACTTCAGTTCCAAGGTCAACAGAAGTTCAGGTTGCTCAGCATTTAATTACAGGTACTCAGTATGTGTTGAGCTCAGGGCCCTCAAGTGAAATTCCCATTTAGGGTCCTCAAAATCTTCTATTTTATTAATAGTCTACTCTTCTCTTGCTTTTATGCATCCAGAAATGACTACCAGAAGTTTATTATTTACAGAAAATTCCTTAATGAATAATAAACATTTTGATTCTCTACAAAAATGTGACCTGGAGACCAAAAGTTGAAACCAAAGCATGTGCTTTGAGGTGCAAACCAATTTTGGGGGAATATTCAAAGCCAGGAAGCAGATCTGAGTACTCCCTGTTGCTGCTGTTCATCAGAAGGAGACAGGACTACTGGAAAGTCCCACTATTTATTATCAGTGTGTCTTAAAAAGATAGATCTAATAACGTCATCATTATTACAGGCAAGCAGTTTTTTGAAGCAAAGGTTTGGTCTCCTCCTGCATCCTTTTTGCTATCCAGAACAAAGAGGAGTCAGAGTGATGGCAGCAGGCTGCAGAAATTCCTGGCTTCCAAGGACCTCTCCTTTTATGCACTGAGGCTGCATATTTCAGTATGGGATCTAGATCATCTGGAAAAAAACACATTTATCTTGCAAAATCACAGCCCATTTTAAAGAAATTATCTTCATTAAAAGAAACATGAACTAAATTGCCAGGCAGAGGTTATTCTGCTGTTCTCTTCTGTGCAGAAGAATAAATCAGCTTTATAAAAACTTCCATTTTCACATAACATGGGGCCCTGTGTTACTATTTATAGAAAACTTGTGATCTGAATGAAAAAAAAAAAGAACTGTGTTTTTTCCATTGGAAAAAAATAAAGAGGAGTTACTTTATTGTGAAAGGTTCAGTGTATGCAGTCACAGGCATTAGAACACTGACACTTCTAAAGGAAGAATGAGCCTCTGACCCTATTTTGAAGTGCCAATACCACTTTAGTGCTTGCATTTTAAAATATTTATTTCCTTCATAGATATTTTATGTGGAGATCTCAGTCCCTCAGCAGCAAACATTCTTATTTGCACATTAGCAGAAGCCCAAGACTAGCATGATGCTTTTAATATGAAAGACTTTCCTTTGTGGAAATCAAATTGTCTTAAATGCATAAAATCACGTCTGCATTTGGTAATGGACAGATGTAGAATCATAAATATGAAAAAGCAAATTCTTCATCAAAAAGCTGAAGAAAAACATTTTTGTATTCTTGTCTCTGGGAGGGAAATATCCTTTGTTTTGAATTGTATTTATGCTGTGAGATAATTTACCTCACTTTCCAACTTAGCTCTATTTCCTCTATGAATATATTGTTCTGCAACTTCTTTTCTTGGAGGGGGCCATGTAGAACGGTGATTATCAGGAAGTCAAGAAATTGACCCAGTGAAGAATTATTTTAAATTATTTTTTCAGTTTCCAAGTGAGTTTCACACTTTCAAGTGAAAAACTTTCTGCCCCTCACAAACAATATTTAATTTCTGAATGCTGCCAGAGCTGAAGCCAACAGTTCTTCATACAACTCTGGTTACCTTGCATCACTAAGTGCCAGCATGGTGGAGCTGCTGGGTTTCTTCTCTAGAACCTTCTACACAATTGAAATCAACATTGCCTGACAGGATAAATAACAACCAGATAAACACTCCACCCCCTGACACAAACTGCCTTTCATAACAAGGTATCCTCAAGATATTTATAGGCTTTTTTCATTAATGGTCAGTATATTCCAGTAGTGTGTCCATTTGATCATATTTTATATTACTAACAATTATATGGACTTCCCTATCATGTTCAAGTCCTTTCTCCCATTTCTCAATTCCTTTTTTCTTTCAGTCATTTTTCACTCCTTATCAGCAAAATCCTCCCAAAATATTTTTATTACCATGAGTAAAAAAAGGTATTTTAGGTCTCAATTTCCTTTTCAATGTTTCCTTCCATTTTTCTTCCTCTTATACATACTGAATATCCATTTATTATCTTTGTGTCAAGTTTCTATCAACTTCCTTTCTGATCACCTCTGCTTGGACCACCTTCTGTCCACAGAAATCACTTCCACTAAATGGTGTAATAATTACTTTGAAAAATTCTATAGCCTTTACTATTCCATGCACCTTCATTCTCTTTTATTGCCCTTAATCTTGCTGGGCCCAAAATTCTAAAAATGTGTTGTGTCTGAGCATTTAAGATTAATTTGATATTCATTTGATATTCTCTTCCCCAGTTTGATATTGTCATCTAGAAGGTCTTTGTCCTCCTCTGTCCCACTCTTGGTCCACTCCTCTCCTCTAGTGACCAGTTCCTTCATATGGAATGTATTAAACTTTTGCTTTCCAACATAACAAAAACTCTGCTGTATATTGATTTGACCCCACTGTCAAACTCACATCATGCCCCTGACAACCCTGCAAACTTTTTATCAAATTAAAAACTTCAAATTACTGATACATCTTCTACAATCCTTCAAGTCCCTGTTTTTCCATGTTGGTTAGGTAATTCAGAAAATTACTTCAAGACACACAATAAAATTTAGAAATATTAAATGTGTCACATGTAATGTTCACTAGTAGTTTATTTGGGAGCATACTTATGCAATTATGAGCTGATCTAGCTGTTTCTAAGTAAGAAATTTGTCTCCTTCCTTGGTGAAATTCAATACTGCAAGAGATACTTGTACTCTTGCTCATAAGACATAAGATGCTCACCACCTCTGTCTTTCCTGTCCTTACTCTATACTGTGTTTTATTTTGATATCATTCAAGTCAATTAGTTTGATAAAGTAAAACATGTGCCTTTTTACCAAACTGATAGAAACTTACTCTATAGACTTCTATCTTGTGTAGAAAGTGGCTACACTCAGGATAAAATGCTTCCAGAGAAATGCCAGACACAGGTCAAGGAAGACATAATACCACGTTTCTGAATTTTCCACTATTATAGGAGATGAAGTACCAAACTAAGTTTACCTATTTTCATTTAGATTTCTGGAACCTGTGGGGCTGGAAAAGGAATCCCAGGAATTGTTTCTTTGCCTGATTTGCATGTTACATCAAACAGGCAGGTACTTTTTTTTCCCCATGTATGGCATAATGGAGAAGATGGTCAAATCCGAAACTTGTAAAATTTAGAATTCACTCATATACATAAATTTCACTTGATTCTTTATATATAAATCTGTTGAAACAAACCTCCCCCTAAAAGAAGGCTAAAAGAAATGTTATTTTATTAAGTAGCACATGGAAATAAGCCTAGTAATTTCAAAGGCATAATATGGAGATACGAGTAGCAGGGATAAAATGAAAAGAATATAAGTATAGAGAGATCCTTCTGGGACCCTTAAAGTTTTATGAGAATAGCCCTAATGAAAGATCTCTGAATGTGTAAATGTAAATTAATTGAAGAAATTGAATCTTTACCTGCATAAATTTGTTGAATGTAACAATTAAAATCTATTTAAATGTTAATGATCTAAAATTTAAAATGTGCCCCCCATTAACAGCAATGAAACCCTTTACAGTTTAATCAATAATAATGAAAGAAAAATGTTAAGGTAACAAAACCTAGTGCATTAGAAGTTGTTGGGGAACAGGATTTTTTTTTTTAATTAAGTTTTCAATAATCATACAGATTATAGCAACAGATAGATGAATACTGTCTAAAAGAATATCTGCAATGAATGAATTTAAGAAGGGACAAACAATGGAAGGTCATTCATCAATTAGGCAGTGCCACCTCACATCACTAAACCAAAACCTGACACCAGAAATTGAACAAGTAACTCTTAAGGAGCTAAAGAGTTTGAATTAAGCCATTTACCAGTACATAAAATACATGCATGCATATCATCAGCAGCAAAGTCACTGCACCCAAAATTGCTAAGCAGGAATCCTCTAAGGGAACAAAATGAGTGAAAGGTGGAATAGCTGGATCTGTACACAGCATACATTTGCCTAATGTTATGCCATTTAAGGACCATGCAAAATGTTTTATCTTTATATGAAGCAAAGTGGTTATCCCAAAATTTAGTAACTGACTACACATGGCAATCAGAGCAAATAAGACAGCAATAATGAATGTTTACACATTTCCATGCTTTGCAGATGACTACTATTTTAAATGTATAATTTTTTTTTAAATTACTGAAAGAAAATCTTTAGTAACTAAAATGTAACAACAGTTGCTATCTTAATAAAAGACTGCTTGGTCACAGAAATATACAGAACTGCTGCACAGAAGTTTTTGGAAGTCACTACAAAATTGTTGATTGCTGATGGTCTGGCACTAAAATGAAATTATATTCACTGTATGCAAACAAGCGTCCCGAACAAAATATTAATATAAATTTCTATATAATTCTTCAGCAGCCTGTTTATAAGGAGGAATCTTGTTAAAACAGCTCCTGAATTCAACTTCTGCATTTCTTCTATATCCAATGTATGCCAGACAGAACATAACCTCAGTTTAGAACAGATACTTGTGAAGTTTCTTTACATGTACACTGATATCTCACCACCAGGATTCTGCACAGCAAAAAGATCATAAATGTCTTCATTCTTTTACCTAAGGCAGGTAAATAAACTCTGATCTGACTTCAGTTCCACCTTGTATGCTTAATGACACAATTTTAGATCTGAATAGCAGATACTAGACTTGTACTGTGAAAACAACAATTACTGATCGTGTTTCTGACATTTCACTCCACAAAAAATACACTGGCTCTTTAAGGCAAATTAGAAGTAAAAACCACATTCAAACTAGGAAGGAAAATTAACTAATTAATATGAATATGGTAGAATTTGGATATGATTAGGTGGCGAAGCATGAAGAACTAAACAGTTTTGGTCTCTGCCTCAAAGCAGATACAATACAATTAAGAAAGACAAAAAAAGAATGCTGCATAGAGGACACTGCTTGGAAAATTAATTAATTTAATGAACGAACAAAAAGCCACAATCCCACCGAACCCCCAATTTACCTAGGGAATTAAGCTTTTACTCTTTTCTTATAAAAGCAACAAGCTATGAAAAGGGGACAGAACTTTTGGTTTGGAGCGATTTTTGGTTTTGTGCAATTTTTTGTTTTGGTGGTTTGTTTTGGGTTTTTTGTGGGGGAGGGAGTGGGATGGGCTGTGGTTATAATCTTTAGTATGTAGTGCCACAGCTCAGAAAAGAATGGCAAGGCTGTTAGAAGTCCACATAAATTAAAAACTACTGCATAAATTAATTGAGAACAAGTATCTATGCAGGACCATTAAAGATACCACCTTGGCATCAGAAATTCTATTAGCCACAAATTATCAGGGCTAGGTCAATACTCAGAGAGAAAATCACTTATTCCCTTTTTTTTTTCCTTTTCTCTTGCTGTGTGCTATTGTCCCTCACTGTGTGGCACTGAGCTAGGAAGGTTTTTGGTCTGACCTGGCTTGGTGCTGCTCACCACGGGGGAAAGAGAGCAGCACAAGAGATTATTACTGAAACTTTACAACATTCTTATTCCCCCACTCTTGTTACTGATAGACATAAACTTTACATTATTGTCTTAAAGCCACAAATGGAGACATTATTAAAACAACAAACAAGGATGCTACTTAAAAATTATTAATGTTGACTGGCATGAGTGTGATATTCAGAATAGAAGTACTTGGTATTCAGGCCATGCATGCACCAGGATGCTCTGAAAGGAGGCACTGCTGGGAGCAGCTCTGGACACTAATGAGCTACAGCTGAAGTGTAAAGATGCAGAATTGTTCCTGGGCTAATGTGTGCTGGGGTGGGGAAGGAAGTTCATACAATGAAGAAGGTTCCTTTCCTGAAGGGGGAGGTGGAGACTCTTAACTTGCGATTTATATGGAGGAAACATTCCCAAAATTAGTGTCTGGCTTAAGTAAATCTCTCATTCTCAGCCCATGGCTTTCCCTCCTCTCTACCACAAGACAGAGTTATCTGTAACAATAATTAATCTACAACTCAATTGTAGAGTTGCTGAATCCTTCCTTAAATCATACACTCACATGTTTAGATTAATAAACTATTCAATGTACTTGCCAATACTTATCAAAACTCTGCAATGATAAAAAAGGACAGAGGCTAGAAAACAAGAGCTTAAAGAACCTAAAAGTTGTTCCTAACTTTTGTAACTGTTTGTAAGAAAGAATTTTTAATTCACAATAAAGGGCAAATTCTGTTCTTTTAATTATTAACATTTATCTCTGGGACAAGAACATCAGGTATATAATATAGAAGATTCTTTTAATATAGAGGACAGATGGCAACTTCACTCCTGGGACTTCCTTAGACTGCCCCAGAAAAAAAAAAAACAAAAAAAACAACAAAACAACCAACAACCCAAAACAAAACCAACACCAAAACCCCCATAATTTTAAAAGGCTTTGAATATTCCCAAAGGAATGATAGTCTGGATATGGGGAAGCTGAACTGTCTTGTTTGCAAAGCAAATGATAAAATATTTGAGGACTATACAGAAAATCCTAGGGGTGCCAATTTACAAAATTCACTTTAGATAATATTCACTTTAAATAATAGTTTCTTGTCATCTAAGAATAAAAATTTAGAATTCACTCACACATTTTCAAATTTCACTTGGTTATTTATACATGGATATTTTGAAACAAACCTTTTAGAAAACAGAATTATGTTAGCAGAATTTAAGATGTAGTACAACATAAAAATGCTGCCTGGAAGTAGGAATGCTTAGGAAAGGTGTTGCTTGTTTTGCAACATAAACTAACAAAACCAAAGCAGATTACACAACTCTTCAAAAAAACATTTCTGCCTAAGATCATACATGCATCCATATATGCATGTGACTTTCATAGGCATGTTTCATACTTCATTTACAGGGTGTTAATTTTGTAAGCTGTGAATCCACATTTTCTCCTTGAGTGTTAATACTCTTTATGTCCTGCTGGGTAAACAGCCAGAACCAAACTGGTGTTCTGAACTGTCCCTGACAAGATTTAGCCTTCATACACTTGGTTTTCAGCACAGTAAAACTATTTACTTTCAGAAATTTTAAATTTCTCATTAAATAAGAAAATAAAAAAACAAACAAAAAACCAAAAAAAGGAGTCTGAATAAAGAAAGAAATATTGTATTAGCTTAAGGAAACTGGAAACTGTCCTTTTTGCAATGAAGTTGATTGAATATCCTGCAATTGCAGTGTAATGTGATTATTACTGAGGGTTTATACTTCCCTAAAAATCCTGGAAGGTACTTGACTAAATCAGGCTCATCTCTATTTCTGGTGCTTTGGGCCACAAATGATCATTTCTGCCTCTCCCGTTTTTCTTTACATTGGCTCAAAAACCACAAAGCAGTAAGTTTCTTTTTTTTTCCTTCACCTTTTAAATGTAAAGAATGAAATAATGCAAATATTTATCCTCCTTGATTTTAGACCAAAGTTTCAAAACAGCAGTATTTTATATTGCAAGAAGTCTCCTTTAAATAATTAAAGGATTCGGCTCCTTCCCTAAGTTAAAAAATATATAGAACAAGCACAGCCATCAATACAGGATTTGCCCCTCTCTGAATTAATCCAATTATTCAAATGTCAGTTATAACTGTCAGAGAGCAGTTCCTTGGGCTGGACCAAACTGTTAAAAATTAAAACTGTTTTACCTCGTTTAGTCTCTCTGCCTTTTTAATGTAAAATCCATGGTCTTGACAAAAAGTTGTGGGATTTGACACCCAATGCAACACAACCCTATTTCTGTCATACATGCATAATTCACTTTGGAAATTTGCACTTGCTTTAAAATATTACTAAAATATACATGTAACATATGCTAATTCAGCCGCACTGGCTTGCAAGCTCCAGCCACTAGGTTATATGTAAACTTTGCCAAGTGCATACACTGTACATAAAGGGATTATAAATGAAAGAAAAGATCACTGTCCCTAGCTCTCAGTTTCCAGCCTTGGCCAAACTGACAGCCCCAAATCCCAGCAACATCTAACATGCCCTTCCTGTGGAGAAGACAGCCTGTTCTCAGAGTCTTAATTACATCCCAGCTGACTGCCCGGCGTTGCCAAAATCAGGCAACAAACGATGCACCTTCACTTGCAATATGGTCTGCTAAACAGACTCCCAGTCACACAGAAAGAAACTTTCACAACAAGGAGAAATAAAGGGACGAGGGAGAGAGAGCGAGGGCAAGCAGCAAGGCAGAGCCAGCAGAATTCTGCCCGCAGACTCCTGGGGGAGCGGCGAGCAGCGGCACCAAACAACCGCGGCCATCCCTGGCTCCCGGCAGCCCAAGGTGCCTCATGCCAAGGACTGCTGTTCTCCAAGATGGGCCACTGCTCCTCAGACCGGCTAGATTAATGATTGCTAAGGAAGGCTAACCAACCCCTCACTGCTCAGGCCATTATAATTACAGAAGAACAGCATGCCGCATTCTGCAATCGCAAATGGTATCATATGTTTTCCTGGCCGGCTTGCACGAGGAGCTTTATTTACACAGATGAAGCGCGAGAGGACGTGGATTTAAAGCAGAAGTGTTTTAAAATTAACAGAATTGTGTGGATTTGTGGATACCCACCAAACAAAGTTGCACCGAGATCTAGTTTAGTTTGCAGAGCTATAAAGATCAAAGTCTCTGTGAGGGAAAATGCTCACCCATCCTCCCCAGGTCTCATGGTTATACAGAAAATACAGCATTGAAAAAGTCCTATTCCCTTAATGAAATGAATTGGACCTTACAGAAGTGCTAATAAAGCAGTTTCGCTAAGACCACAAGACTCTTTTTGAATCTGTAAAAAAAGAAACTTCCCTCTTACTAAATGCGCTAAGGAAATGTAGAGATTATTTCCTACTAATACAAATGAATATTAATATCAAAATTACATTGATTAGGTTCCAAAAGATGGATTCCATACTATTTTTCACAAAATTTTACTATATGCAAATATAAAATTACATTCTAGAAACAGGATAGTTGCCCTATGATCTCTAATTAATGTAGAGCTTACAATAGTAAAAAATATTTTTGGGTTACTCCAAATACCAAGGAAACCCTTCCACTGATAAAAGCTTGGCAGCTCTGTCTAAAGATATACTTATTTTTAAAATTTGTACCCTTCTCAAATACAGATTCGATGAACCAGCCTAATACAACATTTTATATAAAAAGATATCTAGTCCATCAGTTTAATACTTCTTCAATCTAACCCTCATTGTTTGAATTTGTATCTGATGGACCAACTTTTTCCACTATTTTTGTCAATTTTGTTTTTAAATCTATGAACCTGATTGTGGTAACCTTTCTAAACAAAGATGGAGTGAAAGAAACCCAAGAAGTCGTCTTATAATGAGGTAGATGACCACTCACAGGACTGCAAAAAAATTGGTCTTTTCAGTACAATAAATATCTACAAAATCTTTTTACTTGACAGTTCTACACACACAAGGACAAGTATCCTTTGGTGGCCACACAAAGGACTATACCCTGCAGCCTTTATAGCAATGTAGGAAATTCACAGTGTTCCAGAACCTTGCATTAAGCAGAGCTTTCTTTTACAGAGCCTGGGACACAGAGTTTAAGAAATAACAGAGGGTGAGGTTTTTTGCTTGCTTTACTTGGTTAGTTTGATTTTTAAAACAGGCCTTTAGGAACTGAGAGAAAAACCTGCTCTTGACATATTTTTATACTCATAAAATACATTCCAATTACCTCAAGAACACTAGTCATACAACAGACAATTATTAAAGTGAAACTGCTAAAAAAACAAACAACACACACACCCCACAGCCCCCTAAAATAGTGAATAAACCACTATGTGCAAACTACCCTCTCTAAAAGTACACTTGGCACTGAAGGATGATTTTTGTACTCCCAAAAGTACACCTGGCACTGAAGGATGACTTGGCTCACATTTAAATCTTGACAATATACTATTGGACACATCTTTCTTTTTTTTTTTTTTTTTTAAGACATGGTGTCACATACTTTAAACTCCAGACCCACAGCTCTTTACACAACAGAGTAAAATAATTCAACACACACAATGTTATTACATCTTCTGATTGCCAAAATACCAGGTTTTTTTTTTTTTTCCCCCAGACTTCCCATAGCACAGAGCACAAGCTGGTGAATGAGTCAGCCTCAGAATAAGGTGCTGGGGAAGCTTGGAAGTGAATATTATCCATCGATCACCAGCTCCCACTGCTCAGCGTGGCCCGCCAGGCTCAGGGGGAGCAGAGCACCAGCAGTGCTCCAAGTGGATGCAATGGCTGCTTTCCTGCAAACTTCCATCCTGACAGCTGTGGAAGGCATTTTTATTGGATAGCTGCACAGGCAAGAACAGCATGGGACTGCAACCCAAATACATTGATACGGATTTGGTAAATATGTTGGATCTGTGAAATTTTGAGAGTAAGAAAGCATGTACATCAACCAAAGAACTAATTTTCACAGAATTTATCTTGTAGATTACAATTTGTTAAAAATGGTATGAGTAAAAGGTCAAAATAGGAAAGGGGAGGCAAAGGAAGGATGTCATAGAAACATTATCACAACATAGTAATAAAATTAAGGAAATAAATGTAGATTTATAACTGGCAAGTAAGTTTTTGCACTATTCCATACTCCAATGCTAGTGAAATATTTCTTGTATTCAAAGAAGACTGTTTACTATAGAGACATTTGGATAGATACTACACAGAAGTTTGCAGATACATATTTATTTAGATTTGTAAAAAAAGATGCATGTGTTTTAATGCATCTCTAGCTGTTCAGTTACTGATGTTCAGTATTTCAGTGCTGCAAAAGCTGATTTGTTGAACATCCAATTTCTGTGAATAGCCCTAAAGGCCTGGCTACAATGTGTGCTTAAAACAGAGTAAATTCAACTCAAAATATGATGAATTTGGCATCAACCAAACAAAAAAACCCAATAATTTATTTATTGGAAATTGGAAAAAGAAACAGTACCACTAGCTGAAGATGCCACTAAACTTACTGCACTGTCCTTTTGCAGCCACACATCTCTCACCTAAAACCACTGCTTAGGTGGGCACAGTGGGGACACCAAAGCTGCACTGGGGAGGCAAATTCCCAGACATTAAAAGATGTGAGGAATTAGAAATTATTATTATGAGCAGGTGAAAGACTGTGAGACTTTGCTGGAGATGCCTGTCTCTACTGTAGGCTGTGGAGATAAGCACACAGCTTTTTGTTGAGTCACTCTCAAGTTCAGCATTAGTCTCTACTGCAAAAATAAAAGAGAAAAGATGAGCTGTATCCAAGCTTTTTCTGGCATGAGCAGAATTGACATTGGAAATCCAAGCCTATATGACCAAATCCTATTCCAAAGAGAAAACAGACTGTATTTTTATTGGCCTCTGTTAGTTGTAAAGGACATAGAACACCTAGCAATCAGCAGAAGTTCTCTAGAACTCTGTTTATATGTGGTAGGAACAGCATTTGTGAACGGAAAAACAACAGTTCTTTAAAGCAAAATAAACTGCACCAGATACACTACCTGTCACACAAAAAAAGAGATGTGAACAAGGTAGTTCATGGTTATTCACTACTTCCAGGACTAAAGGAAATCACAACATTGTTCCAGCCAGCAGATGCAAGGAGCCATTAAAAGCAAGATAAAATATACTCTTTTATTCAAGAAAGTTTACAGTAAAACAGAAAAACTTTCAGGTATTACTTAAAAGCAACAAAATAATATTTCTACTACTGATCTATCTAGAAGGGAACAAAGCTTGATCTTGTTTTAAAGAAACCTTTTTTAAGCAAATAAATGACATTTAGCCACCTATGGTTGACCTTTTATATCATCACCCAAAGTCCTGAGCTCAGAAATTGCATCTACTAGTTTAGATCAAATTGTAGCCTCAGCATGTACTGGCATTATTATTTGCTTTTAGCAGAAGGAAGTCAATTAAAGTATCTTTAGGGTGGAAAGACTGTTTAGGTGCTTTAAAGAAACATCTTCCTTCCAACCCAGCAAGAAAAACTATGCTGAAATATGAACTACCAAATTTCCTAGCATTCATACCTTTACTAGTAGCCTGTGCAGAATAGTCAGAAAGGTTCAAAACATAACTCTCTGACCTGCAAATAAGGAGCACAACCAAGTGATGATGGCAGTGATGAACTGTCTTGTAAAGATCACTAGGAAAAAAGTAAAAGATCACTAGGAATCAAAAGCCTTATAAATTATCACCTGTTATGTACAAGATTTTGAAATTAACAACATAACCAGGTAATATGAGAGTTCCTAAAGAGGATGAAGAGAAAATTATAAATAATAATAATTAAAACAGTAGTATTTTGGTTGCTGTACACTTTTAGATGATAAACAGGAAAGATCCCATAGAAGCTTCACAACACTGGAAACACAGGACTAAAAGTAGGGAACAGAAGGTGGTGCAGAGCCTTGAGCTGACATGACAAATTCTGTAGCCATGGCAGCAGCTCTGCCTGTGGCCTGTCTGAGGTACACACCCTCCTTGATTGCTGCCCAGTTTGGGAATGAGAGAAGATTGAAATTTCTGCAGCTCACACATACTTCTGCAGAAAGAACTGGACACTCATGTTGGTTTTTTTCCTTGCAGGAGAAAAAAATCATAGGAAGGAAGTAGTACAGAAAAGCTGCTGAAGCAAAGCATTCCAATAAGAAATAGAAATAAGAACTTTTATGGCGTGAGGCTAATTAGCAATTGACTCAATTTCCAGAGAAATGGTAGATTCCCATTTCCCACTGTCCTCAAACCAATGGTCACCATTGTGAAAAATGCATTTAAACCCAAAGATAAGCCACTGGGCTCAATACAGGGACAGCCAAGGGAAACACAACTCCTTAAAATCTACAGGAACTCAAACCAGATGGTCTAAATGTCCCTTCTGGACTTAAAATCTGTGACAGAAAAAGAACATCGAACAAATAGAGAAGATAGAAAATAAACTACAAATCTTCCTTTAAAGTGTTTGTTTCTTCAAATAGAACTGAATTCTCCCCTGTAATCTGAGCCCTTCAAATTCTACCAATGGCATGCAATTTTTTATGCGCTCTTTGAAAACGTATTAAAATTTCAATCAAGGTATTTGTTAAATTAAGTGTAGATATAATCACAAAGGCAAAATTTATCTTCATTGCTAAATGGTAGAGACTTTAAAATGGCATTCCTTTCAGATGAAGGAAATACATCCTCTTACTACAATTTTCTATTACTGCAAACCTTGAATTCAGCTCTGAACATCCACTGAATTGTGCTTTTGAAGAATGCAAAAGATGAATGTCATATTCACTCAGCATCCATAAATCAGCTTGAATAATTTAATACCTGTTGAAATTTTCTTCCAATTTATTACATGAAATAATAACATGAGAGGTAATTACAATAAAGAAAAAGTTCAGGTGCAACAGCGTTAGTTCAACATCTAGGATCAAGTGTCAGTGGAGATTAACAAATTTCATTCATTTTATCTGCAGCACTGGAGACACGCAGCTCCCAGCTTTAATAGTCAGGAATGTCTGTTAGTTAAATGACTTTGTAAAGGCAGTCAAGTGAGGGCAGACAGCGACAGTTTAATTAGGGAGCTTGCTATAACTCTATCTGGGAGCTGTAGGCACTGGACTAGAACAAGTGTAAAACTGACTCAATACTGACTAGCAACCCCTGCCCCCCCAGCCAACAAAAACCCTCCGACACAAAAAAACCCCAAGAAGATACTTTTCATGGCAGGTTCTCTCATTTATTCTGGCGTCAGGTTGGCTACAGGTGAACGGGAGCAACGTAACCGCTGCAGCAGAAGAAAGGTGAGGTTAAGAGAGCAATCATTTATCTTGTATTGATTTCTGGACACTATGTCCTAGATACATTCCAAGATAGAATGACAGCTTTCTGTTTTGTGTCGGTAAGAGAAGAAAATGACTAGCACCAGTACCCATTGTTTTCCTATCATATTTCCTTTTAGAAACATGCCACACTTAGATTTTTATTCAGACAAGGAAATCCAAACAAGTTTATCACAGAAAAGGAGGGTTAGGGGATGGTTAATCAGCCATTTGTCTTTGCTGCTGGATAGTTGGGAGTCACAGGGTCAAAACTGAGCACAATTGGACCATTTGGTGTTATCTCAGGTAACCCTACATCTCTGGTAATTGAACCCATTTCACTCGGTCAGAGTTCCTGTCACTCATATTCAATGTCTGTCATTACTGAGAAATGCCTCATGACATATAACACTGACAGAACCACCACTGCAAGGCTGGAAACAATCCCCAGGCACCAGAAGTAGAAGACAATAGAAGCTTCTTTCAGACCAGTGATGTTTAACATTTTATGTGCTGACATTGTGACTGTAACCACAATATAACGAAAGCCTAGCAAATGGAAGATCAAAAAAAATCCATAGTTTATCTGCTTCAGGGACTAGCAGGCAACATCAGAAATAAAATGAACTGGCAGCTCCAAGGTTACTTGCACATAACACTAAAATCCTTTGAAAAAGCTGTATGTATAAACACACACAATTCTAGACCTCAATATGACACTGATTTTACTTTGGATAGGCTATAAAAGTACTACACCTCCCTTAACTATGAGCATCCAAATCCTTTTCTTTTTGCTACTGCTTTTTTACTTATAAGCTGCAAACAGTAACAGGAGCACAACTTGCACACCTTCTGTTTCACTGAAGATGATGGAAAAACAGCCAAGCTTTTCTAACCTCTGAAACACTCCTGTACACGGAAATTCTAAATGCAAAAATGCCAGTTACCCTCTCACTCCTCAGCTTTACAAACCTTACAAGTGATCCCCTAATTTATTTTCTCTGTAGATAAACTATTTCACTTTGATAGGTGATTGCTGCAGCATTTGACAGGCACACCACTCACCTCTGCCACACCTGAATTCATCAGATACATTCAAGCCAGCTTCTTTGGGCCACACAAATTATTTGCAGGATCTTTCTCAGGCTTAAAATCCTACAATTGTATTAACTGAACATCAACATTCTATTAGCAGATTGATTAGAACTGAGGGGATGGAAAGTTGAATTGGGTGAAAGGGGAAAGAAAATTAAAAAGGCAACAAAAGCCATTGAAAATTTGATTGTCATCCTGACGGGTTTAGCTCAATTTTACCTTCTTATAAGAACGTTGAAGAAGGGTATTAGCAAATCATTTAACTGCATCTCTTCAAGTAACTGATGTGAAAATTGATTTCACCATATTTAAAATTTCATTTTAAGAACCACCTTTAAACTAAAAGTTACTAGATTTCAAAGACCCTTTGCTAAGTACCCAGCCCACATGTTAAGTCTGTGTTAGCTACAACTGATTATTTGTAGTAGTTTATTATACTGCTTAATGATGTCCTGATCAACCAGCAGAGAGAAATAATTTCTTTCCATCCTGAGTGCCCTGAACAAAAAATAAACAGGATTAAAGTCTGCTCCCAAATTTGGTAGAAGCCCAGAATTTCAGCTGAGATTATTATATTAAACACTTATTGCTTCAAGGCTGAAGCAAAAACCAAAGGAACATCAATAATGTGAACAGTTAGATTCCACCCTAAGATTATAATGAATTTCACAGAGAATAATGGAAAAATATCCCTAAACTAGATCTTTCATATTTTATTAAATCAATTTTGATTAATTTATAGGATTAAACTGAATTTTTGCACTGCTCTGATGCAGTATGTGAGTGAATATTTTAAATAAAGGGTTGCTTGGAATTCTGAGATCAATGAGGAGCTTTAGCATTATTCACTATCAGCTACAGAAATTGGAATGGAAAAGATAAAGTCATTTTGAAGTATGAAATTGCAGTATGAAGAGCTGAGAAGATACTGCCTGAAGTTCATAAAAGTTCTAATATCAAGTGCATTACTTCTAAGGCAACCATTATTTTCACTTTAAGAATAAACTGTATTTCATTGTGAAGTACAAAAAAATCTTAAATAGATTTAGAAACTACAATTCACAGCAGTAAAAGCAGTTAAGATGTCCCGTAAGAAATATATGACAAACAGTAGCACAATAATTCAGCCATTAATAAATCTGGCACAATAACCATTATCTTGTCATAAAGTAAGATAATATATCACCAATCCCTCCATGCTGGACTTTATACTGTATTTATATGCTAAAAGCCTTCTTAGAAGCAGATGCTTCAATTCAAAGCTCCAAAACCCCACTGATATGTACTGGTGCTATTCAGCTATTTCTCAATACTTCTATACATAAAGCAGGGAGCAGGTTTGGGAGCACTGTGGCCAAAGAATCAAAATGAATGATATCCAGGTTATAGCTTAGCAGGGAAAAGAAGTGTTGCAACAATTTTTCTAATGCTGAAATACCATTTCACCAAATGTTCCTGTCAAGGCATGGTTTAATTACCTTGGCACCCACGCCACTTATAATCACCTGTCATTAGCAACAAGGCTTGCATCTGTTTACACGTCTGTCAGAAATGCCAGCCCAGCTCACATCTAAGGAAAACACAACTTCTGCTGCTGCTTGACCCCAGATGTGGAAAGCTCACCATAAACTTATCTTACATCCAGGGCAAAACATTTCACAAATTTCAGCTGTAAAGATACTGCAATGTTTTTGCCATAATGCTTTCCCAGCATGGAGTTTGTAAACATAAGGCTTTTCTATTTTTCATTGTCATATATATTGGCAATTTCATCTAGGAATTTAAAAATAAGGTAGAATACATAGTTTAACCTATACTAAAAAGAACTTTCTGGAGGTACGGAGCAATTACACTTGTGCTCAGATTCTTAAGTTATTATTAATTCAGAAAGACAGCACAAGACAAGACCAATTCTGAATTATATTCTGGCAAACTCTCCTCACTAGAATGACTCCTTAAGTATTAATTCTACATACATACCTGGAAGTCAGGTGTGCATGCATGTTGGATGGTAGGTCAGTAACATACTAAATTGAGGGGCAGTGTCTATTTTAATAGTTTTTATAATTTTAGGACTCAAACTCCTGAGGCAAAATAAATGTAGTTTCCATTTGTGTCCTGTGCAACTGGAACACTCACTCAAACCTATTCTAGCTAGTTGGCAAATACCTTTAAAACAAGTAAATCACAAAAGCAATTTTATGGCTCAGTCCTGCAAATACTCTCTGCTGCAGTACTTGCTCTTTAAAAGCCCAGCAGGTCAGCTGTGAATCCAGAAGTGTCCTGAAGGATCAAAACACTTAATAGGTGTCAGCACCCCAGGGCAATGCCCCACACAGAAGGGATGCACACCTGCCCTTTTCTTCATATAAGCACACGTATGGCACCCCAGGTGTCACTGCATTCCCACTCCCGCTTCAAGGACTGCAGACAGCTTTTTGTATATACTATTTCCAGCAAGTTAAAGGACCTTAAATTAAGTCCTTCAGCTGCTAAAGAGAGAAATTTTAGTGTACAATATTTTCACATCTTTATAATGCTGAAAATAAAAGTTTGCAGGTATTACAGAAACATGCAGCTATGGTGAATACTACAATTTAAATACATTTTCTGTCCTTGTAAGACACATGAAACAAAGCCAAGAACTCTTTGGCTTTACATTCTAGTGAAATCCAAACTGTTCTGAAGGATTATAAATGGTTACTGTTTGTCTTGGCTCCTACCTATATCAGATTCAGACTGAAGAATCTTAGTGAATTATAAAGGATAAAATGGATATTTCTAAATTACAAGACTGCAATTCCAGTGGCTCAGTGTATCAGTTTTCTGTTTCATCTAAGTTTGCTGTGGAGTAAATTGTGGTATCTGACAACAAAGGATCGAAAACATTTACTTTCATGAGCCAAAAGCCTCTTGCCTCAATTATTTTGAAGATTAAACCCCCACCCTCTCCAACCAAACAGATGAAGATCAGTCACATTTTGTTAATGACTCAAAGGGACATAGGCTACTAACAGAATAGTTAGAACAGGATTTAAAGAGCACACAATCAGAAAGGAATATGATTAAATTAATCCAATGCTGAGTTTTAATCCTGGAGCCACATCTATGTTTTTTATGTAACCTTTTGATTTGCACCATTAAAAGTTCAGGGAAAGTGAGAACTGCCATTGCATCTTCCCTTTGATGGGGAGACATAATACTTCGGACTAACAGTCTAACACCACTGAAATACAGCACCCTTTGTTTAGTTTGGGGTTTTTATGTGACATTAATAACATCTTGCCAGACAGCCAGGCCAGGTTAGTGACATGTTTGCACTGCTCCCATCCAGAGCAGGAGGAGAATGCAGCATCTGTGAGTGCAGCACAGACCAGTAGTGCCAGCTTGTGTTTCACCCAGAGTCAATCACCAGGGCTGGATTAACCACGAGGAAAGACAATCAGCACACACCAGAATGAAAATTCCTTCCTCTAGGTTTGTACCAAACTTGTAACTGAATAAGCAACACCATAATCACAACTTCAACTGAAACAGAAAGCTCACAGTACTGTTAACACTGATTTCTTACAGTCACTACAGTTTGCTGAATGGTGAGAAAAATAAAATGTGTGTGTTTGACAACCTGAAACCAGTTAGGAGTGTTTCAGAGACCAGGGTAACCAATGCTAAGGATCCATGGTTCACAGAAACCCACACAAGTCAACCATGATTGCTTTCCTTGCTCAGCAATAACTGATTTCATAGAAAATCTGACAATCAGAGTGCTTAGTACAGAACAGGCCAGACAAGGATCATTTTAATGCCTAAACTGCACTATAAATTCTGTAGAATATGGACCATAAAGTATTCTTCCAAATGCTCCCTCAATTAGCACATGGTCAAAAACACAAACCACGTCATTATTAATTTATTATAAATCACTCTTTATATTATACCTCCTCATAATACATGATGAATATGACCAGACAAGATTAAATAAAAATCCAAAAATGGAAAAAGATGAGGACCAATGATGCATAGATGGCAAGGTAAGGAGGAAGCAGAGAATAAAAATTTCTAGGGAAAAAACCCACGAACTTCCCCTTAGGGCCTTTGCTGAAAGCATTGAAATCCATAAGAAAAATATGAAGAAGTTAAGCTGGTGGGTTTATTTTGGACTGAATGCCAAAGAGTTTTTGAGTAGTATTTCAAATATGACTGCTATTGTAACTGGTTAGACAGAGAAGCTCACTGACTACTAATCATCAAAGACCATGTAGGTTATTCCATTTCTAGAATGTCTCTGTCTGAATGTGGCTCAGTTCCACATACATAAACCTAGAGTTTCCTCCTTCCACTCCATTATTCAACAGCAATTACAGCTGGGATGTTATGGAAGAACCACCCAAAGTTCCAAGCCCTAATTTAAGGTGATCCACAGCTACCTGGAGTTTATGGGTACTTCCTCCCATGAGATGCATTCAACCACAGAAGAAAAAAAAATCCCTAACCTGTATTACTTGTAAAAGCTCATTCTGATTAAGCTCTTCACTGTCCTATAATTAAAATAATTATTACAAATAACTGTCCCCTGAAAGTAAGCTCATGGATACAGATTTCAGTTATGAACCATCTGGTTGTAGTTTTCCACCTTCCAGCACGGATGGTGGTATCAGTCATACACCCTACAATGAAGTTTTAAATAATTTTATCAATACACACAGCATTCAAGTAATGAACCCCAGAAGTCCCAGCTCCCTAAGATATTTCTGCATTGGAAAAGACAGATGACTCCTGGAAGGTAAGCTAGCACTTCTGCAGCAAACATTACCCCAGTCTAGCACAGGACATAAACCTTGCCATTTGCACCATTAGGTTTGCCAGGACAAATGAGGGGCTGGGGGTGATGTATGGCACAGGAAGGCAACCACAGCTGCTGGCTTCTGCAGAGGAGGGCGTAGGTGCTCTGCACCTGAGTCTGCAAATATTTATTAAGCCCTTAACAGTGAGGTTGTGATGTTCAGAACAGCCACTGCTGAAAACCATTATCTATGGATAATTAACTATGTCAGGACACTGAGGTCCTAACATGAGGTCCTCATAATTCCCCACTAAGGGAAAGACAGTACAGCATTATTATAATATATTAGTAATATTTAACAACAGGATCATACTATTTGTGTTTTAATAATGAAGGCTGAGCACCATAGCTGGGTTTAAATGAATATTAGTTCCTGATAGTGCAGTTTAAGCCATGCTTAGCAATGTGTTACTACTAAGCAATGTGATACTGCAATACAAAATGACAACATCTAATTAGAAAATTATTTTACTTATAAATAAAGCATTTGTGTACTTGCAGGTTTAATTATTATTAACACATTTTTTTCTATCATTCTCCAGAAGTCTAAACTTGTTGGGAGGACAAATAAAAAATAAAAAAAAAGAAATTCCTATTTTTAACTTGACCAAAATAATTCACTTGAACTTTGGAAGCCCTTGCATTTTTTTCAACCAATTTTTAGAAACAGCTAGGAAAAAAAAATTTCATCACACAATAAAAAGGTTTTTTGACACATGAAGACAAAAGCTTCAGGCCGTTTATTAAGACTACTTCCTACTGTGTTGGGCTTTGTTTTATCTCATAATTAAAATCACACCTGAGCTGGGCCATCTGTGAGAGTGTATTAAGTTTCTTACAAAACATGAAAATCCTTTCATTTTTTCCATACAAACGCCAATAAATCTTGTAGGGTTATTTTTTGTGCGTGACACAGAAAAATAATATGCTTAAACAAAGGCCAGGCTTTGAGCAAAAAATGAGCAGGCAAACAAAATTATTTTTCTGTATTCATCTTCAACTGCCCCTCATAATAATTGATACATTTTTAAAAATTGTACATCTAATTTTTTTTTTTTTTTATATTTGACAGCATGCTGTTTTCTTACAGTTTCCTTTGTAGGATAAAAATAAGAATTAGCAAAAATTGAAGGAAGAATTTTCCATATCAGGTAGCAATTAAGAGTGTGAAGAAAATGTCAATCAACACTTTTTAAGATCACCATCTATGTTAGTGTGCTAATGCATACGCTAATAGATTCCAGGGAGAAAAAAGAGAAGTTACATATTTCATAAACATAGGCACATCATAAAGTTCAAAGGGGAAGTTGGTTTTCTCTTGCTGGATTTTTTTTGTTAGTTTTGGCCAGTTTTTTGTTTGCTTTAAAATATTCTGATGAGAGACCAAGAGAATTTCCTTGAACAGACAATGTACACAGCAAGAAATTCTAAGTATAGACCAACTCCATCAATAGAATGTCTTCAACAAAATACTTTTTTGTCTGCAGTCACCCTGAATGACAAGAGGACCTGAATTCATGCTAAAAGTCATAGAAACACTTAAAGTAGCTTGCTTTGAACACGTGAAAACTCACATACATGATTTTATTTATATTGGTTCAAGCTGTTTTCCTTCAAAGAAACAATAAATGTTCTTTGAATGATCTTGTTTCATATTTCTGCTGATTCAGAAACCAAATGCATGCCAACATCTTGTTTCTTTATCAAGTAACTTTGAATACACAATTAAATTTGCACAGTATTATGGTAGTCAAGCAATCCTACTCAAAGTTTTACACTTCTCAGGCAAGGCAAAGGCCAGAATGGCTGTCCTAGAGAAAGAACAGGTCAGAAGGCCCTAAAATGAGAGTAAAGGACAATGATTCCATATCAAGAGTCTAAAAAGAGCCAGGTGTGGGAACATTTCGAAACAAAATATTATAAAATGTATTTCCCATCAAACATCCTATATTTGAGTACAATAAGACAGAAGCAGTATTGATGACTTGTTTCCATGGGCAAACTGAGCAAGCAAATGGTCAACAGCATTAAGCACTCCAATGGTTTCACTAGATTTAAACTGCACAAAGGTCTTCCCTCCATGCTACTTGAAAAAAAAAAATTAACTATTAACAAGCAGAAAATTATAACCCCCATTCTTTTGTTTATTACAACAGTATTAAAATCACAATTGCTTTATACATTTTGAAGGATCAAGCTTAAACACTGATCTGCACAACCTATCACAGATTTTAATCCTTTTTATATTCATGTACATTGGAGCTACAATTATTTTTATCCTTGGAAATTCATTTGCTTGATAATGCACTTAACTGGCAAACATTAGAGTTTGTATTCTTTTAAATTACTCATTTTACATCAAACAAAACTCTAAATTCCATGTCATAAATAAAAATAAAGTCAAAAACCAATCCCTCAAGTCCTTGTTTTCCAAGTGTTTTTTGGAATCCAATGACTAATACTGAGGCTATTTTGAAAATTCAGTTTTTCTCGATAACAGAGAACATACTGAGTCACGTCAATCAAGAAACAGTAATATTTTTTAAATGTGTCTGCCTGTGAAACTAAGTGGTTTGGATTCAACTCTTAAGTTGTTCTCTCTCCAATTATGTTACAGGCAATTCAATCCATTTTTGTAAAAAACAATTTTTCAATCCTTCATAGTTTTCTTTCCAAATGCAGATTTTTCCTAACAAAGATAACCAAGAGCTGAGAAATAAGAGCACTTTTTTCCTGAAAAAAGAAAAAAAAAGCTTTTCTCATGCAATTGCATAAAAATTTTCTTATATTTAAAAGAGAATTACTTTGGCAATGACTATTTCATGTGTCAAATTCAAGCCACAAAGATTTCTCAAATGAGATGTGTCTCTTTCTACGACAGTATCACCATCAAAGTGTGAGATTCCACCACCAGAAAATGTGAAGGATATTTATCAAGATCATTAATCAATCCCACTAACTCAAATCAAGAGTAACTCTCTCAAACTCAGAATTGCAATGGCGCAAAATCAAGCTGGGAACGGACGATGATGACAATAATCCAGATAATTTCACTGCTGAGTATCCAAAACTGTAACATTTATTTTGTTTAAAATCGTGTGAAAGTATCTCCTAAAAGACCATTGTGGACATCTGAATTGTCAGTCCTCTCTCCTGTCCCCAGCCTTCTCTGCATGCACAGACTCGTGAGATTTACACTACAGCAGCTGCAGGTACCCCTGGCTGTGGTGCAGAATCCTAACTGGGAGCACCCCACAAGGGAGGGTTTCTTTGGCAATATTTATGGGTAATCCCTGTTTACAGGCTGACATCCTACAGTAGGAGATAATAGCACACGTGACCAGGTGAAGCAACCTCACATTAAATGAGATATTCCAGCAACACCTAGAACTTCCCCCTTCTCTTCTGTGGGAGATAAGGGAAGGATGACACCAAAAAGGAACTTGAGAACAACATCTCTGGGTCTGCTCTTGAGGCAATCCCTTTTTTGTACACTTAGCCCAAGGCTCAGCTTAATGCAGCCCTTCCCTCTAAATAACCAAAACAAATAGAAATACAGGGTTCTGGTCAATTGAAATGTTGTGGTTTCTTCTGGGAATAAACCAAAATGTGTGCTGTTGACTCTGAGAAAAGGACAGAACTCTAAAAAATATCACAAGGCACATTTACTGTAAATTCCAAGGGAAAAGAAATAAAGAACATACGTTAGAAGTGTAGTGATTTTTAGGCTCTAATGAGCCTTTTTCCCCCTTTTTAAACATATAATAAGTCTAATTTACAATGTCAGCACTATTTTGAAAATGTTTTCTTTCCTGTGTAATGAATAATCACAAATAATTAAAACTGAATGAAGACTGTCAAAGCAAACAAACAATATAAATTTAGATGAATTATCCCACTGTTTTTCATTATTGTGTTTGTTCATTTTCTCCTCAATTGAATTCATAACATTTACTCATTCACAATGAGTGTGTACATTCACATCTGCACAGTGGTTGCCTATGGAAAAGTATCAGCTTTCAGTATTCCTTCTCATGTGCCCTCCCAGCTGTAAATGAGGTTAGGAAGCAACACCATAAACACAGAAGGCCTTTCGAAAGGTAAAAGAGAGCAAGAACAAAAAGCCTCTCAGGAAATTTGATTTGCACGTGGGTTTTACTCTTAAAGGAACACCCAAAGCTTAACAGTATTTAACACTATTGAAATTCAAAATATTAAAGGAAGAGACAGCAGCATAAGGCATTTTATTCTATGGTAGTCTTGTGTTATTGCTACAAAGAGCAGAATAAGGCATTATAGCAATAATAAAAGTGTATTACTAAAATATAAATAGCACTGAATGCCAATGTCATTGTTCTGAGCAATGGGCTGCTTTATTTTTATTATTCCCCCTCACTTTTATTTCTTTTAAAGAAATGAGTGTTTGCAATTCCTTCAGCAAAAAAAAACAGGACACACACAGATGTCATAAATAATGCCCATATAAACCCATGCTAATTTATTTAATGTGAAACTCCAACACAAATTACTTAGCAGTGAAATTGCACCTCCTCTCATTGTGTATGTGAAATAAAGGCGAACAGATGTGCTCTTCCAGACCAAGCTATTGCTACAATTAAACCAACAGTCATTTTACAAACCAGCGAGCTATTTCATGTGCCTCTACAGTGCTAATCATCCTTTCTGCACCAGCCCAGCCCAACAGAACAGTGAGTTATTTATAGAGTTATCTATCCTGCACTTTGCAGATGATGCCTAACATTATGACAACAGTGAAAAGGTCTCCGTACCTGCCTACCTAAAACAAGTTTCTGTAAAGTAATGAATAGAGACAGCTTGGGGACTATCCACCTGCACTGCCTGCCTTTTACTGCCTGCAAAGTGAAACCACAAGGGACTGGCAGAAGGTACTTGTCTGACAGGGCCAGGACAGGCTTTCTCCTCAGTGACAGCCTGGGCCTCGCCTCTTAAACCTGACCCACCATAATTCCTTCACAATGCAGCAGCGAGGCAGCTGACAGTAGCAGCTGCACCTCCTAAGCGAGATGGATGGAATTTTCATAACTAGTTCCCCAAGTTACATTTTACCTTCAAGATAATTTATGAGCTGCTGTGGAGCCTTGAAGAGACAATATGCTTGCCATAAAATTAACTGTAACAGTCTTGTAGGTTATAATTAACACTGGGAGGGTAGCACCAACTGGATGAAACACATGGCATAATTGATGGTGAAACTGGAAATTAAGGAAGCTAACAATATCATTACTGTGCACATCACTTTAGTGAAACCTATGCTTTCCAGGGGTTAATTACAATCCCCTTCCAACGTACACACGCTGACGGGGAGTGGATGAGTGTCACAGCTAGGAGGAGGCAGGTTTGCTGGCAAGGCCACCTTGCACCTGGACTGATGTATATATTGTTTTTTTTGCCTGGAAGAGATATACATGTCGAAGCAGCAGCACCAGCACCTGAACATCTGGCAGCAGGCACACTGCAGCTCAGAGATAGATGATTGCTCAAGCCTCATAGAATATTTCATTTTCACTGCAGCCAGCAGACTTAATGGCAAAGAAGAAAAAATCCTCTGTGAGATTTCACTTAATGACACACATTATTAATTTAAATGACTTGAGCAAAGAAAAACATTTTAACTTTATATTGCTGTAACTTAACAGCAAATTAAGATTTTTTTTTTCATCAGTGTATTATCATTTTGGTTTATTACATTAGTCTTTAGAAACATGCAGAGCCATCTTTTTAGAATCTCACCTTCCAAGGGAATACTGAAGATGCAATGATAGTGAGCTAGTTAATGAGAAATAATATTATAAACTGCTGCCATCTTTGGGAAGGTGTACATGCAATTCATGTACCTGTAATCCAAGACTACTCTCTAGCCAAAGCTTAAAGAATCATTAGTGAAATGTATTTTTTTTTTAATCCTTCAAATTATTTCAATGAAACTTTTTTTTTGTCCCTGGACAACATGCGTGAAATTGTACAGATAAATGATGCAACAGTGTCACCTACAGGCAAGCAAAACAGCCAAAAACTTCCTTTAATATTGCACCCTCTTGCCTCTCAAATCCTTCTCCTCCCCTGCTTTCCCCTCCTCCAACCTCCCCCTCAATCCCTAATAATACACACCTGGATTTGGGGATTATCCATATCTCCAAGCAGAAAAAAAGGGCAAATACCTAAAGTGCTTTCAGGACAGTCTAATATAAAATACTTAGATCTTTTATGCAGTACACTGTGCCTTACAATAAAGATGCTGTGCAGCCAGCAAATCATCTGCACTGGAGTTGGGACTTGGATTGCTTCACCTGTCCTAAGTACTTGCTCAAATTGACATTAACCAGCTGGTCAAAAATAATTCTGATAAAAATATTCTTTATATCACAGGAAGACCAAATGCTGACATTATTAAATATGAGAAAATAAAAATGAGAAAATGTTGACTCACCTAAAAACAATGGGCAAAAATTTTAACAGTATTGTACAAAAAACATCCTCCAGCATTATTTGGCACTAAATCTAATTCCAGCATATCATGGGCATAATTGATGGATCCATTCAGCTTACCCTTGCAGAAAAAGTAGAACACACTCTTATTGGTAGCTCTTAGAATTCTCAGAACTCTCATTTTCCAACAGAACACTCTTTTCTCCTAGTATTACTTCCCTCACTTTAACACTCAATAGACTTTCCTTGGCTTCTCTCACAAACTGCATTTTGAGACTCTGTTTCTCAATCTTTTTGATACTGTTCAACATACCTTTTTGTTTCAATTATTTCTTTTATACCTGCATATCTCTGAAAGAGTTCTCAGTTGGCCAAGTTACTCAAGTAAGTTGCACAGGGTTATAATAGGATTTTCTTCTATTATTATTACATATGCTCTAAGCATTGTTCCCATTTGGGGCTGCTGTCATTTATCAAAATAAGACAAATAATATAAGAACAATTTATGTTCTGTAACAGGTCCCCAAGTTCTCTGTTTTTACAGAACCTCTTAAGCTTAAGAAATGCCAACTTCCCTTTTTAACTATACTAAAACATCAGCCTAGTTCATAATTTAATAATTCCAAAGCAATGATACATTAAGTATTAAAAATTCATACAAAATAAATGGAACAAATAATAGTGGCCAAATCAAACTTTTCAAATGCCCAAAAGATCTCATTAGCAGTGAAAATAAGCAAGTAAATCAAATCCTATTCTCTGGTTCATCTTAGCTTCTTGGATTAGTTGATACATCTCCAAGCCACTCCTCGACCTCCTTGTGGACTGCACTTCCCTCTCACCAATCCTGTTAAGATTGCCCAGGAATTCACCCTCTCTCCCATCACATGATTACCTGCATGTGCTACCAGAACTTCAATGCAAGCAAACTGCAGAGCAATGCCACTGCCTGATCCCCTTTTTTACCCACAGAATCCCTGACATTCACTGGCTCATCACCACCATGGCCTGGGCAGCTCAGAGCACTGACAGCACCTTGCTCAGCTGCAACATCCATTTAATTTTTGGCTGCTCCAGCAGTGCCAGCAAGGGCAGCAATTAGTGTCAGTGTGGCAGTTGCTGTGTGTGATCCACACCTGCCTACCAGGGCTGGGGAACCATGCATTTCACAGAGCCCATCAAACACAGACAGCCAGTGGGAATCAGCTCTGGCACTACCTACCTGAACCATATTTAAACTGCTGACCTGAAGACAAAAGGCTTTGTATTTCACTGCCAATCCCTGGAGCCATCAAGTTCTATATAGGTGGAAAAACTTTAATAACACAAGTCTGACAGCCTTTAAGACTAAAGTCATGAACTTATGTAAGCATCTGCTCACACTCATGGTATGACATGACCAGCACCATTTGGCTGGGTAAACCATTTAAGTTACCCTCTGTTTTGTCACCATTGGTAATGCACACAGATTATTTCACACACCTCCAAATTAAATATTTAATTCAGCATTATGACAGGTAAAGCTGTGACAATAATGATAATAAAAATCATTAAAGTCCTGTTTGGATAAGGCTTCTATTTTTTTACAGAAAAGAGAATTCTGTCTTCAGACTATTTTAATTTTCAATGTCTAGTTTTAGACATAGTTTTGAGTTCACAATAAGTTTGCCAGTAGTTTAATGGATATTACATACCATGACATTAGCACATTTTGCAAAAGGAAGGCAAAGGGAAGAATGGATTGATACTGCAGAATAAATAGACCTCAGTGCAAGTAAAATAAATATATGATAAATTTTCATTCACTGGACCACTCACACCTTATCCCTAGTTTGTAACACCAGGTCTTTATCTAATATGGGCAGCTAGAGAGCACAGTAAAACACACTAAACTCTCCCAGTGTTTCTCCTTTTCCCCTGCCTCCGGTAGACCATTCTCTCCTACAGAAAGGATGACAGCAGATGCTAATGCTACTTTGTGCTTCAACTGTCTGATGATGTGGCTAACACTTGGTCTCCACAGATTATAAATTTGTCACCTCTGTGATCTAGTCAATCTCCAGTACCCTGCAGCCTGGAAATGCAATAATCTCCATTTCCAGCATTCAGGTCTCCCAAAGGTAGTGAACAAATCATTGTCAAGCCACTGGAAAAACAACACTATCTATCTTTCTTGTACTGCAATTATGAAAGCTTACATAAATAAGGAAATGTCACCCATGCTGACTTTAAAAGCCTGTCCAAGTAAAACCAAACATAAAAATCATAAATAATAATAATCTCTGATAGACTGGGAAAATTCTTTACCACATTTTTTTTGGAAACTTTAATTGCACTATAAATAAGGACTAATCTGTGTAATTTTCCAGTTTTGGAAGTGCCATTGAATTATTTAAAAAACTCATCTAGCACATGAAGAAAAAATCATTAAATCAAAAAAGAAAAAAAAATCAAAGCAGTTTCATTTGGTAGTTACTCAGGTAGAGGATGACGCATCTGTGTATGGATTTCAGAAGTGAACCATTAAAATTAAACTAAAATGATAAAGGAAACAGAGTAAACAATCCCTATGAAGTGCCTTAATGACAGAGTGACACAAACAAAAGCGACACAGAGACACAGAGTGAAGTTGTGCAGCTTTTCTTAGCCTGCCCTATAATACAATTTGGGTTAGGTTGCTACACCATGTAAGTTTTTTTGCACCATATATCTGTGTATACAGTGACATCACAAGGTAAGAGGCAGGATTTTCTCTAAGCAGCCACAGCTTGTAAACATGCAGTATTTCCAAGGGGAAGGGGTCAAGACAGTTTCAAAGGAGCAGCTAAACAGCAGCATTTAATCAAGCTGCATTTCCATTGTTCTGAAGAGCACTTGTACCTATTGATCCCAAGCTTGGCTGCTTCAAAGACTCCTCCATACAAGGAACACAGGTGAAAGACAGAGGCAGAAAACAGGAAGGGTCACGAGGAGCAAAAGAAATCTGGCAATAAGCAACTGGAGAAAAGTCAGAGGTCAACAAAGGCAGCTGATGTCTAAACACAACTACAGCAGGAGACCTGACAACTTCATCCACGTTGTAGTGTTTTCTCCATTCATCTGAAAGCTGCAAGGTTGGTTTTCAGTCAGACTCAAAGCATCTTCCTGATTAACATACAGTATTCAAGATTACTCAGTCACAATTTACTTTTGGCATATTGTCTAAATATATTTATGTTCTGAAAACCTGGTTTAGCTTACATTGCTGGTGCTGAACAGTTTCATTTTCTTCTTTTAAGAAGTATTCACACATATACATTTATAATATGAATGTCAAAGAAACCAAATGTAATTTTCTCTTTTTCTCCCTTTGTTTTCCAAAATGGTGAATGAGAATTTTGGTGTATGCTCATTGCTAACTTACTGAGACCCATTGTCCAGAGAAGACAACTGTTACCCAAAAACACACTGGAGATCATACAGCTGTATGTACTGAGACCCTTACTAATATCAGAAACATGGATACTGGATTCCACAACATGGCAAACAAAAACAAATCTCTCATTCTCATGCTACACAAAACAACCACAAGTCTTAAACAACACAAATACTTCCCCCCACTCTCTGACAGACTTTGATATATTTCTGTAGGATGCAAAATCTTGGGAACTGGTGTAGCTCCTATTGTAGGATTTTCTGAATATTTCACATTATTTCATATACTCATCATCCAGCCAGGTGTGTGAGAGTTAAAAAAAATCCATATTTTTCAACAAGTCTTTGAACTGGTATTATCACATTTGATTTGAAAAATAGCATTCATGAGTTCCTCAAAATGCACAAAGCCTGTGACAGAAAGGAAGGAAAAGCTCCGATTTTGCCAAAGCCCATGTTTACTTCTTAACCCATCAACATTTCCTCTGCTACAGAGGAAACACGGCCCCTCTTTGCATCAACCTCACTTTCTCCTACTGGAGCTAAAAAGAGTAAAATCCGCCTCAATTACTCCTTAATTATTGTCTAAAATTCCAAGATATAAGGAAATTAGGCATAAGGAAAGAAAATATGAACTTTTTCTTCAAAGCAGAAAATAAAATATATAAAATCTTCCACTTTGTATCTTATTTAACATGCACATTATTTTAGGCTTCTACTCTAAGATTCTTTATTTTTCTTATTATAGAATTGAAGAGTGTCATCCAGATTAGGACTCAATTTCCTCACTAGGCCCTTATAATTTATATTCCTATATAAAAATCGACATAAAAATCCAGATTTCACTGTTGAGAGCTAAGACTACCTCTGCAGTATAAGTATTCTTTGTAACTAGAAAAAAAATACATACCTTTAAATTGTTATATAAAATTGTGAGATCTAAGAAAGGGTTTGACAAAGGCAAAAAATGCTGAGGAATTATAGCTCACATCTGACTTGAAACCTGAAACTAACATGATTTGTCACAAGTAAGAGGTTCTTTTTCCACTGCCATGCAAAATGCAAGAATATAAAAATTCTAGAAATACAGTGACCCAGTCTACAAAATATTATAGGTTATAGAATGACCCCATAAAAAGAGATTTTTTTACTGTGTTATTTTAATGATGCAAGGTTATAAGTTATTGATTTTTACAAGATATAATCAATTAATACTTTTTTGCTGTTTATCTCATGAACCAGAAGAATTTTGTGATTACTTTGGTACAGATTATTTATTGAATGTTTATTCTGTTTTCACTATGTCAATTTGTCATTAGATGATTATTTAGAGAGAAGTTAAGATTTCAGAATTTGGATAAGTAACACTATGAAAATTCAACAACCATAAATGGTTTTATCAAAATTTCCACTTCATTATGTCTGTCTCCAAAACTTCACATTTTCCAGTACCTGGCTGAATTTCCCCTAAGAGAAATGGCACAATTTCACTGAGGGAAATTGCAAAATGGACACCAGAATCTGTGTTACAATAAAACCATTTTGGACTAGTACAATTTTTCCATTTGAAAACCCCATACTTTAGCAATGGTTTAACTAACCATATTTTTTCCTAGCACTCAATATTTTCAATGTAGTTAAACACTACCTTTTAAATTAATCTCTTGTTGATTTATTGAAGACAAATTAGCTTGGTAGTAAATGTATGTCTATGAAAAATACAACAAAAACCCACTACCAATTAAGTGCAGTATGTCATGCAAGCATTAAAGACAACGCTATTATAACATGATACAAGTTCTATCAGGAGAATAAGATCTACAATTTTATTTAACTATAGCCCAGCTCTCTCAGGCCCTTCCTGATCAGGAAAAGTGAACATTCTCGCTTGAAATTCAACTATTTGTCTTTTTCCCCTGTTTCTTTCTGATATAACAGCTTTCCTGGTTCCAGTTAAAAAGTAAAATAAAATTGTCAATAACATCATCAACAGGGAAAAATATTAAAGCCTTTTTTAAAAATGAATCAGGTGCAGATATTGAACTGTACTTTCTCATCCTTTGTCTCACTTTTCAAATGATAATTTCTTCCACAGTCACCATTAAATCTTGATCTATTCCAGCTCTCTGTATGGGTCATTGATTCTAGATGTACCATGGTTATTTTTAAATGTTTCCCTTTCGTAGAGAAAAAGAGGGCTGTCTAGAGCCAGATGGGTAACTTCACACTTCATTTATCAAACCCAATGCATTAGACTCCACCCTCTCTTTCCCACTATTGCTGTTAAATTTCCATATAATTTGGTAACAATTTTCATTATCATACAGTGACCCTAAAAAGTCTATCCAGGTTTGCAAGGTCAGTCCAAAATTCACAGCTGTTCCCTTCACCCTGTGTTTATTACAGTAGAATCTGAAGTTCCCGTCACTTCATAAGCTGAACAGTGACCTTCTGCAAGCAGAGGTCAAGAAGGGGTCAGTTCAAAGGGCTAGAGCAGCTCTTTAACAGCTATAACAACCTGTCCATCAGGCCCTATCACGCAGTATAAACAAATCTGGGGCTTTGGAAACCCTGGACCATTTCTGTTAACACTCAGAGGACATTCATTGAGTCCTACCTGAAGTATTTTGGATCACTACCACTCAGGGAACAACTTGAATCCCTGGAAGACCTGCTCAGATACTTAAGATACTGATGACATCTTTGCATCACAAGTCTATGAAATGGCGAGTGCAACACTAAGCGCACTGCCATGAGTTTTGAGCTGTGGAGCTGAAATAAAATCTTAAAGAGTCATTCCAGCTCATTAATAGGCAGAAACACTGGTACAACTTAAAGTAAGTAACACAAGAATGCGCCTTAAATGAGTAGGTACATACCAGAAGAGTTCATATGCCTTTCTCTGGGAAAGGATAAATTTCAGTTTGTGTTACCAGCTCCCAACATGTTTTCTTGTTTACCTCAGGTGTTAATGACACAAGTAAAATGCAAGAAAGAACAGAATGACTATGTAACTCTACAAAGACCAAGTGCAGAGTGAAGTTTTCTGCCAGCAGCCCTCCCTTCATTGACCTAAATTTCTTGAAGTTGTACTGTTCATAATCTGCTCTCTAATGCACAATGTAAGGTAATTAGAGTCATCTGTATTTAACTTCCACAGGAAAAAAATTCTATTATCTAATCTAGCTGATCCCCTGATAGCCTGTTGAAAGTAAAGTACTGTAACCTATTGCCTGCCCTTCGACAAGTGCTAATTATTTCCTGTCCAAGCACATTTTTCTCATGTAATTCCAAAGTACACAATAGACTGATCTCTAAAACATGGGCAGCCCTGCTCGTAGCACGGCGGACGTTTTGTAACTTTCAGCACCGTGTGCTCCATGGCTGCCACAGCCAGTGTTTCACTGCAGACCCCGAGCTGAGGCTTTGATGGAGCCCAGTGAGGTGTATGGTAACAGCCTCTTTATGCAGATCATACGGATGAGACTCCCAGACAGGTCACCGGGATGGGAAACATCAAACAGAAAGAAAAAGGATTATGGATACTTAATACTCAAAGGACACTTTCTTTCGGAACTTTCAAGGCACAATGCTCTTGAAATTTTCTTTCAGGTGCTTAGGTTTAAGAAGGCCTGCACTTCATCTGCCCGTGCCTCTGCCACTGCCAAGAGCTGCAGCTTGGCTGTGTCAGGGGCTGGGCCGCGTCTCCAGCTGCAGCCTGGCTCCAGCCCCAGAGCCCCCTGTGAGCAGCCAGTGGGGCAGCAGGCACGCTGAAACAAACCCACGGCTCTCCTGAATTACTCACTGCTGCCATGACTGCTGATGACTTTGTGTCGTAGGGAATCACTGCCAGACAAAATGAACTCTATAAAGGTATTCCACTCATTAGGATCTGTCTACTCTCTTTCATAACAAAGATGCATTTGTCCCAGGGAAAAGTTTTAAGCGATTTCCTCTGTTTCCAACATAGCTAAAACATTTGCATTATTTAGTAAGAATGGTGATGGAAGGTATAAAACCAAAAAAACACCCCCCCCAAAAAACAAAAAAAAAACCCCCAACCAATTGAAAAATACAAACTAAAAAAACCAACAAAATCACCATAGAAATTCCTTAAATTGTTCAAGAAGAAAAACGTAAATCCCACATGATAATATGGAAAATATTTTAGAGCCAGCTTATTCTGAAATCTTAAGAAAGCAGCATACATTCCATACTCACTGGAACAAAAACTTATTAAACACAACCTCCAATTTGTAAAATAACTATGCGTAATTATGTTCAATTTTTATCGGAAGTTCCTAAAATGTTCCAACTTCATTTGTTGTTTAATTATTTAAACCAGAAAAGATACCCAAGTGTCAGACCCAAAATCTACCAATAATATTTTAAAAGCAATCTCAGAGTCTTCAGGAACTACACCAGCAAAATACAAGAGATGTCCTTTTACTTTTAATAGTGCAGGTAAAAAAATCATGCCAGTTAAATGCTGAATTTAAATAACAAAAATCTGATTTAAAAATACTTTTGACTAAAAACTGTGTTGAATTGTAAGTAAGGAACATCTCCTGGGTTTAAGTAAAAGCTGTATATTTGGCAGAAAAATTTCACAGATTGCTAGATATTTTATATAAATATCAAATAAGAAAATAAGACATTATAAAATTAGTAAAAACCTATAGCTTTTAGACATTGGTTTGAAAAAAGGTGGCATCAACTCATTTGCAGCCTAAGAGAAGGACAAGGTGGAACACGGTGGAAATCCTCTTTCATTCACCTGTTTCTGAACAAACTAAAAGTATGACATATCTGGTGCTTCTGAAATGCACTCTGATTATATCCGAACAACACAAACTTTCCCAAACACCAACATAAACAATTCTAAATACTGCTGATAACACCTCCAGGTCCATGGCAGTGAGGTCTCTCCAAGGACTCGGGTTCAGTGAAACAGCCCCGGGACATGAACCCAGCGGTTCGTACAGGTGAGCCCACCTCACCCAACACCATCCAGCAACTCCAGCAGGACACCTCAGGGAAATGGGAGTGCCACGAGCCAAGAAGGGCAGTTCTGGCAGAGCATTCCAGCAAAGAGCCTGGCTCGTATTGTCAGCAAGAGGTGGAAAACCTGAGGGCATTTTAGGTGGCACCACTCCTCAGATCTGAGTGCTGCCTACCAGGCTGTTAAGGGCAGCCTGTACTGTAGGAGTAACAGAGCAGTCCACCACACAGAAACATGGACTATCCTATTCAAGGAATTACTGTTTGAACAGTGAAAATTTAAAATTTTTAAGTCACTTTTCCCCACTCAAGGGGATTTATAGGAGTACTTCTCACCTTGCTGTCCATTCTTTACGCAGCTTTTGTCTCTCCTTAAGCAGGAGCAGGAAGCAGCTGATGGTCTCATTCCTTTGTTCCTCAATTTGTTGCTCTTTTCTCACCTCAGAGAGGACCAGACTTGTCTTAAAGGGAGGAAACACATAAAAATTATAATCTAGAAATAGGAAACAATGTGTAAAATTAATAAAAAGCCCATAAGCAAATAAGGACAGTAAATCAATAGCTTTTTTTATTACAGTTCCACTGCTGACAAATCAATACAGTAAATGATGGTTAGAAATGGCCACCATATATTTGGTATTTAATCAATATACATGGCACATAAGGTAAACCTTAAAATCTCATTGCCTTAAGTATCACACTAAGACACTGTGCATTCTAGCCCACATTTTCTTGAGGCATAGTTATTTTCTAAATATTATCTTGTATCAAATATTATCAGTATTTTCCTCAATGTAGCATTTATTTGGGGGACTTCACCCTCCCCTTTGCTCCTTGGTAAATCTGTTGAAGAAAATACCTGTTTGTACTATATCTGCGGAATGGAATTTCTGCTGACGTCCACATGTTCTCTTTATCATTAAATACTTCAAATAAACAAGTAATAAAGTCTTTTTACATATGGAATAAATTAAAAACTGCTCAAAAATTACATATACACATATACATGCAATGGATTTAAATCATGTGTGAAGCAGGATGACATTCAGTCTCTGCAGATCAAATGTTGCTGGCCTTCCCAAACCTTGAGCTGACAGTTAATGTTGATATAAGAGAACTGGGGATGTTCTTATCACCCTTCATCCTCCCACAAAGCTAACTCCAGCTCCCTATATTTTCCTACTCACTCCTGCACCATTTTTCCTCTTCTTTCCCTGCATTTCCCCATGTCTGCCCAGCTGGGAAGGAAATGCTCAGCTACCAACCCAGTCCTATATCCACCAGTGCCCATGTGCACACCTCCATGTGCAGAAGTGTCTCCATGGCAGAAACTGAGAGTCGTCTCCTCAAGTGAAGATATTATATTGCCTTTTTCACCTTAACCAGCATCCAATAGACATGGAATTATTTCTTATATTCTAACCTCCAGTCAGGTGTTCTGCAAACATATCAATCTAAATGTTTTTGGGAAGGATGACAGAACCGATGGAATTCTTGCACAAACCTGTTTTCTTTCCACAGAAAAGGAGGCAAAAAAAGAAAAGTTTCTGACCTGGGAAGTTGTGCATGTGAGTTTGAAAACACAACCAAATAAAACCACGAGCTGCAATTCCTATTCCCAGCATAGCCTGCCTCATTGGAACAATGTGACAAAACACATGGCATTTTGCCTCCTCCTCAACATCACATACCCATTACATTCTGTCCTGCCCTACTAAAATTCCTCTGGGAATTCCGTGAGAGAATTGTTATTATCTCTAGTTTGTGAAAACAGAGATGTATCCTCTTTCTGATAGGTTTTTGGGTTTTTTTCCACAAGAAACTATAACACACAGATAATACATTTCTTAAGCTATGAAAAGCAGGAGTAGCATTGTTACTGCTATGGTCATTCCAAGACAGAAGCATGAGGGTTCACAGAGACAGAAAATAACTTTATTGCACCAGCATCACAAAAGAAGACAAAAAAGCATCTTTCTCCCCACCTCCCAGCTCTACCAGTTGGCCTACCAAAAGGCATTAGCCCATCATATGGGACTTAAACATCAAAAAGAACATTTTCTTGTAAAAACCCCAAATGTTCAAAACTCTGTCTGTACAGATCACATTCTTGACCCTGCTTTGACATTACAAAGCAAACAAAAAGCCAGAGAGCAATTTCAGATAAGGATTCCATGACATGGGTTTCCCTTGCACTGACCTACAACATCTTTTCCACAAGCTCCAATATCCGCCAACTTCAACAATCCTGACCTCAGAGCCTCATTTCCAGCAGCTGCACAGTTTGAAGCAGGATTTGATAGAGGACTTCAGCAAGTGAAACACACTCACATGAGCTAATGTACATTCTTTAATGGAAAATTAAAGAAATTTTTGGAGTGAAAATTAACACTCCTTGTCACTCACAAAAAATACACCTTAGGATTTAACTTTTGTATTTATCATGTACAAGACCTGACAGAGCACTACAACCAGAGTTTACCCCTGTATTATAGGATGATCAGACTGTAGCCATACAGCAAGGCCACAGTCCACCAAGATTTCCCTTTCAGAATGGTTGGATGGCCATTTGATTCACAGAGGGCCAGGAAAATCCACTGGTGATGGTGAGATGTCTGCTTCTCCCCAAAACTTGAGCAAAGTCCCAAGTTTAATGATGCCATGCCTCACAAAGTTAAAGTACAGTTATTTGCTGCAACACACATCAAGATCTCCTAAATAAATGATCCACAAAGTGCAGAGCATGGAAAACTGGGAGTTGCTAAAGAACTTTCAGTGAAAATCTGATGAAAAGATGATGTCAATAGAGTATTATCAGTCAGAGATGGATGATCACTTCTCCAAGTATTCACCATCACACTGTATGTGATATGGTATGAATTCTGTTGACCTGGTGAAATTGCAAGTTTGGTCCTGAGTTTCATCAAGTAAAGTCCCCTCCATCTACAGAAACATCATAATTCCGGAAACTGAACATAATTTATTTTTTCCTGAGAATATAATTATATTGCTCCAGCCTTCTGTTAACACCTTTCATTTATGTGGTGATGTACATGGCTCAAGTCAAACGCATAGTTTGACACTGACATCATAAACGCTTCTTTATTGAGCCCTGTGAGTACAGTCACAGCTACCTGCAGGGTGAAATAGTATTATTAAGCAACACACAACAACAATACATAGCAATTTAACTGATTTACTTGTTTTCTAACAGTGCTGAAAGGGCAGCAAGGTCACCTGGAATGCCAGTGCAGAGCTTGATGTGTAGCTTTTATAGAGGCATTCCTTAATAACTTGCTATTCTTATAACGGCAATAAAAATCTTGAATTGTAACAAATAAAGTAGCATTCTGGGTAAAATAATATTATAAAGCATGTTCCTTTGAAAGTTGTCTTTTCCGTGTAACTTGGTTTTGGATTTTTTTTTTTTAACAAGGGGATTCGATATATACCTCAACTGATAAAGGTCAAGGGTTCAAGAAACTCGGTCAAAGATGTTATCAGCTGGGAAAGCCATTTCCTCACATCAGCGCTGATAAAAACCCATCAGAAACCCAGCTGATACAACCCCTGCTCCACAGAGCAGGAATGACCTTCTTTTGAACATCACTACAGTTGCACATCCCATCAAAGAAAATCTGATCTTGTGTCTCAGTTCTTTTAATGACAGATAATTGCCTGCAGAGGCCCCCTTTGCCCAATGCTGAGTGAAGCCTTCACAATTCTGAACCGGGCTCAGCACTGACTCAGGGGTTTTCAGCACACTTGGGACTGCAGGACAGTAGAATAAATAAACAATGCAACCAGCCCTACAGCCTGTCTTATCTCATCCTTGTGTTCACAGAGATTCTTGAGGATGGTAATGTTTACAAACTGGTGAAACTTTCTTTCTTCTGCTTCCTGAGCTGTCAAAAAACATATCCTGGACAACCTAAGCAAGGAGATTACACGAATTGCTTTTCACTTGTGGGAAGCAACTCCTTGTCTCATTGGCCAGCATACCACTTTAATAAGCAATACTACGAGTATTTTCAGTAAAGCTTACCCAATTCTCCTTACTGATCTATTAGTGTATTTAGGGCTTTCCTTGTACAACCCAAATGGCATAAGTCTTAAAAACACACAACTCACCTCTCAAAAAGCCTAAAGTTATACACACACACACACACACACACACGTGTGTCTAAGTACACATGTATCAGGAGCAAATCCAGCCTTTTACATTAAACATAGTATTTAGGAAACTGTACTCTTTGCCTTCCTCCTGGTACAGCAGCAGAACTAAATTTAGGCATATCAGGCAGGAGCCATCAGAGCATCTTCTCTCATTATGTAAGAAAGGAAGGTTCTAAGATCAGATTTCAAGAGACCAACACTCAATTTCTCTCATTATCACCAACAAAATATATCAGCGACAGAGGACTGAATAGAAGCTGTTATAACCAAGTCTTTCTATTCATCTTGGATATACACACAAATGTAGATCCATTACAAAGCCAATCTAAGTATTGTAACAGGTTTACAATATTTTTCCTTAGATATGCAGCAGAAGAAACTGTTTTAACATCCACAGGCCACTACCCTGCCGAACTGTGTGTCCTGGGTGAATATCACAACATGTCTACAGACAAGCAAGAAAAACCAACATCTAAACACTCCAAACCCCACACTGGTACATTTTCCATCTTATAAAGCTAGATTTTTTCCTTCCTTCCTTCAATACAGACCTCATGAGGAGTCAGACATAAGGTTAGTAACACTGTATAACTGGAGACATGAAGCTTAGTGTTCTGTCAAACAAATTAGCCTTCAGTCTGAGCTAAAGTGGCACTTGGGACAGTTTGCCTCTTGGTCCTACTTTGTTGGGTCAACAAATCAGATTTTTCACTCCAAGTTAAGATTTAATTTACTCACCACCAGTTTAAATAGGGTAATGTTCTGAATCTTTACCAACCACTTCTACTTTAACATAGCAGTCATCTCTAAAAAAATCAGTAGCTAATACAGTAAGGAAAATCAAAGAGTAAAATCTGTAAGTAGGGCTAAAATGTTGTTCTGTATTTTCCCTGTTAATTTTGTCATTTTATTTGCTTTCAGTGACAGAAGTTTCCTGATGAAATTCTATGAAACTAGAACATGGTCCCTTTTAGAGGGGAGGGAAAAAGAACCTGAAATCTATTAGGCCACGTTAATTTAACATGTTGTAACTCCTCCATGATAAAAAAAGCTAGTAATTGATTACAAAACCCTGCTCATTTCTTCTCTACTTTTAAAATTTCTACTTAAAATACGAGCAAATGTGCCCATTTCCACTGATACAATGGAAACAGCCAGCATGGTTTAAGTTATCACCCGGTAATTTGGGCACATTAAACCCAATTCTCTGCCTTTTGTTTATTAATTCACTATGCCAGATATCACAGTTTCACTCAGCAACCCTCATGTTCTGGATGATATTGAAAAATGAGTCATGTTTGTCAAAGAAAGTTAAAAAAAAAAAAAAAAGGTAAAGAGGAAAAAAGTGTTGTTTATAGAAGCCAGCTGCTCTGGCTTCGGCGCCAGCAGCTCCTCATCCTGCTATTTTACACTCGCAACCCCCACTGCCCCCACTGGCACAGGTACAACTAAATGTTGACTTCAATGCTTCAGAGAGCACTCAACTGATTCTGTACATGATTAATTGCCAAAGACATGGCTGACCATATGGAACAGAGAAAGCATCAAGTAATTCATACTTCTGTATATGATCATTTGGCCCCTGTTGTTTTAATGTACAGGAAAGAGCTAGTATAGCACAGACCTGGTGTCTTGCCCTTGACAGCCCATTAAGAAATCTCAAAGCACCTAGTTGAAGTTATGCTGTTGGCTTTTCAATAGCAGCCTAATAAAACAGAAGCAAAGCTTTCCAACTAGTCTTAAATCTTTCACATACAGTACATTAACCACTGCTGCTACAACAACTGGTTTCTTATGATAGGAAATGGGATTTGATTTCTAGCCTCTGCATACTTACTGAAAGCCTTTTTCTGACCTTTGGAGGGTTTACAAAATCATTGTTCGTTTTTCCTGCCATTTTCCCAGTTTCTTGCCATGGTGATCCTAATAGATTTGTTTAAGGTTCAGTACATTCTACTCTTACTAGCTGTTATATGCAAACTGTGCAATGAAGGTAGGCTCACGGGAACTGAAAGAAAAGAAATTATTATTAACTATTTTCTGAGATTCAGAGAAGTCACTGCAACATCTAAAACAATTTATTTTTAAGAAGCCTATAAAACAAAAGAAAATTCCTCAAAAGAAGCAATATGCTAGCAAGTGCCTTCTTTTATCAGACTGGAGACAAGTCATCAAATTTCATTTGAGAAGGAAGGACAATTTATTTTAAAGCTGTAGTATTCTCAAGGATTTCTGACACAGACCTCAAGAAAAGAAAAAGGTGCAGACTTGGAATGTATGTCAGTATCATTAACTGCTCTATATTAGTTTTATCTACTGTTAACATCTTTTCAGTCAAAGAAAAAACATTTAAATAATGTTTCCCTGTCAAAGCTCTTAGGATGACAGTGTTAAAAAGTTAATCCCCATCCTCACAGATCTTCTGGCAGTTTTGACGTACGTTGGCAAGGATGCATTTGCTGGCACCTTCCAATAGAAAATATTTACATGAAGTTTTCTTGTCTGAGGATTTTCTAGTTGAGTAAATGGTCCTCATGGTCTGAAGGATCTTATATGGGAAATTCTAATCATTGGACATTCATCAGTGGTAATTTACCAGGCTGAGAATTCAGATAACACTATTAATACTGCAACAAAACACATGAATAATCTGCAAGCCAACACAAAACTGCCTAACTGTTCTGGTTATTGATTGAGAACTTTCAACATAACATCATGGGGTTTAAGACAAACATTATGTCTGTTTTTAAATAAAATATAAAGAATAGAGAATTTTACAAAAGAAACATCATTTCTGTAGCATAAAAGGAATGGAAACTCAAGTTGCTGGTGTGAAACCATTGCCACAAAGATTTTACATTCTCCCCTACCATTATATTCAATGGCGCACATCAAAACTAAACATGTACATAACCCAATTATAGAGCAGAATGCTTAAAGTCAGACATATGCTTAAGCTCTATATACAAGTCGACATGCATTAAAATGTAGGCAGCCCTGCCTGGCTTTGAGGTATTCACTGCTGACAACAAAGGATGAATACCTGACTTGATAGATGAGTAGTTTGACCTAGAAAAACCTACAGCGAGTAGATCACTTCGACATTTCCAAAGAAACTGCAGGTTTTGTCTGCACTAGAAAGTTGTTCCATTTATCTATACCTGTGGAGCTAAAGCAGTACATTTTCCAGCCATATGAGTTTAAAAGTCATAAATTAAACCAGGTTGAGCTAATTTGGAAATAAGCATTACCTTTATGCCTATATAAGAATATTTATACCAGGGTCTTGAACCATATATTTAGGAAAAAGGAATCCAAACAGAAGTAATGCCCAAGTAATTTTTGGTTACTCTGGCATGCCAAAACTGAATGAATTTCCAATTGACGGGAAAAAAATTATTTTTACAGGATGATTTAAGCAGTTAGGATGAGTCTCTGTGAGATTTTCAATATGCAGTTACAAACTAAAAAATGTAAAAAGATCAACACTTTCAAAATATGCTTGCTGCATTAATTGGTTTGGCAGCGTTCTAAAGTATAAGCCACCTCATCATGGAAGAGCAACCAAACCACTTAAGATACATGGAATAAGAGTGGCTTAGCATCTTCAGATGTATGGGTGACTGAAAGGTTACCCTACAGCCACATTCTCCCAGAGCATGGCCCCTCCACCTCTGAATCATCAATAGCACAAAGACTAGCCAGGCCTAGCATGCATAGTGGATTATATGAAGTGTAAAACATTGCGGGGAAAAAGCTTTTGAAAGAAGTCAGGAAAAAGAAATCACGCTTGCAAGAAGATCCAGCTGACAGGCCAGTCCCTAACAAGTGAATATGTTTGAGAACATTGTGAATGCAAGAAAAGAACACGCCTTTTGTTTCCAAACCTACAGTGTCTTTACCCCAACTGTTGCCTGCATGGCTGAACATATGTTTTCTGAACAAGAACTGAAGCAGAAAGTGTTCTTTGTTATAATTCACTCCTTTGTATACACCTCCCTTTTTTCCATCTTGGTCACATGCAAACAGTAGTTACACCAAACACTTAAGTTCTGAAGGACTGCACAGCAGTGCATGCTTCAGTGATTATCTGCTATTGCTGAAATCAGTTGAGCTAAGATGCACTACAAGAGTCACTTGGCTAATCTGCACTCTGGACAGCTTAGATTTTGCAGTGCTGAATCACACTGAGCACAACCTGCACAGGCTCACTCAGCCAGCACTCCGAATTTGCATCATCAACAATCATGTGCAGTTCTAATGAGCACTGAAGAATTATACAACAAATGATTTTATGCATTCAGAAGAACTCGAAAGAGTACCCAGTAACTTTCTTAGCATCTCAAAATTAACATAATCATCTATTATGAATAATTTAGGGTGGAGGAGAGATGAGAGGAAAAAAGGATGGGCTTCGAAGCCAAAAGTAGGTAATACTATCTCACAGGCACTGAAATGAACTGTAGTTCAAATTAAACACTCATATAATTTTACTGATTCTAATGAAATAATTTGAGATGTGAGGCATTGCTTTGACTCATCGAATTTATACTGAAGCCCTAATACTCTAAACTACACACCAGCTTCTCTTAAAATATTTATAGATGCAAACTTCTACCAAAATCTCTGAACTAAATCTGTGCTCTTTGTAGCACTCAAAATGCAAACTGGAATCTCTAAAGGTAACAGTAATAGTCACCAAAAAAAAAAATTAAACATACACAAGCTACAAAGATAAATGGAAAGCAGTGAATGCTAGTGTCTGAAATCATTATTATATTTTTTTTTTAGTGTTTAATTATATGCCACATTACTAATTTTCTCAAACAGCACATCTCAATATCTGTTTAGTATGGAAAAGCCTAGAATATCAGCATTTTCCTCCCATCACTGAAGCCACAACCTGTTGCCATCAAGCTACTTACTGCCTTAGTCACAATATCTTTTAACACACTGTCTAAAATATAGTTGTGCAGAAATTTGAAGTGTATTTCCAGTGTCATTAGTTTTATTGAAATAATTTAAAACAGAATGCCAAGTTACAGAACGGGTTAAACACTGCAGAATGAAGAAGCTGCAAGCCACAATCAAATGAACCAGCAAGCCACATGTCCAGAAGTGCCTGTGGGCATGCTTTGTCTAAGACACATGCCACAGCAGAACAGCAATTTAGTACATATGCAAGATAACCACATACAGCTGAATCATATCTTCAAATGACATAAGGGGTTCAATACCATCCTCACAGCACTAAAGGCACCAGGTCTGTGGATATCCCTGTGAGAATGAGATTCTCACCAGGGTTTTTCAAAAATGAGGTTTTGTCACACTTGGCTCAAGTAACAACTTCATTACCCCCAGTGACACCACGGCACACCATTGTGAAGATTTAAAATTCATAATCATTTAAGTGCAGTAGTGATACCAGCTGTCATGGCAAAAACTGAGAGCACACTGCTGGGAAGAACACAGGAAATAAAACCAAAACAGAGCCTGCTACACTACATGTATTTAATGTATGGGGAACATGACATTGCGAAGCAGCAAGGAGAACAACACCAGACATCGCCAGTAGTTGATGACAACAGCATTAGGAAATACGCTTTTTTGGAAGCTATGATCCTCATTCCTCAACAGAAAACTAGGCTGTTTTCAGTGTTCCATTCTCTTCCAGTTTTGTTACAGTACATAGCAATATTTGACATCAAACCATGGGCTAGGTACTTCACATACGGGCCATGAAAATGCTGATGACATGCAGTGTAAAATGTACAACAAAATGCAATGCACTAGCAAATATTAAAAATGGTGGAGCTGACAAAGGAGAACAAACAGAAAAGCCTACTGACTTAACTTACTTCTAACAGTTGCCCAAAATATGTACCATAACTAGTTTGAATTCAGTACTCACACTAAATACAGATTCCTCCTGAAATAGGAAGACAAATACTTACTCTTAATTCTCTTGCACTCAGAGCATGTTCAGGAATAAAGTTTTGCACATGTCATTCTGACTAATTAGAGCATAAAACTACATAAACCTGTAATATATATATATGCCACTTATATATGGACACTAATTTTCTATTAAAAGTTATAAAGGGGAATATATCTTACTATTACATAAAGACAACACAAATGTTACAAGAAAAAAGATAATTGCAAAATTACAATCTTGAACTATAATTAATAAGTTGGCTCAAACTTTACATCCTGTAGGCTCAAAAGAAAACTACACTTTTATTTTCAAGAATTAAGAAAATAAAAAAAAATACACAAACCACAGATCCTCCTAAACTAAAGAATATTAAAACTCCATCTAATCTTACATGTGTAAACCTATGTTTGCTGTATTGTAGACACACCAGGATACCAAACACCCACAGTTACTGTTTAATCACATTCCAGTTAATTTCAGGGCAGCATCATGGATCTGGAGCATTAACCCAAGGAACACTCACCTCTACCCCTTCCAAGGACACATCAACTCCCACTGAGGTTCTCATCCTCAGCTGCCAACTTCCATTCCCCAGGAGCTCACTAACATATATTGCTATTTATTTCTCTTCTGAATGCAGTGTATCTGTAAAGTCTACACTTTATAAGGCTGTTAATGCCAACTGTAGGCAGCTATTGATTAGTCTGATTGAGCTGTGTTCCAGTAAAATACCAAGCTACAACACTGAAGAATAAGATTGAAATGCCCAACTATTTGAAAATTTCACTACATCAAAAAAAAAAAAAAGCAAACAATTTTCATTAATATAACAGCATTCAATCAGGGAAAATAAACTTTAATCATCTGATTCATGTGCCAAACAAAGAAAACAAACAGTGTGATCACCAGATCAAACATACACAAACCTATGCACACTGATTTCTCTCCAAAACAAAAATCACGTGCTGCAGATTCTGACACCTCAACAGAGTTGATATTTGCATGAGGTGCCCAGAAATTAGGACAATATAATTTGGAAAACAGACAGTGCTGTTACAGCTCAGACACCCCTTAACAGTGCATTCTGTTACCCTGCACCACAACATTCCCAGCTCCTGCCTCAGCACTCACCAACTCTTCCTTCTACAGGCACGTGAAACAAGATATGGGTTCTCAAGTTCAGCTGCGAAGTCCAACTTAAGAGAGAGGTCAGAGGTGGCTGCCTAATCACCTCTGCACTCTTCCAGCAGGAACCCTTAATCCACTGGTAAAAAGCAATGTCAAGGATGCATTAACACAAACTGCCTCAGCATCCTTAACAGACACGTACTGAGGACATGCCACAAAGGACATGTTCTCCACCCGCCCAAAAAAGCTTTTGTGTCTCCTTGGCTGCTGCAGAAATGAAAAATGGCAATTTGTGGAGAAGGGTTTGACCTGTGTTCTCTCATACAAAAACCTCCACTGTTAAAATACATCATGACAAGCTGTGCCAGAGCTCTAAAAATCTCCATGTACTGTCACTGTCTACCTGCTTCACCTCCTGCTTTACCATGAGCTACAGGGCAAATCACACTTCAGAGCACATGTTAGAGGAACAGCCTAGGCAAACAATCACCTGAACTATTAATGTTAAATTAATAAAGTTATTAATAAAAAATATTTCTCTTCCTAAAGAGGAAAACATGTCATCTGATAAACCGGTGTCTCTCCTCAGCATTTGAATTCTGGAGTCGGTGTTCTTATTTTTTTTCCACTTTTAAATTTTTTATTTAGGATGTCATTATGCAATCTTTTTATGTGTACCAAATCAATCTTTAAGGATAACTACATTCCTCTAGGAAAAAAAAGCTAAAACATTTTCATTAGGATATGGACTGCTTTTTAACAATATTTGACTATTTTTTCCTATTCAGCAGCAACTCTGTCAAGACTGCATACTCAAAGACTCATATTTACTGCCATTTTAAATACTATACTTTTCTTTTTGTTTCAAGAAATTTTTTCGTAAATATTTATTAAAAGAGCTCCTTAAATATCAAAATACCACTGTGTGCTTGAGTTCTACATAATCTTTTAAGGCTGGCAGATTTCATCCTGTTTACAACTAGTCAAATCAGTTATTGCCATACTGGAGAGATCACTAGATATAGTAAGTTGCTCTTCCAAGAGAAGTACTGTAAGAAAATGAAAACCCAAGACAAAATGTCTCTGCCAAAAGCCCAAGAGCATAGCAGCTACTAGGAGGAAAAGGAGTATTTTAAGAAGCATTTGTGAAAAATTGTCACAGGATTTCCATTTAAAATAGAACAACCAAATACTATGAGCTTATGTTCATATTGAGGAGTTTTCATCCTGAGGAAAAAGTGATATATGCCCCCCCCCCAAATGGCTCCCTTTATGACCCTGTGCAGCAATTAAAAGCATGACTGCAACTTTTTTCAAGTTATTTTGGCCTAAAAAATCAACTAAAAGTGACAGCCAAAAATTACCATCATCACTGGGTTTGAAATCATGTGAAATCCTGGGTCTCAGGGCAAAGTCCAGATAATCAAAACAACCTGTAATATTTCAATCTATTTCTTCCTTCATACATTGGTGAAAGGTTGGAAAAAAACTTCAAACTCTTGAAGCCATTTCAAAAGGCTATGCTTTGTTAATTTTTAACTGATTAAAAGCACTGAGAATACTATTTTAATTTGACATTTTTAGAAAGTCTTAATTTTAAACCTATTCATCAACACAGAAACAGTAGCTGGCAAATTGTTATGTAAAGGGTTTGGGGTGGAAAAGAGCAGATCCAGCTTTGTTTACTACTTTTCAGGCTATCAGGAACAGAAGGAGAAAAAGCTTCTTCATTTTGTATTATTTGAGGTGAATCCATTAGCTCGGTTAAAAAAAAAGAAAAAAAGAAAAAAAAAAAAAGCATCACAGGTCAAAAGAACAAAATGACACACAAAATCCATTGCCAAACTGGCTGTCGGTTGGATGCACAAGAGTAATGCTAAACAACTGTGGTATGGAGACAAAATATGCTTTCTTTAGGAGACTTTTACAATAAGTTATTTAAGCCTTGTGAACAGCCTTGCCTCGCACCCACCCCTCACACATTAATGAAAACAAAAGGGGCCCATTTACATTGTAGCCCCGCAGTGGGGTTAAGCATGTGACCTTAAAGTATGGTGCTCTTGTGCTTGGTGGAAAGGTTCTTGACAATATAAACAAGAATTACTGCTGTTAGAGAAAGGGAAGACAATTAAAAACAATCTAGGATGCATGTTGTACAGCTGTTCAAGTTACAGCCACGGCTGACCCCTAAAGATGCTACAGGTTTCACTTCAGAAACTTAGGACATTTTAGTTTTATTCAACAAAAAATGAATTAATATGAAAAACATGAGGTTTTATATGAGTAACACAGTGAGAATTATGTATTGCTGGCAAAACATGCCATTGCTGCAGTTAAAAAGACGTTGTGGTCTGCACATCTCTTTCCAATACTTAAGCTTGCCAACAGCTGAGCAAAAAGGAAATCTCTGTAATGAATGCTAAGAGAACCTGTTGAGAGAAAAAACACTGTTCTTGAAACAAATGAGACTTTGACAGGTCAAATCACAATCAAATCTGTCTGACAGACCTTTGTACCCAGGCGAAAAAAAACCCAACTGAGTGATTTCAGCAAAACTCGGCAGGCGCAGTGGACCAAAATAGATCAAATTGCAGGACCAAACAGCCACAACATTTTTTAAAGCTTAATTTTGGATACCATTGATTCCAAATGCAATAAAGACAGACTGTAATTATGGTCAGTAGTTTCTTTAAACATGCTTACAAATTTTCTAATAACCAAGAAAATACTTAATTTTTAAAGAGAAAATGATAGAACAATCTTTTTTTCCCCATCAGTCGCTAAAACTAATTGTCCTAATATTGTCCTTAAAAAATAGGGTTAGAGAGGAAAAACTTCTGAGAAAATAACAAAGATCTTGGCTAAGTTTCATAAAACCACAATTTTCCTGCCTGTTTGATCTTTGTACAGTCAGCATAAGCCACTGAAACTCCTCCACAAATGAAAGGCATTCATGGGAAGCCATCAGAAAGCATTGCTTGTCCTCTGGGACCCAGGACAATAAAAGAAAAGTTTGTGTCTGCCACGTGGGCCTGCAATTCAGCTTAAATGAACAAACCATTGCAATATCCTTCAGCTTTGTGAAAACGATACTTCCTACTTTTTTTGGAAGAAAGGAAGTCATATATAAACAGAACAAAGGGAAGAGGCAACACAAGTAGAGCCTCTCATAATAAATATTACAGTGAAAGTTTTGCTCATCAAACTAAGATTAAAAACATATTTTAATCTCCCAAGTTTTATGCCTTTGATGTATGTTCAAGAGGAAAGCTTATATATTTTGTAAGATTTACAACATTTCTAGTGGGAATAGCTTCGTATTTCAGATTTCCCCCCCTCTTTCTGAAATTGAGAATGCATGGGGTTGATTCTATCCCTTAATGCTGTGTCATATCAAACACTTCTGTAGAGAACAGAAGTTAGGATGTCCTTTGGACATTTTTCCCCACAAATAGGCCAGTGTTCTATTGAACAAAGCACTGCAAAGTCATTATAATACTGTAATGGTAACCTATGCAACTATGAAATACTTCTTAAAATGCCAGCTTTCCTAGACCACAGGAAAGTTCAAACATTTGCATTAAACTCCATAGCACAGAGAAGCACTAAACTGCACTTCCTTGTGGTGCTAAAATTAGGAGAATTAGGTTATACAGCTTCAGCATAAAGAACAGTAATTTATTATCTGTAATTTCACCACCTCATGCCCACAACAGTCTGATATGACACATGAAGCCTTAATTTTCACAATTACAACACAAAAAGCATAAACCTTATAAATCAGGGGCCCCCTTTGTAACATCTTCTGTGGAGTTTTGCACTATTTTCTCGACCTCCCATACAACCTTTCTGAGCAGCTTTTCTTGTTCTTTCTTGACATAGTACCCATTGCCATGACAAAAGAACCTGCTCTTAAAATCACATTTTCTTGCTGCAACACAGTCAAACAGCTGCTCATTCCCACAGCCTTTAGTGAAGGCAAAGCCAAATACATCAATGATCCCCTCAGATGGAACGAGGCAAAATAGGTGAAAGTTTCAGTCTAAGCAACAACGAAAGACTGGATGCTTTCCCTGGTCTTGCAATGCTGTTGGCTTTGGTTTTATCTACCAGCCATTAACTTTGGGGGACATCATCAGAAATTCTCAATTATGGTTTCACAGACACAAAGTCAGAAGAGCAAAGGTGAAACTTGCCAGATTTGCCATTTTAAGGAACTGTTACGGTGAAGATAACTGTACTGTATATTGGTAGGACTTAGTTTAATATTTAAGGAAGATCTGTTAACTTCAGAGAAATATGAAACTGCTGTGGAACTGTTATAAATGAAGAAAACACTGGGTGGTAGACAGGTGTGTACTCAGGAGGTGGAAAGGAGAAATCGGGTGAGGGAGGAGGTGACAGAATCTTCCCAGAGCTGTGTCAGCCTCTGGAGAGCTGATAAAGACCCCTCTCCTCTGTGCCATTCCAAAGCTACATGGACCACATAACTGCCTTTCCAGATCCTTTCCACATCTTCCCAAGCACTCCCAATCAGCCCATTTGATTCCAAAGATACATAAAAGAGAGACGTAGAAAGTTGTCCAGAAATGGCAACTTGCAGATAAAGAAAAAAAGGAGGAGGCAGAGATTTCAAGGACAGCAAGAACCCACCACAACACACTGTCGTTCTTAAGGAAAATAAGTGAAATGATGTAAGAGAAGAAAGGGATATCCTACCAGAAAATTAATATAGATTTTAACTTAGGAACAGCCAGTAAGAGATTATTTCAACACTATAGGAAAAACAACAATAAATTTATAATCAGAAGTGCCAAAGCTGGAATTACACCAAAGAAACTTCAAGGAGTCTGACAGGGAAGGCAGGTGTCTTGTCAATAAATACTGTGCCAGAAGAAGGTTCAGGCACAACTTCTTTAGTCATTTGCCCAAAGCAAATAGCAAGCAAATGAAAGTGTGAGAATAATAGGATTCTTGTCTCCTACTCTCTATTTCCCTTCATGTTGCCATATGGTATCCATATCTGGGAGGATAAGCAGTACTTTGTACCCTGGTGTTTCAGTTTTCATGACACTTTACAAGTCTCATTGCTCATTTCACTGCTTTCCACGAGCTACTCCTTAATGACACCCAGCCATTGCTTCCTTTGCTTTCCTGTAAAAACAACATACTCAGGAAATAATGAATGTATATTTGTCTCTTTCAAGTAACTGCAGCTCCATTTTAGCCATTTACTTTGCAATAAACTTTTTAAAGAGAGCTGTTTTCTTCCCAGTCAAAAAAAAGCCTGTACATCTTGAGGGTCACAATACACTAATTAAAAAAAATTCAAATAATGTCTCATAGCCTCACTTCTGAGCTATAACCTACATTAACTCCTCCACCTCAGCAAAGAAAAAAATTAAATCACAATACAACAACTGAGCACTCCATAGTTCATTTTGACTTTTCAGCCCAAACAGAAATATCCAGTGACTGGCATAGTTCACAAAAAGGACTATCAAATTGCTTCTAATGGTGAGTTCTACAAAGCATACTTTGCTAGAGGGAGTTACTTAAGAAGTAATTGTGGAAATAAGAAAGAATTGGCCCAGAGAAGAGGAGTGTAAGCTTATTAACAACAGCACCAAGTCCCAGATGGAAGCAGCACCAGAAAAGGCAGAGCTGTTTTGTCTCTAAGTGCAAACACTGAACTCCAACCACGGGTCAAGGCTGAGCAGTTTCACTGGGAGGGGAAAGGAATCCTCCAGAACTAGAAGCCAGGACCATGACCAGGTAGAAAATAAACCAGTGATGATGAAAATTACTCAAAGGGTTATTACTGTTTGGCAGGGAAATCTCTCTCTTCTTATTCTTCCTCTGTGCCCAACCTGCTGCAAAGCCTATATGAGAAAATTCTGTATTTTTCTGCACGACAGTAGCTTCCGAAGCAGGTATCAAAACTTGTGTTTAAGAAACAGAATTGTAGGCCCAAAATTTTAAGATAATTTAAGTCAAGATATGGCAAAGCTTCTGAAAACATATTGTTCATAATCAATTAGGAGAAAGGAAATTCCTAGGAAATTTTGAGTTTTTCACCTCACCCCAAACCCCAGATTTTCACAGAATTTTAAAGTCTATTTCATTCACAAACCATTGCAACTCTCTGGAAACTATCCTAAAGGCTAACTTTTCCCTATGGTTAGAAATGTGAGCTACAACATGGTCTAGGAGAGATATTCTAAATTTCTCACCTCAATATGATAAACTTGAATATGAAAAACACACACAGAAATACAAGTTAGAATTTTTTTCTTTCCTAACAATACAGTAAAATTAATATAGCAAAGGGAAAAGATTCATCACTGTTCATAAGAATTCATTCGCCCAGGGAATTTTTTCATCTGTCCTCTCCTTTACTTAGCTAGACAGAAAATAGATTTTGCTGGCTATGTTTAATTTCCACAGCTGTCACTGTGATCTAAAACATTTATATTGGAGCAATCACATTTATCCTCAGGAAATCAGGAATTGGAGTACCAGTTCAAACACTGCACAGTCTATCTGCTATCTTCTGACCCCAGTGGTGTCTTAGATTTAGGAGATGTACAGTGCAAATCAGCAGCAAAATATTTTTTGATAAGAATTTATTTGAAAAATGCAATTAAACAGCAAAAACGCAATGAAACAGCAAAAGTTGACATGGTTTATATATGCTTATTGACTGGGTTAGTACAAATGTAAGGCAAAAGTAGGTGTAAAATGAAAAGAGGATATAATTAATATTTCTGACAAATCTCTAAGCATATTGTAAAATCTAGTAATGTAACAATATAACATATATTAATGTCTTTAATTTGAATGTCCAGTAATGAATTTAATTTTATAAATTCTGATTATGGAACAAGTCACCAAAAAAGATCATCACAGGCAACATACATAGCCTTACTTGTAAGTCGTGTTACTTAAGCCCATTATGCAAATTTTCAAATTCTTGTTTTTTAAAAAAAGATTACAGCCCTTCTACAAATATTTATGGTTCAACCCAAGAAAATAAATGGTTGTTTGTGATAAATGTAAGAAGGAATTCAAAATATTTCAGCAAACTTTGAAGCAGGACTACCAAAATTCTAATGTACTATATATTTGTACAGAACATAATCTTCACCATGAAAACAGTTAAGTACATTGTTCTAGATATACCAGCTAAATCAGCAAACAACTTTCTCCATCTTTCATGAAGCAAATCTTATTTAGTAAGCTGGATATTATTCTCACCTTTATTTGTCTGTTCTTTCAGTCTTACTTGCTACCCAGTAATTTATTTCCTTCCCCTATGTCTTTTTTTTTTTCTTTTTTAGTATTAAAAATAGATTTACACAAAACCAATAAAGATTTTCAGTAAAAACATATTCTGGTTTTAATCAGGCAGTTCATCACTTAAAATTTCACACATACACGCTATTGTAAATGTTCTATCTGCACACTTTCAAGCTCGATGTTCTGCTACTGTGAGGCCATAACACAACCACTCCCTTCAAGAAAGCTGATTCAGGACTATGTCAGCAGACAAAAAACTATTTTTGTGACATATAAAATGAAATTATATGTTCACACAGAACTCACATTTCTAATTAATTGTATCATTTAAATTAGTAGTTTACATATTTAATATCCCCAGAGCAAGACCCTATTAAATGCTGCAGCCAAGTTGAAGAGATGAAAATTCAGATCATCATATTAGTACCTTCAATTCTTTTAACCTTAGCATCCTTTGCATTTTCAAGACTCTTTATACTTCCATTATATTTATTCCTATTTTTCTCACTTGATTATTGTTACTCCCTCTTTTCTGCAACTTATTTCCTCCCAGTTTCTTGCTCTGCTCACAAAACCACTTTGACCTTTAATTCTGCCTCCTACTGAACTACTTCAAATGCTTTCAATACATTTTGTGGTGCCAGACTACTCACAAAAGTAGGAAAAAACCCCATTTCTAAGCATAAATGAAACTATTAAAATTGAAGTGAAACATGAAAGGCACAAGGAATGAAGCCAGTGCAGTATTTAGTATTTCCACTAACCACAGGCCAGCAGTTGAATGGCAGTCAGCACTTTAGCAATCTTATAACAGAGAAATCATGTAGGAAGCCACAGTGCAGTGTGCAGCATTCCCCCTGGAGCATGTACAGGAAAAAAGTAGCCCTCAAATTTTAGCATGTCTGCTTTTTATCCCACAACATAGGAACTAATTGCCCTCAGTGTCTGAGCTGGATTCCTTGCATGCTGGAGCAGAACAAATACTGCTTTCTCACCTATCTGTCACAGCAAACATGAAAGATTATGACAAAAACAAACCAGCTAATCTTAGCACCTCACTGAGCTCAGAGCAAAACACCAGGCAGCAGAGCAGAGAGAAACCCAGCACACACAGACAGTGAAACAACCATCAAATGAGTGGCCAGACAGGATACTGGCCTCTGTGCTGCCACTCATTTATCCACCATCCTATCTGCTGCAGAGGAACATGAAAACACCCACAGGTCTGGTACCCAGGTTAAGTGTTTAAGAATTACTACAATATGTTTCATCTTTCTGGCAGACTGCAGGACTTCATCTAGCAGTTCAGGCATGAAGCCCATTCTGGTAATTGAGTTAAAACTGAGCTTTTTTACACCAGTGAACTCAGGTCCCAGCTCTGCAAAGGAGACACTGCTAACATTTGTTCAGACTAGTCTGATGCTGAATTTTCTTAAAGCAGTAAGTCAGGAGCAGTTATGCTTCTGCTGGAAAAGGCAGAGGGAGGTTTATCATACCCTGATGCAGCTTCCAAGGCTGGCATCATTTGAGCTGAGAACAATCTACAGGCTCAAAACATTTCCCCAAGCAGATGACCCACTCTCCTTCTGGTTTTGGCTGGCTAACTTTATTTAGTTTCCTTGGCTCTTTGACCATCTCCTTTGTTTATCTGCAGGTCCTAAACACTGCAGAGGGATATGCTGCACCAACATAATTCTCCTCTAACTGGGTTTTTGCAGTTTCAGGTACTACCAGAGAAGTTTTGGAGTAACACCAGTGAGGGAACTCTTTCAGGTCTTCCATCATGCCCACACTTTTCCAGATTTGGAGTAGGTGGAATGACCACAGCCTGAAGAAATGCCCAGGTGGAACATGTACCTCAGATTTGGAATCAAGGCATGGTCACCTTTGCAGAAGGGAGCAAAGCCAGTGTCACAGCACTTTGGTGTACACTGGCAGTGGCTGTAGGACACTGTAAAGGCTTTGCAGGTGGACACAGGAACTCAGCACACCTGGGCACATAATTGAATTCTGCTGGAGCTGTGGGAAAGGTTACATGACCCCAGAAACGTGTGAAAAACAAAACAGCAAAAATTCTTTGGTGCTTCCCTCTCAGTCAGCTCCAGCACTTTAAAGAACACAGCTGAGAAAAACACAAAAAACCCCTATGCTATTTTGAGAAAAGACTGAAATATTAGGGCAAGGGTAACTTCTGCACAGCCACAGCCTTTGAAAGAACTGAAGGCTTTCAATATAGCTCCTCAATTCTGAAACCACAATGACTGGGATACAGCTGGCAGCTGGACAAGAATCTCTGCAATACCTCCACATCACCTGAAATGACAGCCATATATATTTATACCCCATAAAGTGTGTGTTTATATGTATACATACACAAATACATATATAGGTGTACACACATGTATAATCTTTAATAAATCTTTCTAAAAAGGCTTAGAATGAGACACAGGTAGGTATCCACTTTTTCACAGGCTTAAGTAGGGAGAATCTTCTTCCATGTGCTTTTTACTAAGATTTTTTTCTGATTATGAGATTTTCATTATTTTTAAATGGAGGATATCTGGAGAAGCTGTTCAGTGCAAAGAGAACTTATGTTCTAATGCCAACAGCTCCAACAGACTTGGGTCCCTAAGGAAGAACCATGCTCCTCTTCTCTCCCCTCCTCACCCCAAATTGTCTCAAAATGATTTTCAGAAAAAAAACAGAGAATGAAACAACCTTTAGAAGAAAAAAATCAAGGGAAAAAACATTGAAAAAGCCCAAACTCCAAATAAAAGAATGTACCTTTGACCTCTGGTAATTCAAATAGAGTGTTAATCACCAAAGGATTAACACCCTCTGTATTATAAATAACATAGCCAGTCATCAGGAAATTATAACACCCCATATAATCAAGAAACACTAAAGTCTATAATAGAACTGTGCCCAAGCAGTGGGATGAGAAGTCCTAATATGAGAAATTTAACACATTGTATCAGCTAATAGAGATTCTGCAACTTCAGGCATTATGGAGAGGAGGTTAGTACTTAAATAGGCAAACATTTTACCCTCCATGTGTGCTCATGGCTGTATATACATACATGTGCATCCATGGGCCATATAAACAGACAAAAAAATTCACAACCCTTAACCATCATATGCATTTTTTAAAATTATAAAAATCTATGCATATATAATTGCCTTGTTTTTTTCTGAATAATTTTATGTATGTGGAATTAAAATTCTATACTTTCCAACATACTTTAAATAGTTTTCTGCATTCAACATAATTATTTTTTGCTTAAACAAAGATTATTTCTTCCTTATTTGATTATCTCTCCCTTATTTTAAATGCAGTATTATTACAGCACAGAGGTATCAATTAAGAGAATTCTATCAAAACAATAAGTTTTTAAAGGGATGGGTAAAAAAAAAAAATCAAAGAAATCACTACCCACAGTATTTGGCTTTGAAGGAGACACACAGCTACACCTTTATCTTCTGCCATCTTCCCTATAGCCACTTCCCACTTGCAAAGCCTCTCCATCCTACTTTCTCTCAAACCACCTCATTCCTTTTTGTCTGAGCCTCTGCCATCCTTTCCTGCTTTGTGCCAAGCTTGTTTTCTATCCCCACCGTACCCAAAGGTCCACTCCACCCACACAGGCAGTTCCGAGGCTGGAGGCAGCTGTGCACTGACTCCAGAGCTGCTGTCCCAGGGGCGCTCACTCACCTCACCCTCAGTGCTGCCACTCTGCCAAGAGAGGCTCCCAACCCTCTGCCCACATTTGCACTGGCACCCTTCCCTTGGGCAGCTGCAACTGCTTCCCTGATTGCTTCTTCCCCATCCCTCACTCTTCCAGAAACCTGTGTGGGTAAGTAAATAAGTCACATTAAGCAGCCAGGTGAAGCCAATGAGATGGTGAGTAGAGTTCACTCAGCACTTACCGTTTCCAGCTGTGCCTGGCTAATCAACCTCCTCTATCCACACAGGAGGGTCCCACTAGGACCCCAGTGGGAAAATCAGGAACTTTTCCTCAACATGGAGTACCTCATGAAGAATAGAAAGAGCAACTCATCTCAAGAAAGAACAACTGAGTTCAAATTACTCTAATTTGTAATATTTTCTGCTGAGACTCAAAGATCAGTAGAGAAAAGATCCCCATTCTCACAACCACACTGCCTTAGTTTGCTTTTTTCAAAGAACAATAAAAGAATGCAGAGTCATGGAATCTGGTGACACATCTACAAGCAGACAAGCCAAGGCTGGGATGAAAATGGACAGCTCTTGACATGTATAAAAATCTTAAACTTAGATGGGGATAAAAAGAAGAGTAGACTTTCTCAGTTTGAGAAGCATTTACAATCTAAACTGCATTAGAATTTTCCCCTTTAAATCTTCAGGAAAAAGGACACACTCCTCTAGTTCACTTCCTCCCATTGCAGAACAAGTAGCAAATCTTATCTTTTTCAAGCCCACCATAAAAATCCCACAGAATCTCCCCAACCTCGTGTCATTCCACAACTATGAAATACAGTTTCTAAATGAAATACACTTTAAAGCTGTACCATGAGAAAAAGCACAGCTTAATTAAGTTAACTAAGCTGATTAAGCCATGCTCTTTCACCTACTACAGTAAGTATGTGGCCCTGGAGCCATCCTAAAGGCACCTCACACAGCCTAGGACATGTTTTCCAGAGATACTGTGTATATTTAGTCACTGTGGAAGGGAAACAGCAAACACCACATATGTCAGCATGCCAACAAAAGAACAGAAGAAGTATCACCTGATAAAGCAGCTGTTTACATCTCATTCTTGTTGGGAAGGTAGGTATTACATTACAAAGGAATAGAAAAAGTTAATAAAATAGTACCCCACCACCTCAGATGTGACTGTTATAAAATAATTTGAATAGGAACACATTCTCCAAAAAAACCTGATCATTGATATTATTACTTGGATCTTTGTAAGTTAACAAACAACTCAGACAAATTGAAAATTGAATAGATTACAAAAGCTTTATTGTAAAATAATTAAGAATAATCTTCCTCCTTTGTTGTATTTAAATGCATTTATATCATTAAAAAAATTCTTTAAAAATTTCAATCCTTTAAAAATCTATAGAAGCAATTTCTAAAATAAAGACATAGCAGTATTCTTATCTTGACTTTTCCTGGTACAAGGCTGCTGCTCTGTGTCTCATAAAGATTTCTGGCAGAGTGAGAAAACCTGGTCAGTATCAGAGACTTTCCTGGGACCTGTCTGCAGTGTTGACAAGCAGCTAAGCTGAATATTAATACACTCTCCATCATCAAAAGCTGTTGCATACCCAAAGGATGAAAAATATTTTAATCAGCTTTCAGCTTGTCTAGTAGAAGTCAGTTTATTCCTTTGGGATTATGCATCTATGTGCTCAATTTTTGTCTTCGTGCTCTCTCTCCATACATATTACTTTTGAAACTAGCAGCAAAGAGCCTAAATCTGCTGTTTTGTTGGGAAAAGCCAGCTAATGCTGTGATTCAATTACAGTATTTTACATTAAAGAAGAAAATGTAGAAGATGAAAAGCAAAGAAAAAACTTGAGAAAACAGCCCTGTTATCAAGTTTTTTAACATTAGGATTTCTTAAAGGAACCAGCGAGACTTTTTTATTTTGTTCAACATCTCCACAAATTTTAAGAGTTTTCAAGACTGGTTCATCTGTCTTACCCATCTTTTCCTCTCCCCAGTAATTAGTGCAAATTCACAATTCCTTTAGCATAACAACCACCAGTGGAATTGACCCATGAATGTATAAATATTTTATAAGTATGTGTATCAAGTACATCCTACATGAAAACCAACAAAAGATCAGTAATGGAAAAATGTTTTGAAGATCCTGGACTGTACAAGTGTACCGGCATGGCAGCCTCTCCTTCCTCTGAGGGACAGCACCAGTCCCTGTAAGGTTGCATTAATAAGGAAAAACACCTACAGGAGAAGACTTTTGAAAGTGAGAAATATTAATAATCTTAATCATGTTTATTTTTAATCCTTTCAAAAGCATCATAAAAATTCAGAGTAGGACCTGGTCAGGATTTGTATTGGTCTTTGCTTTGAGCCCCTACAATAAATGCAATGCAGAACTAATTTCATCTTGCCTCAGCCCTGCTTCCTGGGCATAGATGTATTACCTCTGGACATGAACACCATCATGCTCTCTCCTCTTGCCCATCAGAGAAGACATGAAGAAATGGAAGGCTCTGCAGATTTTCACATTTTCTATCACCTCATGGAAGCCTGAAGAGTACAACCTCTGTGTGGTGCGACCCAGCATCAGCATCAATTGGTTTGTACAGACTAATCTTAAAATAATTTCTATCATCCATCAGCAACACAACCAATCATTACTTCTGAGCAAAAGAGTGAATTCTGTGGTCCTACCACTGCAAATGATTTCAGCACAAAAACATCTTTTTCATTAAATGGAAGCATGACATTGGACAGAAGGAAACCCAAAGGATCACAATGAGTTAACTTAGTCTACCGCGTAAAAAAGTCTCATAATTCAGTTATCCAAGCTGAGTCCAACCACAACATCACAAAACAATTGACCTTCTAGCTAGCTGGTGAAGCTCTAATCCATTAGCATGTAGGACACAGCTTGAAGATGGAGCTAAAATGTAATTATTAGCAGTGTGTATATGCATACATATATCCACAGACACATAAAAATAATCACTTCAGTTTATTACACAATGATATTGATCCCTAGGCAGCTAGACAACATGAACTGATGCACTGTTCCCAGCTATTAACAGTGCACTTTGTGGATCATTGCATGCTGAGCACAGAGCTGGATTCATCTCCAGCACAGCTCCACTGCTGCCATTCCTGTCCCCCAGCAACAATCCAGCCTGATTCACCATCCCCTTCATTGTTCTACTCTATTATAGAAACTCAGAATGAGTCCTGTGAAAACTACTCTGACTGTGATGAACAACCACATTACTTCACTGGAATAATTTAAAAGATTTGCTAGATTTAAACTTTATATTAGTGCCTCTGTTGTGAAAATTATATAGAGTTCAGATTGACTAGCAGTCCAAGGAAAACTGCCAAAATCTGATGTTCACTTGTAACATCAGAGAAAAGCCAGTAATTGTCTTCCTACTGCAGAATAGTAAACATTATTATATCTACAGCTTCAGGATCATTAAGCAGAAGCATGTGTAGTGACAAACAGAAACAGAAAGTGCAAAAAAGATTCACACAAAAGCTCCTGAGAACGAGACCTGGGAGCTGCCAGGAGACAACCAGGGTCAGCCAAAACACAGAAAGCTCTTTCTTACTCAGACAGAAATCGCCCATCTGACCAAAAAATAATAAAATATAATAAAAGCTCCTATGTGGCCCCATCTACACTTTCCAATCACGATATGGGGAGGCAGAAATTTGTCGGTTCCCTTCAAATGCAGGATGTCCTCTCCCTAGGAAATAGCCAATAAATAATTGTCACACACAGAAAAAAACATAGCCTCATTTAATTGAGGAGGAATTAAAGATCAGAAATTGTCTGCAATCTAAAACCAAAGATAGACCTCAATGTTTTGATTGCCAGACTGATTTTGAAAACCACACCTAAGTTACTTGCACAAGTCAAACAGAGGGTCAGTAAAAGAATCAGCACCTAATCCATCAGGGCATAATGCTCTCCATAGCAGCTTCTGAAGCCAAGTTACATTTCTTTATGTATAAAATGAAAGCTGCAGTTTTGAGCAAAGATGAAGTAACTGTTAAAGAACACATTACAAAAACACTATTCACCCATGATCTTGTTAGGAATTAGGAGAGCTGATGATCAGATAGGAAAGAAGAGCTATCAGTGCAGCAGGAGCAGCTTTCCAGAAGACGTCACCTCCTTTGCCACCAAAGCCATTTGGAAAGCAAAGCAGCTGTGTTCTATTTTATAGTGGTTACAGAGCCACTAAAATACAATAGCAATAAAACCACATTTAGCAACACTAGCTGTATTTAAAAAATACAGCAATGTAGATGGTGACATTTTAGTCATACTGCCATTTGCTTCCACTTTCATTCAAAATCACAACTTGCCCTAGTTTATAACAATCACAGTACAAATTATTCCTGCCAAACCACTGTAATTCACAGTTTTAACATCAAACCAAATCCTTTTTTTTCTGTGTAGCATGTCCATAAACATATATACACAAATACCAATGCATAATCTCTGTATCTGATCACTTCTAGGATTGAATAAATAAGAACTAGAAATAATTTTAAATATTGGTAATAATTAATCAATTTCTATATAGGATATAACAAATTCTAAAACTACAGATTAATTTATTTTCAAGAAATACTATTCCCAGTCTTCAAATAGTCTTTTATTAAGTTTTTCTCCTAGAAAATATATTTCTGAGAACATTAAAGCATATCATAGAATCTTCTGGGTTGGAAGGTCCCTTAAAGACAATTTAGTTCCTTCCCCCCCTGCCATGGGCAGGAACACCTTCCACAATCCCAGGTTGCTCCAAGCCCTGTCCAACCTGGCCTTGAACTCCTCCTGGGATGGGGCAGCCACAGCTTCTCTGGGCACCCCGTGCCAGGCCCTTGGCAGCCTCACAGTAAACAATTTCTTCCTAATATCCAAACTAAACTGCCCTCCATCAGCTGAAAACATTCCCCCTCGTCCTGTCACTCCAGGCCCTTGTGAAAGACTTTGCAAAGAATAATGAGACAGGTAAAACTACAGCTCAATCCTACAACATCGTTATTTCCACAGCAAATAATAAGCCTCAATAAACATACTATTAATACAAAGATCTTTTGTTATTCTAGTGTATACCCATCCAAGGTTTCGAGAAAACAATTTTGATTTCTGATGATTGTGGCATACACATTTATGGCTCAAACTCTAGTACAGAACTCGTGGCATTTTACATGCAAGTGCAGGTATTCAGAACACACAATTCTATACATCTGAAAGTATAAAAATAGTGAGGATCACAGAGAGAAGCCCTGTCACAGCAAGAATAAAGCACAAGAGCACAGAAGTCTAGTTATCCAAAACTGCAGCTCACCAAGACCCAGTTGTGCGCAAAGAACACCTACAAATGCCAAACTTGCAGCACCTACAAATGCCAAACTTGCAGCACCTACAAATGCCAAACTCGCAGCACCTACAAACGCCAAACTTGCAGCACCTACAAACGCCAAACTTGCAGCACCTACAAACGCCAAACTCGCAGCACCTGCAAACGCCAAACTTGCAACACCTACAAATGCCAAACTTGCAGCACCTACAAACGCCAAACTCGTAGCACCTACAAATGCCAAACTTGCAGCACCTACAAACGCCAAACTCGCAGCACCTACAAATGCCAAACTCGCAGCACCTACAAACGCCAATCTTGCAGCACCTACAAACGCCAAACTCGCAGCACCTGCAAACGCCAAACTTGCAACACCTACAAATGCCAAACTCGCAGCACCTGCAAACGCCAAACTTGCAACACCTACAAATGCCAAACTTGCAGCACCTACAAACGCCAAACTCGTAGCACCTACAAATGCCAAACTTGCAGCACCTACAAACGCCAAACTCGCAGCACCTACAAATGCCAAACTCGCAGCACCTACAAACGCCAATCTTGCAGCACCTACAAACGCCAAACTCGCAGCACCTGCAAACGCCAAACTTGCAACACCTACAAATGCCAAACTTGCAGCACCTACAAACGCCAAACTCGCAGCACCTACAAATGCCAAACTCGCAGCACCTACAAACGCCAAACTCGCAGCACCTACAAACGCCAAACTCGCAGCACCTACAAACGCCAAACTCGCAGCACCTACAAACGCCAAACTCGCAGCACCTACAAATGCCAAACTCGCAGCACCTACAAATGCCAAACTCGCAGCACCTACAAATGCCAAACTTGCCGCTCAGGTGCAAATGCAGCTGAGGGGGAGGCAGAGGCAGGACCACACCACGGGCACAAGTACACAACCCAACCCCACCTGGGCCATCAGCAATGCAGCTCCTGTCCCACAGCACAGACAGGGACCCAAAGCTCTCCTGGCCCAGGCCAGTGAACATTGCACCCTCGATGCTCTCCCAGAACGCTGCCGAGCGCGAGGCTGCCCTTTGAACAATTCCAGTTTCTCACAGAAATGTTACAAAGGCTCATATCAACGCAGCTCAGATCTCAGCCGGCTCACGCAAGGGTTAAAAACAGAAAGTGCTATCCACTGGTTTGCTCTGATGTTCCTGCAGATATTGTCACTGGATGTATCCTCAGAAGAATTCTATTCAACACCTCTGTCTTTAAGTACAAAGCTGTAGGCTGTAGCAGCTTTAGGAAACATAAGTATCCTTTTTTCTGCTGCACAGTATCTGTGTGTGAAATTCTCTAAAGGGGTTTAAGTATTTACCCTGAACACTATCAGACAGTTTCTAAAATTTTCCTTATCCTGTTGCAGAAACACTTCAAAGAGAATCATAAACACAGTCTTTTGTGCTTTCAGCACACATGTTGTTTTGGAAGCTTAAGTCTGAATTCCCTCAGAATTGTAAATAATTTTTTTCCTCAAAGATGTGCAATACAACTTTACTTTTTTTTTTTCTTTTTACAGTTTCATTGTGATTCTACTACAGGCAATGCTCAATCTTTTCTCCCATTTCTGACAGCTAAAAATATTGGGGTCATAGAAATTATTGCCAGAAAAAAAAAAAAAAAGAAAAAGAAAAAAAAAGGAAAAAAAAGTCTCCAGGATCAGGTTTTGTTGTTGCTGTTTAAGATAAAAGATACATTTCCAGAAACATCTGACTTCCAGTGTACACAAAATATAATCTGCCAAAAATACATTTATTTAAAGGCTCTGGCCTAAACAGATAAGGAGAGCCCCAAAAGACAATAATTATGGGTAAAATTTGGGTTTTGGAGCTGCCATGTTGTTCCTGCATTTCACAGCTCATTAGGCAAATCCCATCACCCATGGCCACATGGCCCTCCAATAAAGTGTGACACTGCAATATCTGAGCACCATGGGAAAACCAGAAGAGAAATTAAAATAATTCCTCAGAGTTCCTGGAATTTTGGCTGACAAGGTCAAACCAATTCAAGTGTCAGTTAAGTTGCTATGCAATTTCTGAAAGAAGCTAAACAACCAACCAGCCTGTTTGTGATCCTATTATCTATTTTTTTAAAAATAATTGGTTAGTTGTTTAAAATGCCAAAGTCTACAAAAGCTGGGAGAATTCCTTGTAAAAGCATATTTTTTCTTAGAGCTTTTCATGGTTATCTGGGAACTGAAATGCTCTTGATTTAAATACATATTTAAACCCTTGCTTTAATTTGGGAGAAAAAAAAATGGCTCTGGGCTGAGATTTTGTAGCTCAAGTTTCAGTGTAGACTCAATTCTAACTGTCAGGCTGTAAGCCCCTGACAATAGTGGCTTATAGCTGAAACTACTTCATATATAGCAATAGGAGCAAATAATGAAACAGACCTCAAAAAGGAAAGAAAAATAATTTTACAAAAAAATAGCCTTGCTCTCTGATTTCAATTCAGTTGTGCAAACTGATAAAAAACCTGTTATTGAGAATAACAGTAATAATGAGACTAAAGATAATTTTTAAAAAGTTTTACGGATCAAGATGAAAGTTGTGCAGAAAGATACCAGCCTGCATGAAATGCCACTTTGATCATTCTGCTTACACCGAGTGTGCACACTTCTGCTTTTGCACTACCACAAACTAAAAGGTGTGCAGCATGTCATGATCCTCAGCTCTGTTATCAACGCCAAAAAATTAAACAAATGGTGCAACAACTACTTGTGCTTCAGTTATCCCATTAAGAAATTACTTCCTCAAGATCTATGTTTCATTCCTTTAAGTAGTGAAGCAGCTGTGCTGTTAAATGCAGCTCCAAGTCACTCACACTTTTCTCTACATTTCAGTTCCACGCTCTCTTCTCTTGCCAAATTCCTGCATAAATAGGTGGGATTAAATGGAGCCTAGTCTACCAAACATAATTATATATGTTGTGATTTTATACTGCAATGAAATTGATACATTTTAATAATGCCAGTCTTGGCTCTTTCCCACTAAAGTCAATAAAGGTTATTAAGGCCAACTGCCATATAAATACATTGCTACATTGCTAAATGGACTGTCAAAGCAGGAAATACAATTCACACCATATAGCACTGTAAGGCCCTTTTTTATTCTTTAAGGAGCACTAGATAAGTTTAAAAAAGCCTTCAAAAATTCAACATGCAAGTGTAGCCATATATGTTTACTTTTCATTCCACAAACAAAAATATTGATTTACATTTACAAACAAAAATTGATTTACATTTTACTTTTCTCATGTGAATGAATCTAAAACAAAATAACCAAAAAAAAGACTGTTGGACTTCTGCATTTCTTACAGATTTGGTGCGGTGGTTACAGATTTTCATAGCTAAAATAAATGTCAGATTGCAAGGTTTGCATGATATCAGACCCTGAGAGACAAATTGTCTCTCCACTGAATCTCAGAACAGCTACAGCAAGACTTGCTCACATCACATGAGATTTCAGCTTTTCAGACTTCTCTTTACCCAGAAAGCAAAGCCTGTACGGTCTTTTTTCAAATGGTAACTCTCCCTTTGAATTCTGCAAGCATTTATCCTGATGTTGCAGGCGATAACGTGTTAATCTTGGATGACTTTTAAAAAAAAAAACCTTCCAACATATGAATAGCCTTCATATTTTCAAGGGAGGGGGAGAAAAAAAGGAAGATTGGTTAAACTGCTTCAGATTTAATGGCTCATAAATTCATGAGGTAATATTGTGGGAAATGTGATGTTTTATCAGAATGTCATTCAAATGAAAGGTTTAACATTTACATCACAAGAGTGAGCTCTAAGTAAAACTATCCTCAGGGAAAGAAATGCCAGGAATAAACATTATGATAAAATTGTGTGCTTGCTATAATGTACAAAAATATTTAATAAAGCCCACAGGTTTGGGCTAAACTTCTTGCAATATCATACTCAGCCGTGACAGAGGAGTAATTATAATTAGCAGAATCAGAGATAAAGAAAAAAAGAAAGTTTCAAAAATTATTAAACAAGGGGAAAGCCTAAAAAAACACACATAATATCCCTGAGACTGACTTTTGTATCACTCTAGACACATATATAAAAAAGCTACGTCAACAGTTGCTCAGCTCACACACAAAGGAAGAATACACGCTTAAATATTTTCTTTTAAGAAAAAATTCCTTGTAAGCAGCAAAATCCTTCCAAAACAAGAACAACAACACTGAGACGTTTTACTTTTAACATTTTAAATTATTATCGCTCTCTTTTTAAAAAAATTTTTTAAAGAATTATCCAGCTAAAGTTACAAATTTGGAGGAAAACAAACAAACCAACCCATCGACTGCGGACTACCGGGTGCCTTCAAAAACACCCTTTTGATTTAACTTAGCCGTGGAAGCTGAGCACGCACGGAAACAGCGCACTCTTAATGGCAAATCGCCGCAGAGTTGGTTAAGCCGGGTCGGTTTCCCGTGCGATGGGGCGGCAGGGATGGGCCCGGGGCAGCACCAGGGACCGCTCTCGCTGCGGGCGCCGCAATCGCGGGCCGGGAGCGCCGGAGCGCGGCCCCACATTGCCCCCTGGCGGCCGCCGCGCGAACCGCGCCCGCTGCGCCCAGAGCCGCCCCCGCGCCCCGAGCGCGCCCCGAGTTTGCAGACAGACAGTCCCAATTAACATTCCCCTCTGTCTCCTCCAATAGCCGAAATTAATTGTGATTAATATGTTATAAGTCATAAAACATTAAAGCGATTCTTAAAATATAAATTAGAAGCAGCTTCTGTCTTGGCCCAAGCTTGGGGTTGCTGATAAATATCATCCCGAGGCTTGTTGAAAGGAGATACACTGACGCCACCATGTTTCTAATTAGAGACACATGGCAATGTCACACCAATTGCAGAAAACCTAGCCCTTGAGAGTTCCAGAGTTTGCTGTTTTTCCATGTTTTCAACACACAATGGATATAAAATATCAAACATTCTTGTCTCTACCTCATCTAAGCCTGTGTTACAAGAGAGTAAGTTGTCATTTGAAAGAAAAACAAACCAAAAGATTTTTTTTAAATTATAAGGGTCGTTCAAGAATGTGAGCACATAAGAACATCAAAAAAAAGGGAAAAAAATAAAACCCAAACACATAAGCAAGTTATATTTTCTCTCCTTTTGTAGGGAAATTCAATGTTCAGTGATTTCTTGTGGCAATTGATTCCACAATTGCAATGTCCACTTTTCTGGGCGTGTTTTCCGAGTCTGAACCAGGCACTGCTGGGGCAGCTCACACTGCACGGGAGCAGCTGAGCCACAGCTTTTCCTGTCAGACCCAAGGTTCTTGCTGCACCTCAAACACAGCCTGACACAAATGGCACTCAGCATCCTCGGCTGCAGTACAAACCCTTCCAAGCCAGTACAGGCAAACTGAGGCCAGTTTATGCTGCGGCCAGCAGAAATGACCAAGGAGCAGCTTCTGATGCAGATGGATGGAGAGGAGGACAGTGGGTTTGCCAGCACAGCCCCTTCTGAGTGCAAACACAAAACCAGGCAAATTGGCAACTGCTCTGGAACTGTGACAGCACAGGCTCTCACCTGAGGCTCTACATGGACAGCAGCAACAGGATAAGACTGCTTGGCACTGAATCCCTTTTCAAAGAATGCACAATGTATTTGAAGCACCCAGAAGTCATTATTACATTTATTCTTGACATAATCCCCTCTTGCAGGTTCTGGCTTTGCTCTCAGAGTGCAGGTGGGCCACAGACAGTTGTACTTCCAGACGACCAATTCTGTTCTCAGCTTTCTCAGGCACTTGCACCACTGTTGTCACTGCAGAGGTGTCTGTCAGGGTGTTGTACAAAAGAGCTGACAGTGCACAGCATTGCAATATATGGCTGTCATCTTGTGAGGCTCTAAAAGGCTCATATGAGGCTTTTATGAGGCTTTCAAACTTTCAAAACAAGCAAAGTCAAGAACTAACTGAAATCCTGGGGTTTTGGATCTGATTTTGCTCACATTTTTTCTGGCTACTGGGGGATAAAAGTAAGAGGAGACAGTGAAAGGCTGACATTGATTCTGCTTCTCATATGTTCTGAATAAAGTCTAAAACCCTTTACTAGAGTACAATTAAAAACATAATTGTGAGTGCTCTCAGAATTAGGCCCTAGAGGCTTTAAACTTTAAAACCAGTACTTACCATAATCTCCATTTTTCTCCAAAATTCTTCCAATTTAGCCATAGGCTTAAGCCACCAATCAGTGCACTTCAAATACCTCTTGCCTTGGAACCAAAACTGCCTAAGCCACTCAAATTCAACCTGCAAGATAAAAACATGGTACCGTAAACATCCACAGGCCTTATCTGGGGCAGGAATGGGGCAATGCAAGAATCCAGCTCTACCTGAACAGTCCCATAGGAAAGGAGTCAGTGACCAAAGCATGTCACTGCTAAACACACCCTTACTGTTCATCCCTAAATACACCCAGCTGTTTATTCCTATTTCACATCCATTTGTGACCTGAGCTACTCTCTTCAAACCCAGAGAGGTGCAAAACTCAACTGGACTTTTTTTCCCCCGTTTTTTTACATGGTGTTCATGTACAACAAACATTAAAAATTCCAGCCAAATATGCACCAACTCTGGCTCATTGTGGTTAACACTGTGGGTTTCAAATTGTTCCAGCCACAGGAGAGGGAAAAACACTTGCAGTAATAACACTGCTAGAATGGAGCCCAGTTGCTCTGGAACGAGAGGGTGGCACAAGGAATCACAGCCTCCCATCCTGCAGCAGACAGCTCAGTGAGCAAAGATGCTGCTTTTCCCTAACAGTAATCCATAGTCCTGGTCTTCAGAATTCCATATTTATCTTTGTTGTGGTAGTTACGTTTCACACTGAGTTCAAAGCTGCTTTAATCATTATTTTGTACCACAAAGAAGATTTGTTTATCCCTGCTCAGCTCTGAAGATGCAAACAAAGACAACCAACCAAGGTGAGAGAATAAAGAAACTGCCCAAAGCTGTCACCTAACACTCCCTCTCCTGCAAGAGAAAACTGAACAGCTACAGAAACCTGAAAGTGGTCCAGTTGACATTAACTACAGGTTTGGTCCATGCATTGAAGATTACAATAAAAAATATTTACATTTTCAGTGCATAAAAAGAATATTATAGTAAAATATAGCATGATTAGTTGGCAGAGACAGATTTTAAAATGTCTTTTAAAAATCTTGACTGCTAGCCAGTGACTTTTTAGCACAGAAGTTTGATGACATCCTTCCTAAAAAAAAGCTGAAGGAAACTTTGTTTCCTCTATAATATTAATGAGGTATGAAGGATCCAGTTATGGTTTGGTATAAAAAAAAAAACAAAACAACAAAACCAGTGTATGCAGTTTTGGAAAAGCTGAGCATATCATTCTTCAGTTAGAATTTTAAGAACTGTTTTTTTTCCTTTCTTCACTTCTTTTTGAGTTTTTTGGCCTCTATTATGCACTGTCTGGCAAACAGGTTGCATGAAATTAATCACAAGGCCATTAATCAATGAAAAAAATTTTTTTATTAAAATCAATCTTAAAATAAGACTCATCATACATCTAGTTCAGTCAATCTGATTTTTACCTAGTCATATTGATTTGTTGCAATAATCTATGTAATTTCACTCTAATTGCAGTCTGGCACATTGGCCAAAATTTAAATGTATCTTGATCCCATAGAAAATATATATAATTTGACACAAAAGAGTAGTTTTGGGGTCTAAGGCATAAAATAGAGCAACAAGCTAGTTCATTTTCTGCAGGATTAGCTGGTCTCATCAGAGGTCAGTGTGTACCTAATTGCAGCAAAGGCTGTTTAATGATGTGGACTGACACCTCACACAGCTATCAAACTCTGCTCTGCATTCATCCCACAGCATCTCTGTGCAGCTCTAACCTGGGTTAATAAATTGGGGCTGGGGAGAAAATGTTCCACCCTCCAAGCTGGCCACTAAACTGCTTGACAAGTGTCTGCTCTGAGCTATGACCTCTGAACAGATAACTGTTGATTCTGAGACAGAAAATTATCTTGGTGAGGCAAGGGTGACATGATTTCTCTTCTGTAATAACTTCTCTCTGTAGCAGGAACTCACTTCTCTTGGCCTGTCTCCTTCTGCTGTACCACCAAAAAACCTCAACAATAAATACTGGAGAGACACAAAATGCTCATTTCTAGCCCTACTGGAATGGAAGTTAGAGAACATTCATCTTGTGCGACAAAACTCTCAGGTTAACAGCTCTTGGATTTTAAAACTGGAGACTCCCATACATGTGAACTAACTTCAGTTATCATTAGAAAGTATTTTACATGACTGAAGATGACAGAGCTTATATTTACACATAAAAATATACAGGCTGAGTGTCTGAGGAATAATTTTCATCTTCTAATTTATTTTCACTTATGACTTACATCTGTGCAAGTCAGCTCAGAATCAGGCCTCATGTGCCTACTCTCAACATATTTTCAAGTTTTCCTTTAAGCAATGATTAAAGGCCAATTTTAGGCTGTTGTCAATACTGGGTAGTAAAAGGCCAACAGTAGCATTTGACATTTTGTGAGGCAATGCTCCTCAGCCAATTATTGAAAAGTACTGGTTGTTCAATGCCACACATGTGGGTGATCTCTATTTCCTCTCTGCCATACCAGTAGCCACCAATCATGCTGTGAGCTCACTGTAATGTGCTAAAACAAACCAACCAACCTTCGTTTGGCTGCCTGCACCTCTCCCTTCTCACCCATGACCTCAGTGTCTGACACCACATCCCTTCAACTCACCCAGCCCGGGTCTCTGCCTCCCCATGCATTCTCCAAGCTCAATTTATCTCCTGCTGCCATAAAAACAGATTTGCTGCAGGCAAAAGTGACTGTGCCTCACAAGCAACAGGGCAACCAATTCAGTCTCTAGTTTTAATCATGCTAATCAAGATCTGATTATCACAGCTAAGCACACTCCCTGATGTGAACAAACCCCTACTTTTCCAATTTAAGATCCTAGTTTGAAACCTGCCATATTTTCCACAAAATCCCATGACATAAAACTACCTCTGGTGTTTTACTACACTGAGAACATCTGAATATTGGTTTGGTGATGGCAAATACAGAAGCCTTGAAAGTACCTCACACCTACGTGAACTATTAGTAGATTTTGCATTAGTCAGAGCAAGAAAAATTTTCTTTGCAATGTGAAGAACAGGCTGGTGAAGATCTTTTCTGCAGATTTATTCTTATATGTATGAGCATTTACATTGTCTGTTGAGGAGTATTTAGTTCCTTTGACAGGAATTCAGTTGCCAGTGGTTTCCCCAGGTGCCCTGTAGCTGTTTGGGATGTCTTCAGCAGCTGTACATGTTCAGCAAAGCCAAGCAGGAGGAGGAAGAGGTTCCCATTCAGAGAACTGTGCAAGACCATTTCTTTTGGGATAAACTATTCCTGACCAAACAACAACCTGGCTGTGCCTGTGTGTGAGCTGTCAGGCTATTGTCCTGTAACTGCATCTGCTCACCCTCCTACCCCCTGCCACTGCAGAGCTAGTGCAGACTGCCAGGCCATGAGCTGCACAGACAAACTGCACTGAGCACCCTTAATTGAGGTTATCTTTACTTACTCTTTACTACAAAGTACACACTGGGAGTGAAGTGACTCACACATCTAACACACAGCACATACCTTGCAATTACTCAGATATTCCTTTGAAGGCTGTTTTAGTGAGGGAGACCATGACAACAAAGCTAGGTTTAATTTAAACTTCCACCTGGCTGCCCACCAGAGATGCTAAAATCCTCCTCAGGTTAGCATCTCACTTTTTCAACAGGAATACCTCTGTCAAGGCATCCAAGACAGGGCCCTGAAAAATGAACTCTGGGAAATCTAACATCAAGTAAGGACATCCCCCAGATACTCTTTCAGAGGTTTCTCTGCCCACCAAAAAACTGGGGAAAAATGAAGTCTCCACCTATGCTTCAGAACCTCAGTTCAAACACACTTTATCAGCACAGCAAGTCAATTTTCCTGCCCAGGAGTACAAAAGTGAAGGCACAGAACCATTCCTCATTCTTTCAGACCTGCTCTTAGGCTTTTTCCCTGGAGCAGACACAGATAATTCATCCAGGCCTCATTTGGCAGAGCAGTTAATTTCAGCACAGTCTGTGAATCTGCTAAACTAGTAGATTTTAGCTTGGTACTGTGATGGTTCTGTTCTAGTTAATGTTCTCTGATGATTGCTTTGGAGGTAGCAACAAGGGGGTAAAAAGAATGAACCCGTAGCATTTCAGGAAGATAAGGAACCAAGAAGAATGGCTCTTTATAAGAGTTAAAACTGAAGAACTTCAATTATGACAATATTTAAAAATAAAATATCATCACCTCTAGATACTGTCTCATTTCAAGCTCATGATCTCTGGTTCAGAGGAAGAAAAAAAAATCCAAGGAGCTTTATGAATAGCACAGAAAGCTGTATAACAGAAATACAGAGGCAAAATTGGGAAACTGGGAGAACTGGCAGTTCTTTAATCCTATGGAGATTTGGATTTTAGTGCTCTTTTGATTTTGCATTAAAAATTGCTTAAAAACTAAGAGAGTTAAATAAAAGGCTCATTTTCATCAGTTTGATTCTTTTAAGAAACAACAGTCTTTTGTTCTTCCATCTGCCTCATAAAGTTTCAACCTAAAACCTGTATTAGTGCCTGAAAAGACAAAGATTTACTATACAACAAGGTAGGAAGCTTTTATATACAAGAAAAGTTGTATTAGTTTCACAAGTCTTTATATTTTCAGCTCATTGATGTTTGAAAAAAAAATTAGGCATTTACCACAGAGATAACCCCTAGAAATTTTGTCTACTTGTGCAGCAATAAATGAAATTTAAATAGCAGTCTAATAGCAGTGAAGATTTGACCTTGGGATAAAAAATTAAGGGAAAAAAAAGAAAATAATAGTAAAATAGGTGGATGGGTTGTCTCTTTTCAAATTAAATATAGATCCAGTGTGTCTGCTAAGTGCACAATAAGTACAAGTTAAACAAGGATTGCTGTTACAGTGTATCCCATATGTGTAACAGGAAACATCCCTGTATGTCACACTGCAAAATTATTCAGGTGACTGCAAACACCAGGGGCTACTCTCTCACCTGATGTAAACAGCACATGGCTTTGATGTTAAAGGACCCGTGCAAATTTATCCCAGCTGTGCCTGTGGCCCTTGCTGTGCAAACCACATATGCGTGTAGTTTTATGGACTGAGCCTGATTAATGTTTTGTAAACCCCTGCATGCATCAGACTCCTTTCAATTGCCCCAGGAGCTGTTTTGGTAAAAGTCAAGGGCGTGAATCTTTTGCCAACACTATGCTCCATTTTACCAGCTGTAAACACAATACAGATCAAAATGTGTTCTACAAAGTTTTAGTAGCACTACACAATATTGTATTCCTCAGCAGACAGAAATTTAAACATTTAACATGAATTCTAATTTGAGTGCAAATGACCTTTGTACAGCTTCTAATTTATCTTAGTAGAAATACAGCACAGCTCCGAGCAAGAAAGCACTTCCAGCTTCAGTGGAATCCTGCCCAAGTGCATTAATACACTTGCATCTTTTGTAGCACTAAATGACCTGCTTAAATATGTTCCTCACAATTATTTCCACTGTATTTTCTTCAGAACATACTTTAGAGCCCGCATTCACAATTGTGCCACACATGGCATTATGCAAAAGCCTGGTTCAACAGAAACCAGGGAGGAATAACTGAAAAAAATCTACCTGCTCCTTTCCCTCTAATCCCTTCTCTCTTCCTTTCTGTTAGAGAAGTGCCAGAGTAGTCTGTTTGACCATCACACTGTCAGTTCTGGTGCAGTATTTTGTGAAACTTCTCTCACTTTACCAGCAGAGGGATCTTAAGAAGGAAAAATGAAAACTTCCAGGATAATCCCAATTACTGTACCCAGGTAAAAAAGTCATAAAAGCCACATTGCAAACTCATAAAAAGCAACGCCTTGTAAGCAGCTGAACACACTTAATTGCCATTAATTCCATGAGACTGCTGAGACCTGGCTGAAGTATTTTCAGTGTAGATGATCTCACCTCATTATGTATTTCTTCTGCTTGCTTCACCACTGCAGCTTCCAGTGATTTCAAAGACAAAACCATTGAATCAGAATCAGTCTGCAAATTCTGGAGTGCCAGTTCACACTGTCCAAGTATGTATTCCAATGTTCCTCTTGAACACTATAAAGATACAATAAAAACCTCAGAAAATTTCTATTTCTCAACTGGATTTCATCAGCAATCCACGAGGTGTGGTGCAGCACATTCACAATTCACATCTGCTAAGCCTAGCTGGGAGTTAAGGCCAACTACCAATACAGAACCAACTGTACCTCAATCAAAAATAAACAGCAGCAGTTAATGCAAAGAGTTTGAGTCATAAGGATGACATGAAGCACAATTCTGATGAGACACCAGGGTGCTGCATAGCTGGCACCAGGATATTGGCTTTGCAAGGGACCAAGCAGTGAAATGGTTTTGGTACTTACATCTGCCACCCTGTGAGTGGAGCTGAACCGAGGGGACAAACCAGCCAGAACACAGTGCTGATGGGTCATATTGAGATCATCTAGGGACAGATTAAAAAACCTTAAGTACAGGGAAAAATGATACTTAATAAAAGTTAATCTGGTTGAATATGAATCAAATACATTTTTCACACTTTTCTTGCTTTAGTGCTTAGGGAATCCAGTCACATAGCTCCAATGTTTTGCAGAGCACAGTAACTATTTACTATAAAAGAGTCAGAAATATTTCTACTTACACTAGCTTTCTCCTATACAGTTTAGAAGTGGCATTTTCCTACCTCTCATAGGGAAAGTTTGCCTAAACAAATTAATTCCTCCAAAGCTGAGGAGACTAAGTCTAAACTACTGAGGAGACTAAAGAAACTACTTGGAAGTTACAATCTCTTTTCCCAAAATCACTAAAAATGCTCAAAGTTCTTGAAAACAAAATGCTACCAAAACAAAACAAAATAACTTATGAAAAAACTATTTCCTATAGACACGTATTAGGATAAATTGCACAGAACCCAGTCTTGCAAGGACCACAGAATATTATCATCTCTGGACTTCACAATATTTAAATACCACAATGACTTTCAAGAAGAATTGTGTCATAAAACAAACCGCTTCCACTACCCCTTTCAGTGCCCATTCCTTGTGGCTGTATATAGCAAACATAGAATTAGACTTATGACATTTTGATTTTCACCTTTATTCAAGCCCTTGGCATAACTTTCATTGTAGAGTTGCACCTTGGAATTGCTTCAAACTGTCTCTGATCCTTTATGAATCTCAGAAAGAAGCCTGTAATCTTAATTTAAGAGTTGACAAAAAATCTGAAACTCCAATTGTACAAAAATAGTTGAAGTTTCATTGATTGTCTGCCTCAAAACACATTAAAAAATACATTTTAGGTTGTAAAAGATTGTGGCAAAGATTTGCTTTCTTTTTCTCCTAAATATATATTAACTGAAAAGAAAAATCACTCTTTGTAAATTGGCCATTGTCCATCTGGCATTAAAAGCTTTTATTCAGATACAGAACACTAGACCCAGAATGCTATTTTGGTTCTAGAGCCAAACCAAAGCTGTTTCATTCCTTGGTCACCCACGTTGGAAGCACCACAGTGCTCTTGTAGGGTTCAGTAAAAAACAACTCTTGAGGAGTCAGCCTCAGTGTTGCATGACTAAGCACTGACCCTTAGGTCTGCAAAAGCAAAACAGAGACTGCAGTACAGAATGCAGGGTGTTATTCTCTAGATGGGACCCCCCTATCAATAAACCTCCTCAATGATTTTCCTGTTCCTAGCCAATCCTTAAAGAGTTGGAGGCTAAAGGTGCTAAATTTATTAACTGGAGGTAAAGTATTTCCCAGGAAAAAACAAACCACAAGATAAAATGGCTCCCAGAATTACCAACAGGATTTATATAGTCTTTTCTGTCTTCTCTAAAGTGTTCCTCATGAACTTTTTAGACAGTAGTCTCTTATCTATTTCAAGGGTACAGTGGTGTTTAAAGCACTGGAAAATCTTTGATACTCTTATCACCACAAATATCTACAAGAAAAAGTGAAATGGAATGGACTTTTGCTAATTAATTTTCTTCACTAACAAACAAGAAAAACGTGCACAAATAAAAACAAATTAAAAGTCTAAAAACTAGAAAAATAATAAATTTAAAAGAAATATGTCAGAGTTTGCAAACTTCACGGTCAAAGTTTGGTAATGACAAATACACTTCTGGAGTTCTAAGTCTTAATAGTAGGACATATACCATTTGGATTAAATGTGGAGTCAAAAAAAAGGAGGGGGTGAAAAGCTCCAACACATTCAAGATGCTAGAGAGCAAAGAGGGTTCAAGTTAGTTTGTGAAAATAGAAGCAGATTAAAGATCTAGAAATAGTTTAATGAGTCACTTTATACATGTGGAAGTGTTTCCATTAAATACTTATCTTCAACCACAAGCCAACCTCTGCAATGTGTGCAACCTACTTCTGGTTGGTTATGAAAATAATTTTTTGATGCTTCTCAAACTATAATTTGCTGGGGGTGGGGAGTGGTATAAGATTCAAAGTTCATCTTCATGCTGTTTTAAAACCCTAACCTTCAAGCTAAGAGCTTGATCTATGGGAAACAGCTGCAGAAAAGTAAATCTGCCTTTGAAAGAGTCCAGAATGTATTTTTGTTAAGTATGGTTTGAAGTCATGGTAGGAAAATTAGTGAAAATTGTAAATCTGCTTGCAAATCTGGTCATGTCTAACTCAAAGATTAGGGAAAAAATTCCAATTTAATAGTAGGACCATGACAAGCCTAGTTAAGCATGCTCTAGGACAGAGCCGATGGGGCCCTGTGCTCACCTCCACGCGTTTTGGATTTATTGCATGCACCAACACGTTTCATATTAGACACCCCTTGGCTGTGTACTTGAGACAGCAGGGTTCAGTGTGCACTTCCTCTGCAGACCAATATATTATTCTAAATTGAGCTAAAGTGTTTCCGTTTCATGAGTGATATAAAGTTTAGATTTGAATTTTTAGGCAGCAGACTTGCAGCCATTCACCAGACTTTTTTCTTCATATTAAGAAAAGCCTAAAAAATTATTTAGCAATATGTCTTACTGAAAGTAATTTTGAATTTTTGTTGGTTTTGCTTAATAAAATGAATTTATGTTATTGTAATAGCTTAAAAAAAGAATGGAGGTGATCACCTTATGTTCAGTATTAACATACATCTAAATTACGGCTCATGATTTCATCTAAAGAAGGCTGCTGAGAAGGAAGATGTAAATTTAAATTGTAAGACATTTTACTTAGTTTCTCCCCAGAATAACAAAAAACATTTATAAAGCCAATGAAGAGAGGAACAGAAACATTATGAAATATCCACTAGAAATGCTAAAAAGACTGGGTTTTTTTGTTACTTTGCTATACCCATTGATCTTGATTTACAAGTTACTGTAATTGCACATTACTGTAAGAAATATCCAGTTACCACAGTTTCTTATATAGATTTGTGTGTACCACAGGAAATTCTAGTGGCATTACAGGTACAGGAATTGATAGGACCTGACTTTTAAATTATAAGCAACATGTTGAATGTGATGTTTCAGCATTTTCAACATTCATATAAAGCAGTAACACAACACCACTCCAACAACTGGAAGGACAGACCTACAGAGTGGCTGAGTTCTGTGCTGGGGTGGGTGAGTCAGTGGTGCTCACAACCAACCCTCCCAGTCCTATCAGTCAGTGCCTGTACAGGAACCACCACCAGCTGCAGGACTCTTCCATCTTCTGTTTTCTGGATGCCTTCCATTCTGCCACTGCTTTTAACATAATGCCAGCAAGAGGACTCTGCTTACTGAAACGAGGTTCTGGAATGCAGCATGTACAAAAGCATAAGACAAATGAACCTCCTTTTCTTTATCACTGCCCAGTTTCTTTTTTTACAGAGTTTTCATATTTTGTCTTTTAGTTGGCATCTTCAAGATACCCCCTCTTAAAAGTTAGTGCAAAAAATCTGAACAGTAAGAAATACACTGGAACTATATATGTTTCCTTATATTGTCTTTCACTCCAAGTCAAAATGATACAGGCAGTTCTGCTACACAAAGAAACCTAATAAAATGGCCATTTTGGGAATACCCTCTAAGACTATTTAGAAGAGTAATTTTTTCCCCAAGTAATTGAAAAGAAACACAAAGACTATGGAAATGCAGAAGAGATTAAAATAACACCTGGCCTACAGAGCTCAAATCTGTAGCTCTTCAAAAGTACTAATAAGAAAGTGATTTACACATCATCTTCAAAAGAATGTTTAATATATCCTTTGTTTCCATCTAAACATGCTCATGATGTTACTCATTAAATAAACTAACTTTCTGATCTACCCTTCATATAGGATCTCTGAAAATACTTTAGCCACTATATAAATTCCACTAGGGAATAAAAAACACCCTTATGATCTGGTAACTCAATCAACTACAATCGACAGTATTTTGCAATAAAAATACTAAAGTCAGTCCCCTTCTTTTATTAAATACCTTCTGAATCTCTTGGCCAGCATTGCTCTATATGCTCAAAGTTTCCAGTCAGGAAGGATTACATAAGAAGTTTACTTGATGCCCTAACTGCTATTGCACAAAAACTGATTATAATAACCTTTCTAGCAATGTTTACCTGCCACTTAAGCTTCATTTTCACTGCCCCTCTTTCCTTCTAGGCTTCTACTTCATACCCTTACAAAAAAGGGAGGCACATAAAGACCACTATGCCAAAGCATCTCACATCTTAACACCTGATCTTTCCATGTCTGAACATTCTTCAGAGCACAGTTAGTCCAGTACTTCTGCACAACACTTCCCTGATGGCAATGCAGAAGATTTGATGAGATAACTAAGAACAAGGAATGCTAGATGGTTTTTATGATGGATTATAAAAGGAATTGTTTTTAGGATATAAACTGTGAAAGGTAAAGTTCAAAAGACTTTCTGCCCATAAAGCTGGGAGTGTGACAAGTCATTCTAGGGACATTCCACAGAATGTGCCTTCCAAGTTACAGTCACATAAGCAGGGAGCTCTGCAAGTACTCTCAGTCAGGCCAACATGATGTTGTCAGAAACCTTGTTATTGTTTTTGAGTGATTTATAACAAAATTTATTTTAACAAAAATGATAACCAAAAGAAACAGGAGCCAAAAGTGAAAGCAACAGATCTTGTGTCAACAAATCTTAACAACAGTTCTCACTTCATTTCTCTCAATGGATAAACCTTAGCACATGAGCTCAGCTGCTCAAGCAAATTAACTCAGTTTAATTTTCTTTTCTTAATCCTCTATGCTTGAGACATTGAGACTCATTCTTGGAGTAAGACAGCTGTGTTCATTATGATCTTAGTATAATCCCACTGTCAGAAAACAGCATGTTTGAATGTAGACATCATAGCAGAAGGAGAGAAGTGTCATGTGTAAAACTGGTGACTAATAAAATATCCACAGATTGGCATCATGATTGAAACCTCAAGGATTGTGGTACCAGAAAACTTTAAGACATTCATTCACATCTTACATAATACAGGTGTCAATTGATAAGCCAAGCTGAGGAACAGGAACTTATTTTTTGAACATGAGAGACGCTCAGAAAAACTGCATCAATAATACAAAAAGAATCTAGAAATACAAGGATGGGACAGATAGAGCACAACTGATTGCAAGATCTGGGGAAATTCTAGTTATGGCCTGAAGACTAACTTGAACTAGTAATTCTGACTGCACAACAGACAGAAAAGGTGAAAAAAAGACTATTTCTTTCTCAGCTGTAAAGTGAAAGAAACATTAAGGAAAAAAGTTCCCAAAAATACTATGGAAGTAGGCAGAGCAGGAGGAATTGGCTCTATACTTCAGCCAGATTTCATGATTTTCTAAACAAAAAAGTCCTAACTGTAAGGAAGGTATGGTAACTTATTTTAACATAAGTGTAATTTTCTCTATTTTCAACTGACAGTTCAGCTTCTTAGTCCTTGAAAATTACCAAGCATCAAGTAGATGTCTCCTTGGTGAAGTGGCACTGCCAAGCCAGGTGTCTCTATGTCCCATGCCACCTTCAAGCCCACGTGCCACACAGCTGGGTCTCTTCCCTTCAGCTCCTGCTCGTTGCTTTCTTGTACAGATGAATCTTGAAAGAGAGAGAAAGAGATCACAGAAATGAGGGAACAGGTAAGAATCATAAATACAAAATCTGGTTTAGACTTAAAGATATACTGGTACAATCTTAATAGGCTTAAAGATTCTATAATCTCCACTTGCTATAATTATCTCCAAATTCAAAAGTATGCAACAGGTAAAAGAAAAAGAAAATATAAGATCAAGAATTTTTTTCCCACCAACTTTACCAAGATGAAAACTTTAAGTTACGTTAACTACCAAGGCTAATCAAGTCAAGGCTTGTAATGGACTTAAGGTTTTCTGAAACTCTTAAGCACATGTAAGGAGAGTTTTAGTTAAGCATCATTAATTTTTTTTTCATTACTAAAACTACAAGCATGGAAGAAAAAAAATCAAAAAATGCAGCAACACTGATATAACAATAGATAACTTTTGAAAGAATTTCAAGTCATAAACTGCCAAAACATTTTAGGAGAAATTTCATTTGTTTATGTGCTTGCTATTTCACTAAATCATAAACTGAGGCAAAGGTGAAATAATGGTTACAAAACACAGTCTAGACCAACAAAGCAAATCTTGGAACCATCTCTGTCATTCTTTCCTCAAAATTACTAGTCAAACATGCTAGATAACATGTGCAAGAGCCAATGAAGCTTCAATGCATTTGTCACAACACTTTTCTTATCATTATGCAACATGAACGTGTTGAGCTTGGGGAAAAAATAATCCACTGCACAGAAATAGTATTTAGAGCTTAATCCCTCAGAACTATTTTCATAAGCTTACTTCACTGCAGTATAAATTGAAAGATACAGTCAGCATTTATAACAAGGTATTTGGGAGCTATGGTGTAACAGTTTTACAGCTAAAGTAACAGTGCATTTTGACAGAGGAGGGATGAAGTTTTAATAAGTAGCTGGCACAGAACAGCTGAGAAGAGCTAGAAATTAACTATGCACCATGACCAACTCTTGCTTAGAACTTAGCAACTGTGTCCATTTCACTGTCTACTTGAAATGTGCTTTCACGTAATAACTTTTAAAACCTTCGTCTTAAGTAAATTCTAGAAGAAAAATATAAAGATGTATAGCTTTTTTTATAAGAGGCACACACAAAGTGTGACCACAAGCTCTCAATTTTAAAATATTCATGTCATTCATCTCACATGGTTACTGCAGGTTGTTCAGCTGGGGGCAGCCTTTAGAAAATTAGGATAATTTATTAACTATCATGTTAATGAAATATTATCTAAATTCAGGAAGCAAAGAGACAAAGCCAATTAAAGAGCCAAATCTAAATGTTCTTAAGTGACAATTCTTTCAGTCCCCAAGTTCCCTCCCTTTTCTGCTGCAGTGCTCAGACAACTGAAGCTGTGGCTCAGGAGCAGTTCTAGGCCCTTCCATCAAGGAGCACACAAATGAGAAAACAAGAGCTAGCAAATACTCAGAAAAATCAATACTAAACTCTTCAAGGCCCTTTCATATTTTCTACCCTGTTCAGATAAATTGTAACTTAATTTAAGAAAAATGTTTTCTGAAAACTGCAAATAGGATGGCTTTCAAGGCATTTTTAATGCAATACATCATGGATATTATAAAAAGAAGTAACTTTCTGGGTTAACTCTCTCTGTTATGCTGCCTTCCCATTCACTTTGGCAGCAGCACTGTTCACAATATGGCACCAATAAAATATAGAACTACAATCAGAGACAGCAATTTCAATCAAAGTTTCCTGGGGTCTCCTCATAAATCCAGCACCTTTGGAATGTGCTCGTTAAAATGACTTATTTTTTGCAGTTTGATAAATTTTTTATTGCTTAAGTACTGAGTTCAAATACAGCTCACAGTCTCCTTTTCTCTATATTCTCAATTATTGCACTTTATAATTATCAGCAGCAATTGAAACTGATTGCTCCTACCATGTTATTTTGGTAACAAATGGAAGCAAGCTGCTACTTGCTTTTAAATGCAAGCTACCCCGAAACTGAAAGAAAGGGAAAAATAGACACCTTAACATTTGTGGCATATCCTGACAAACTTTTACATAAAAAGAAGTTTTTATTAAATTCTCTGATACCTCAAGAATGATTGGATGCTGTATATTTATTGATATAATTACAGTTGCCATGTAAGTGAAAACATTTGGATGCATCTAAATCATAAGTATTTGAGAATAAATTATGTGAATAAATCATGGATCACATACCCATCACCTTAAGAACACAAATGTGTTTTGTAGTAAGCCATACAGAAATGGTCAAGTATAAAGTATTTAATGGAAGTACAACAAAACTATGTGCAGATTTGAATTCTGGTCAGCAGAGATTTACAGACTTGAGCCTGCAAGAAACCTTTAAGCTGGAATCCCAAATAAAATGGTGCAATGAAGTAAAATCTTACCACAGCATAACAATACCTCATCAAACCTGTAATTATGGTAGAACCATGAAAGAGAGAATGTAGCTGCAGAAAATTGGCCACAGCATTATGCTTTTAATGAGACAGCTCAAATTTCAGAGATGTTCCAGCACTAAGATCTGATCTTATCAGGTTTGGGTCAGGGTTAGGTTCAGAACAATATGAAACTTGTTTTCCTGGAACTACTTTGGTTATTGTTTCAGAGCGCAGAAAGTAAAAGTAGCTTTGAAAGGTTTCTTGGCTATTTGGCTCCAAAATCTTCCAGAGTTTGAGACTTTTTGATGCTCTGAAACCTAAATGATCTCTATTCAAGTCAAACTGTAATGCCAAATTATATCCTAAATGTAACCTTACATATAATTTTTTAAGAAAATAGAATCACTGCCAACACATAGCTAAGAACAAGGACTGTAAGCATTTACGTCAACATTAAATCCAACTGACCATTGTTATATTAATTTTTTACAGATTGATTGATTTTTTTCAGAATGTAAAAGAATTTGGGTACATCTTCCTGAATTAAAACATACATAAATTATCAGTGTCTTTCAATAGCAATTTATATGTGTTACATGCAAGAAGTGGAAGAAGCAGAGCATGCTTTGCTTCTCAGCAGCTGATGGGAAAGAAGTATCTACCAAAGTTATTTCCTCTACCTCATTACTGAAAAACCATAGTATAAGAGATTAAATTCTTTTAACATTTAAGTTTTTCTTGCAAACCGACATTCACGAAACCAAAAAAACATAAGATTTTGCCAACAATGTTCTTATCGATTCATGTTTGGAATGCTGTATCCACATAAATCAGGAACAAAAGCACAAAAATAAGAACAAACAATATTCTGTCATCCCTTCATTTCTGAAGGAGAGGCTGTATTTGATCAATGAGAAGATGTTTAAAAGAGACCCCACAACCCACAACAGTCTATTCAAGGGATGATTTCTTTTTAGACAACAGGGCTTCTAATATATTATTGTGAAATTTAGTGGGTCATTAAAAATTTGTGGCTTTCAGAACATAAATCAAACTGGTCAGACCCTACAAGTTAGAGCTGTGACCATTTCATGCACTTACTCATTTCTTCAAAAGTAAGATAAAAATTTCTACATACCATTTCTGTTATTTCAGCAAGTAATATTTCTGTTATATTATTGACATTAGAAATTATTCCAATCCTGCAAAAGACATCTACTCCATGGTTTTTATTCATTAAGCAGTACATAAAGAAGATTATTGTTAACTACAAAGTTAGATTGACTTCAGTGCTGAACAACTTTTCTAGTTTCAGAATTTTTTTTAATATGGTAGGGAAACATACATCTGTAGTACATCTCTATTTTTATTCCCAATTAAATGAAATAGCCATCGTTAGGCTACATGCCAGGATGCTGCTCCTAACTTCACAGAGTAAAAACATAAAAATAGCATTTTACAAAAGAAACAAGCACAAAAGGTCCTTGAAGATTAGTCATCACTAACAATAAGTTTGTTAAACCTTTTAACATTGCCTTGTCAGCAGACAGAGCCAGTTGTGTTGAAGTTAAAGAGTTACACAGCAAGAAAACAAACTAGATATGGTAAAGAATTTAGAGAAAACTACTTACCTGATCTCTTCCTCTGTGGGAAGTCCAGGTAAGAGAAAGATGGACACACTTCAACTGTTTACATTTTTTTCCATCTCCTGTAAGTTTGTAACTGAAACAAGTCTCTACTTCAAAGAACATCTTTAGAACCAACTAGTGCTCTGCTAAGTAATAAAACTTCCTACAAAACTTACACTGACCTGATGGAAAGCTAGTCATTAGGAACTTCTCATGGATAAAATCCAATTTTTGAAAATGCCCTTATTCTACTGGATTGCAATTCACTTTTATAACTGCAAAATAAATATGAGTTATTAGCTTACTATATTAAAATCCTGAACAATTCTTTTACCTTCATGCTCTCAGGTGATAGGATACTTGTAAGCTAATGTGTTATTAAAAATGCTGAATTGGTCAAAATTTGAAATTCCCGTTCCTTGACAAATTCTGAAATGTAAATTAATTCCAAATACTGTTAGTGGCAGTATAATTGAACACACATTCTGTAACCTATTCAGTTCTGCATATGACTACCACTCATGCACTTTCATGCAGCATACACACTAAAAAGAAACCTCTCAAATTTTTATTCTCATCACTTGACAACCTACTCTTAACCTAATGCAATGTAAATAAAAGCATCAAGCTAAATGTTTACCTTATTTTGTTGTTAGAATTGTACTTCATTTGAAGTTGCTTTGAAAGAGTTTTACACTGGAAACAAGAAAATAAACACTGATACCAATTAGAATATCAGCTTGTTCCAATATCTTTATGTTGATGTCTAAATTTCTTTTCTGGCATATTGAAAACTGCTTCTACTCCAATTAACACTGATCAAAGTTTCAAACATGAAATTTTCATTATGGCATCAAACAATGAACAAATGAACAAGAAAACAAGTTGTTTCAATTACAGTAGTATCTGTTTTAATGCTATTTAATCCACTAAGTAGGTACAAAACAAACACTGATACAAAGACGTAAATGAAAGTAAAAAGAAAACCACATAACCTGAGTTGTGCATCTCTAAACAGTCTGACAGAGCTGCCAGAGCTCAGTAAGAGTGCTTGACTCCAAGGGCTGCTGCTGCTGCTCAAAATCTGACAACCTGGGGACTGTGCATGTGCAGCAGGGCAGGGCAGCACCAGCCCGGCAGCTCTGGAAGCCTGAGCTCCCACTGCCAAGGCTGCCACAGACCCTCAGTGTCCACTGGGGGTTGGAGGAATTGAGAGCTGACAAAACAAACATGCAAGACCTGGCAGAAAAAATGAATCAAGCCAGTTCCAACAAAAATCAGCATGCTTAATTTGTGTTTGCGTTTCCCACTCAATCAGTGTTTTCTCTCAGAAAATTACTAATCCAGCTCAGCTACATCTTCTAAGAAAAAATAGCTCCAACAAAAAAAAAATCTGACCACAGCTACTCTTTTTATTATGCATTCTGTAGTGATTCTGTGACAGTCTTTTTACACTACATTGAGAATTCAATGCTAGCTCAATATCAAACAAATTAATGAAGTGCTAATAAAAGATGTTGGCATAAAAACTAAATATATTTATGGAAAATAAAAAGTCAAGACCTGATTCCATAAAGATATAACAATATTGTTCAACAAGATGTTGAGATCCTCGTGTTTTACAGTTATGGAGACCTGGTAATATAGGAAATATTGAAAGTCTTTCTAAGTTGCAGAAACCATCAAAACACTGACATTATACAGAACTGGAAAGAATAATATTGTAAACATTGATGAGCTTATAACCATCAGCATTGGAAGGCTGTAAGCAGAAAATCAGAAGAGCAAAAAAGACAACCTACTTCTCTAAAATCAAATCCTCTTGGATGCACTGGGTACAAAACTTTAACACAAAGAGACATTTACCAACACTTCAGTTACAAAACCACACTCCTAAGTACAAACAGGATCCATTTCTTCCAGTTTATGAATAAGCAGGTCATTGCTTTAGGGATATACAATGACAACCCTGAGCACAGATGGGAGGGCACTGCTGGCACACAGACAGGGACTGCAGGACATCTCTCCACGATGCTCCACTGCCATGGCAGGCACCTGAAACTCCCTCTAAAGCTCAAAACCCCCACCTGAGCAACGCAAAACCAGAAGAATTTCAAGTAGCGACTTTTAATTTTTTCTTAATTATAGAAAAATCAATTTATTTACTAGAAAGATCTTGTTTTGTTTTCCTATTTCCAAACTTAACATAAAAAACTACAAACTTTCAATTGTAAGTGTATTTATGAAAAAAAAACTTAGTATTCGACAAAAAAATTATTGTCCATAGGTACCAAAATAACTTTTAGCCTAAACATATAAAATATTTCTATCTACCCACATCAATCAAATCTTCCACAGAATTTGCAGTGATTTTAAAACACCATAATTTTTACTTAGTTAACTTACTGAATAAAAGAAACAAAATCAACTAACGAGTTATGAATAAACTCAGCAGCTTTAATTTTTGTTAATTTATAGCTCCCTGAAATTAAAGGACTCACTTTTTTACCCCTCCATAAGCAAAATTTATGTTAAAGTAAAAAAGTTTTAAGCATACTACAATAAATCCTCATACACAGTATTACTACTTCAAGTTCATGTTTAGGTTTCTTTAACTTAAAATCTTACTGAAAAAATATTTCTCTACAGCAGCAATGGAAAAAACCCCAACACATCTACTTGACACCATGGACAAATAGGACAGAAAGAAGTTCATGAAGAAAATTACACTTTTACCAGTCAGGAAATCTCTTCTATTCAATTTGCTAAGCCAGTTGATGTTTAACATCCAGGAAAATGCAAATAATATGACTTCAGCTGTACATTAAGTAACAAAGTGACACTGAGTTTCAAAACTAATAACAAAACCAATAAAATAATGCACGTGGGATTTTTATAAACTATTATTTTTATATCACAGTCCTTAGCCAAAACCTACTGAAGTCAATGCAAATTCTTCCTCTGTTCTGAAGCAAACATCATAGGACTTTTGGAAGAAGAAAAAACCCCATTGTGAGTGATGAAACATAACAGAAAATTTGCTAATTCAAATCAAGGTTCTAAATTCTAATCTTATGTTTGCAAAACCCAAGAGTCTTAAAAAAAATATCCAAGCCTTTGTTCAAGCATTTTTAGGGAAAAAAAAAAAAAAAACCAAAAAAAACAAACAAGAAAATCCTCATGTTTGCTCTTAAATAAAAATAAAAATGGGGCAGGTACCTTAAACTAAAAATTAAATCTTTAATGATGCTTCAACTGCACTTTTACCACCACCACCCCTAAATGCTGTATGCAATTCATTTTAAAATAAGCAAGAACCTGTAAAGTCTGTCAGACAAGAGTTGTTTTAATGCAAAGTGCCCACTCTTCCCAGCTAGAGAAATGTTGGCAACTCCTCCATAAAACACACATTAATACTACAGCAAGCCTAGACAAATGCATATATTTCTAAGTAAATACAGTAATACTTCTATCCAAAACCAACTGAAAATGATCTTTCCAAAGAAAGAAGAGTAGTAAAATCAGCATAAAGCAAAGCAACTCCGTATATAATAAATAACACTATAAAAATGGTGATCCCAACCACAGTGAAACATTTTACAGGACAGAAAACATGCACATGCATTTTCTGAAGAAAGATATTTGACAGATTTTTATTTTCTTGGCTCTTAATCGGAGAATTAATTATACCAAAGTTTAAATCTAGTTAGAGAACAGCTGCTAAGCCAGCTGCAGTAAACACAGGTATTTTGTACAGGTTTTGGAGGAAATAAAGATAAGACTGCAATACAAAAGGTACCAGAGTGCATTCAGAAGCATGTGACAAGTCTAGAACAAAATGCAGGTGTGCTTATGTCCATACACACAGGGAACACAGGAGAGCTTCAGGAATTCCAGGGACTTTTGTGACTGGTCAGGTGCCACCACTCACCTTCACAGCTGTAACTGTACACAGCCACTGCTGACCTTCCCACCAGGTTCTCATCATGGTGCCAGCTCACTGCCATGCTCCCCATTCCAAAGTAAGGCTCCTGTTTCAAGTACAGCATTTGTAGTGGATCCATATAATTTAATAAAGTCAAATTATAAGATGTTCTGTTCTTTATACTTCTGTCATCCTCTGATACACAAACACTGCTTTGATCTTTTGAAACAGACTCTTGCTCTGTAAGAGAAGCAGCAAAACTTTGCTTCCTATCTATTACAGTAGTATCTTTAATTTCTTTGTTCTCAAGCAAATTTTGTCCTTGTAATGCCTGGACTGTTTCAATATGCAAGTAGTCATTAAGTCTCTTTAATGCTTTACAAGCATCATGTATCTGAGGACTGCAATATTTTATGTCATAACTTTCTGTAGGCCAAGGAACTGTAAATAATCTTGTGTTCAAGTACTTATAAGTGCAGCCTGGGTTTCCAATTAATATACGAGACACTGGAGTAAGGAAGTCTTTTCCTTTGATCCTCACAAGATCTTGAAAGAAACAGTTGTGCTCTCGCAAGGCCAGAAAGCTTTCCTGTACCATTTGGTGGAGATCTTCAGGTACTGTATCAGATTTCCTGAAAATCAGCTTGGAATACTTGCTCTTCCACTAAAGGAGAAAAAAAAAAACAAACAAACAGCAATAAGAGGAAAATAATTATTCTTTTTACAGAAGTCAAGATAATTCAAGACTAGGCAAAGCTGTCAAGTTAACAAGAATAAGTCTAGAATGTGGTGAAGATATGGATGCCATATCTTGTTACTTTATTTTCGTATATCAGGATATTGCACAAGCTGTGAATATGTACCAGTGGTTTAAACTAGAGCAAATCTCCAAGTAAATAAATACAAAGACTCTAGAACAGTTCAGCAGAACATACAGCTCATCTGATGAATCTGTAGATGATGCCACTTTAAAGTATATAAACAACAGAATATCCAGCAGCCAAAAAGCGATTCCTCTTTTTGTAATGGTTGCAAAGACCCTTCAACAGTTTCATTCTGATATATAGAAATCTAGAGGGCTACATGATACACTCAAATAGCTTTATCTAACAATACTTTTCAGGGAAAAAAATAACAAAATCAAAATGTACATTTTTTAAAAATACGCTGCTAACATTCTGCTGCTTTCTATTTTTACATTCCTCAGTACCTGCCAATTATCTCTCATTTTATATAAAAGCTCTCTTTTGATAACAGAAAATGTCCAAAGTTATTGCTTCCCCAGCTCCCTACCTCTAGTGTCCTTTTCCCTCATATCCTCTTGTGACCACACCAGCCCTGGTATCAGCTGGAGCTCAGAACCCAGCAGTGTGTGGAGGCAGCAACTCCCAGCAAGGCACAACTCTGCTCATCAGCAGCTTCTTGCTTTGCATGCACAGTGCTGCTTCCCACTCCAGGAGGGCTTGGATAATTTTATTTTGTTAATCTGGTTTTCTAAGGAAGTGAGTATCACATAATCACACCTTTTATTGGTTGCCTGTAAATCTGCTTTAACTACTGCTGAGACTGTTTGGCAAACTGGACAAAGTCTGGGGAATAACTTCTTTTAGAGAGTGGGTTCGTACGTATTTCATTAAAATTAATAGATAAACGAAAGAAACAGATGCACACTAGTGCCCTACTAAGGAGGGGCTGTAATGTGAGTGTATCAGGCATCAATTATCATTTGTGAAGCTCCTGAGGACTCACCACACCTATTTCCTTTTGTCCAGAAAATATTTGGGAGTTTGGAGAAACGGTAGGTACTGATGGTGGTGTGGGGACACATACTAAGGTAGACTGAAATCTGAAGGCATTAGGCAATGGTCAAAAGAACATGGATGCATAAAAGTGATCTGCCAAAACTTTTATTAGTCTAATAGCTTATGTTCAAAGTGCTCTTAAAAAGATAAATAAAAGTCACCGGCACAAAACACCACACCGACCTACAACCCATCTGTGAGCTCCTTCTGGCACAACTCAAACCCACTTTACCAGCACTATCTACTTCCAAGTCTCATTTGAACCTGCCTTTCAGGAAATTAATTTTAAAATCCAAAGAACGTGCCCTTAAAAAATACAAACCAGGCAGTAAGTATTCACATTTTCCACTGCATGAAAACAGACTTTTGCATCATAATGCACTGTTATCCTATAACACTGAAGAGCTGGCTTTATAGGATCATTTGTTTCTACTAAAAAGGAGAACATAAAAGGAAGCCTATTTTAAAAATAATGATTACATATAATAAATCTTGGTTTATCTATAAACCTCGCCACTATTCCTTGTAAATTTTTATAGTGAAGCTAACTCCTTTTCTTTATACAATCTTATGGTTCCAAAAACCAGCTTCCTAGAGAGAGGAATATGAACCCCTGTAACAGCATCTACAGACAATAATTTCTGACAATTGTATTTACATGCTTAGCTTCAAACACCAAAGCTTGAAAACAGTCCCAGATCTGTGTGAAGGTCCCTCTACAACCCCAGAGCACAGGATCACAGCTTTCATTCAAAGAAATTAATCCAAATTTGATAAGCTGCATTCACCTGAGCTTGTCAAAAGCCTGAAATTATTCCTTTAGAGGTCCTGAACTGCCCCTTCTGCTTCTATCAGTGCTGTGTATCTCCTGCCTATGAACAGTACAATGAAAAAAGTCCCTAAAAACAACAACTAACGAAATTAGTAAGTGTAAATTCAGGACTTGGAGCTATAGGCTACAGTCAGATGTGAAGGTACAGGCTGATGTGAATCAAATATTCTTTCATAATGTTACTTAAGAATGCCAGAATATTCTATGTTGTGACATATAAGGATTATTCTTTATTATTTCTTTCATTATGCAAATGCCCTGTATGAAAGAAAGAGCTCTAACAGTTCTATAGCAGTACCCCAGTATTTCTTTAAATAATTCTGTATACATACTCATACCACATTACATATGCTATTGTAGTGTATTTAAACAGTCACTAATTGTATATATTTTAAACCATTAATATGAAAATATAAATACACTGAATTTCTGACATTAATCACACACACAAAATTCCCAACAATTATTAGAAACAGAAGGAGGGAAATAACAATATGACGTAAAGCAATGAAATCCCTGAAAACATGCACTAGAAAGGAAGAACACAGATTTTACAAAGGAAACAACATTGTATTCCCCTCCTGAGCTGCAGAGGTAATGCCTTGCACATTTTGCTGCCAGCCAAGTCAGAGGCCTGTTACCTTTGGGTTGTGCTTTAAGATCACATGCTTAAGAACTATTTTATCATTAAGGTATCTCAAAAGAAATCAGGAAGTGGAAACACATTTCTGACACATCACATGAAAAGAGCCTGGTCTTCCATAAATCCCCCAGCAGTGCCTGTGCTGTGCCCTCCATGAGGAAAGAATTACAGGATCAGAACACGGGGTGACTGCTGGGCTCACACTGGACACCTTGTTGTTTTGGGGGGTGGGGAAGGGCAGCGATCATGTACTCTGCGTTGTAACTCTGACAGCCAGTACTAAAGGTCAGCTCACTGCTCACTCTGAAAGAAGTGGCAGCATTACAGGCAACTACAGTACAGAAAAAAAAAACCAACCACATTTGATGTTCAAATCTTTTTGTGACTATTGCACAAGATTTTAAATATGCTTTCACTTTTTGATGGTGATACTCAACACAGAGAACCACCCTATGGACTTGAGTGACAGAATAAAGTTAGGAATCAGCAACAAGGACCCTTGATAAGCAAACTACCATGTGCATCATGAAATTATACTCTGTACTTCAAATATTTGTGAACCACCTTGTTACAGCCCCCTTCTTGTTCTATACTGGCTTTAAACATTGCATTGTTTCAGCTGATGGCTTGGGACCCATTTCCAAAATCCTTTATCAGGAAAAACACATGGAAAGAGGATGTCAGTGGCAGTTTTGCTTGTGATGGAATTTGTTACTTCTGTTCAGGCTGTACACTTCCATACCCAACAGGATAAGACAGTTTTTTTGTTTGCATCCTACCTAACTTTTCCAACATGTTCAAAGAGTACTGTTTCATAAGATATAGATCCTTCAAGGAATAGGGCAGGTCTGTCCAGGAAAGACAGACTATAAAACTAAACTGTATGTGAAATTTTACTTTGCTGATTTGTTGTCTTCAAGCTCTCACCCTTCTTTTCTTCTCCAGCTGTAGTGCATTTAAGCATCCTGGAACTTGCAATTTCTACAGCTGTGATTCTATGAACATTTCATAACCACCACAGACTTCAAAAGGTGTTTGTGATGCTTATGATTAGCCTATATACTTAAAAATATCTAGCATCACATATACACTACATAAAAAGTATAATCCTATTTTTGCAAAAAGAATCTATCGAAAATTTATTAAGGATTGAACAGGTGTGATTTTACTGCTTATCTTGTTCCCATTGTCTTCTGTACTTATGGGTCACTGACCCTGAGCAAATGAGATCCCACCTTCTCTTTTCACATCAGCTCCAGGAGAAGCTGAATTTACAAAGATGTGAAAAAGAAAAAGATGCTGGGCACAGCAGCTCTTGGCAGCATCAGAGGCAGAAGAGAACAAACAGGAGAGGATGTAACAGGACTAGGATGGAGGAAAAGTCAGCTGCCCACTTCTTACAAGGGGGAAGAATTTCTTCATGAGCATTAAGTTTAAGACTGAAAAGAATGTGTTGGGGGTTTTGTGTATAAAAAGAAGAAATAATAAAATCCATCTGTTGTTACTCTTATAAATTCTCCCAGCTCTTCTACACTTGCACATCTTTGAGCCATGTATCAACACAAGGCAGGCACCACTCCTGTGTTGTGTAATGTGAGCATGGTCACTGGAGCTCTTCAAACAGCCAGGTTATTCCCCATGCTTTTTCTCTCACCATGATCAAATTTGATCTGATTGAATCTAGCTGATCGAGAAAGATACAAGACAGATGCAGAAAATTCTATTTATTCACTATATTCTTGCATACACTCACTTGGTTTACTGCTCATGTGGCTACTGGGCCTGATCCTTCTGTTTGGTTTCATTTGAGGCATTCCATTTCCACAGTTTGTTTTGCAAGCCAAGAATTAACAATTCCTTATTGCTGGAAAGTAGAATTAAGCTCCTCATACTTGAAATTTCTACATTAATATTCCCCCTATTTTGCCAAACAGGAGCTACAAAGATCTCTTCACCACTCTCACCCTAAATTATTAATTTTATTAAAAAATAAATTAAAAGAATGGTGATGTATTTTGCTTCAGCAAAGCATGAAAAGCTGTGATTAAATGTTATACATTACTTGTAGTGAGGGCACACACATAAAAATAAAGTTCAGCAAGTTCCCATTTGTGAACATCTCAGTTCTAGAGATCTTATTTCACTCCACCTGGAAGTGCATTATCAGCTATCAGGATACCTTTTTTCATATCAGATTTCAGTGTCTCTGAAGGAAGATTTATTTGTTGTTCAGTGCAAACAGCCATTTTAGTTTAAAATTATTTAAAAGAAATACGTTACCAGCTGGTGGAAATCAGCGTCGGCTGGTGTCAGATATGGAAGTCTGTTCTCCCCAAGTTCTTCAAGAAGTTTTTTCTTCTGTTTTGGAGGAGCAAAATTCAAACAGAAAATTACACTTAAAAACCAAGATATAAACAGAGAAGTATAAAAGTAGTTGTATTTCAACGGCAAAACCAGGTGCAATTACTTCTCTTACTACCTTCAAATCTGGAAAATTAAATAACTAAAACCAAAAAAAAAAAAAAAAAATAAGGGGGACTTCTCTCCTTACAAAGCAGTAATTCAGTTCAGACAGTTTTAGAGCTCATGAGTTCTTTTACTCCCAGGTTCTTTTTCAGGTATCAGTCCTTGTTACACTGATCCAAATTCATCTCTGCCTTATGTTCTTCAGACCTATGCCTACTTTATAACTACACACTCATTTCTTGTTTCCTTCCATGTTCTTTTTTACTTCAATTTGTGCAGCCAATGGGTAAAAAGCTCATATTTCATCAAAGGGCTCAATGACCACTTCATTAAAACAATAAGGCTCAATGTTGGGGGTACTCTAAAATATTTCCTCCAATAGTTTATGAAAGAAAAGGAAAGCACAATCTACTGTAGCCCAAAGCCCTCACAGCCTGACCATATTTAAAATGCCATCCTGAAGAACTGCCATCCCAGAGACAGCATAAATCCAGTCTGATGTTGGGAGTGCACAAAGAACCAGCTGCTGTAAAAACAGGTTTCCTCTTTTCCCTTATTCTCTGAACTCCATTTTTACTTCTGGTTTAGACTGAGAGCATCTCCACCAATATTTACTCAATGTGATCACTAATAAATTGCTAAGATAAAAGCCTGATGCCTCTCCAAATTGTATTGTTCAGGTTTTTATTAATCAAAATAGATTTTTTGTGGCACTATACAATTAACTGTGTTAATAATTTGCCAAGTGCAAGTGAAGTGTGGAACATGCCACCAGAATCTCTGGAATAAAACAATCCTGATCCATGACAGATCCATTCATCCTTATCTACTCACAGACTAACTCAACACTAACTCAATTAAAGTATAGCTTAACCACAGTGTAAAAATTATTACAGTGAAAGTTCTGACCTAGAAGATTAATAAACTCCTTCTTCTACTTCTTCTTTCTTTTAGATTGCGAGGATTGCTTTTTACAAACTTTGATTATTAACAAAATTTCAACTTACTTGCAACTCAAAGACCATAAAACTGTATCTGCCATAATGCTTAAATATACAACAGGACTCAAATTCTTATTTTGATTGCAATATTTTCAACTACATAAACACTAGCAAAAGAAACAACTCAATATTTTTATGTTGTAAGAGAAAGAACAGATGGAAATGGAACGCTGTTTTAAAAGTAATATTAAGGGTATAATACAAAGGGAAACAATAAGTAAATAAAAAGGTATGACTAACACTTTCATGAAACCAAGTTCAAAACAAGGTGAAACCAGATCTTTCCTCTTCAGACACTACTATTTAAAAAAGGAAGATAAAACATTTCATGTATTAACTAACTCCTGGCTTATAGCAAACACATCAACAAGGAAAGCTGAACTATGGAGTATAACTGTGCATTCTGTGACAATGAATTCCTTTTACTCAAATTCAAGCATCGAGAAAGGCAACAGAGGCTTAAAGTCAGGTGGAAGTGTAGAGGATTCTAAGGTCCACAGATCAGTCAAACTAAAATCAGAGCAGGTGGCTCCCACTCATCTCCACACTCACAATTCTTAACAAGCCTGAGAAGAGCAGCACTGACATTTCTGAAGTAGTGCTGTAATTTCTTTATGTCCTCAGTTTTCTTTGGGGACAGGTTGTTGGGATGTTGACATGAAGTCATTGGTGAAACTCAGCAGATTGTAACTTCAGATTAAGTTGGCAAAAACGACACACTGATTTCCTGCATTTTCTAAAACAATTACACTCCTCTATTACCAAAAGCTTGCCAGAATTTTATTAACATGAAATTGCTGAAAACATTAGACTGGCTTTGCTATCTGTAAGATAAACCATATTAAACTGCAGGGAAAAAAATAAGATATTTTAACATGGACTCAAATCAGTGGGAAGAAAAAAAAAAGGCAGGAAGAAGAGAGATTCTGACAATTTCTTTGTCAAGTATCAGGCTCTTAGCAAAAAGCACACAACATTAAAATGCACTCTTGTGTATAGGCAGTAGTAGTTCACATTTGATTGTCAGATCTGGCTAAGTGCTGCTCTTCAGCTTGAAGTGCAGACTAATACACACAGCTGGGTGGTAGAACATGCTGCTCATCTCTTATGCAAGAAGCTGTCACACAGATGTCAAAAACATCAAGCTACTCACAAATACCTCCAAAAAGTAGGGAAAAAAAAAAAAAAGAAAAACTGAGTATCTGGCTATACCAGCTGGCTGATGTGAAAGTCTAAGCAGTGTTACATAAGCATTGTCTATTGGTTCTCCAAACACATAACCCCCCCAGTAAAAACTAAAAAAATGCCTTTACTTGAAGGTGTCAGGCTTCTTAAAAAGCATTTTTCTAAATCTGACTTTTAGATTTTAAAAATTATCAACAGTGTAACAGTTTATTCAGATATCAAGATTATGTTTCTTATGTTTTAAAAAACAATGTGACTTTTACACAGACATTAGTGATGCCAAGACATGAAAGACAATTTGATATGCATCATCTCTGTCACCACACAATGCACTGCTTTAGAAACTTTGTTAAGTGTTCATCTTGGGCCTTCAGAAAGGCAAAAAAACACTGTAAATACTTATTTTATGGGCTGCTGTGAGTGTTAGTGGAACTATTTTAAGTGACTCTTCAATAAAGATCAGAAACACAAATGTCCAGTTTGAGAGTGCAAAATGAACATCCTGCAGACATTAATCTCTGCTCATTCATTAATAATAAATAAGATTATTGAGACAGTTGTAAAATTCAGCAAGTGGAATATTAAAAATTGGAATCTCTCAATCACTACACATGTAATTGTTCATTTTTCCTGGCAAGAGAAGTGGTGCCTTGTTTGTCACAGAGCAAGAGAAGTAAGAGAAGCACAGCAAAGAGGTGAGGGTGCAGAGAGGATGGTGTGGCAGCTTGGGAACATCATCGCCACCCCCAGCCTACAACAGCCCCTCTGCACCAACTCCTCTCTTCAGAAGTTCTTAAAACATTGCCCATTTTTTCATCTTAAAAAGTTTGCTAACTGTCTGTGGCAGTTTTTACACTTCTGAGACTACTTGAGACCAGAACTAGTAAAACAATTGATTTTTTTGTTGTTGTTTTTGTTTTTAATGCAGCCCAATGCTTTCGCAGAAATTTCAGGGACAGATCATAAAAGAATAACCATTATTCAAAGCATAAGAAAGTATAATCTCCTACTCCAACAGTTTTCTCCAACAGTCTTTTATTTTCCAAAAGGTTACCAGGTTTAGAATGCCTGGGAATGCCTATTATCATGAAAAAAGATCTGAATCACAGTTCAGATGCAAACCTTTGGTTTCTCAAAAATCTCTCCTTCCTATTACCTTTTTTTACCCACATAAGAATGTCCATTAGGGCTTGTGTTTCTCTTTCATTCTTTTCTTTAATCAACTCTAGTAAAACATTGATTTCTTTCAAATCCTGCATGAAGCAAAGGGTCAGTGCTCTAAAATGCTTAATAAACAATTTTATAAAGGAGGAAGATTAAACATACAGCAAAAATTTTGTGACACAGTACTAAGACCCCATCAAGAAAAAAGTCACCACTTTACAGGAACTTCTAAAACATTACCTCCTAACAGCCTTTCACATGTAGGGTTTTTTATAAAAAATAAAACTGGGATAGTTTCTTAAGGAAGGAATGTGATTTTGAAGTTGACATTTGTTTAAACTACAGGGCTTTCCAAGTGTTAGCTATTAAAACTTCATAGCTACCAAGATCATTCAAGTGGTTCACTAAAAGAAGTTATGTCAGAAATGAACCTAGAGTAATAAAAAATACATCCTAAATGTACCATTACAGCTTTTATTTCTCCATTATCACATATATTAGATTTCAGAGGTTTTTTTTCCTTCAAATTATTTCTGTAAACTCTACTCATCAAAAGATCTTAAGGGACTGGACAATTTTACAACACCATTTACTGACATGAAAATGTTATATTGCCAGTCTACTCTTCATTACATTCAAGACTTACCAAAAACCTTGTCTGTGTCACATTCTACAATACAGCCTCTCAAAAATACTGGTAGGCAGACATATGACCATACTGTACCACACTCTGCATACTACAAGCTGATCTCCTTGCCCCCCTAATATAAGTCAAAAACATCTTATATTAAGGGCAAAAATATGTATGATTATTATTATTCTATATAAACTCATACTAAAAATATCCACAATGGTCTAGCAATATTTCCTGCCCCACATATTCACTAGCTAATTATACTACAATAAATTATACTTGTTATTTAATATAACTGCAGTGAATACTGTTCTTCCACTGCACAAACAGTTCCAGCTACAGAAGTAACAAAATGCAGTTCAAGTGACCTGGGCATGAAAAAAATTACGTAATGAACAATCCACTGCCATGCCAGGACCTCAGGTCTTACATCAGCATCTGTGAGTAGCTGTCACAAAGACTGTTTGATATTCCCTGCTGCAAAGGTACTGTTTGGCTTTGCTTACTAATTTCAACCTCTCTTACCCTTTCTCGTAAATCAACAGGCCCAGGCTTTGGTTCACACACACACAGACCAGTCATGCATATGCACAACACACTGCACTGATGTAACTGAACCAAGAGTTAATTTATGCATTGAAGCAGCTCAGCAATGTGTGAAAATACTGCTGCCAGTATCCCCTCTTTCCCCATCTTGAAGTGTTAAGGGCCCCTTAATTGTTGTTTTAACCTACAGGAACATTGTTCCTTTGGCCAGGGGCTGTTAATGGAACAGAACTGGCAATTTCCTTACCTAGCTGAGTGTAGATTTGTCACACATGGATTAGCACTGCAAGTAATCGTAATAAAAATATGAAGTAATAAATAGTTCAAACACAGACACTGGGCTGACAAAATGTCCCTAAGGCCCCTCTGTATATTTGAATAAACTTCTACTTCTTTTACCATCACTGCAAGCATCTTGGTATCATCACCCACATCTTTTTCCCTCCCAGCATTTGTGCATCCTCTTGCAGCAGGGACCAGTTAGTAAATGGGCCAGCTCTACGTACTAGGGGAAAAGCAAGAACATTTAAACTTTGAAATTATCAAATTTTAACCAGATCTCCAGTTCTTAGCTTCTTCTTATACATATGGACACAAGATCACACATGTAGTTAAGAAAACACAACTAAGACAGTGTTTAGTTCAACGTGGCTGTGAATCCTTATGAACAGATAAGGACACAGATAAGGAGGTATGTCTGCATGTCACTCATTGCATAGTTTCTGAAAGACAGCAAATAGATTCTGAGACCAGATTTCTTAATCTAGCAATTCTTAACCAGCTCACCTCCAAAGAGTCAGCAGGTAGAAACCTTAGTGACTGCTACCAATAACTGATTCTGCATGATTTAACAAAAACACCCCTACCCACCCAGTGCCAAGAAACCAAGGGGGTTTGACCAGCTGTGAAATACTAAGCAACAGTACTTGACAGACAAGATTCAATAAAGATTAAAGACAGCTAAAATAAAAACTATAACAAGGGTTAATGTCACAGCAGTGATACATTTGGCGTTGCTGCTCATCTCGTGTTCTAATGACATGAAGATAGTGATGGTTCCTAACTTCCATGGAAACCTATTACCAGGACACATGGCACCAGATCTCTGTAGCCTTTGGAGCTGCGTATTATGCTCAAGAATGGAAAGTAATGCTGACATGGTGCTATTTATCCCTGAAGGCCTCAAAGAAACAGAAAGAATCTCCACCTTATTTTGGGGAAATATTGCATATCTGCAATGTGGAATTGTACAAACCTCACTGGGATTCAATATCTAATTAATGTAGCAAAGTAAGAGCAAACACATTGACCAATAACCACAGAACAGACCAAGGACCTCCAGATTGAAACCCAAGGGCTGACAGCTTGAAAAGCAGATTCAGAACCTTTGCAACAGGCTCCTACCTTCTGTAGATATAGGCAAAGAACTTTCCAACACAAACACTGGCACGTCACACTGACACAATTTTTCAGAACTACCAGCAAAATCAAAGATAAACTACATTTTCTTGCAGCTTTTCATCATTTCCAGAAAATAACAAGCCTGGCAAGACTGCCGGTCTCTATATATATTGATAAGTAACGGTAGAAGCAACCAATGTTTAATAGGAACACTTTTAAAAGGGAGGAAAAAACTCCAAGTATTAAAATATCATCCAGAAAATAAAGCAGTCAAAAGTGAGGTAAAAAGGATATGAAAAAAATATAGATATTCCCTTAAATACTTCAGCTTAGCATCAAATGCAGCATCCAGCCTGCCCTTGGTGACACTGCAGAAGATAGTGTTAATGCAGAAAGAGCAGGTGTTAAGTGCAAATGCATGTGCCATGCAATGGGCTACAAGGAAGATCAATAAGGAGCTAGAGCATTAAATTTCACATACCGTAGCTGTCATGCCCATTACACAGTATTTGAACATCTTCACAGGCCATTACAAAATTGTTGATTCTTGGTATTTTTACAGAACCAAATTATTTTCCAGAGTTTTATTAGCACAATAAGCACTATAAAAGTCTAAAAGCACTTAGAAATTTGGTGATATCTGAAGACCTTTTCAGCCCTCCAAGACATCATATGCACACATTTGCAGTATGCATAACTGTATTCTTCACTGCAGAATGAAAAGACAGGAAGATGGTTTAAAGCCTTACAGATAAAAGGAAATGTATTCCAGGAACACTTTTCTTTTCTGTTAGTCACATTTCACCAGGCATACAGATGATGCATTTTAAAAGAGGCATCAACAAGGTAATTCTTGAGAGCACGTGCCACAATTAATAAAATCACTGCCAAAAATGCACCAAAGTAAGGGCTATGCCAGTTCCCTGGGCTCCTGCTGCAGAAGCAGCACCAGACTTCTTGCCTTGTGCTCCCTGCCTCTGCTCTTCCATCTTTGTGCTTTGCCCTTTTCAAGGACATGATCAACTCAGATTTTCCTTCCAGCATTGCTCACTTGAGGAGGCCTTGAGCAGAAGCTTTGTGGAATTCTTCCTCCTCTCCCCAAAACAATTTAAAAGTAACTATCACTGACGTGTGATCATGGTTACAATGAATTCACTCTCAACATCTTTCCAAAGCAGCACAACTTAGTCAGATTTGAAGACACACAGGAAAACAATATTAACGCAGTTCTATCACTTAACAATGTCTTTTAAGGGATATAAAAATCACAGATCACATTATGCACATCAATTTAACATAAAATTTGTATGAGTGTATTCAGTGAGGTGCAGTGCAATTTGTAACATTTCACACAACTGGACCAGAGAATCCTTGAGGCCCCCTTCCAACCTGGTATTTTATGATTCTAAGAGTCATAAAATCTTGTAATAAATGCACAGACATTGGTTTGTATTTATTACATACTAATTTCCTAACTTTGCATGCACTACACCTCAGTTAAATGATGGAAACACTCACTTAGAAAACTTAAATGCTACAGTTGTTGACTCAACTTTGTAATAAGACAACTATTAATGAAAAATTGCTGGATTGAATTTTGACATATAAATTAAAGAAAGATATTGCTATATGGTTTGCTGGAGAAAAGGGTTTTTTTCAACAAAAGTCATTTAAAGAAACACCTCAGAGTGAGCAATACAGACTTGGTTAATTTTGAGGCTTGAAGACTTTGCTTTGTTTACAGTCTCCAAAATAAGCCACATGGGGAACAGAACGCTACCATCTAAATGTTAAGTTGGCAGGCAACAATTAGCAAAATTCAGGGTCTGAAATGCTGGACAAGTTCAGACTAGAAACAGGGAGCACAACTGAAAAGAAAGGATAATTAGGCATTGGAGGAGACACCTCTGTCAAACCTGAATTCTCCCTCATGGGATTTTTTTCTTCTATCAAGTTTGGAAGTTTTTCTAAATGAGTGGTTCCCAAACTGTTTAGACCATCAGACTTCAAAGAATCATTCATATTGCTTTAAGAAGTTCTGTACACACAGCCTAACCAAATAAACTGGTGGCAGCAGAGCCACACTGACTGAAAGGCAGATGCATCTCATTGCTCAGTTGGGTTTTGATTTATCTCTGTGCCAGTCACCAGTGGTCAGTGAGCCAGGAGACCTTGGTGTTAGAGACCTCTGCTGGCTCAGAATCCAAAAAACAGGAGTTAGTTGGGATCTGTATTTCACAGCACTGAGAACATTTACAGAACTATCATAAGGGTAAAGAACCACAAGTAAAAGAAAGGCTACTCACATTTTATTCTTAAGCTATTTCTGCACAACGTAAATAATGTTAGGGTATACTAAGAGGCAAAATACAAGAGAACATTGATGTGCTGTGAAAGAAGGAAATCTCTGTTAAGACATTTTCTTTGTGCCAAATCCAGGCAAATTTCATAATGCAAATCAACATTTTGCTTAAGAATACATTTGTTGAACAAACTTAAGAACTCCAACATTTTCCAATAATGCTGTTTTAATAAAGCTATTCTGACTTATGAAAAGGCTAATACTTAATTTTCAGTTTTCATTTCCATTATTTGCATATACAGACCTTATTTCTCATTAACTTTTCCCGTCACTTGCACTGTTCAAGTATAATTTTGCAGGGCAGCACTACTCAAAAGGGAAATGCATGAAAATTATTTCTTAAGTCTTCCTTGTGCATTTGTTCAGAGAAAACTCTTGCCTGTCCTTTCTCACCATACACTGGTCCCAACTGGTCTGATATTCTGAATAGTCCTGCTGCCACCTCTGCCTGTATTTTGAGAATGTGAAGTAGTGCAATAATAACAAATCTTTCCAAACCATCTCTTCCCTTCTCCATGCTACTCTCAAATACAGGCTGGATTCCTGAAGGTGAAAAAGAAAAGCTGGCACATTGAGGACCATTCCAGATTTCACCCATTTCAATTCTCCTTTGCCCTTGCTCCCTTCTGCTGACAAAATATCCTAGACTTACACTACTGCATGTTTCTTCTGCAAAATTTAATAAAGAAACAATTCCTACCAGGAGTACTAAGTCACTCTAGAATGGCTTGGATTGGTTGTCTAAACAAAGGAAGAAGAGGGGCAGCCATACTGACCCACAACATACTAAAGATATAGCAGACTGATAGGAAATGCAGACATGTTTAATGAGCTGTGGTGACAATCAAAACTGAATCCATGAAATGACCCAGTAAAGAAAAAGCACCAAATAACTTCTGATTGTATTTTAAAGTAAATATCTGTATATGATATTGTAATGTAATGGTAAGTACATTATCAAAAAAGCCCACGGTAAATAAGCACAAGTGAAAGAACAGTGAGAAAACATAAAAATCTTTCATGTAAAGAGATACAAACCCACAAAAAATAATCCTAGTGTGAAGTAATCCCAACTTGAAAAAGAGAAGGATTGTTCTGAACAATCATAATTTTAAAGGCACGCAGGAAAGTCTTCATCCAACTGAAAATACTGCAGACACCTTAAAATCTAAACTCTTGTTTCCTTAGAGGATATGTCAAAGACAACAATAAATAAATGTCACTTCCGTCAGAATGCCTACAAGGACTGGAGTCAACCAGTTTATAATTTGATACAGTGGTTTTGTATGTTGGAGTAGTCTCAACCTGAAACTCAGAATTCTAGGCCACCCTTTCTGACACGTAGCCTGCATGTCTGTGTAAAACCATCTGAGTGACAGCAGCTCAGCTGCATTAATAAGGGAGGCTGAGGGCAAGGAATTGACATTAAAAGAAAGCTGCCAGACCCACCTTTGTTCTTATTTGCTGGCTTAACATGCTGTATTACTTCCCCCTCTACAATGGAAGTGCTTCAGCAGTAGCTAGAATTCAAGAAGGGCCGAATGAAAAAAAAATTAACAAGGAAGGATTTAAAAAAAAATATTCAAAGGGAGGATTTTAAAATTAAGTAACAAACAACTGCAAGAGCTTATGACCCACATTTGGCACTACACACGCTGCAATTCCCAATTAAACTAGTGACAAAGGCTTGATAGTCTCTATGCAGAGCTGAACTTCCATGTGAAATATGCCTCAAATCACTGCTACTTGAGCTAATTCATTATATAAGAATTCCACTGAATTTTTACTTAGGAGTTTAGCTCAAAAAAAGACTAAATTACTTAATAACTTTGGGAATACTTAACTTTATCAGGCCTTCCATCTGGAAAGAACCATGATGAGGATCCCTACCCACAGCATTTATTCAGGAACCTTTTCTCTTTATTTCCATCACAAATATTTAAGCAAAACCATTTCCAGCTAGGAAAGTGCAAAAAACCCCAAGTACTGCTTAACTGAGAATCCCTACCTTTATTTTCATACCAAGCAGACAAACTGAGCATCACAGCAGCGCAGAGATCACCTTCAAAATGCATATGAGAATTGTTCCTCTAGAACAAAGTACAGTGATCTGTACCAAACCTCATGAAGCACTGGAACAGGCTCCTGAAGCCTGCCTTTGCTAACAGATACTGTACTATACTTTCTGTTGCTCCTGATTCCATTTCTCTTTTTTTGTTCTTTAAGTTGACAAATTAAGTGTTCTGTGCTTACAAGTTTTCCATAGCCTATTACAAAAAGGCTCGAATTTGTTTCCATTACACCACGGGGATTAAAAAAGGAGTTAATATATATCTATTCAGAACTATTGTGCAGAAAATAGCTGTGTTGTACAGGGCTTAGGCTGTGACCCGCTTAACTTTATTCATAGAATGCACAATCCATCACGTACGAAAACACAGAGGAAAACGCGAGGTGTTGGTAAGTACCGCTGTTAGCGAGAATTTCTGCTAATTATTACACCAAATAAGCATAGTCAACAGGCCAGAGCTGTGAGAGGGCATGTCGGGGGGCATTCAATGGCTGCCTGGGCCGGAGATGAATACATTAAATACATTAAATACATTAAACACATTTCCCCTTGCCTTTGCCGATAACCAATTCCCCACACGGCCAGCGGAGCGGGCACGGCCGGTGCTGCAGCGCCACCCAGCGGCGGCAGCGCGCAGGGCCCAAAGCGGGACCGGGCCCGGCCCGGGACAGGAGCGCCCCTCCGTGCCAGGGAAATCCCGACACAGCGGGGTCAAAACCACACATTCTGCTTGCTCTGCACCTCCAACAAACGCTCTGTACCTCCAACACACGCGCCCTTAGCTTTACACACAGTTTTATTAGAGCCTGTTCCTACTGTCCAAGATATGCTGTCCAGTGTATTTTAAAGCCTATACTATGCACTAGAAGCTTTGGACAGTTTTTGTCATTGATCTCAGGAAAATATTGTATATTTAGGTGCACGGCCCAAAGCCCGCCCGGCCCGGGACTGGAGTGCCCCTCTGTGCCAGGAAAATCCACACACAGCGGGGTCAGGGGGACTCCTTCTTCCTTCATACCTCTAATACACGTGCCTTTAGCTTTACGCACACTTTTATTACAATCCGCTCGTACAGTTCAAGCCAGTGTATCTTAAAGCCTATACAATGCACTAGAAGCTTGGATAGTTTTTGTCATTGATTTCAGGAAAATATTGAGTATTTGCGCGCACAGCACAAAGCTGGTTCCTGCACTGCGGGACAGGAGCGCCCCTCTGTGCCAGGGAAATCCCGACACAGCGGGGTCATGGGGAGAGACTCTTCTTGCTCTACACCTCCACAAACGCGCCCTTCAATAGCTGGAAACGCTTTACACATAGTTTTATTACAGCCCGCTCCTACTGTCCAAGACACGCTGTCCAGTGTAACTCAAAGCCCATACTATGCACTGGAAGCTTTGGACAGTTTTTGTCATTGATTTCAGGAAAATATTGTATATTTGGGCGCACGGCCCAAAGCTGGTTCATGCACTGCGGGACAGAAGCGCCCCTCTGTGCCAGGGAAAACCCCACAGTGGGGTCAAAACCACACATTCTTCTTGCTCTTTACCTCCAACATGCACATCCTTAGCTTCACACAAAGTTTTATTACAGACCACTCGTACAGTCCAAGCCAGTGTATCTTAAAGTCTATACTATGCACTGGAAGCTTTGGACAGTTTTTGCATTGATTTCAGATTTTGCAATTGATTTTGCATATTTGGGCGCACGGCCCAAAGCTGGTCCGCGCACAGCAGGACAGGAGCGCCCCTCTGTGCCAGGGAAATCCACACACAGCGGGGTCATGGGGACTCATGTTCTTCTTCCTTCATACATCCAGCACACGCACCCTTAAATAGCTGGAAACGCTTTACACACAGTTTTATTACACCCTGCTAGTACAGTCCAAGCCTGTGTACCTTACAGCCTATACCATGCACTGGAAGATTTGGACAGGTTTTGTCATTCATCCCAGGAAAAAATTTGATCAATTAAAAATTTTTTATACCTCCCTCTGTTTTGAATGGACTCTTATCACTACTATTTCTATCTGATGTGCTTTCATAGATTAATAAAGTACACTAGAGCCTGCAAAGTTGAACATCCTTCCCTTCCTTGCTTGCATGTTGACACTATGTATGCTCCTACCATCATGTTTATATTACAATGGAGTTACGGCCATCTCCCATCTCTGTGACCCTGATTCTATTCTGCTGATCAGTGTTGCAGCTCAATGCTGAAGTTTACACAAACAAACTAAACTTTGCAGCACAACCTGGCTCACGAAAAGCCATGAAAAGGTTAAAATATAAATTAATGTGTGAATACCAGCACAACTGTCTGCCAAGTAGAAAGATTCACTTACATGCTTAGATCAAGTTAAAAGCATAGAATGCAAAAAAGGATGCTAGTGCAATCCCTGCCATTAGTCTCTACATTTTTATTTCACAACATTTTTAGGGGAAAAGGCAAGAAGAAGTCTATTTCTCTAGCCATTTACCACATGGACAGCATTTATTTATGGACACTCTATATATATTGATGAATAAGTTAAAAATGCTACATCTGAACCCCACATCTATCATCATGAAATGAATAGCAATATATTAATACTTTATAGTACTAATTTCAGCAGAAAATCACTCTCAACCAATCTGCTTCCTATTACTGGCATTAAATTGCCATGGCTCAATCTCATGACTCCCAATTTTTTGTACTTCATTAAACTAAGCAAAAATAATGTACTTTAGTGTATGTAGAATTTCGTACTACAAAACAAGGAGAAAAAAAAATCAAAAATCCACACCAGGCAGACTTATTGTTACAGGAGGACCCCAAATGTCTGTTCTGATTGAAATGTATCTTGTATCACAAGGTGCTTAGAGGTTGCTTTAAAAATGATTTCTCCTCATTCTGAAGCCGCAAGAAGTGTGAGGGGTGAGAATGAAGAGAAGGAAGAACAGCTTTTAAACCACTGCTCATGAAAATATTATTTAGGCTGCAACAAGACTGACAGTTGCAGAGTTTGTCTAATTTAATTTCCCCACTACAAACTCAGTGAAATGGAAACAGAAAACTTTAGTGAAGTCTTGTATGTTCTCAGGTCCTGACCATTATATGGTCTAGACCTTGGGGGTTATATGATGAACACAGAATCTTATCCACTTATGTATCTGCACCAGAAAACCCTGACATTATGTGTGATGAAAGAAGTTTCTGAAGCTAGAATTCTCATTTTGATGTTTAGATTAGGACAATATGACCACATGGACTAAACCTTCCACTGTATTAGGCATACAGTTATGCCGTGAAGTGCTTAAATACTGTTAAAAAGCCCTCAGAAATCCAAATTTCGTACTAAAAACCCTTAGAAATCAAAATGGGAGAAGATTCACTCATGGAGTGTTCAGCACACTAAGTTTGGAAACCTTTACTGTAAATACACTTTAAGTATTTGAATCTATACCTTACTTTAGGACTTAACTGCTGCCACAAGAATCCACCATGTCCCTACTTTAAATATGAAATTTAAAAAGAAGGATAAATTTGTTCCTTATGTGTCATACAGAATTCTGCTCATGGCTTCTCAAATTGCCCTTCCAGCTTCAAAGAAAGTGCTTGTACTTTCTGGAGAACTTCCACTGCTCTGACACCTTGGAAAGCTCAAATGAGCAGATGGGAAGGAAGATGTGCTGATACAAAGCAATGAAAAATGGTGAGGAAGTGAAGAGACCACAGCACAAAGAAGGCAGCATTAACAGCAAAAACCAAGTGTAACCCCCTGTTTACCAAAGCATTGAACAAAACAGTCCAAAGTCTGATGGTCACTGACGTATTATTGTTCAAGCTTTTAAGAGCCTGTTGTTTTATTGTTTTTATAAAAATACTTCCTTGTTTCTAACACAGAGGTTGTGTTAGAAAGAAAAAGGATTTAAACTAGAAGAACTCCTGATCATCATGTTAGAAGTTTTGATCCAAAAAGATCCCAAACTAGCAGTAGCCTTGAAAAACACACATAGATCATCTACTCCAAAACAGATATTGTTTCTTAAGGATCCTGAGATGTGCTGCCCCCTGAAAGCCAGGGTCACACTGACTTTCTAGATTCCAGATACAATCTGAAATTTAAATGCTGTACTAGATTCCAGATTCATTCTGAAATGCAAATGCTGCATAATTTCCAATTCTTGATATTCAATAAACAACAAGGAATATGGTTGAAGTTTTAGACGGTGAAATGAGCCCAGCTGGGTTTATCTTCAGTGCAGTCCCCACTCAAAGCATCTCAGCCCACATCCACTGGCATCAAGTCATGAGCATTCTAGCTCTGTAGCCACATCAGTTTTACAGCCACATAGGAATGCTCCTCAGAACAGCTATCACCTGCAAAAGTTTTCCCCCAAAGAAAAATTCTTCCAAGAAGAGAACACATCACATTAAATTTCTGTCATATTCCTTTTGCAAAGCATATCGTTCACATATTTGCAGGAATATAATAACATTTTTTCCCTTTTGCAATATACCAGCCCTTTCCTCCATAGGATTAAAATTCTTTCCTTAAAAGCTATAAAAATGTATTTGCCCTTATAGCTCAAAAAACGTCTGACTGACCAAAGTTCAACTGGTCATATGCCTTAGATATTCCAGATATTCACAGTTATTCATATTCTCAAATGATGCAGATTGCTCATGGACATTGACTGGATACCCACACTGAAGCCACTGCTAAGAAAGGAATTACCAAGCATCTTTTGAAAAAGAAGTTTCCCTTATCCACTTCCAAAGAATTATCTTTGCTGTAAAATATCGGAACAAAACAAAAAACCAACCTTACTGATGATTTAAAGCAACAAATTCTAGAATTGTGTTCTATGTTCTCTTTTGCTTCTCTTTTGTGATTAGAAAATGAATATATGAAAAAGTGGATTAATAGCACTCAATTTTAGTTTGTCTTCAATATTAATTTGTTTTAATTACATGACATGACAGATCATTAAATGCAAGCAAGCTCATCATAGTCATACTTCATACAGTATTAAAAAAATATTCAATTTACTATCACCATTGTTTTACTTCTTTCCTACAAGTGAAAGGTTTTTGAACTGCATTTAGAAGGATAAAAACCTCTAACAAAATTAGCATGTTCCTCAGTACAAAAATTGTTATCCCATGCTTCTGATAAAGTAATTTCCTGTTAAAATTATGTGTGAATCAAACATTACCTATTTTAACAAGTCCAGTGCAAGCAATACCAACTGTTCTACAATCATAATTTGCAGGTTCCCTGAAAAACAAAACAAGGGCACATAAACAAATATCCTGCACTTCAAGAACTCCAGAATCAATAAAATGGATTTACTCCCGTGAAACTGCTCAGCAGTGGAGAGTGCAGGAGGACTCCCTGCTTTCATCAACTCTTTCAGGCACAGCCACAGTACTACATTCTCTAGGACACAGCTCTCCAGACAGCTCCTGTGTTGGAAATTCAATGCAAAACTGAGGTAAGGCAAAGTAGAGTGAATCTGGGCTTTTGGTAACAGGTTAAAATTTACTTTGGTTAATATTAACCATTTAGTTATTAATCAATTATCAATTCTTATTTCTGAACTCAGGAACTGTTTTTGCAATATGGTAGGTATGGAGTGATATTGGCACCTGGAGATTACACCAATAAAGTCTTGAAAATTTTCCTGTATGACAGTAGATCATCTATCTGTCTTACAGAGAAACACTGCTAGTTATTAAGAAAAAGTTGTCCTATAGAAAGGTGTACTATATCACACTGGCGTTTACCCACCTTGCTCCAGAGACAGTCTCTTTTCTGCTGTCAAAAAATGCTTTTGCTGTATGTAAATATTTAATGTTGTTACCATCATTCACTCAGTGCTCATATTGTCTGTTCAAGCATCTATTACTGTCTGCTAGATACACATGAGGATAACACTTATTCATGACTGCTGCTCAGTCACATGCAGGCCCCACTTCTCAAAGATTCTTCAAAGTTCCATGATTTATTAAACACAACACAAAGGCCTGTATCGTTTGCAGGATTTTACTTGTGCAAGTGTAAGCACTGAATGCACCCAAAATGCTGCAGCAGTTTACACCAAGACTGAACTTTTATCCAGGGCTCTGTAAGCAACTGAAATCACAAAAAGAAATTCTACATTTCCTGAAGTCTCAGGTGAGAACTACAGATCTTAACAGAAGGATACTGAGTGCATTGTAGTTAATTAAATTCTCTGAAAGGAAATAAACATACTGGTCAGTTTTACACCTAGTTGTAGAGGCCTGCAGCCCAAATTTTTTTGTATTTACTTAAATTCATAGCCCTGCATGTAAAATATATATATATATCTATCTCTCATATATGTAATACATGATTTCGTCATCAATATTAATTCTTTATGTACCTTCCATTAAAACATTACAGAAATCAGCTTTCTAAGTCACAGAAGTCCTGTTGAGATAGACAAGAAGAATCATCATAGTCCTCAAGAAGGAAAGTCTCTCTAGCAGTTGTTTTGTTTCAAATCTCAATTTTTGTTTAGACTAAATATTTTTAAATTTCTTTTTTGTTTGTTTATTTTGTTAGGACACAGCAAGCATCACAAACAGACCATCCTAAAATACAAGACCATCCTAAAAAGTTCAAGACTGCACAATTATTCCTTCTATCCTGGTGCACTCTGACACTTTATATGACAGGATCTAACTGCTCATCAGTGAGGCTAAAAGGAAATGAAAATCTTGAATTCAAAAGATCTGCCTTTCAGTTAACATCCTTAATGTAAATTAGGGTTAAATGTGAATAAAATTAATATTTAATCACTTCAAAAACTTCTATTCCTTCCTTCTCTTTCAACACTAAAATTTAATTATAAAATAATGTAAAACAAGTGTAAATTTAAAAGAATCATTTTGAAGACTTGCATTAATAGTTCAGGACCTATTGACACGGATGAAAAGAAGGGGAATCCCAACATTGTGTTGCTTTAAAGCGTAGTGTGATTCTGTTCCTTGCCAAGAGACATCAGGAGCCCAGGCACAGGGGAGTGCTGCGGTGGGGCAGAAGGGAGGATTGGGATGGAGAGGCATTGCAGAGCAGCACAGCAAGGCTGACCTCTGCCAGAAAGCCAAGTGCAGCTACAGGAGTGGGGAGTGCTGCAGAGAGGCAAAGGAAACCCAGTGTGTGTTTGAACTGAGGGCCTCCGTAGATTGCTTCACATACCACCATGGAATAAAAAGGTCCTATCACACAGGGGCACAATCCAATATTTAGTCATGATGCAGCATGATACACAGAAAACAATCCAAAATCGGGGGAAAAAAGCTTCTCACATCAGCACAATACCTCTTCAAAGTATTGCAGCTCTCATGCAATCTAACCTGCAGCCCTCCCAAACTTTCCTTCACAAGGTTAATCCTATGGGCCTTATGGTTTTTCATAGTGGTTACCGTTGCACAGTCTATATATACAGTTTTTAAAAAGGATATAAAAGCTCAGGCTTTGATAATCTGTGTCTCCATCAAAGATAATCTGGCTGTAAAGAACCAAAGAGGTTCATCCTACCACTTTTCTCTATGCAAACTTTGAACTAAACTCAGGTTAGAAGTTGTTTCCACAAAAAGTAATGAAATTCAAAAACCTGATGTGTTTCCTATTCCTTCCTTAAACATAACTGAAGCACTTTGTCACTTGCAAACAACACCCATAAATGAAAGATGAGAGTGAGATTGATGGCAAGCACCAGTCACACAGGGTAGGTATTTGAATGTTGAAAACACAAATCCAAGAACTTCTTTCAAATCAGCTTTTGACTACTCTGAGTTGACAACTTTACCTTCATTGCTTATACCCTAAAACTTCCCCAGGTACCTGCTAAACTTCTTTTGACTAGAATTCTATTAAAGATTTAACCAACCTCAAAAAAATTTCAGCTTCTGTGAGAAAGTACATGTTTCATAAAATTGGTTATGTAAGTCACTAAGTGAATTCTGATATTAACACCATTCAACAAAAATACATCCGATCGTTTTTAAAGCATACCACTAATGGACACCACTGCTCAATCTCATGAACATAAAGCAACTTTGCCTTCTAAAGGGAAAAGTCAGACCCAGTTGGGTATTATGGTTAACTGTTCCAAATACAGACAAGTTCTCCCTGGAACAAGCACAGGTGGTCCTCTCATTTCTGTCCCGCTCAAGTCAAAGATATGAAAGAGAGAGAAATGTTTTTAGCAAACAGGACCAAAATAGAGGAAAGTGATTATTTGCAAAGTATTTTTCTCAGTACAAAGAATCCACCACTCTGCCAAAATTATAAAGGCTTATTAAACGTGAGCATCACATTGCTGGTACTTTGTTAAATCCCTTTTCCTACCTATTTAATTTCTGCTAGCTGAACTTTAAATAAAAGAAAATGGTACTATTTCCCCCTCATATAATGTCTTCTCACTCCTTTCTACAATAGTTTTCTTCACATGGACTTTGTTGACTGAACTCAACCACACATTTTAAAACCTGAATCCCAATCAGGGCTACTCTCATTAAAAATGTGACCTTCCACCTCCAATGAAGCACTGCTAACATAAATTACGTTTTGTTGTAGCCCAAAGGTGATAGAGATGAGAGCAGGATAAACAAAGTATAATACAAAAGCCAGTTGGGTCAGCCCTTCATTACAGCCCTTTCAAAAGCTATTAATTTCCCTTGTAGTCAGTAGGTTGCAAATAACTTCTTCTAACCTACTCTGTACTCAAAACTAACCATAAGGACACGTCATGCAAGATGCAAATAATTCTTGGTCCTCATAAAACCACTTCAGTTGGTATTAGGAGAACATCCTGGTATGCTACTTTGAATCTCACTAATCAGAGGAAATTCAACAATATCAATCTGGCCAAAATATACCACAAAAAACAGATGAATTAATAATATTGAATTTAAAGCAGCTGTAAGAGTTCTTTAGATTTTAAAATGTGAATAGAAAATGCTCTCCATCAAGTTCAGCTTAATTTGTGTTTCAAGTAAGGGTCCACCTTAACAATAACAGAAAAAAAGGAAAAGTACGCATTACTATATTTCAAAGAACATGGCACAAGCCAAGTACAAGCCACTCCTTAAGAAATACCATGACAGATTTTAGTAGTAGGCAACAATGACTTTGTCTACCTGGATCCCTCTTTTGGTACTTCATGGCCAATTACAGTAAAAGTTGCTCAACAGGATACACACATAAGAAAATTCCTGTCACAGAGCAGATGCAAATTTAATTACTTTAAGTTAAACCTTCCATCTTGTCTAGAGGTCCTTCAAAAATGCAACTGTAAACAAGCACTACATTGCAATCAGGTGTCAAGGGCTTATTTGATCTCTTACAAAATATGTCACAAATCACTGGCAGAAAGTGGGTCGAGAGGGAGAACAAAGGAAAAAACTGTCAATGGACTAGGTAGCTCATGTGAGCGTGCCTATTAGTGCACTGGATCTTTCTGCTCCTGTCTAATGCTGTCCATATAAAACCTTCTTAGTTTGACAGTGTTCTGTTATCCTGCATTTGATGTAATTTTTCTGTAGTAAGCAAAAAAGAAAAAAAAAATCTGTGAAAAGAACTGATAGAGTAACCAGAGAAAACATTGAAGATATCAAAATTATTTATTCTGCTAAGATATCAATTTTGTGCTACTCTTCATGTGTGATATGTTACAGAACTTCTGGAAAGCTCTGCATTTTTGAGAAAATAATCACATAAAAGCTGGAAGTAAATTACTTTACATTGCAATAGGATTACAGATGGCTCCAAATAAGTAACACATAAGACATTCTTTTAAGGAAGAAAGTCACAGCTTTGTACAAGTGGACAGAAGAAAGGCATGTGTATGCAATGCACGCATTTTACCTTCTCTGAAACACCAAGTATTTTTGGGGAACTGGAATTAAAATCCCAGGCAGCTCTCTGCAGTCCTTGGGTGGTCCTGAAATGCTGGCAGGTCACTGCTCATGAACCCCTGCTCTTCAGTGTAGCTCAGAATGGAGAGTGTTTAAATGGCAAAGTAATGGTAACGTAAAGGAATTCATGGATACACAGCTAGGAGCACATAAGTCTTATGGTAGGAAGGCTTGGTAGGTATTTTATTTAGTAGATAAATAAACAACCGTCAGATGTACATAAATGCACAGACTGCTTTCTGTACACACTCAGCTTAAACTATTTACAGAGTTAAAACTACAATTAAAGAAATCATTAAAATTCATAAGTGAACATGCCAACATCTCTCAGATTTCCTCTGAGTTCTGGGGAGTAACAGTAGGTGACCTGAGTCACTTCAGCATCAAAGATTCACTGGTCTGCACAGCCCAGCTTGGCTGCTCTAAAGAACATTTTGGGGCTGCTAACCCAAAATACATTGGGCTATAGCAGCCATGGGTATATCCCTTGTAAGACCACCCAGAGCCACTAGGCAAGGTCAGTCCAGCTTAAGGACAAATAAGCCTTGTCTAACTTTTATACTCTTACAAGTTGGTCTAATACATTATTGCTTTTAACTATCAAATTTGTCTCAACACAGCAAGTAAAATACCAGAATGTAAATACTGATGTCTGAAACAAAAAATTCATATTCTCTGACTCAAACAGTGTAACTTCTACATAACATTTACTGGAGATTTTGTTTAAGTGTCTATTTATTCAGAAAAAAACCCCCTACCTTTAATTATGGTTGTTCCATTTTACAGTGCTTTTCATGAAACCAAAGTATATCCTTATTACCTGTAATACAACAACTTTTTCAAAAATAGTATCTTGAAGAGTCAGTTTAGAGAAGCCCTACTAAGTCTGACAAATCAGGCCAAGGAGTTCCTCTTTCATACAATCAAAATTGCTCAAAACAGAGGTGGGGGAGAATATTTTCCTCTTAGGCTTACAAAATCAAGCCTTTCTACATTGCTCTAAGTCAAAAAAAGCAGATAAAGAGCAAGAGTAGCTAGGAAGCTGCCTGCATTGGGCAAGGCCTGACTTTGCTTACTATACAGGCTGCTATCTTTGCTATTTAATCAGAGCTGCATGTCATATTTATCAGATTGGCGAACTCAGTTAATTCAGTTTAATACATGTGTCTCACATACACTTCTTGCTACTGAGCAAAGAAGCCAAATTGTTAGTTTTCCCACCCAGTTCTCCTTATTAGCAGAATACCCCCCATCAAGAATGAACTTGAACAGTAGACACTCTCACTTATATTAATAAGAAAAATTTCCTCTTGGTTCAAATCCCACCCCCCCAAAAAAGAGTTTTAAGTCCAAACTACTTTATTTATATATTAGATAACAGATTAGGTGCAATCACTTTGCTTAGAATTGACTTTTTTTAAACCCCCCAGATGACTCTAACGCCACATTTAGGAACAAAAATGCACTAGATCTATTTATCACATTCCAATAAAATTTAAATAGTGCAACACATTATTCATCTATCCATATTATAAACTGTTGTGTACATTAAGTGGATAATATTAGTAACACTAATGTTTCTGTAGGCTATTCATTAAATAAATGGTAGACACAGTAATTCCATCTATTACACATGGAGCTCAATAACAGCTGTAAATGAGAAAATTGCAATAGACATATTGAGTAATAATCAGAACTAAAACGACAACTGTAACAATATATCCATTGTGTAAATGTCCTGATTACAGAAACAGAGACTAATCTGTAATTTTTCATCACTGATAAACACTGGTAACCAGCCAGAATTTAAATTATATTTTATCCCGTTACTAAAACACAAAGTCTACTTGATCTATTAATTTAACCAGATACAAGTATTTTGTTTACTATGATACAGAAATATGTGCAGCATGACATCAAATCACCATACCTGCCTAAAAACTACAGCTAGCAAAATGCACTATACCTTTCCACATGTGTAGATACAAACATGACATACAGAGTTTTGCCAGCATAATGTCATAAAGCTATTCTGCCTTGTCAGTAGAAGTTCTCTAAGGCTTCTTGTTAATATTTACAGGCACCACATAATCCCAGTTTAGAGCCTGCAAGAGCAACTGATCATGTCAGAAAAGAGACTGAGGTAACTTTCTAGCTTGAAAGCTTTGGTGATCCTAGTTAAAAATCCTAAATTTTTACTACTATTCATGGAATAATACCTAGAAATTACCTATAGAAGCACAAAAGAATCATGTGGCATGCTACAAACACAACTGACTAACACTGTAAGGTTACCCAAGAAAAGTCTGGATCATTACTAAGAATTAATGCAATCAAAGGCCTCATATCTGGGATATGAGCCACCACAACACCTGATGCAAAATTGCTCCAGTCAAACACCTGGCATGATTTTCTGCAAACAGTGCAATTTATTAACAGGAAAAGGCTCAATGTGGCAAACACCAGGGGTTACTAGAGAAAAGGCTCCTTAGGAGAATGCCAGCTTTCTTCTGTTTTCTGCCTCTGTACCAAGAGTCACACAAACTCGCCAGCACGGGATGGACGAGGTTGAGGTGTGGCCCACCTTCCTGACACTGACCAGATGGGGAAGATGCTGCAACTGGCATAAAGCCCAAGGAGAAAGAAATCTGTGGGGACAGATTTCTGGGGAGAGACAAACATATTTGACAAGAGCAAGACAAGAGCTCTGCCCCAGACATCATCCATAGGGATCCTTCATTCCCCTTTGCTTATATTGTCCCTGCATATGCATAGGATGACAGAATTTATTATGCAAGGGAATTAATCACACCACTGGCACTGTCAGGAAGTCACTGAGCTTTTATTATGCATGCAAAGTTCTGCCATTTTGCACACTCAGATAGAATTTGGAATTCTCAAAGAATTTCAAAACTAAATTAGAAAGGAGAGATTAGGCTAGAGCCACAATAGTAGAGAAGATTCCACATGCAAAGGAGATTTTCTAAGAATAATAAATCCATTCTAAGCAGTTCAGACTATTTCAGCCAGGTACCTCTCTACAGGACTCAATGGCCAAGGCCCAGCAGGTACTTATGCATGAGCAGGTCATGTGTTTTTCACAACTATTTGTTTTGATTTTTCTTCATTTTTATTATTTGTAGCTATGCTAACACTCCATGCTTTAAAAAAAATCTTCCATTTTTTTCCTCAGTATGAACTCTCCCTCACTACTCCTCACAAAACAAGAATTAGCAGATGCCCAAGTGAAAAATAACCTGGCTTTAAATAAAATTTGATGTACTTACACTGCTAAACAGCCTCTCTTAAACAGCAAACCACACATGTAAATTCACTCCTATATACACTACACAACAGTCACTCATTACATTTCAGTCAAATAAATGCTAGAATATTACACAGGAATCCACTAGATGTCTGGCTTTGTAATTCACTTTTTATTGATTCTCTTTCATTCAGTTCTGTGTTACTTTTCTGCTTATCTAATCTTCCTCCCAAAATATTACCTTGCCTTAGTATTTTATCATCTTTCAGCATGTCTCTCTTTCTTGAGTTATTCTGTTCCTTCATTGCTCATTGCCCACCTTCACTATTGACTTCAACCTCTAATTTTCCTGAAATAGGAATTGAATTAGGAACTGGATTATATCCTGCTCTTTACTTAAATCTCTTGGAATAAAAATATTTACAAGAAAACAATACCAAATCCCCCACTGATTATGAAACAAACAAAAAAGATGATAAATAAATGGGCTTGTTAATGCAAATTTCTAAAAACTCTTTAATCACAAATGCAGATAAAATTATGGGCAGTTAAGTATGAATAAATATTGAATTTTGTAAACAGTAAAAAACTGAAAGATGAAAAGTTCTGTAAAGCAATAAGCTTTTACTTTATAAGTAGCTACTAGCCTTCTGGGATATAATCAGGAACATTCCACAACACTTCATAAATCCAAATTCTCTAGACTGTTCTTTCAGTTTTTAATAGAGATATGAGTTTACAACCTTACCAAAAGATGCAAAAATTAAATTGATATTTCCATGGATAATGTTATACTTTAAATAGTTTAAAATAACCTTGATTTAATTCATCAGCTCATCATTCTCAAAATTGTTTCAAGCACAAATCCACTTTAAGCAAGCACCTGATGCCACAGCATTGCCCCAACTCTAAGGAAACTGGACTTTTGAGGCAAAATTGCTCTTGCTGAAGTACCATTTTAAGAAGTTGAAAAGAATTGTCTGCTTAAAGTCCTTTTTCAGAATCGTCTATCAGTTATCTCCTCTTTCACATGCCTTATAAAAAAATTCTAAATAATCAGGAAAGACAAAGTTAATTATTTATGCTTCAGAAGAATATCATGTCAGAATTTTCAGGACCTAACAAAACACTCTTCACTGACCTGATTTAAATAAGTTAACACTGATTTTCTAAATTTCATCTTCTATTGACATTAAAACCAATACCAACAGATTTCTACCTTCATGGATACTTAGAGCTTTAGGCCAAAAATACCTTAATGAGCTTGACCTGCAAACAGCCAAAACTAGACCAAAGTTACAGCATTTCCTTTTTTTAAAAAGGCTCCCAGGCCTTTTAAAGAAACTTTCTCAGTTTCCCTCATGAATGTTCATATATGTTTTCACTCATTTTGGGGGCACAGATTTCAGTTTTTAAACAATGCAAAAACCAATAGCTTTTGGCAACAGGACATTAATTTCACATTCCTTGGGGTCTCATCCCTCTAACAACAAAACTTTTAAAATTTATTTATGCAAACAAGAGACAAGATTATTATGCAAGGAACGCACACAAGAGACATCTAAATTTCATTGCCATTGTGTGAAACATGAAGAAATGCTGAAACCCATTCTACTCAAATATAGATAAATAGTGCAATAGAAATATTTCCTTTGTCCTTAAGTCCAATTTCTGATTAGCAGGGAGCAAACCTTCCTTTACAGAACTGCATAGAAGTATAATTAAAGCTTAAAGTTCATTTAACAGTTTGAGATGTTCCAGCTCTACAATTTAAATCAACTCTCTACGTTATATTTCATCACACACAGCAATAGGCAATGACTAACAACAACCTCTAAATGATTTGTTACAAATTATAAATTATCTGGAATGCTACCCAGAAAAGGTATAGAATATGACACCAATTATTTCTAGAATGCAAGAAATATTGTTACTTGTATCAACTTAGTCCATGATTGAACTCTCTAAGCTGCAGAGCCCACTGGCACATCAGAATTTCACGACGTGACTCAAGCCATGTCAGCATTTTGTGCACCAGAAGGCCCTGGACAAGTGGAGAGCAGGGTTAAATGCAGAGCTTGAGCCACGAGTGAGTGTCTGAAGGGGTCAGAAGGAATCTCTAGACATGATACACCCTGTGATACCAAGGGCTCACACAACAAACAATCTCTGCCTTTCTTCATAACCTTGTTTAGTACTGTAAACCAGCTTCTTCTTGCTACCCCTGAGTATATTTTATCAGTAGCTAGAAATGTCAAATACTTCTGCGGTAAACAGAACTATCCTGGCCTTTTTTATTTTTCTACACACCAGTACTAAAAAAGGTGACAATGTAATCTGCCCCAGGCAACTCTATCACCATTCACAGTAGACAGGTCATTTTCCTTTTTATCAAAGAGGAGAGTAGGTCATCACATTTTAGTACATGTTGACACCCCTGCTAGTAAAAAGAGATAAGAATTCAGTGCCCTTAAGGTGCCTTAACCTCTATTTTACCTAATACAGATATTTCACAGCTCTTACATTAAAGCCAGAAGACAAATTTGTTCCCTGAAAGAATGCACTACAAAGGTCTCAACCTTTGTGACAAGCCGATATTTTGTACTGCAGAGGGTAAAGGTGACAACAAAGCACTTCCCTTAAGGTATCTACCTCTCTTTTATTTTGGGTAATAGGATTTATTTTGTTCCTATAACATCATAGAGCATCATGGATGTTTAACCTCTCAAATACACTTGTGTGGCTTTTGAACACCTTTGGAAGTCGAAATAAAAAGCACATGGACACCTCCTGCCATCCTGAGAACCACTTCAGAAGTTTCTTTGCTCGATTAAAACATTTTGCTTTCAGCCGGGATATTCTTAATTCAGAACACAAAACAAAATAATGACACTTAACTGCTGTCATCTTTATTCACTGTGCTTTCACTTTCAAATTCTAATGTCTAAAGAAAGTTAGAAAACACTTCTATAGCGCTCCTTTTATCTTTTAAGGCAATGGGAAAAGACACCATCTCCCAACAGTTAATGAGAGCTTACTTTTTATTGCATTTTATGTTAATAAACTGGTTTCTCCATATCCTTTTTATAATAGTGATAAAAAGATCTGCTGAGCAAGAGCAAAAACATTGCCAACTCTTAGTCATGACACAGACTGGACAGAATTCACAGAAGTATTTCCATTCAGAAAAATATAAAGATATGAACACACAATAAACTGCATAATGATGTCTACTTTCTTCGGCACATGAGTGTAAAATGTTACTTCAAAATAGGAAAAAAAAAGGCAGCCTCTGGTTAGAAAGGGAATAGATATTCCACACTTCAAGCAAAAAAATAAATTTGTGGTTGAAGATTTTAAACTTTTCTTCCTCATTAACTCAACTACAAAGAGTAGTAGTAACTCCCAGCAGAAATTAAACCGTCATTTGTACAGTGAAAGAAATAGTAACATTTTTCTGAAAAGACAAATAACATTCTTTTAGTTTGAAAATAGTTGGGCCAGTTTTTCTGTTAATTTTGGTAGCTTTTTTTTAACTGTGGAGGCTGAAAAGGAGTTCTGAACTCAGAGACCGTATCAACCAACACAATGACTCATTATTTAAATGCTATTTAGTTGCCTAAGGAAATGCAGTTAAATGTTTGCATATTTACACACTTCAAAAATTCAGTCCTTCTTCAGAAAGCATATTTATATATATATATATATATATATATATATATATATATATATATATATATATATATACACACATTACTCCAGAAAGAGGAAACATAAATCAAAACTTACTAACAGCAACTTCATGGGCAGGATAAGGAATTTAGCAGATAATAGTTTTAACACGCAAAAGCAGACCACTTCATTCACCAAAGAATTTTGCACATTTATGACACAGGTGTACATGTATGTACACAAACAAACACCTGGATGCATGCATTTTATACTCTATTTCAGAGCAGCCACATGTCAACACACTGGCAAAGACTAAAAGAGTTGGGCTATTAAACAGCAACATTTATCTTTAAGAGAAAGAAGACCAAAAAAGGATCTCCATAACACAATCTAGTATTTTAGATCATTGACTCTGAACTGAGGTCTCTCGCAAATGATACTGTGAGCAGGAAAAATAAAATATGGTTCAGAAAATACTCTGAGGGCAAAAATATTATGAAAATAATACTTTTTTGTTTCTAGGCAATCTAACCAATAACCACTACTATGACTCTACTGTTTTTACTTAATTAGCATGATGATGTTTTGAAACTTGAAGGGAAAAAAAAGTAATTTTATAGCCAGTTTGCAAGATAATGCTACTTTTCTGGTTTGGAAAGAAGTCATTATGGTCATTATGAACAAGCTCTAGTGAATCTCTGGTTTTAAGATGATATTTTCTGATGCAATTTTAATATACCATTTCAATTACAAAGGAACTGATATATTTTGAGAGAAAACAGACAAGTTTCAAATCCAATAAAATAAACTTCAGTTAGAGACAGCTGTTGCCCAAGTGAATAGCAAATATTCCACTAAAGTTGGAAATGACACTTCCAAGCAGGAAGTAATTAAACATATTTGGTAATATATGATACAATGCATAAGTGATTTACTTACACACCAAGTTTATATTCACAATCCTCATTTGTTAAATTAAGTACGAGGTCTATCCCAAATCTCTTTGAGATTCATCAGAAAATACACAGATATTTGTCTGTTAAATATTTTCAATGTCAAGCATTTATTACTTAGTGAATTTCAGCCTGGCTTCTCATGTTGGATTTTGATGCTATTTTACGTGCTGTATTCTGTACTTGAGAGAAAAATGACCATTTTATATTGCCTTTGGGTTTTTTATGATAAATTCTATTTTCTCATCAACTCTTTTAGATGGGGGGGAAAAAAAAGTACCTGAAATAAACATTTCAGTCATTTTAAGTTTGCACAACTGCTTTACAAATCACACAGCCTGACCTCCTTCTATGATATTACATTACAGCAAGATCCAAAATAACATTCCAGTTTGACAGCTAACCTCAGGCACCACTGGTCTGGTATCTCGCTGCTTATACTGCTGGCTGAAAAGCTGATAGGATACGCAAGACAAGCTGAGAGTTTAACTGGCAGAGCTGTTCAAATCTAAATTGTGCTATTTGAAACTTAGACCACAGGAGACAACAGTTCACTTTTTTACCATGGCAGCAGAATCAACCTCTTGGCCCCGTGAAACTCATATGAATACATTTAGCGCGCTCAAAAAAGATCTCCCTATATTATGATCAAAGCCATATTCAACACGCATTTCTTATGCACATTCGATCGCCCTGTTGACAGTGCTGGAAGTTAAGTACTATGGACTGCTGCACATAGGTTTCAAACCTTGCTGGAGCCCAATGGCAGGCTACTTTTGACAGCGCAATAATGACAAGCACGTTGCAGGCCAATGCCCGTCACTCCCCAACACCGCGGCCTGCTCCGAGCGTTGCGCGGCAACAAAGCGGGCGGTCAAAGGTTAACTTGGAAGGAGACAGCGATGAAGGGCAACTGTCATGCACCACTGAGTACTGTGAGGCAGCAAGGAGTGGTTGTCTTCTCAAGAACATGCAAAACGTTCTCATTCTGTCCAGGCAGACACATATTTGAAGGTCCTAAATGAGACCACTGCCAATTCGCGGAGAGCCAAACTGACAGCATGCCATTCAAACTGTCTCTCTCAAATTTAGCTTTTTTTTTTTTTTTCCTTATTTCAAATCACAAATGCATGCAAAGTATAACATTAAACAGAACTCCCAGAAGTTCTTTTAAGCAAGCCACATTTGGCAGGGTAGGAAGAGTGAGGGGAAAGACATCTAAACTTTTTCCCCTCTCATTCTTTAAATATTAAGAAGTTCAATTATTTCACAAGAAATTCTTCCAATTTTTTTGTATGCTTGCATTTACTTCCAAAATTACATGTGTTGTAAACCTTGTTCTAAATACTGGTGTTTCTTCCAATATTAAAAAACAGAGTCTAAAACCTTACAGTTAGGTCTAATACTCAGAATTTTGATTCTGCATTTGTATATTAGTATCACAATAGAAGCATATATTAAAGCATGCAAAATAAATACTCTGCATCAGTCTCTAAATATTCTAAGCATTTCTGTTATAAATGGCCCAATAACAGTATATTCTATTTGTTTAAAAGCACTGTTTTGTGTGGAGTTATGACTTGAACAGCGTGATTAACAATGAAATTGCATTATTTGCATAAAACATATACATCTTACTTTTAAACCATTGCCAGTATGTATATTTTTTTACATACATATTTAAATGATGTGATCATGGTCATGTTTGCCTCTATTAACATATAAAAGACTTCAGGAAAAATAGAAATACTTTTTTCTATTAGATAAACAGTGATGTGTCTCATCTTTCATATGAATGAATGCTTGACACTAAATTTAATCAGGCTGACAAAGGATCATATGGGTAAGCTCTCTGTGCCCTTTTCATGAACAGTCCATCTCTCCTGCACTTACAGGGCCAAACATTGCCCTCTCACAAAGGAGTCAACATGCAAAGTGCTTGTTTCTTTCACTGGGTCACTGCCATCCTCCTGCCTGTGACATTACTGCTCTGACCACCCTCTGTCATGGCACCAGGCCTTTAAAACCCTAATCACAAACTGGGCTCTGCAAACTGAAGAGAAAATGAATTCTCATTATTTATGAGGAATATGTTTGGATCATAAAGCATAAACTCATGTGTTTGTCATGTATACAGACACACACAGAGCACAAACTCCTTTAGATAGGCATTACATTGGTATGTTTTATTGCACAAGTCATGGTATCAACATTCATCAAATCAAAGAAACCACAGATAATGACCAATCTACTGTCCTGATCACGCTGGATTACTTTCAATTAGCCAGAACCATAAAGTTACAATTCAACTTTTTTGGACTGAATAACAAATTTCAAAGCTCTTCCACATAGGCAAAATGGTCCTAGGTAAAGCAGAAATTGTCAATTTGGGGAAGGATCATCAATGTGACGACACCACCTTCTGAACTAGTCCATGGCACTAAGTGCCAAAGGCAGCCCTAAACACCTCAAGGGATGGTGACTCCACCACCTCCAACCCCCAATCACTCTTTCTGTGAAGAAATCCCTCAGTAACATAAGACATATTTAAAACAGTTCAGGGAGGGCTGACCAATATCTACAGTTCATCACAAAGGTTTAAGCTGTAACACCACTAAGAACTTTGCCATACACTCTCATCAAGCACAACTTGCTACAGTCAAGTGATTACAAAACGTTTTCTGAAGTACCAGTTCTCACGGTCAGAAAATTTCCTACAAGTTTCAACAATACTGGAGAAAAGCTTATGGAATCTAACTTCAAAATATTAATATCAAGAATGCAAAGAAACTCAGAAGAAGAAAGCCTTTTAAAAATAATTCCCCATGGCACACTCAAGCAAAACAGGCATCCAGGAATACGAGCTTTAACTAATTCAAGTAAAATATTTTTGAAGTTTTTTAAAATGGAATACAAGCCTGTGAAATATAAACATTGTCTGTACTCATAATCTGCTTTTATTTCATTCATGCCTATTTATAAATGCTTTCCATAAACACTTCCTACTGAACCAAGATTGATAGCGTCCATATGAATATATCACGGACTATTTTCCTGGACAGCAGCATCAGAGGCTCAAGAAATGACAGCCAGCACATACCAGATGGTCCCAAGCTTGACAATGCAGAAGCTTTAATGGTTTCTAGTTTAAAGGATGAGGGAACCCTACACAAACCAACAGTTGTTCCTGTAGTTTTCCTCAACTACCACCTTCTGCATGAAGTTTAAAAAGAAACAAACCACCAGTATGGGACCCATTTTGCATTTCACGTGCCAGAGGCGAGAAAGCAGAACACTGAACATCCATAAAAGATAACTGACTACTGAAGTAATCATCACAGTAAAACATCCAAACCAAAACAGTTTCCCTTCCCCATTACCACAGATGCAGAGAACCACATAACTGATTGAACCCATCTTATTCTAAATAACTGACACGGGAATGGCTGGAAAGTGGGGAACAGAACTGCCTTTTGATCTTACCTCCTGTCAAGTCATTTACATTATACTCAACAAATGCAGTATCTGAAATAATAAATTTAGTAAAAAGTTACTTTTTGGCTCCTACATGGATAGAAGACAGAATTGGATTTTTTACAAGTCCATAATAGCTGCAGTACATGAAAAAAATGTTCTTCTACATTTTAGAAAACATCCAGGCTTACAGAAACAGTTCCAAACTGATCAGAGATTTTGCATACTTTCTGGTGGTTTTATATTATATGCTAAAATATATGGTCTTACATGGTCTCAGAATACACAATAAAATATTTTACTTGAAATTAATCTAATTGGAACACCTTTACACTTTTTTTTTTTTTGCAGAAATGTCTTGCAACAGTGATATGTTTGACAAATGTTCATTTTTTTAAAACAGCTTATTAAGAATTTCTCTTTAGACTGTGACTCTAAGTAACTTTTCCAACCCAGAAAGATGGTCATTTTCCTGATGTTTATGTGTACTGTTTACAATGAAGGCCCCAAAACCAACTTCTCCTACCTGACATCATTAGACTAAATAGTTTGTTCTGGTTTTATTCAATAACTACATACATACATACACATCATAGCTCAGTTCAGTGTTTTACTAACTGCAGTTGTTTGCCATCACATGGTTTAGATATCAGACAATGAAATATTTCCTATAAGCACAAGAGCATCATTACCTGCTGCACTGACATAATTTAAACTAGAAGCAAGCACAGCATAGAATCTGAAGATTTTTCCAGATCCTAAGTGCACTTTCAAAATCAGTCAGATTGGGCTTTTAAAGACCTTTAACTGCTTGCAAAAATCCTATCTATTTCCACCAGAGTAAAAAAATCCTACTAAATGTGCATTTGAACATGTATTTTACCAGTTAAAATTATACCAGTTAGAATGATATCTATGTGTATGGGTTTACATGGCAGTAATAGTAGTGTTTTCCAACCCAAAAGTTGCTTAAACTTTTTAGAGATGAAAACCTTTATTTAATCTTTACCTCCTTTCTTCCCCCCCCATAAACATATACAGGGTGTGTAGAATAATGATCTCTTACTGACAAGATCCAGTGCATGAAATTTCTGCACTCAGAGGACAAAATATCCATGAGATATGGGAGATTTAAAGTAAAATCTTATGCCAGCAAAGAATGGAATCTCTTAATATTATGAGGTGTTTGATTTCAATACAGTTTAAAACCTTAGAACAGAATCAACAATGTATTTTAATCAGGTACCTTTTCAAGTATTCACTGCATGAAGTACCAGTTGCCTGAGGGTTATGACATAATACTAAAAACTTTATAATCATTCATTGATTTAGTTTTGAGCATAGTATATCATTTGAATCCAATGGGAACATAAAGAGCTATTTGTGAGGTCAACCACAGTACAGACAGAGGCTGACATGATATCGATGGCAAGGTGGAAAGAAATTGCCAAATACAGCAGATCAATACCTCGTTTCACTGTTACACCCTTCTGCAGACATAAAATATCTATCTTTACAGCTACGAAAATAATAATAATGAAAGTGGGAGATAAATGCTCCCCTCAAGGTAAACTATTTGATTAGCTGAGGGCAAAGGTGACAAGAGCAGTTACACTAAAGTAACTTTACAGTCTTAAATAAAAATGGTGGGAAGAGCAGCAGATAAAAGGGCAAAATGAAGCTGAGCAAGTTCTAAAAGATAAAGATGTAACTCTTTTGGAAATTGGGGTAGCATGTATACAAAGGCAAAAAACTGCTAAGCTAAATAATGTAGAGCAGAGTTTCTTCCCATAATCAGACTCCAGTAAATAATCACAAGTGTTTTGAAATTACAGCACTATAATTTTCTATCCAGAAGATTTCAAATATATGCCTAATCTGGGCCATACTTTAAATGCCAATAAATGCTCATAACCATGTTTTGCACTTCACTAGAGAACCTAACAGAATACAGTAAAACACTACAGTGCTTTTCAGCCTTGCCTGGAGGAAAGAGGATCATCTGATATTTTGGATGCTCTTGGACATTACAGGTAATTAAATAATTTAAGAAACTGATAAATTATTAAAAGCATGACAGCCCAACCCTGCTTTGGCTGAAGGCTGCATAAGTTTGATCACCAACTGCAAGGGAAGGGAAACAAGCTTTAGGCAATCACTGTTTGACCTGTCTAAGCTTCACTAACCTGGGTCAGCTGAAACTGAATCTTCTCTGATGTAAAAGAAAAAAAGTATGGTAATTATTCATCAAATGTTTTCAAAATCTAAAAATAAAATTGGAAGTAGGCCCTGTACTGCACCTCCAGTAGAGATGCTTCACTAGAGCTTTATTTAAAAAATGCTAATTTCCACCTGAAACTTCTAAGATTATAAACTCAGTTCAGAACCAGAACACTAAAGGGTTTGGGTGGCTACCCAGCTTTCTGAAACTGAATCATCTGCAAACAAGCTTCTCAAGATTTCTCTTCAGAAAGAGATCAATTCAAAGCCCAAAATTCAATTCACATGAAGGGTTCTTTTTCTACAGAAAACAGGAAGGATTTTCAAAACCTACTTTTCCTCATTTCTGCAGGCAAATTTAATTTTCCTGAATGCTATAGAAATATTTGAAAAATAATGTAAAGAACTACCACCACCTTTTTACAAATTCACGTCTAACACTGGATTTTTAAATGAGTGCTTTCTTTGTCTCAGTGTTGCTGAGAACATACTGATGTTTAATAACAGTCTAGGCTTGAAACTAGAGGAAAGAGGCTGCTCACCAGGGAATGTGGAATTTAGCAAGAACCATATACTGTGTTCATATTCTTCCTTAGAACAGAGGGGGAAATGTAGTGTTCTGAGGCAGACAAGGAATCCAAATTCCTCTAAAGATATTGATACTCCAATACCTGTTAGGAACTGTGAAGTCTCTCCAAATAATACAAGTTTAATTGGTTATAGTGAAGAAATAAAGCAGAGGGGTAATTAGATAGATAAAAATACTGCTTTAGCAGGGCAAAAATCTAATTTAGACAACAACAAAAATTTTCTAAAATGCATGGCCTATCAGTGTCTAAAATAAACAACCAGTGGGGCAGCTTGCTCCACTTCTAGGATGTTCCTTGCCCACCATGAGCTGGCAGGACACCCACAGCAGTGAGCCCAGGGAAAGGTCAGGGTTTATGGAACCATCTCCAACACTCAGGTCCCACAGGGTGTCCTGCACTGGGAACGGCCACTGCACTAAGGCTGGGAGAGTTAGAGATGTGAACTTCCATTTCAAACATACAAAACTGTGACAAAACAGAAAAAAGAGAGGAAAAAGTTAAAAAAAAAAAAAAAAAAAGAAGCCTTCCCATATTCAGAACTGGGACATGCACAGCTCACCATACAACTGTCTCATGTAGTGGACCACCAGGACAGAAGTAAACTGAAGACCTTCAGACCCCTGGCACTGAACTTCCCTTTCACTGCTCCCATCCACAAGAGCCTCCCAGGCCACCATCCACATCCCACATCCATTTGTGTTTTGAGCAGCCATTCTCCTCACATCCTTAGCTCCAAGATCTTTGTAGATTTCAATATGTGAAGTATAGATCTGTCCTTATTTACAGCAAAAAACAAGTGACTGAATGTAAAACAACGTTTAATAAATCTGCAGAGCCTAAAGTACCAATATAATTCCGAGCAGGAAGACAGACATGCACTCCTTAATTAAGTGGGTGATGTTCTAGTTAAAACAAAAAGACAACCCTGGGCCATAGCTGAGATTAAGCACATTCTCTTGCAAAGGAAGCTCTGACTATTATCGATGTAAAGGCTTTAAATCACAAAAAATAAACCATCTAATAGTCTGTATTCAATAGTAAGTAGAAAGTCAGGACACAGACTGATTTGGATTAACACATTTTCAGTTATAACAAGTAATTTTACAGAGGATTAGTATCTTGATGGTCTGATCAATACTAGGCACTGCTGCTATTACAGATGAAGAGAAAATTACCCCTCCAGTAATAAAGTGTGTGTCTCGGTTCTCCTTCATTTGCTGAGTCCATTACTGTAATGGTTCCAGCATTAGCAGCTGAGGCAATTTAAACAGCAGGAATGTGATGAATTTAAAAGCAAGAAGCATTTGCCACTCATTCTTTCTTGTATTTTATTCTGCATATGCAAGGCTTCTACCTGACTGTTTCCAATATACAAATCATGTGTTATGTGGCTATCAACGCTATTTCTTAATTATTGTCCCATTAATAATGGGAAGGTCCAATAATGTGATTACCACAAAAATTGCTACTGGCATATTGGTTGCTGATTCTGCTAAAACTTGCACACCATTTACCTAAGCAGAAATATGACATGACAAGAAGGTTATTTAACTGCATCTAAGCTGTTTCATTAATTTTCCTAAATACAATTTCTAAAAGAATCTAATCTGTCAATTAGAAAATTTTGTTTTCTTTCGTTCTTTTTAATAATAGTTTTTATCTAAAGAGGTAGAACAATCACCAGAAACAATAAATCATTGTAATATTAGAACAAACCATGGTAACAATGGTTAAAGTTTTTAAACTTCATTGTATGGTATGGGCACCATCATTCAGCTTTAATTCTAAAACCAAACCTTAATCATTCTTTGAAGTGCTTTGAGAAAACTTGTCTAATTTTCCTTGAGCATTAATATGTTGAAGCAACTTGTTTTACCTTGTAAAGATGTATTATTTTGCAGGCAGCAAAAATGAGGATGATGCAGGAAATAAGACCTTCAATGATATCTCAGCCAAAACTCAGTATATTCCCTTTTTCTCCTTGTAAATAAAATACATACAAAGCTTTGTCTTATTTAAAGCTTTATATTTCCTAACCACTTTGTCCAACATGTCTCACAAATGTGATACTGCATATGAATATCTTTGTAAAAGCCCTTGTGAATATTCAGATATGTGCACATTGATGCATTTATTATTTGTACAGCAATAAATTTATTGGACTGGGGTCCCAGCTGTGCTTGGAGCTGTACAAACATAACAGTAGTGTCTGTGGAATACATTCTCTGCAGTCAGTATTCACAGTAATGTAAATTAGCATAAACAGCTACATAAGGTAATTGTGAACTGGCTTTAGTGGTTTATTCCAAAGAACCATCAAGGCAATACCTTTAAAAGAAAAAAATACTCCACACTAGCTGAATATTCTCTCTTTCACCTGATAATGGCACCTGGTAATGGGTGTTAACATGCAAGAGTAGTAGAGGAAGCATATACAGGAAATAACCAGAACTTGGCCCCTCTCATACTGAAACTTACTTTAAAAAATCCATTTTGAATAAATAAGTCACAAGAACATTAAGTCTTACATTAAATAATAACTTTTTAAACTCATCAATCCAGATAATAAACATTCTAAAAGCAAAAAGCTTTCTTCCCAAGCCTAAAGGAGCAAATTGCCTACTTAGATGACCAAATAGGAAGTTCGTTTGGTTTCACTTTGCACCTTTCACATTTGTACATTTCTACACCCAGTGAAAAAGAAGTGACCAACTCTGACCAACAGTGTAAAGAAAAAGGACTCAAATTAACTATAAACTGTATTAATTAAGGTGGAATTCTAAGCTAAAACAAACAAGCATGAACAACTGTTTCATAAAAATGCCTTTTCAGCTAATGAGCAACATCTACTCTAACAGTTCTGGTTTTATGCACAGAAGTAATATTTGCTATGGGGAAGACAGAGTAGCTGATGCCTTGCAACAGCTCCAAAGGTATATTTAGAAACTTCAGAGTAGTTGTGTTTTGCTGTCCACTTAAGACTCACAGAAATATTCTACAGGACATTAGCATGCCCCATGCGGTGTTTAGAACAGATGAGTAGTTGACTTCTGCCTATGGTTTTCCTACTTTTTTTCAGATCCTCTTACCAAGAATGAGTTTGCATCCTCCTCCTCTTGTCTTGGAACACCACATACTAGCACAAACAATTTCATTTCTGCTACACATTTAATCTTACTCAACCCAACTGAGTGATCTGCAAAGTGGAAATTGCTGTATGACAGCACTTCACTCTACAGAACTTCTACCACATGTATTTGGAACAGAAATGTTCTTCTATAACAGCATAAATCAAAACTTGCTATATATACAAGAAAATTTGAGCCAGAGAAAAGTTTATCACATATAAGAAACATACTACATGATTACAAAGCAAAAGCCAATCAGTGGGATTCTGACAGACAGCATTTAACTGTACACAATTACAGCAAAACAAGAACTTTTATTCAGGATTTAATTCTGGAAAACAAGAGACTTTGCCAGAAGACACATAATCCAAACCAGCTTCTTTAACCAACTACTTCCCTCTCAGTAGTAGGCCTCATAAATCTTAGTCTCCAGAAGAGGTTGGGTTAACCTCACTAATATTTGGTTTGCTAAAAAATATTTTAATCAGTACCTAAATGGAAGTCTTGGCAGAACTGCCTCAATAAAGACACTGTTCCTTTGTCTTCAGCATTTCTCAGGTGATCAACATAAACTAGGAATGGCTAAACCAAGGACTGAAGGGTGACTTGACACATTGCCAGGAGCCCAGAGATTACATCTCCAATTAAGTTGTAGAAAACAATCAGTATGAGGACGCTTCCATGGGGAAAAAACCCACTTCCTTCTAGCATATCCCGTCCTTTTCTCATTGCTGCTTTCTCCTTTGGCAGCCTTTATTCTAAGACATTCTACAGGCTCATTTTGCTTCACTTTCAATAAACTAAGCTTCTCTCAAGTAGTACCCAGCTTACCACATCCCTCTAAGTATTGACACCTTTAAACTCTCTGTAAGAATCTTTTCTCTTTCATCCTTCTCTGTCTGTGCACCCACAACATTCAGTTGTGTCTTTAGCAGTACTCTTGCACTTGACCTCAAGTTTTTCTCATGCATTGTTCTTGACAGCTCTTCAAGTGCCATTCCTCCTAGAGCTTTTCCCATTGAAGCTCACAGCACCATCTTTATACCCCTCACAGGTATCCCTGAGCTATTATCTTATCAAGGGCCATTATTCTCCTAATGAAATGAATCTCAAATACATTCAAGAAGACCCATTGACAAGACAAAGGCCCTTGGATGGACAGCACAAACGTACAGGCTAAAAGAATTATGGGTTGAGGTTTTTTCTGCAACGTATTGGATGGGACATCTGCATATGTTTTGACATACATGAAAAGGGTGAGAACACAAATGTAACACTGAAATTGCTACCCCTCAGCAACTTGGGATAGCAGAAAGACAAATTACAAAAGGACGAGGTAGTCTTTAAAGAGTTGTTATGAAACTTACTAGGGCAAAGAGGCCCTAAAGTTTTCTAGTAAAATACTTAGTTGGAAACTTACATCAGACCTTTTCCCTGGCTTTGCAGGGAATTGTATATGTAACGCTGCATAGTAAATTAACAGCAGTACCAAAATCAGCACGGTCTCTGTTCAGGTGTATGAGATTAGCATTTTCAAAGACATTTTCTAAATTTATATGGAATTAGCCTTCCTTTCACTAACACCTCTAATATCGGTACCGTGCTTCCAAACAAGTCACTTACTGGTTCTCAGTACTACTGTTTTGTAAACAAAATCAGCACAAGTACAACAACCATTAACAGCTGAAGTAAAACATTGTACAATGTAGTAAAACAGGCCTTTCAAAGACACCTGAAACAGCAAACATTCAGCACTCCTGTTTGCTTCCACAGACAGGGAAATAGCATCTTCAGTGGAAGCGTGGAACAGCATTGCATCTAAACATGTGAGCAAGAAAAGAAACATTATAAAGCTCGGGCGGCATAAGAGACTTAAAAATATTTATTTAGGTCAGGCTTAGTGTAGAGTACTTTTAAATTTAAGAATGAGGCGCAGTTACACAGTGCATCATCTCACTGCGAATGTTTCGACAAACACAAACACACACTCCATCATTTTCGTCATATACCACAGAACTCTCTTTTAAACAGAAATATCTTGCTCAGCTGGCACACGCCTTTACCACTAGCTCCTGTTAACGCTGTACGAGGTGCCCCCCATTCAGGGGAGGGGGATCGGGCATTTCCAGCTCGAGCAGAGCCCGCAGCCCGGGCAGCGCGGCGGAGCCCCGGGGCGGTGCTGGGCACACGCGGCCGTGCGGAGCTCACCCCGGGGCCGGGGCTCCCTCCTTCTCACTATGAACTTCACGGCGGCCCCGCAGTCCCCTCGCTCGGGGCTCCAGCACTGGAGCTACCGGAGCCCCGGGGACTCTGCCCCGCACAGCCCCACGAGCGGCGGAGAGGGCTGGCCACGGGCACACACGCCGCTCGGGGCTGCGGGGAGCAGGAAGCAAACGGAAGGTACCTTCAGCTCTTTCTCCCGCTCCCCCGCTCTCCTCTTCATGGCGCCGCCTTAGCCGTCCACCCAAAGCGGAGCGGCACCGCGGGAGCCCCGCGCAGCTCCGCCGGCAGCGGCCGGACCGCGGCTCCGCGGGCAGTGCGCGGCTCCGCCCCGAACTTCAAGTCCCGGCAGGCCCAGGGCGGCCCGGAAGGGGAAGGGCCCGGTTGGCAGCGGCGGCCGCTGCTAAGGGAGCGCTCGGGAGCCCGGGCTGGCGGGGGCTGTGAGTACGGGGGGAGCCTCTCCTCCTCCGGGCACGGAGCGGGGCGCTGGAGCTGCCTGTGGCTGGGGCGTCCTGCAGCGGGCGGTTCCCAGCGGGGCTGGCGGGACCCGCGGGGCTGCGGGCGGCGGTTCCGGAGCCGAGCGGCTCCTCCTCGCTCGGTGCCCGGGGGAAGAGGCCGGAGCCTCAGCGTTTGGTTCAGAGGAGCCCCGTAGGCCTGTGTTTGTACCGGGAAGAGCTGGTTTGAAGCGGGAGCTGGGCTCCTGTGCCCGAGGGCGCTGTAGGCGTTCCTCCAGCAGGCGAGCGCTGCCTTCCCTGCCCTTCCAGCCCTGCCAGGCGCCGCCGCAGCTGGCGCGGCTCGATCAAAACTGGGAAGCTTTGTACAGTATGTGGAAGGCAAACGATTGTTTGGGTTTTTCTGTGTTGAAGTAGGACTCACGGGCCTGAGAGATGTTTCTTCCCTGAAGTTGTTGTGATCCCATTTCCTAACATCTTCCATATCGTTTTTTCCCATCTTCCATATCGTTTTTTCCCTGTCCGTTTCCCAAAGCACACAGCACTGCAACACATGATATTTGAAAGATGATATGTGTGTGTATTTGTACCAGATAATAAATGAGATTATTCTGGGTTACAAGACCAATAAAGTGCAAGCGTGTATAGTTTAAGGACTCGATAGAAAGAGAACATAGGCTGGAAATAGATTATGATAAGCTAAGATAGGTGGGTGGTCCCTCCCACCTCCTTTTTTAAATTCCCTCTACCAGGGAAGTGGGATTTTGTAACAAAAGTATCATCTTGTCCATGTCTGACGCTCAAATTCAAAAACCATGTTGAAACAATTAAGTTGTAGTTCTTCTGCTTTCACTAGAAACCCCCTCACTGCAAGTCACCTATATCCCCATTGACTGAGAACTTTCAAAAGATTAAGTAATCCCTGCTCAGTTTTGCTACCTTTGAATGATGTTGGTACAAAAGTACACTTCTGTGAGTTGTATAGGAATCTGGACCTAAAGCATGAGCTTTGATAAGTATTAATTTTAATAGTATCAGACTTGTATAACAGTGCAAAGTTGTGTGCAGTTCTTTGTTGTAAATTTTCAGATACAGGTAGTGATAGAACCACTTTTGTAGGTAGTGAAGTGTGTAAGAGAGTTACAGTTTCTTTAACTTTAGTAGTTACATTGAAAATTCTTGCTTATACCTCACCTGAAGTTCTTACAGGTTAATCCCAGAGATATGGGGAATATTCCTCTCTTTGTACACTGAGCTCTCTAGTTTTGAGAAACAATCTGTGCTGAAGTGATTGTAGGGTATCCTTTCTTGGAAATAAAGCCTGGTTTAAGTTTTTAAGGTTGAGGATGGCATGTGGATCTGTCCAGATGCAAATACAAATTTACATCTCTCTCACTTTGTTATGCTTTCTTTGAGGAAATGCTGCACTTTTAAGTGCCATAACTTTTGTAGCAATGTTGCTGTGCAGTTTTGTCAGATGTAATCACTTTGGAAATGCTTTCAAAAGTAATACACAATGCCATGGAGAAATTTCATATGCTTTTAGAAATAACGCTGTAACTGGACTGCAAGGAAAAGTAATTTTGTTTAAGTGTTTGTGATTGACACTCAGATAATATTCAAAGAGGAGCTGTAACATATGTAACACATGCTTTGATGTTTGAAGTGTCCTCTCTCAAAGCAGCAGCATAACTGGTGGTTATTAGTGATTATTAAAGACATGGGTATGTTACTAATCAGGCAACTAAGTTGCCAAGCCAAATTCTAAATCTGTAATTATATTTGGTCTCCTTAAAACGAGGAGACATGTTTGTACTATTTCTGTCTAAAACCACTGTATCTGATAAAACCAATTAATATGGTTGGTTTTTTCTTTTTCTTTTTCTGTGGCCCATGACAGAAAAGACAGCTGAATGCTTAGTTTCTGACACTTTGTAATGGAAATGAAACAATTCTTCTTCTTCCTTTTGAAAATCTGACCTTCTAAGTTTTCAGGACAGTTTAGATTTGAAGCTGCTTTATTTTGTCACTTCAAATCATGTCATGTTGCCAGTCAAAATTGGCTTTGTGTGCATCTCTGCTGTGTTAGTTTGCTTACAGCTCAAGTATTTCTGTGGTTTTGCTGCAGCCAGTAATGGATTACTACTGACAAAAGTTGTTTGTTTATTTGAGTGACAAGCATGTGTTGTTTTGTCTCTGGTTTTAAGTGAGTAGGTTTCTCTCATACTGAAGATAACAGGCAGGTATCTATAGTAAAGTTTCTTCAGCAAACAGTGAAAGCCAGTAATGTTTGTCCATGCCTGTTACTGATAGATCACAAACATTGTGGAGTCATGCTGATAAAATACTTGTTTAGCTCCTGAGGCCCAAAAAAGCCTCTGTCATTTTTAATTTGTGAAAGGAAGGACAAACACATTCTAGAAAAATGTACAGTGGTACCTTCTCTTTGCTACCATCATGAACCAAATTCAGCTGATCCTCTGGAGGTAAAATGTCTGTTTCCCTTTGATCTCAGTTGCTGTAGCCATACTGGTACAGGGACATAAAATAGTAACCACAATAATGAACCTAGACCTGAGTGAAGCCAATGATGGCAGATAGAGCTAATTTAACAAATTACAAAGAAGTTTGGAGGATTTTCTAAGAGCAAAAAGCACCAAGGATGCTGAGGAACTGGATTCCAGTGGATATGTGTTTGCATTGCCAGTTGTGCCATTGGCTGAGTGGTGTGGACATCAACATCCCAGAGCAGTGTTCTCTGTCACTGCCAACATTGAAACTGCAACCATATTGCAAGTCTACAACTGTAGATCAGTTCACTTCTATGGTCATGATAAGGAAACATTTGTTCCACATGGAAGAAAAATGTGTTCCTGTTTATTCATAAACAGTGAAGTCTGGAAATAATATTTTATCATAAATTTTAGTGATGAAAAAAACAGAAGATTAAAAGCAAGACTGACTTGTTGGAAACTAAATTTCCATTAATCCCTTTTCTTTCTTTAGAACAAAGCCATAAGGAGAGTTATTTATGATGGAAGAAAAAGCTTAGGCAGCACTTTTGATTATGATTGAATTAACAGATATTTCATGGGCTGTCTGTTGATTGTACCATGTTGCTTCTGCCCTCTGATGCAAGTCTCTAGTAGCATCACTGTTAATTTCCCAGTGCTTTCCTAGATGGTTCTGGATTGACTGAGGATTTATATCACCTGAGGATTGTAACAGTGGTTTTGGGGATAAGACTGTCAAAAGGACTTCATGTCTCTCTTTTTCCTGTTGTTTCAGCATTATTTGACTCAGTGACCAACATGTAATTTTCTGCACCAGAAGACAAGAAGGAAACGGCAGTTGTTAAGAAGTATGTTCATATATTACACCAAAACAAATGTAGTACTTTTTCACTTTTTAATACTTTCCTAATCTCACTTTGTCATGTAGCTGAGCTTTCTGTTGCTGCAAGATAGAATCATGTTCAGATTTATGAGAATCATTCATAGGAGACTTTCTGTCTTAAAAAGTAATTTTTTATATGACAGTGATTGAAAGAAGACAGGGAGAATGCCAGACAACACTGGAATGCCTTCATGACCCCCAGCACCTGTTTCAAAGAGTTCCATTCAAAACATGGAAGATGGCATTACTCATCTACCATTCAATACTTTAAGCTTTTACCTCTCTTAATTTTAAAAAACCCAACTAAACAAAAAACCCACAGGTCCCCTTCTCACATCTACTTGGAAATATGGCCTTAGCCCAAAGATTCCTGAAAACAACAGAGCTAGAACTTAAAAAACTATTTGTACATATATTAAATAGAATTGGAGCTATTGCTCAACAAAGGTGTATCTTTTGAATGGATTGAAACTGGCATAAAATTGAGAACTTCAGAGTTTAGATTGCAGTCTAGCTGAAATACTATTCAGAAGTCTGTCATTTCAGTGAATCTGCCATAACTTTTGCCTTCATTTCATATGGTGTATTGTTCTAGTCTCAGTTTAAATAACAGATGAAGAGGAATTTCATTTGAATTTTGTTTTCCCTAGATAAGCCATGCCTGCTGCAGCTGATGTAACTGTGGGGGACCTGCCTGTGAGACATACAGGTCTAACTCCAGCTGGAACTGAAGGATTACAAGGTTTGTACCAGCTGCTATTTATTACAGCTACAGACTTTGATCAGTGGCTTCTTTAGTTTCTTTCTAAAAATGTTTCTGATGTTGCCACTCACAAAATTAAGTTCAAATACCATTCAAAATCTGGGTTAAATTGTGAAAGATGCTGTGACCCATTCTATGTTCAAGTTGCTTGTTATAAGAGGGGAGTTGCTGTGAGATGGTAAAAACTGAAAATGTCATTGAGCTGTAACATTCATACTTCCAGAAGAAAAGAGGATTTTTTTGCTGAACCAAGGACAAGGCCAGATCAATTTCACAAAATGGGAACCAAAGTATTATGCAATTCTGCTATGTCACTCAGCTGCTATTAGAATGGAACAACTGGGCTTAGTCTTGTATCTGAGTAAATTTACAGAATTATGAGTTATTATTTTCAAGCTTCAAGATACTATGTTAACTTTGGAACAGATTAGAAAAAATCCCTTAGGTAATCCTTATTTTGAGATAGCATATTTGGCAGAACCTGGTTACTTGGTAAACAGTTACCTTTGTGTTGTCTAGTATGAAAACAGGTTGCTGTATAATTTTAATTGCTTTTTTGTTAATCTGGAAGAGGAAGGAAAAAGGAAGTGATTAAAATGACTATAAATCCAAAAAAATTAACAGACTCATACAAGTGTAAAATATAAAATTACTTGAAAAGTTGGGAGGGACTCAGTATTTCATAATGAGTTTTGACTTTGAGCTACATGTTGTTGAATGTATTGAAGGTAATTTAAAGTTGTCTTGGTTTGGGTAGAATCATGAACTGCACAGAATATGAAAGCTCAATGAGCCAGGTAACAAACCAGTCAAGAAGAACTGGAGGACAGGTTTCTTCATGTACATGATGATCACATCTTACTCCAGCAGTGTGAAAATGAGCAAGAGGAAAAAACTAAAAGGTATGAAGGTTAATACTTTTATTTTAGCTTACAGTAATATTTTTGTCCTTTAAAACATCAACAGATTAAAAATGCTGATTTCTCTCAGAGCACTTTTTAAGCAGTAGCAAAAATTCCTCTTTGGAATGAATTTTTAATTTCTGGTTATGTCTGTATGTATGTCTTTGTGGTGGACTGTATTAGATCTCCCTGCACTGAGCTACAGTGCTGTCTGTCACTTTGGAGCTGGTACCTTGTGCTCAGAGCTGTGCTGTTAGAGTGTTCTGGGAGCTGTAGAAGAGGCTATGGAAGCCTAATGATTCATCAGGAATTTCATTCTAGAATCAAAATTGTCTGTACAGTGAGATTCCATCCCTGTTATTAAACTCAGTGCTGTGCTAGCAAACCAGTATGGGCTCAGCAGAAGTGTTCGTGGTATTACTGCCTTGCAGGAGGGCTGATTAATCCAAAAGCACTGTGACTGTGCTCACATTGTGCTGTACTTAATAAAGTCATGCTGCATTCAAACAAGGTGTCAGAAACTAAAAGATTCACAAAAGGGCATCTGAAAATATTGCTTCTGTAGATGGGACTATTTCATAATTTTTTTAAGTCCAAGGAATTCTTTCCTTCTGACTCAGTATTCAGTGAATCAGGAACAAATTGACCAGCATGACATGACTTCCATCTTTTCTGTCAGGCTGTTGTCAAATCCAAGATGGTGGAACAAATGAATTGTTTGCTTATTCCAAAGGGATTTCCTGTGTTTCTGTTAGATGCCTTACCAAATGCACTCATCATCCACTCAGGTAGCATTACACAGAATGTTCAAATTGGAGTACCTGAATTAATGCTTTATGGCAGAGAAAATAAAAAATACAGTGTTTGCTAGAGAAAAAACTTAACTCCTCAAGTTGAATTTCTTTTCCAGCATTCCTTGCCAAAACCCTTTTAACTAGAAGTTTGGAATGAATTTGCAGTAGAAGAACATTGAAAAAACTCCATGTAAACAAAAAACCTGCTTACAGGCAAGTAACATTCTGTGACATCCTGAAGTTATTAGGGATTTTTTTTTGTTTCACTTTTGTTCTTTTAAGTAGAAGCTTCTGTCCACAAGTATACAAAAAATAAAACAAGTCCTTTTAAACAAATGAAGTGTGTCCTTATTTTCAGTTTTCTTTCTGGACCTTCAAAAATAGATTTCCTGTAAACTAGATACAGGTCTCAAAGATGTGCAACCGACTTTGTAAAGTCTTGAACTTGTCTCTCTCATCAAAGCCACCTTTTCTTTCTTTATATGCCAAGTTTTTTGCATTCACTTCTGGGTATGTTTTCTGTTCATGCATGTTACATCACCCCCACATGCCCTCACTGCCTTTTGTTCTAGCTTACCAATGTTTATCAGAACCAAGGGAAATCAAAGGTACAACCTTTCAGATACCAAAAGCAAAATTTGTATCCTTCTAAAGACAGATGACAGACATAACCTCTGTATCTAATTATATTCGGCAGCTAACTGTTCCTTCTCCAAAGCACACTGGAAATATTTGCTGTGTAGTATGGTAATGAGAACTATTAAGTTTTTTTTTTGCCAGAGTACCTTCTTAAATATCTCCACCTATATATTTCAGCCACTTTAGACATGGAATATATATTTAAATCCCAAAATACTAGAAATTGTATATAATTGGAATGTTGCATATTATTAGCATTCTTTCAATAGCTGAATGTTCTGTGGAATTGGAGCTTTTATAGTTTGCCCCACCACATATCAAATCTGTAACTTTACTTAACAGCATGCAGAGGTTCCTATATAAGGTCATGCGTTAAAAATTACATTTAAGCACCATATGGAGTAAATATGTGTCCTCCCTTTGCTAACCTTAAATGATAAGCCTTAGGAAACTGTTATTTGTCAGTGCTATAAAGCAGATTGCTGCACAGTGGTTTCAATTATCTTCAAAGAGTTCTTCACAGGCAGTAATAGTTATATCAAAACCTGAAATTTATTATTCAGGTTCTATGCTGAAGTCTTCACAGTGATTATGTTCCTTTCAACAGAATGCTTTTTATGCTGACTTTTCACATTCTTTTTCATCTTTTTTATTATTTTCCCCAGAATGACCACCAAGTTAATACAGCTTGTTAATGATAGAAAAAGTCTGAACATGTTGGTGGCGGCCCCAAGTGGCTGGGTCAGGCCTGGAGCTGGAAGGCAGGATTGTGCCTTGACAAGAAAAAGTTCATGAGCCTGAGAAACAAAATGAGAGCCTTCCCTTTCAGCTGACCAGCAGCTCCAGTTTCCAGGCCACAGACCTTGTCCATCCAGCTGGGTTCAATCTTTTATTAGCAGTGCTCTCAGAAAAGTGAGCGAGGCTGCTGATATGCCAGAGCACACAAGGAAAGGTGTAATTCACATTTATTAAAAACAATGGTTTATATCCCTAACAATTGCTTCACTGTAGCAAGTCCATACTGGTTTTTGTTCATCAGTGGGCAATAATAGTACCTGTAGGCAGAAAGGTTGTTCTTTCGCCTTGTTCTTTTATTTATTTATAGCAGCCATGATAACTTGCTTGCCTGTGAAGTCCTTATTATGAGAATCCACAGTAGTTGGGGTTAAACAAAAGTACAGATTTGAGAAGACAGTAGCTATCAGGCAAGTTTTCTAATAGTTAAAATCATTGGACTTCCTTAGTAAAACTTCTCTACATGTTAAAGGGTTATAAAAGTAGTATATGAAAAAGTTTAGTGTTTTTATGTAATAACAAAGTTTCACATCTGTACTTTGTTTGCACATGTTTTTCCTTTTTTAATTTCAAGGTTTGTTCTAGTCTCTTGATACATGTGTGCACAGCACTGCAGACCTGAAAAATCTCTCACACATGTGGGCTTTGAAAAGCAAATACTACAATGCAGCCATCTATAATGGTGCTTTTTACTGTTGAGACTTTCTGCTTAAGGCAGGCTCCTTCTCAGGCCTTTACTCACTGTAGTTACATTTAGGAATTACACTTTAAAACTTTCATGTTTTCATAGGAACATTATCAGTTAACCTATACACTGAACTGCTAATGTATTTTAAAAAAACCCCAACAGCTACCGCAGATTCAAACCTGAGTCAGCAGAATTGTCTCCTTAACTTCCAGAGATCATGGATCAAGCTGGTGGCCAGTTACACCTCACACCAGTCTTCATTTTTATTACATTGATTCAGGCATATGATAACAGCAACAAGTCTCGTGTTTTTAGATTTAAAAAAATGTTTGTTTCTACCAATTTGCCTATCTAATCTATTTGTAGTGGAAGTTTTGATGATTTTCACACACCCATGTTTTTACACTTCATATCATTGATTGGGCAGTTTTATTCCCAAAATCAATTTGTTTGGTTTTTGTCTTGACAATGCAAAAATAGGTTGGAAATATAATAAATTTATTCAGGCCCAGTGCTACCAGGTAGAAGAGGGACTTGGTTTTGGGAATACAGATCAAATGTTGATATGACAGAATGGGAGGGCTTATCTTGGTATAAAAACAGATCCAGATCTAAGATGTCCTGTGCAGAACTAGGATTAGGACCACATTGATTAAGGCAGAGATTCTTAAACTGAAGCAAACATGAGTAATTAAAAACAATAAAAGGAAAAGTTGTTCACAGAAGGTCCAACTCAGATAACAATGTTCAGAAATTTCATAGAAGTTCTGATGTGTCAGTCTGTTTTCTAAAACCTTGTCCAAACCAGAAGGAATTCTGGTAATTTGAGTGCTCTGAATATGCAATTTCTTGAACACATTTTCATAAGGTGAACACTTACTAGAAATCTAGTAACCAATACTCAGAATTTGAACACAGTAGCATTGTCTTCCATAAGGACAGAGAATACTTTCTGTAATATTCATTAAACATTAACTATTTCATGGTTTTGGCTTGCATATGTCCTCGTCCTGCCCTTTTGATCAATGATTATAAACCCAACAGACTGATGTTGCATTTCTGCCCTCTTTTTTTAAAGACTGCTGAACTCATAGATTGCTCAGTCAAGCCTCTCAAATAATTTTTAATGCAGATCGGAAAACATGCAGGACACTTATACAGAAATACAGAAATAAAATGCCTGGAAAAATTCAGGAGAGCCTGGCTGTCTCTAGGTTATGAAGAGACAAAAAAAAAAGTCCACAAAGAACAAATATACCTTACTGGGAATTTGGCTGCTTTAAAAATACCACAGCAAATTGATCCAAAAGATCTTCAATTAATTCTTGCAAAATTTTAGGTATAAATTCATAGCAAACAATTTAATGTTCATTACTGCCCATGGATAATTTGGAATCTAGCAATAGTAGAAAACTATTGGCCTTGTATGAGGGTAGAGCAGCAAATTAGGTGTAGCTGTGCAGTGCAGTAAAGTGAGGCAAACATGCATGCAGAATGTGTTCATAATAAAGCCTCTATTAGTTAAATCTTTTATCTATCTTTCTCTTTTTTGCTTTTTCAAAAAAATAAATGCAAGATTTTGCACCTTTGCATGTGTGTTTCCCTTTTGACTGTTTCAGTTTCAGACTGGTACCTTTAATGACGTTAAGGATCTAGTGGCATGATCCTGCAGTCCTTGCTAGTTTGATTTCAGTGGAAGTTCTCCTTGATAAGAAATATGTAATCAGTTCTTTAGCTGCCTTTCAAGGGAGGAACCCCGTTACTATGTGTGAGCATTCTTTTGTGCAGCAGTGGTGCTACATAAATAATACATCATAATGTTTGCTATTAAATTATTCACAGAGTCATAAGTCTCCCCTATTCAGAATTTCCTTTATATAGTTTAAATAGGTTAAAGAAGTTATCATAAATAATGTCTCAGTCTGTGCCTACAGTGAATTTAGAAAATATTTTAAATATTTTTTCATTATTTGAAAGTAATCTGTTTCGAAGAACTTCCATGCTTCGTTTTAGTATGAACACTCTTCTTGAAGTACAGCAGACAGAAACAGAAGATGACATCTAAATTTGATGTCAACTACCATTCATTAAAAGTGAAAACTTTTAAGGAGTCTGAAAGTGAAGATGAACTTCAAATTCAGCTTAAAAACATCTTCAGATAAAGCTGTGCTCTAAAAAGTAGTGGAAATTATTTATGTTCATCAAATTACTTGCATCCAAACCACGATGCTTGACCTAAGTTACTATCTGTGAGTTAAGTTCTGAAATTATTTCCTTTATAGTCTATTTCTAGTTTGAAACCTGATAGAAGATATGCTAGTACTCGAGAGATGCTGTGTTTGACTGAAAATCCTGGGAAATAAATTGAAAAATGTCCATCAGTACATATGTAGTGTAGTGTGTGTTCTATAATTTTGCCACCAGAATACTTTATGGAAGACTCTTAATCCTCAGGTTTTCCAAGTCATGTATTTGTTATGATGAATGCACATAGCCAGAACTTAAAGGGATCCATAAATGTTGTATTTTGGACACTTTCATTAGCTTGCTTTCTTGGGAGTGTTGTAACTGCTATGTAGAACAGTCTGTATGAGTTGTTTTATTGCACAAGTAATCCTACAGGTTTTGTGTCATTTTTAATGTTTGTATCAGCAGAGAAGGAACTGTCAGTACAGGAATACTGGAGAAAAACCTGGACATTTGGGTGAAAATAAGGTCATCTTAGTTCGTCTTTGTAGCTTATATTTTTGAATTTTGATATTATTAGCAGCTTTTTCTGACAAATGTGATGACAGCCATGTGTTTTCTGACAAAACACATGGCTGTCATCCTGCTATGTACCCACGTAAAGACAGAGTTGAAATTCTTTAGGAGCTGTGTGATGCCAACAGGATTGGGCTCCCCCCAATCTCCTTGCTGCAGCACCATGTGATGTCAGCCTGCTGTTAGATTTCTGCCAACCTTTAAGAAAACATTCTTTATTTTGCTGCATGTTTAAGAAGTTCTTGTGATCGAAATAACTGTAGTTACCAAATAGTGAAGCAGCCACAGTTAATCATTAGTCCACCATCAATTAGGAAGGGAAGTGCTGGTTATGCTGAGTCCTATATCCACAAATATCCAGTCATATTTTAAAGCTGCTTTTGCAGCTTCACTGCAGTTTCTGTCTAACACTAGAGCTACATACAAGAGTTGAGTTCACATGCAGCACTCCTTGAGATGATTATTTTAATGTGGCTGCAATCAATGTTTTTTTTTCCATATTTAATTGGAGTTTGTTTGGGGATTCTTTCAGGAATGTAGAAATATGCCTTAAGGGACAAACTTGGCCTATGGATTATTAGACTAAACAAATTTTAAGCACAAAATTTATCTGCAATTAACTTGACTGCTTGTAATGAAAAGATGGCTGAAACCACAGCCTTGTGATTTGATGCCTATGGTACACAGTGTGCAAGGTAAAGCATAAGTTCTAAATAAAATCATTTTGCAAGCAGGTATCTTCAAATTAGTTAATAGCTCATAGTGCTTTCCAAAAATATCTTTAAAGCCATCCCAGACTGCATTTGTGAAAGAGGCATTTGCATGTTTGTGCTTTTTGTTGTGTGTTTTATTTAGTTGATTTTTTAATGAAAAAAGCTTATTTACTTGTCAGTTTTTAATGCTTTGGCATTTTTTACTGCATTGTTACTCTGGATTTAAACCAATTAGTTGTGTTACTTAAATCAATTAGATGTATGTAGATCTATTAGATAGTACTGCACATTCGTGCTCTTCTCTGCTTGGGGCTGTGTCTTGGACGTTGGTGCATTTGTGGTTGAGAACAATCAGCTGAAAAGCCTTTTGTTTATTTTGCCAGATAGAGGGCAAGTGACCCTGAGAAGTTTGGTGGTGATACATATTTTACTTGCTTGGTTTTCAGTTCTGAGTATGAATGGGTAAAAGTTTTCGAGCCACTAATCCAGTAAATACAATAGTCAGGACTCCTTAAGAGTAGTCTCAGTATTGAATCCATGTCCTACTCATATGGAAGCAAAGACAAGATGCAAGGGATGTGGTTTAATTAGACCTCAATTTTATTAGCGTAGCCATCTGGGATTTACTGGCATAAATTTGTACAGTGGAGGTCAAGATCCTTTCTTTAATCATTTCCTTCTGGGGTAAGTTGCTATCAGTGCCCCATTCCCACACAGCTGGTCCCCAGCCTGTTACTGGGACTCCACTCTGTGTGCTTTTAATCCAAATGATAAGGGGTCTGGAAGAGAGATTGTCTCTTTGGTGTAGTTCAGGCATTAACCCCAAAGATAATCCTTCGCTTTTTTAAGAGTCACTTTCTCCTAACTTAGTTATCCATTTCAGACTTTTAAAGCCAGCACGAAGATGATGTTTAAAGGAAGGATAGAGTTCATGTTCCTGATTTCTGCAGTTGTGGTAGAAGGCATAGAGCTAGGATCAGTTTGCTTATTAATTCATGTTATTGCCTCCAAAGGGATATTAGTTCCTTTTCTTTTTCTGACTTCTGTTAAGCTCTACTTCTGTGTGTCCAGGTTCTGTGGCAATTTTTTTTTTCCCCACTTTTTGGGCACTAAAGAAAATATTGCTTGAGCTATCTCAGTACAAGTTTAGCCTTATGCTTTACTTTGAGTAAAGTATTTGTTTTAGTGAAAAATACTACTTAATTTATGTTATTTCTGTATACAACCCCTATTTTTAAGTAATATCCAAATACCTGAGCAGATGTTCAGGGAGCAGAATATACCTACCTGAGAGGGAGAAGCCTGTGTAGATCATCATTTTCTATTCTACTGGTTTGTGACTTCATTTCTAGAAGAATGATCCTTCCCAACAATCTTGCTCAATTAACTGTGCCTTACCCATGAAATCTGAGAAGATCTCATTGTTCAACAGGAAGTTCTTTTTCATATACCTGGATGCAATGGACATTTCTTAGGCATATTTTATTCAAATAAATAAAGAAATTGTGATCAATGGAATGCACTAATAATTAATTAATTGCACATGCTTTCTCTAGCTCTTAAAATTGCAAGGATTGAAATGATCCAAATAAAAAGTAATTTTTCACTTCTGAATTTGAATAATTTGCTCCATAATATTAATATCTAAAACCTGTTTGAATCAAATGCCCTTTCATTCACTGTTGAAAAAATAGTTAATGTTGACTGTCAGAAGCTATGGAGTTTACATCTGTACATCATAAATTTCACTATCATCTGCTCCTTTTTCTACTTAAAAAGAAAAAAAGAAGTCCCCTGCTTAAAAAAGAAAGGAAAAAAAAAGGGCCTTTGAAGGCATCAGACCCTTTTGTTTGATGTGTGGAACAAGATTAATAAAAACGTGCCACTACATTAGCTTTTAAATAACTAGCATGAGACAGTGCTGCTGTCTATACTCACCACAACTTTAATTTATGTAGATAACATGTTTGAGACACATGATAGTTTTAGCTTTGAGTTAGGCCTGTTTCTTGGGGAAGATCTCAGATTTGTGACTGTGTTTATCTTTTGTGCAAGGACAATTAACTGGGTAATGCCAAAACACAATAGCATTTGATATTTTGAAGAATAAAAGGAAAATATTTCACGTATCCAGCTGGTTTACAGATGTGTAAGCTTTGTAGTCCATTCCCTTGCTCCAGCATGGCATTGTGACCGTATGTCCAATACGTCTAAAACTGATAAATACTGGAAGAGAAAATGCCTTTTCAAATGTTAAGGATTTTTTTTATTTTATAATAATTTATATTAATACTAATCATCATCAAATCTTGTAGTTGTAATTTTAGAATTTTAAGAATGTCTACATAAATATTAAATTATTTTCATGTAGTTGACACACCTGCAGCATGTTTGAGTCCAGGCCTTCAGGTGTTAAAAGTTGCTAAGACCCTTTTATTAGCAGAATTGGATATGTTTAAACTATAAGAGAGAATTAATAAAAATTATATTCTGCTGGCACCAAATACTTGAGATGATGGAAAAGTAAATGGAGAACAAATAATCTCTTAAAGTGTAGGATGGAAGTTTTTTCTGTCATGTCCTGTTTTATACAATAATGAAAGATGTTGATGTATTATTTAAAGCTGCTGTATCTTAATGTTTATCTACCTACATTCTGTAATGTCAATTATAGAAGAAGAAATTAATTTGGGCATTACACACTAAATCTGCCACATTTTTGGAATTGAAAAAGCTATTGTAGAAAGCTGATTTGCAAAATGAGTTCAACTTTTCAAAAGCTCATGATATATTTCTTTTTAAATTTGAAGCCTAAACGTTTGGGACAGTGTGGAAATTATCAAGTTTGTAAACAACTGATTGAGAAAAGCAGTTCTCTCTTAGCAATAGAATGTAAATTTCTCCAGTTTCAAGAGATATTTGGAATTTGGTCATTTCTCTACTTTTAACTCATAAACCAGTGTAAATGGAAAAAAAATATGCACAGTTCTTGATTTTCAGTCAATACTGAGTGCATGAAAACGAACCACTTCTCTCAAGCTGCTTCAAATGGAGGAAGGATTTTTAGTCTTAAGTTTCAGGCTTTTTTTAGAAGAGTGTAGGAGGCTATCCTAGTCAGATTGTGAAGAATGAACTGGGCTGTGTGGCCACTGAAAGAGACTCCTGATGATTTAAAGTGAGAGCTTTGACTTAAATATACCAATTTACCAAAAAAAGAGGTACCAGGCCACCCTCATTTTATCAGTCTTTCATAAAGTTAGGGAGATTTGGCTATTTTGTTCTCAGTGATTCAGTTTGAACTTGTGTTCTTAAGTTCATGGAAATTATTTTAAAAGGCTACTGTAAGTAATGATTTTCTTTATAAAAAGAACAGTTTTATGAAAATATCACTGAATGTGAAATTACAGCTCTTGCCTTCTTTTTCCCATATGTGTTTGGAGAACTGCATGTGCATATGGAGGATGGAATGATTGGCAGCTTGGAAATGGGAGAGTTCCTGTGAGTTGGGGAATCCCAACTGCAGTAGAGCTCTGTAAAGTGTCCTAGCCTTGTGAGCTGGAAGCACAAGGAATCCCTGTAACCTCTGACTGCTCTTACCCTTTAGCATTCTACATCACACCTGTGCCATTAGATTTTTGTTCCATTCCTTTTTCCCCATGTTGTTTCATTTCTACCTTTTGCTGTGCTTTGCCTTCTTCCCCTCTTTGGTGCAATACCTGCATCCTTTCTGCCAAAGCAGCTCTTCTGTCAGCAGCTCAAATCCAGTTTTTTAATAGGGTGAGCTATGGAAATTCCAGGGGAGACAGGTTTCGCAGGACTTTTTGGGTTCTTAAATAGAAAGCAATAAGTAAACTGTTCCATTTTAAATCATATGCAACTTTCTGGTAATTTACAACAAACATCGAGTGCTTTTGCCTCTTTCTTGGCAGCAGCTGAATGGAAACATGGGCTAAGGACTCAAACTGCTATTTGAAGACATTATTTCTAATATTCACAGTGAAAGTTGCATTTTGGAGAAGGATGAGTGTTTTTTGTGGCTCTTTTTTGTTATAAGAGAATGGATCCTATGGTTTTCCAATTTGAAATAATTTGAATCTTTGAAACATGTCTACTAAATGTGAATAACTGTAAAATCCAAAATTTCTAGTTTAGATGGCACATAACATAACTATTATAACTACTTTGTAGGAAATAGTATATTGAAAAAACTGAAGCTAACTTTATTCTCTCTGCAATCATTAAGCACTATCTATACACATATGTATTTAGCATAAATTTTCATACACTCATTTTATTAAACAGAAGGTTGACTTCTGTGCTCTGTTGTTTCAACTTTGAATATTATTCACATTGAAATTCTTAATGAATGAGGCTTTATTAAAGCATTTGTGGAATGTAGCTGCTATAGTGTTAACTAATACTCTGAAAATAGAGGTTCTATCAGCATTCTTAATTTAATATTAAAATTGGTTAAATGTGCCTTAATGTCATCCATTGAAATAAATGAAAATATAAAAAAATCAGAAGTGCCTTTTTAAAGTACTACTAGTAGGAAAAGAGAACTGAATGTATTAGGATTATGAACAATTATATATCTACAATTAAGGGTTAACAGAGCTGTGGCAAGCTCTGTGATTACCATAACTGTGGTCAACATTCATTTCTGCTTGCTGCTGCGGTGTTTTTTGGTCAACATGTCTAACCACCATAACCACAGCAAAATCTTTTAATTGCTGAACAGATGTATTTCTTGGTTGTTTTCATCAGGACTGAACTGAGGGTTTAATGTTGATGAGAGCACCAGGAGTGCCACCTTCCCCCAGCCATACCCTCAGTTACTCGGATCAAGAGTGTCTCCTGTTGACCACATTGAGAATATATGCGCTAAATACTGCCAGGGACACAGACCACTGCTGGAATAAGCTGTGTTGTAACATTCTACTAGGTATAATTTATTTTATTTTTTTCTGGATATTCCTTTCTTTTCATAGAGCCTAAAGAACTTAAAGACCAACCATGATGCTTAGGAAAAGGTGATGAACTGAATGAACAGCTTAAAGAGGGGAAGTTAAAATAGTTCCATCTTCAAAATAAATTGCAGTCAGTAGCTATTTCAAACAGAGGTTCAGAGGAAGTGAGGCTGTGGGCAGGAGCTAGAATCTTTTACTTTAGGTAGTGCATACAGATAAAGGAAAAATAAATGTTGGGGTACATTTCAATGGAGAAGATGTGGATAGACCTTTCAAACATATTTAGAAGAATGGTACTATATATTTTTTTATCGTATTCAAAACAAAAACTTCTGACCAAAATGCTGTTTGTATTTCATAGAACTGTGACCCACACCTGATCTGAACCACCAGTGTTTGGACTATATTTGAAGTTAAAACATAAGACATCATGTCAATTCCGATACTAAAAAAGTGGTTTATTAATAGAAAAAAAACATAATACTTGTTTATTGATCATGTATTGCTACTTTCTAGTATTCTTTGTACCTGATTTAATTAGAGTACAGTGTTGCATCTTACACAGCAGTTCAAATCAGTCACTTCTATTTCTATGTCTTGTGACTCTGAGAGACTTCTCTCATCACTAACAACTTGTCCAGATACAAGGCTAAACATAGATGGGGAATGCTTTCTTCCCCATTTTCTTCAATCTATAAGGAATAAAAATGTGAAAACCTACCTGATTTTTCTTGCATTTTGTAGCAATTTTTATTTAGTTTTACCACCTGCTTTACCTGTTGTAAATAAATGTATTTTACATGACCCAAGTTTACCTCACAGATATTTTTGCCAAACGTTTTAAATGTTGTAATGCATGGAGGGTAGATATTCTCTACTTAAATATCTCATGTCCTTAAACCAGGTCCTGCTGTAGTGAGTGTTTTGGAATCAAGGGTGTGTTGTTTCTATAATGTCACTAAAAATATTTTCTATGCAAAAGCCATGCCCTAGCTAATATTGATTCTCACTTACTAAAAGGGAATTTAAAAATAGAACACACTTTTATATTATTTTGCATAAGATGGAATGTGATTAGATTGTTGATCAACTGCAACATGCTACTCTCAGCTTCATCTAAACAGCATGGAAAAGACTTTGGGCTAATGTAAGTAAATCCATGTGGATTTATCTTATAAAGCTTCTGAGAGACAGTTGTATTAAAAGAACAAATAATAGCCTGACATGGCCTAAAATTATTTGCTATTTCTGTTCACACATTCATTGTAATTTCATTTTGTGCTGTGCATTACTTGAAACTTCTCTCTTCATTTTAATAGCAGGAAAGAATAAACAATCCAGAAAAAGAGAATGAACTCTTGAACAAAAACTATGATAAGCTGCATAAGGTAAGTTAGGATTTCTGCATACAGAGAATTTGCTTCTGGTCCTTTTTAAATAGATCTTAATATACTGTGTGCTGTAATGTGTGTATATATATTTTGTGCTTTTGCACACGTGTAACTCTGCTCAGGCTGCTGTTCATCATATGACTGAATATGGAAACTCTCAGGTGCTCTGCTGTATTTCATCAGCTCTGTTAAAAAACTTAACAGCTTAAAACTTTTTTTTCTACTTAGGAGGTGCAACAGTTGTATAATCACAAAATTTAGAGTTTTGTATGAAGAAGTTGGTCACTTGTCTCTCACTTTAGTTAACTGCTGGAGATTTCTCCAAAATTTGATCATGTCATAAATATTTCTGATGATGTTTTTGTTTATTCTCAATCATTTATTCAGAGAAATAATTCTTACTAATAAATCGACTTAACAATCTTGGCTTGAAATTTTCTGTTCTACTTACAAACATAATGGGATGATAAAAAGATATTTAACAAGAGAAATTGAAAATAAGCTTACATAATTGCAAATAATCTATACTATGGTGTTTCTTTCACTAAAATGATCTGTCTTTTCATATACTCTCATTTAAACCTTGATTCATCTTTCATCATTCCATGTTATTGCATAGATATCAATAAATTAGAAAGAGAAGGATTCTAAAGCCACCATTTAATGGTCAGCTTTTTTGGTTTCCTCTTTGAACAATGCAACTTTACTAGACCTTACCTGGGCTAGCAGTAGATAGGCCAGTGTCCACAGGTGCCACTTAATTAATAATTCTTTTTCAACTTTTAAGTGGAGGCAAAGGTGCATAAACCCATTCTTTGCTAAAGTTATTTTTGGGACATTTATTTGATGTTGATGGGGATTTTGCCAAAGCCAAGACTGCAGAACTGGATCTGAAAAATTTGCAAAGACCAAGTATGAATTTGTCAGTTGACTCTTATTATTTAGTCAGTATTCAAGAAAACAATTCGTTTGTATAAAAGGTTTGGAGGAATTGTTTTCATATGACCTTGTAATGCAAATCTCGCAATGCTTAAACTCCCTCCAAAGGAAATGGTGCCAGATGTGGTTGACCATTATAGTTACACAGATGGCTTCAACTCCAGTCAAATACAGTAAATATGAAAGAAATTCCGCATGAATTCAAGTAAATGTAATCTTAAAATTTGAAAGAAGAAAGCAACACACGTGGACTCAATTCAAACTGACATAAACATTAGCATTATATGGGTTCAGATACAACCTGTCTTCTAAAATGTTCTTCATTAAAACATCTAAATTCTTAACTACCATAATAATAATGCTTAATGATTTTTCTGCCAGCACAGTCTTCTAAAAAACTGAACTAACACCTGGCTGCATCCTTATGTGAAGTAATTTTACCTAAAGCTGATGAACTCACATATAACTGGGTGTTGTGGTCATTCAAACTTGAAAACATTTTCAGAAGTGTGGAAACTGACAGTATTTCTTTTCTTTTGAAGAGAGTTATGCTTTCCTTATGGAAGCCAATTAAACTCTAAGCAGTTAGAGGACACACTGTCTCTTCTGTACCTTTGCAATACTGTGGGGTGGTAGTGGATTCAGTGTATTTTATTGCCTGTAGATTAGCTGCAAAATTATAGGAGAGTGATGCATGTATTACTGCAGGACTTAGAAGCTCTGCTTTAGCTCATGCATGCTGTGAAAACAGTCACACTATGAAATGCTCTATGCCTAGAAAACTGTGTACATAGGTTAGATATAGTATGAGAAAAAGACAAAACACAGGGATTTACAATGTTTTAGTGAATAATACATATAGGAGTATAAACCCTCTATACTTTAGGGTTTGCAATTCATGCTATAATATTTTATTTCTTTAATCTTAAAGTCATTCTTCAAATATATGAGATATAAATGCATTCACAGGAACTCAGAACTATCAGCATGTAGAGTCTGTGAACCTATGTGGGCTGTCCTCATGTGTCCTATGTGTTCTGCAGCATCTCTTCCTCCTCTCTTTGTGGTCAAGGCTTGTTACATAGAACTCTTCTAGAGATAGGTGGATAAAAAAATAGAGATCAGAAGATTTCTAATACACTGGTGTATGTAAAATATAAAGTTTTTTGGCTGATGAGCTTCACCAAAGAGTTGAGGAACTGACTTTTTTTGTTTACAAAATCCTACAATTACTGTTTTTCATGGAGTACAAAAGTGAATAAACTGGTTTGTGCTTGGTGAACATTGACATTTTTTTCAGTAAATAAGAATGCAAATATAATAATATAAAGACTATACCACTGTGTCTAATTTATATGAAAACTCACTGCATAGCTTTGTCTTTTTGCCTACTGAGAATTACACTATAAATAATATAATTAACTTAATTTAGTTTTAATCTGAGTAACGCTTTTTGTTGTGGTTTCAGCAGTTCTAGTTCTGTGTCCATGCAATCCTTATTGCACATAGATTTGTAGTTTACAAGTAAATAATGTGTTACAGGCAAAGAAGTTATTCTAATTTCTTGGCCCACCTCTGGTTTTTTTCTTTTAAGTAGGAGAACGATTACTTTAAATGTGCTTCTTAATCAGTATCAGAATTGTTGTTTTACAGTATGAGAAAACTGTTGTCACTTTGTGGTCAACATTTTTCTTTGAACAGGCAACTGACTTTATGCTCTGCATGTTTCACAGATTTGAAAGAAATCAGGTGGATGATCCCAGTTCTCTACATTAAGAGGTTTTGTATGCGGAAAGAATGGTTTTGTTAGTTGTCAGTTGCTGAGGTTTGGACTTGTGGATTATTCTGGGATATGCATCTGAATTCCTTTTCTAGTCCCACAAATGTTGCATGCTGCCAACTTTTTGACTTTGGATCTCTAAATTAAGGCCAGTTCCTTTGCTCATCCCACAAACTCTTTCATGTTGTTTAACCGCAGCCTGAGAAAGGCGCCTTGGTTTCAACAGCAGCAGACCAGCATGTGTTTACTTAATTCCTAAGACATGATGACAGTGGTCTCTGTGCCACTAAAAGCTTTTTTCTTTATTATTTTCTGTTGAAGCTGATTTCTAAAAGTTTTTCACATGCCATATGTTTTATTACAGTGTCTTCTGTGTGACCCATGAACAGCAATGGAAATCAAAGGAACAGCAAATGAAACTGCAAATTGCTAAACTAGAGATGGCTATCAAATCTGATTTAGCAGACAAAAATGCAATCCTTGACAAGATCAAAGTAGAAAGAGGTATTTTTCTGAAAAAAACCTAATATTTTCTCAAGATGTGAGGTCATACCTATGTTGAAGTTCAGGAATATTGCCCAGAAAAGTGTAGTTTCTATTGCTGGTGATTTCAAAGCTGCCTTTTAAGTGAACATTTGTACAATATGCTAAGGTTATGACTAGCTATTAAGTACAAAAATTCACCAAACACAGATTATATGCTGAATGAGGCTCATATTTTTTCAGCTGCATTTATTCTTCTTCTGTTGGGTTAATACTTACTCTTTATTCAGTGTTTCTTCTCTCCTCTACATTGAAAGCTCTTACAGAAAAGAGGCCCATCTGACAGTTTCCCTCAAATTAAAAATTTACTGTACAAAGTTACACAAAGTCTATACAGTCCTTTGGCAATGTTTAATTGTCTTTCAACTTCATTAATTCAGAAATTTTTAATATTTTCAGTATACACTGATTTGCAATAATACATTTTTCTTTTAATCTACTGAAGAGATTATTTCATATGTGTCTTTCCCAAGCTGTAGGGCAACTTCTCAGTGAATATTTAAGACTTTGCAATCTCTTTTTGTATCTCAACACTGTGTTATATATTGAGGCAATATATAAAGTTTACAAAAGAAGAGCATGGACCAGAAGTAACCTAAATATTTTTAGATTTGATTATTCAAATGTGTATTTTTAAAAAAGTGTTTCTGTGAACAATTTAATGGAATGAACTTGTTGTTAATAATTCTTATGAGTATGGCTTCAGTTCATCATATGCTTACTATTAAGATTCTGAGTAGCTTTATTGACATCTAATACTAAATTGAACATTTAAACAATTTTTTGACCACATCAAGTGTTAGCAAAATTGGCCTTAAGTGATGCTAATATAAATAAAGATACCTTAAGCTACATTAATATGAAGTTACAACATATTGGCAGTTGTTACTGATAGCTTGATTATATAATGCTAAATTGAAAATAATATTTAGAGCATGAAAATATCAGGGGCTGTACTATTATTTGGTTAAGCTGAATTTGGAAAATTAGGCAACACTTTCCATACTCTGTCCTTCTATATTTAACTGCAATCTTTTAAGCGCATGCCTAATGTTTAAGTGGCAATCTTTGCCTTCCCCAGATTGGCACTTCATAGCTTCTTGTACCCCTGACTGTGTCACCAGGGTACTACACTTTTAATTGTTATTAAGTTGCTGCAACTTGCATAGATATTCTAATACCCTTCAAGCCCTGTGTATCTAGGATTTGATTACAGCTTTTTATCATTGCTACTGCAGAAGTATTCACAGAATGATTCAGGTTGGAAGGGATAACAGGGGCATCATCTCACAGAATTGTAGAACACGGTGAGGAGTTGGAAGGATCACCAAAGTCCAACTTCTAGCCCTGCACATTTTGCTCTTGTTTGGATGGAGTTTGTTTTGCCTTCCCTCTAAAAATTACCCCTATATGGCAGAGGGAAATAATGAATAAATGGAATGACTTTGGCATATAGGTAAATAGGTATTGTGAACAAGTGGTTTGGCCAATTAAAGGAATACTATGAAAGGTTTTGGCAAAAGCAGGGTTTAATATGAATTTGTGAAAACATGGCTTTACTGAGTTTGTTGGCAAGGTTCACTTACTACACAGATTTAAAGCATATGAAGGAAGATTGAATTAGAAACAATTTGGAATGATTTGTATTAAATTCAGGAATGAAAAGGGGGCAAGTGTGCCAAGATATGGATGCAAAGATAAGGGTGCAAAAGAGTTTAGCAGCACTTAATCACTGAGTATTTTAACATTTACCAAGCAATCTCATAGGGTTCACCAGAGTTATAACAATGACCTGGCTGTAGGTATGAGATAGTAACATTCATGCCATAATCCATTCCCATACACAGATAAAGTGATATGTGACCTATTTCCATGTGTGTACGGGTACCCATCAACCTAAGAGGTACCTACCATGGATTCAGTGAATAAATCACATCAAATCCCTTTGTGCTTCCCACCTGGCAGGGTTTAGACCTCAAAGACTCTGGAAATGTGTGGATGGGGATCAGCCCAGGCTTTGCTGTCTGCCATGGTCCTTCCAGGGTGTCAGATGTGAGGGTGGGTGAGCCTGGGAGGTGCCCATGCAGAGGGAGCTGCTGGCACTAAAGGCGCTGGCACTGCTGCAGTTCTCCAGGAGAGCACAGCAGGGCCTCACATCTCTGGGGTTTTACATGATTGACTTCACTGAGTCATCACTGAGATTCCATCCTGGACACTACCCTGCAATGTTGAATCTATTAATGAGATGTTATTGTACAGAATTGTACTCAAAGTGCTCAAAGTGAACCAAGGGAGTAAGATTACCTCAAAGTTCCATACTGAAGATATTTTACCTTAGAGAATGTTTGTATTATGTGACCAGGCTGATTCTTTTTTAAATTATATTAGTTTCCTTTTGTAACAGAAGATATTGTATAATTTATTTGTAAAATTGCTAACTGAATAAGATAGTAGTGGAGCAGGTTTTCTTGGTTTTGGTTTTTGTTTTTTTAAACTGAGCCTTGTAGAACTGAAAGAGCTGAAATATAAATGAATCTGGAAATCTAAGAGCCTGAATATATGTTGACAGGTAGCAAGTGATTATAATAGTTATGTTTTCACATATATACATCGTTAGAGAATTTTTTTTTACTGTATCAATTATTTGTTACTGCAGTTGACAACTTCTCATTGATTCCTGGGCTGCATAAGCAATGCCATTGTTTAAAGACTTTGCATATTGGCCATAACTCTTTAAGTTTTGAACTTTAGCAAGTTTTACTATTCAAGGGGTGTTATAAAGACTGTAAGTTTATCTTTTTATGTAGCATATGGGACAGGAGGTTAAACAAGAAAGGCTAGAAGATGATAAGGTGGAGATGGCTGAAGAAATTTAACAGGAGACACAAAAGCTCTCACATCTGTCAGAGGAGCAGTTAGCTGACCAAACATCAATTACTTCTGGAAAGGAGAGAGAAATAACTGAAGGATTGGAACCAGAAGGTAGAATTCATCTTTATGAATAAGTAACTGTATTTTGTTAATAAATCTATGTCTCTTTCCATTTTCTTAGGCATTCCTTACTAGCAGTGGGAGCTGCCTCGTTATGAGAAGCTCCATGACAGAAATTATATTCTGGTGTACTTTATAGCTGAAGCTGGGTAGTGGATATGGTGGTGTTATTTTCTTCCCAAATGGAAACTGTATCATAATTGAATGCAAAAATCTGGTATCTGACCTAGATTCATAAAATATTAAGGGAAACCTGGCTTCTATTTTAAATGTCTTTATATTCTCCCTTAGAACTAGGCTGTTCTAAAGACCATTTTAATGATTATGCTCCTTTTGTCTGCAGATAACAGCCAATGCTCCTATTGGAAATCCTTTCAGACAGAGAGAGGGGTAGTATGTCTTATCATATTCGTGACTTAAACTTGTTAGAGGCAGATTTATTTAAAGATTATAAAAGGCAGGTCATCCTGTTCCACCTCTGAGCTTAAACTGTTTATCATTGAAATAGACCAAGTCCACAATACCAAATTTACAGTAAAAGCACAAACAGAATGCTAAAATTTCATGTTCGTTTGTTTGCAGCTTCTGTGTAAGACTACATTAGAAAAATTGGAAAAAATATGATGTTGAATCCCTGTTATGTTTATAAGTAATTTGCTTCAGAGGAGAAAAACCCAAAATGCTCTGAAATAATCCACCTGCATGCAGAACTATTTTTTTCTTTTAAAAAAGGATAAATTATTCTTTATGTGTGCATGGTGTTAAACATAGTCAGAGGAAATCCACAAATTCAGGCCATAGTTGTGTATAAAGCTAACAGTTGTTCATACCTCAATCTATCACAGGACTTCTATCATTCCAGTCCTCAACTTTCATCTGGGAAGCACTGCTTTTTTATTTTTACAAACCGGAAAAAAATACACCTAAATACAGTTTAGATGACTATAAAGGTCATTGATTTGCAGGGTTAATCTTCTGCAAGGAAGAGAAGATTTGCCTGGCAGTTATTCTTCATTTGTTAGTAAAGCACCTATATTGCTCTCAGGCTCCTCAGCAAAACTCAGATGGACTGCAGCAAAGGGGTTTAACCACATTGATTCTTCCAATGCTTTTCACATCAAGGTGATAGTCCTCTTGAAGCAATAAAATCTGACAGAAATGACTGTATTATTTCAAGTCCATTATCCAGTAATATTAAACAGCTGAGTCAGAATGTATATGGCAATTATTTGGCCAGACTAAAAAATATTTTAAACCTAATGCTGTATAAGAGTAGCTTTGCTGTATCTAACATCAGTTTCCTGTAAAGTTATATATGTACAGTATCAAATCACTTCAGTGTACTTCTTTTTCTATTATTATTTGTGGGCAAGTGCACTTATCATGTTCTCTTGATTTATGCTTAAAACCAGCAATTAATTACCACAAAGACATATATAAAAAATAAGACCACATTAATACAAATTTGGAAAATTTTCTTGGAACAGTATTTCAGTAGAATAGTTCTGAAAAAAAAATAATAATATTTTCTAATCTAAATTTGACTGAACAATGTTAAAAAATATAAAACTAGTAAGTAAAATTGATGACAGTGCTTCTAACAGTTAATACTTCTCTGATCTGTCTCAGCCTTCTTTTAAAGGACCAGGGCTATACTGTTAGATCCTATCAGACTTCATGGTTTGTTATGTGTGATATCCTAGAGGTAGCTTGATTTTTTTAAATGCTCTTTTCAAGGCTGTGAAGCATCCTACAAAGCAACAAGAAGCAATTCTTTGTATGAGAAATGTAGCTGTTCTTTGTTAAAGCTGTAGAAGAGGTTTTGAAATGCTATCACTCATGTATTCTTCAGAAAAATGCAGAGTACTTTTGAAGATGGAATTGCATTGCTTATATGTATAATTTTAGAAACAATTGACACCTGTAATTTTGAGAACTGAAATTAGTGCTACTCATCTCTATTAAATCCAAATATAATACACTTGTTCTATAATTTTCTGGTCATGTATTTTATCACAGTCATTTAAGAGCTCTTTTGTGAGAACTTTGTGTAGATTTATTTCAGGTTCATCAATTTCTACTTTTCCCCATTGATCTGTTCATGTGGTAACAAAAATGCATGTTCATGAAGGGTAGATGAAACAATAAAACCTCTGAACTATTAAGACAACAAGTATATTTGATACAGATTGGATTTTTAGAATATGCATTGGTTTATATGAATTCTTGGGTTAATTATGGAATACAGCATATCAAAATTGTTACTGAATTTGTATTTTTTTAAGATTAAAAATCACTGCCTTTTATCTTTTGAGATAAATATCCTGCTGGTAATCAAACAGTGTAAATAAAACTTGTGATTTTTGGAGATTGTTATGCTAATTATCCCCTAGATCTGAGTTGTATGCCAAACTGTTTAAGCCATTTAAGATCACACTGAGGTTTTTCTGCATGTTGCAAATTAGACAGTTCATGGTTATTTCTTAGATATGTTGATCACAAAGGGTATCTAACAGATTTTCCACTACTTAACTGTACCACTTGCTTCTTTCTCTTTTCTTCTTGTCTATGATGTATGATTAATCATAGATTACTTCATTTTGTTTCATTTCATTTACAACATTTATGAGCTTCACTTTGTCGGTATGAAATGCTTGTCCCCTTCTTTCCTTTCCAAAGTGGCATAATTAGTGTTAGCATCTTTTTTAACAGGCTACATAAAGTTTAGTGGCTGGATTAAATCAAGTCATTAACATAATGTGCTATACAATTTGCCCCTATCTCTTTTCGTTTCCAGTACATCAAAGTGCCACAGAGTGCCAGTGTAATTGGGCCTTGCTAGCTTGTCAGGTTCAGTCAGGCTGATGGCTGCTGCTTTTACTAAAAAGCTTCCAGGCATGATAATTAATAGAGAAAAGAAGTCTGAGAAATGTAAAAGTTTGGACAGTTCTCTATGAATATTTCATACATTTGAATAATCAGAAGTTAACATTATCAATTTGATGTATAATACATTGATTAAAAGCCTTGTTTCAGATCCTCAAAATAGACATCAAAACTGGGAATTTGCATTTTCTTTGGCATGGTCTTTATATTAAAAAAAAAAATTAAAAAAATCTTTTCTCTTCCATCCCCTTCTCCTTTACACTCCCACATCTACACCAAATCCTTACAGGAAGTTATATAGCATTCAGTTTTCACAATAAGATTTACTGCTGTCAACTTCCAAGTTGTCTTAAAATGTGCCATGAGGCAATTACTGGCAAACCCAATTTGTTTGGGAGTGGTTCTGGTTTTGCTCTCTTTTTTCTTGCAGATGCCACAAGTGCATTCTCTTGCTCTAACAGAAGTTTACTGATAGCAGCCATTATCTGTACCTGTAAATTAAGATATCAAGTTGTAACCAATTTTGACATGGAAATCTTTCTTAAACAGCAAAAAAGCCATACCAAGTGCTCATGGTTCTCCTGGTGAAGGGCACAAGCTTGTGCTAAGGTGAGAAGTTGTAAAGCTTCAAGGTTATGTATAGCAAATCAATAAAAACTATTCCTTTTACTATGTTTTTTTGGGGGTACAATTACTTGAATATTGAATTACTTGTATTTCCACCTATATGCTAGCTGTATTCATTTTTAAAAGGAAATTATTTGGATATTGTATTGCAGTTTTAAATTTTGACTGATATGATTCCTCTTTACGTTTGTTTTCTGCAGGACCTGAATGTCTTTAGTGTACTTCAGGGAGATTTTTGAGTGTTCAATTTTTTATTTCTCAACTTGGCTTGTTTTGTGGATTTAATCTGAATTTAGTGAATTTAGAGAATTAAATTTCAGGGTTTTAGTATTACCCTGTGTTACTGACCTGGCTCAATTCTACCATGCCAGAAATACTAATCCTTTGTGTTCTCCTGCTCCTGTATAGAAGTAACCTCTGTTTCTTTGTGTTTTTCTTCTGTAAAAAATTGGGGAATTAAAAGTGCTGCACCAGCATATTTAATAAAACAAGAAATAAAATCTATGAAACAGAACCATCTTATCAGAGTATGATAGCAGCAACTTGTTAAACTTTGTAGTCTGTACTTTTAAAGACTACTGATTGGTCTAAGATTAAAAAGAACCATTTGCATTCTCCACCTTTGAGGTGGTTGTTGGCTGGGGGTCACTATAATCCAGAAACTAAAGTAAAAGTGAGTTTAAAGTATCCAGGAAATACCTAAGCTGTGTTTTGCAACTGATAAAGTGTGAGATGACAGAAGTTTGAGTAGACCCTGTGCTGAAATGATGGTCTTACAACTTCTATCTACCCCTTGTCAAATACACTTTGAAGTTGTAATTGAAAGCATTTACTGCAAGTCATTCTTTGAGATAGAAGAATTAAAAGAAGATGGAAAAATAATACCAAACACCAAACAGCAGCTTTTAAAATGATTGAAAACTACATAATCTGAAGTCACTGCCCATTATTTTTTTAGGTAACATAAAACAAATTAGTCAGAATATGAAATTAAGTAGAAGGCCCGATTTCAGGCTGAATATCTTTTTTTCCTCAAGGAATTTTCTGCCTTTCATGCCTTTTTAACTTAAGAATTATGCTTCCCTTTGAAATGAAAGGTAAGTTTACACAACATTTTATTTTCTTAATTATGTGACTGGTTGGTACCTGTGTACCTCACTGGCTTTGAGATTTGAACAAGTTGATGTTTGGTTTTTATTTTTTCTGATGGATCAATTGAAGATGAGTGATTAAACATTAAAAAAGTGAAGTTTTCTCTTGGAAACAGTCTGCAGGAGTAGGTGTACCTTCATTCAGGACAGTAACAATATTGCTTATGAAGTTTTCCCAGCTTCTTGGGGAGAAAATAAAATTCAGAATTATGCAAGTTTATATCTCACCAATGAAACAGGTTCAGATATATTTATATTTTTGTATTATCCATCCCTAGAAACAATTTATCTTTAAAATCTGTTAGTTGTGGCTGTGCCACGGGCAAGGTGCAAAACTGAATCTTTAAAACCAATTCCACTTCAGGAGAAACATTGAACAATTTTGTGTTTTTTCTTCAGAAAGGGTGTGAGGTGAGCTGAAGAGAAAGCAATGGAAGAAAGACTATGCAAGTGATCAAAAGTTCTGAGCAAAGTGCAAATATGACTTCATGATCAGAGATGTAGTTATCATGGTTGTGGTGGGAAAGCACACTTCCCTCTAGAACCTTCTATTTTCTAAAGTGTGTGGTGCTCTATACCTAATTAGAAATTGTCATTTAAAAAAAAAAGTGTGCATGGCTGGTACATTACAGATTTCATAGAGAGTCAGTACCTAATCATTGAATTGGCTCAAGCTGTAGCAAGTACTTAATGCCTTTGAAAATATTAAGGATTAATTTATGGTGGTCTGAAAATTATGAATTTGTACTCTCCACTTGGTAAAAAGGCAGCAACCAGAGTTCCCTTCATTGTCACAGATAGATCTTTATATTCAGTGTGCTCTTAGTTCTAGCAAGAGCTGAAGGGGTTGCATGGAGCCTTGTCTGGTGCTGATCTCAGGCATTACATTTTTCTCCTGGCACATGGCAGGACAGTGATGTTGGGAGAAGATTTTCTGTGCCTTTCCCCCCTTCAGTAGGGACCATAAGAGTTATTCAACAAGGAGAGAGAGATCTCTGCCCCAGGTCTTAGGGAGAGTCTGAGGTGTATGTGCTTTATTAAAGTCCCATCCATGCGGAGAAGGAGCAGGGAACATTTCTGTATCCCTCCTCCTGTTCTCACATCTACACCAGTGTGGGGGAAAGGTAAAAACAGAACAGGTTATTGCTCACATGAAAAGTCACTGCATACAGGACTAGAGTAATTTTTTTGCAATATGTATTTTTATGTGGATATGATTCTGTGTTGCCCTGTTAATCATAATCAATTATGTAATGTTTGTATCTCTGTACACTGGAATTACTTGATGTTCCTGTAATAGCATTTTTTGTGGCTCTGTTCTGATGTTGTTAATGAGATGATCACAGGAATTCAGCACTTGATAGAGGAAGAGGATTATTTCTCATTCAGTAATATATTTGTTAATATTCATAGTAAATGAAATACTGATAGCAAATGGATGATTACTTGTGATTGTTGGAGAATAGCTTACAGTTTATCTTATATGCGCTTTGCTTGAAAGAGAAGTGAATAAGTGGACTCTGGAAATAAATATATAAAATGCTAAGAAGTAAAGCATGCAATTTTTTGAGCATTGGTAGATACAGGATTCAAGTTGATCTTACAGTTTAGAAGTTCCCTTTATTTTGAGTTTTTCAAGGCAATATATTAGTTAAAACTGTGGATGCAAAAAATAGGAGCATTGGTCCCTTCAACTCAGCTTTTCTGTGCAGAAAGCACAAACTTATTTTTTAAAGCACTTCTGTGGGATACTGTTGTTGAGTATTTGAGACAGTTGGAATTCTATTTTTCATATCAAAGTGTTAGCCTTTTATTGTAACCAAAAAGGAAATCAAAAAATGGAATATACAGCTGCTTGTGGATGGCAGTCAAGACTAATTACAGAATTAAACCAAAGGTTTTTAATCTTAGAAATCAGGAAGGTGAGAAAAGTTGAGATTTGGAATTTGGATGTAATGTCCAATGCATTTAGTACTTACATTATCCCTAAAGATTTTGAAGGAGTTTGGTGATTCTTCCAAATCTTTGGGTAGCATTAATTACAAAGAGTCAGTATTAAATGGTAGAGGAAGCATTTTGACATAGACTAAGTATCTTACCCATGTTTTGTTTTCCTCACCTGAAATGAAAGCACTGAACCAATTTCTTTGAGACATTTTTGAAAGTGTTTAATATTCTTCAGTATCTGCCCATTCTCTGTGTTAGGTGAAATTTTGTATTATATTTTGTTTAAAATATTAAATGTAAAGACTAATTTTATTCCCATTAAATAGAAATATTTGTGGGCAGTAGTTGACAAACTATCCATTGTTCTCTTGAACAGTACCTAAAAAATGAGAAAAGGCTTTAAAAAAAAGCAGCTTAGGAATAGATTAGGAATAGATTTAAATAACATATTTCACTCTGCATCATAGAAATATAAATGGTTGTTTAAAAATGAATTCATATCATGTATTGGATGTTATATATAGATATTCAGCATGGGTTCATAATGTGAGTGGTTTTCTATTAATGATGAAATATGACATATGAGCTAGTTCTGTTCTTAAGCAGTTTTATATTTTTGATTTGTAAATATATTTTCTAATCAGCTTGTGTTCTGCTTTGTATGTGTTGTATTCACGTCTAATATCAATAAAACTGGGACTCAAAGTAGTCTTGACTGTTAACCTCCAAGATAATTTGTTATTTTTTCTTATAATTTTCTAATAGTATGGCTCAGTCATTTGCTTCAGTTTAAGTAAGAAATCAGAATACCCGAATTTACCCCGCTAGCCTTGAAAAAGTGCAATATTCCTTGCCTAGTGTATGCAATTACAAGTGTTAAATATGTCAAACAAATTTTAAGATATGTAAAAGGAACACTTTATAATACAGGATATTGTATTTGGACTTGATTCATAAGCTACCGTCTGTGTACAAACTAGTCTGACATGGCTGCTAAATACTTTGGGGTGAACAAAACCACTCAGCATATCCCTTTAAATACAGATGCTAATACATCTGTTCAGTGCAAGAAGAAAAGAGTTGTTTCTGAAGTAAAATTAGACAATAGAGCCAATTTCATTTTTTATGCATGTGAATGTAGAGTGCTTGAGGTTATTAGTTGAAACTGAGTAACCTTTCCGGGCTTTCATCTCTTTCTTTTCAAATTTGAATATGAAAAGCATATTCAAGTCAGAGACCATCACTTTAATGACATTTGGCAGTCATTTGATTTATTAGATTTTAGAAAAAAAAATTCCTTTTAAATATTTCATCATTCTATGCTAATCCCAGTAATATTGCCAGCTGAAGCCATGTACCTGTATTAGTGGAGACAGAATGGTGTGGAATTTTTTCTGTCATCCTAGTAAAATTTCCATGAATCTACTGAATAATAAAACAACCTTATTGAAATATTCAGATTTGGGTTTTTAGTTAAAGTGTCTTAGGATACATAATAAAAGGAAATGTCTTTTGAAAGGAGGGGGTAAAATTACTTCATCAAATATTGAAAGGACTTGACAGCAATGGAAATTGTTCTATATGATGGATATTTTTACAATAGGATACACCTGCTTTTCAGTTTGATTAATCATATAATTTGCTTGGGGAAATGTAAGCTATCTCCATAATGAATTAGAGTATTGACTTGCAGTTTGAACACTGAATCTAGAAAGCCAGTCTTCTGCATCTGATTAATACTTCAAGTGATTTAAGTTTAAAATCAAAAATTGTCAAAATATTTCCACATAGGGGAAATATTTTTAATAAAGATATGAACTTGAAAGAAATGAAAGAAGTAAAAAGAAATTTTTTTGACATTTCTGTACTCCAACATGTTGTGTTTGCTCTTTGAAGAATGTTTTCTTTGAATGCTCAGCTACATACTCCACTTTGGAAACCAGAGTGGCTTTTCTTTCTTTAAATTACATGGGGAAGTACTTGTGACTTTCTGTTGAGTCTGACATTCACACTTAAATACAGAAACCTTATTACAATTTATCTGTACACAATATCATTGACCTTGCTGAATAGTGTGAGACAATTTTACAAGGAAAAGAAAAACGTAATTTTACTTAAAAGAGAATAAGAAAAGGTCTGATGAAGAATAGTTGTGTTTAATTTAATTATATTATTAATTTGAACTCTTAAAGGTATGTTTGATTTAACTAGTCAAGTTCAGTATATGAAGTTGAATACCATCTAAATGCAATTGCACTTTATATGCCTAACAATGGCATATAAACTTGGTGGGTTTTTATTGAATGGGGTATAGTTGCAGTAGGCACTGACAATTCTCTTCCATTTGAAAAACTTTGGTACCTAATATTACTGAAACTGTTTCCAGCAGTTCCAGGATCACTTTGCTGTGTAGCTAAAAATAATGGCAACTGAAATTAGTGGTTCAGATAGCATTAATACATAAACATAATCCTAACCTAATCTTCTTCAGTAAACTATGATGTCCTGGTTCAGGACATCAGGACACCAGGACATATGACTATTTTAAGTGACTATATGACTATATAAACATTTTAAGCGTCAAATTTCAATCAGTATCTGTTGCAACAATATTATTAACTGTAAATCATTGGGTTTAGGTTCTTACTGTGCCTGTGTCAAATCAATCCCTCAGTGTTAATTGTACAAACTACCCAAGGGTTCATAGGTGTCTGGTTTGTGTTAACACATCAAGAAACACAAAATAATTATTTTGGTTTGTGTTTTGTTTCAAATAGGAAGTTGAAAAATCTGGATTAAAATTAGATCACTTGGTTTTACAAAGTCATGAATTACATCAGATGAAAGAATACAGCAGCTGAGTATGGAATGCAGATGAAACAATTTCCCCGCAGAGGACAATCCACTGTCAATTCCAAAGCCAGCAGGAGCTCAGAGGAGTGACTGTAACCATAGAACTGGTGAGTGGAACCTATCCCTGAGCAGGTGTGTTCCTTCCCTAAAATTGTCTTATGAAAATGCCTGCAACAAAGCCTATTTCCTATACATTATATTTACATTTATCGCTGTACTGTTGTATTTGTCATTCTTCCAGCTCTTTGGGGAAATACTACTGCTGGTTTTTAAGAACTGAGATCAGGATGCAATTATTAAGTATAAACTAAAATACAAAAGTAGGCTTGTGTAAGAAATTGAAACTGCAATATATTTCAATTTGCTTTAAAAATTAGTCATTACACAACTTTTTTTTTTTTGAAAGAGCACAACAAACTAATTTTTCTATTGATACATGATACAAAGGAAAAGGAAAAATTCAGTCCAACCATGTACAATTGAAATACATTTAGAGAAAATATGTCATGGACTTGATTATCACTTGTGAATACTCAGTGTATCTTTAATTAGAATTTTTAAAGGGAAATTACTTAACTGTATTTAATACTAATAAATTGCTATTTACTTAGAATACTGAATCCTGCATGTTGCATATGCTAGACTCTAATAAATGAACACCTGAAAGCATTCAGTCTCAATCCACCATTGTGACTCCAAGGACATGGATCTTTGAGGGCCTTGGGAAAGAAAAAGAAGCCCACCAAGAAGACAGTAGTTCTGTGAAGTCCTGAATTCACTGAGGCTTCCTTCCATTCAGACAAATGGGATTTCTGGCATCATGTGCTAAATAAGACACTGCATAAAGGAGAACTCTTTTTATGAGCTGGAGAAGTTCGTCTTGTTAGCTGCTGTAGGCACTTCTCCAGATGTTCTAGTTAGGCTGACATAAATGGAATATCCTTTTCAAAAACTGTTGAAATAATACCATAAGCCAATGAAAGCTTCTTAAGGCTTTTAATTTCTCTTGCTTTTTGAATCTCATTGCTTTGAATATAAAAAACATTCACAAGATACAAAAGTCTTACACAATTCTGATTCCTGGGTGTACTAGTTATGGTCTAAGCGTAGTTGTATTTTGGGTATTTACTCTGCAAAGTTTAACTAAAAATGCAGGAAAGATATTATGAATACAAAATAAAATTTCAGAGTTTTAAGGTGATTGTGAAACTTCAATACATTTCAAGCTGTGATATTTGAAAATAGCATCATGCTTTGGAGAGACTGTTGTTCATAAGGGTTTCCAATGTAGTAGTGCTGTATTTTATTATTTCTGTTAATAATAACTTGGCTGTGCAACTTTTCTTTTTCTATTTACTGCTTAGGTATGGATTATAAAACTGTATGAACTTCAAAATATCCCAACAAATCAACATTAAAAGGTGGGGTTTGGCCTTAATTGCTTCAGGACTGTATTCTGCAGCATTATACTAATGTGGTTGTTATTTGTAGAGGTTTGCTTAGATAATTGGGTGTCTAATTTCTACTCAAGATTAGCTTTGTGCATAGGGGGGAAAACCTAATGAGTCTGCTTTTTGATAATGCCAGTTGAGAAGCCAGTAAGATAATAGTAATGAAATCTGCATGTGTGTTTACTATAGCTTTGCTGCATCCCTTATTCATGTCTAATTAGATTTGAGTATGCTGAATATTTGAGGTTAATTGAATATTTTCTTTAATAAAAACGAGATTTGCATGGGTAGAACAAAATTTACTTTGAGCTTAGAAGGAAACTAATAGTCTTTTAGACTTTTGCATGGAGAAAATTGGAGTAAGTCCATAAGTAATCTAAAAAAACCACTAATTCTTATAATAAATAAAGCATTTTATATTATCTATAACTGGAACAGATTGACTGTTTTAAAAACATCTTAACTGTTACAGAAGGCTTCATGAGATTCATTGCTTTAAAAACATTTGAAGTTTTTCCCATACTATTTGCACATTTTTCACTGTCATTGTTTGGCATGTGAGATAGAGAAAATTAACAAAACCTGTTGAAAAACAATATAATAGAGTTCAGTAATCTGGACGTACAAGATCCCATGAATTTCCATTTTCACAGGTGGTTCAAGCATGTAACTTGGCATTAATTGGGTTTTTTCAACTATGACTTTTTCACTGAGAATGGTTTGAAGATCATTTTCTTTCTTCCAGAGTCTTGGAATAGAAACTTGGATGGGGGAGTTTAAACAGTTTAGGATCATGGTGCAAACGTCTTGATTGCCCTTGACATTGTGGGGTACCTCCTGATGACCTATTGTGTTTGGTACCACTGAAAAGACATATTAGAATATCCGAGAATGCCTCCAAACACTTCAGGCCCATACATTCAAAGGGCAGTGAAAATTGCCAAATTATACTGTGGTCCTAGAGAACTGAGAGCAGAAATAGAAGAAAGACTTATGAAACCTGGCAAAGGTTTTATATCAAATCTAATTGGGAAGCAAAAACTTTTCTCTCTTAGAAACGTGACTATTTGAACAACTTGAAGTACAAGTGGAAGTAGAGAGGAGGGGTTTGGGAAAGATGGGATGTACTTTTTATTAAAAATAAATTTCTAAAGATCCTTATTCTGAAAGTGGATTCTTCAAATGTTAAGGCTTTGCATCAGGAAACATTGTTATAATTCTGTGTGTTTATTCCTTTTCTACAATAATTTCAAGACTGTGGAGCATTTTTTTTCTTCATTTGATGAAAATCTGCTTCATCATCTCGTGGTTCAGTTGTGTTAGAATGTGAACTATGAAAAAATTGAACTATAGCAGAACAGCAAAATTTTGAATTGCAGAGATTTCTAACAAGGTTCCATGGTCATTGCAGTCTTCAGCTTTTATTACTTCTTTAGGACTAACTTTAAAATTTTAATTTTAGAGGCAAACTGTCATGAGTTAATTTTGAATTATTTTTGCAATTAATTGGATAGAAAAATTAGATGTTCCATGCCTTGCAGCAATGTTAATGCTTCTAAGTTCAGGCAGTACTAAGAGGTGCTATGAAAACATGTTATTCATCAGGATCTAAAAATATATTTTCACTCTGGTTAATCATTTTCCCCAGACTTGAATGAAGTTCTTGTGCTGAATGTATTACTTACTAGTCTGAATTTTTCCATTGAATGAAATGAGTTTGAACTCTTTAGGTTTGTTAATAATTTGCATTTAAAATTGTTTTAGATACAGTATTAGTAAACTTAGGAAATTCCATTTGGGATGCTTATGGCAAAGGGAAGGATCTGTTGATGTGGCATTTCCTTTGAAGTTCTCTGGCTGTCCATCTGTCTCCCTGCTGCCTCCCCATCACTTCCTGTGGTGGCCTTAGGAGCACTTGGCCATGAGAGCAGCACATGTGGAAAGTCATCCACATGTCCAAAAGAAGAGCAGATGACAATAATAGCTTCTTATAACCTAAGAAAGTAAGAAATTGAGTGGAAATCAAGGATTCAAAGGCAGAGTGCCAGTTCTTTGCTTTCTGTTAGTAGAGAAAAAGGTGGCAAATTGCAGATTCCTTTGGATGAATGACTTAGCCACTCAGGCACTGGCCTGGCTGTTTGTGCCAGGAACCCATTCCTAACCCACTCCTAACCCATTCCTAACCCATTCCTCACCCATTCCCAACCCATTCCTAACCCATTCCTAACCCATTCCCAACCCATTCCCAACCCATTCCCAACCCATTCCTAACCCACTCCCAACCCATTCCCAACCCATTCCTAACCCACTCCTAACCCATTCCTCACCCATTCCTAACCCATTCCTAACCCATGCCCAACCCATTCCCAAGCCATTCCCAGCCCATTCCCAACTGCACTCCTGCTGCCATGTACACGCTGGGCAACAGCTTTAGGGAAAACTGAAAAATCTACAGCTCTGGGAAATGGGCTCCCTGGGACTCATAGAGATGTGTCCTTCAATAAATCCTTCTACAGGAATTGAGGGCTTCTTATGTCCTCATATTGCTGTATTCCACTATCTCACTCCATAGCAGAGTTGATAGTTTCTGTTCATACAAATAAGTTTATTTTGGGTAGCAGAAGATAGTATGAGATATGTTAAAGATTTCTGTCTGCACAGGGGAAGAGGAAACCTTACTGTGAGGTGGAGAGTCAAAAAGAATTGTCAGTACAGTGGCAGAGTAACTAGAAAAAAGTGAATATTAAAAATGTTGGAGTTTAATCCGAGAATAATTTCTACCCCACCTTCTCCCCTCAAAAACAAATGAAAACTATTCTGAAGAGCTATGTTTGATTCTTCCAGGGCTATATTCATTCTAGTTCTGTCCTAGCAAAACCCTTTCAGTTCCATTTCTTTATTTAATTTTTTTTTAATTCCTGTAACACCTTTTCAGTCTTTATAATCTTTCACAGTAGTTTACTGATATTTGCAGATTGATATCATTTGCAGGCGTGCAGCTACTTTGTCTAATATAAGATGCCCAAAAACTTCTTAAAGAATTTCTTCAAACCCTGCTTCTCATTCTTCTAGTGTGTTTTCCAAACCAAGACTACTTTCACTCTAGGTCATATTAATAGTACAAAAATTAGAAGCTGATCCCTGTGTTTGTATTTTAAATTAAAACAATGAAAAGCTTTCCGAGCACTCACTCACACTCCCCAGGCTGTGGATTTTCTCCAGTCCATTGGTCTAGAGGTTTCTCTTATTGAAATATTGTGGCAGGAAAGGAGGATTAAATTACTGAGGCTGTCAAAAAGGACAAGCACTCTGCCATACATTATCATTATCACTGGCTTCCTCAGTGGAAGAAAATGCAGTAAATCACTTCAAATACAAAGCAATAAAGACCACTGGCTTTTAAAATCATGAGTGCTATTGCCATTAACAGAAAGTGACAGCTATGTGGCATGCTTAGATGCTGCCTGTATCTTTTTTGACAGTGTGCACATAAACCTGCCAGTGACACACCATTAGATCACATGACCTTTCCAATTTGATTCTACCATTGTTGCTTTTCCTTAGAAGAAAATAAAGAAATGTTTGTTTTTCTTTGTTCTTTTTCTCATGCTCTTCTTAAAGGTGAAAAACATCTGATACTAATAGTAATTCTGATTTGCTTTGCAGTGATAAATGTGGTTAAGGCAGATAATTGTGCAGACAGAGGTCTCAGGTCTGTTCTAAAGCGAGATCTGCACATTGGCACGTTCATGTTAGTGCTGGAAAACTCTGGTATAGATCTCAGTAAATAATGCTTGTGGTTCACCTTGTGGTTGGTCCCTTTTGAGGAGGTTGGACTGAGGAGTTAATACCTAACTAACTAACTAGAAAAAAATTGCTTCAGCTAGAAATGATAGCTGCATTCCGGTGGGACAATTGCTTTTATTTCTTTCTAGTGTAGGTTCATGTGGCATGGAATTCTGCAACCTCACTAATGCTGGTTTAGTGCTGTGGTTCGGGGTTAGGTTTGGGAGTGAGTTTGTTTGGTTGGTTTGTTTTTAAAAAATCTGTTCCACAGAAGAGAGAATCTATCACCAGTATTCCATCACTAATGAATCTGAAAAGCAAATATCTGCCCAGTTTAGTGTAGGACATCTATTGCTTTCTGAATTCAGGACACTGCTAAGAGTCTAAGAGGTGTACGAAGTGTTCCTTGGCCATAGAATTTACAGAAATAAAGAAATAGATAGATAAATCAATCAGTAGGCAGGTATTATGTGAATACATATGAGAAAGAATATAAATTATTCTTGTCCAATTTCATAATAATAATAAATTTGTTCATATTCATTTTTTTTTATTGTGATAGTATGTACATTACTTATACAGAATGAATGACATCCTTTGATTACATTTTCTCTTGAAGGTCAATCATTAAAATGGAATAATCACTAATTTAAAGATTCATTTGATTTGAGAAAGAATAGGATACATGCTGATCATATTTGACATGTTGGAGTTACTTGTAAATCTTTTAAATATGTATTTATTCACAAATCACTGATTCACTCCACAGAAAGGAGGAATGATCTCTCTTCATTTCATTTCTACATATGAGTTTCATGTCTTGGCCAGAAAACAGGTTTTACTGGAATGGAGCAGGGAACACCATGAAATGATTACTTGTTGGGATGGAAATATCATACCAAAACAATTCTTAGGTTTGGAGTTAAAAAAAAACAACTGAAAAATGCTTAATAAGCAAGCAGATGGCTAATTCTGCCATACAGAATAGAAAAGTGGATAATGTTCTACTAAAATTTGGCAATACTGAGGATAAAATACTCCTTTTTTTTTTTTTTTTTTTTGCTGCAGGATAAATTAAGCACAGGAAGGAAAATAGCTAGTCAGTGTGCTGTGATTTCTCCTCTAAATACTTGGATATTTTTAATAATTATTTTACAAGCCTAAGGTGAGCTTTTTCTCTGAACAGGAGGGTTCATCTTTCTGCCATGGTGCTGTCCCTGTGTTTGTGGGTGGGTTGTTCTCTGCAGTCATTGCTGTCTCTCCCTTGGCTCATGGTGAAATTTCAGTTCTGCACTGACTAAATGGGAAGACAGGAAGTTCATCAGTAGTCCAGCTCCCCACTTGATCCTAGCACGAGGACCACCAAGAAAGAAAATTTATGGAAAGATTGTGCCCATACAGCCAAAGTTTCCAACTCTGTGCATTTTAAACCTGGCCTAGTTCTATCTCCAACACGTGTTTTCTATCACGGGCCTTACAAACTGGTATCAGAGCTTTTTCAGCTGAAACAGGAACTGAACTAAACTAATGCTTTAAAGCTCAGGAAACCAAATTATCAAGGATATAAATATCATTGAAAATTGCCTGCAGATGGTTTGGCCTGACACTTTATTGGTGTTTGTGCTAGGCCAAATTATAGCAGCATAGGCAGTGTATTATGTCCATTAAGTAGTGTATTAATTTATTTTTTTCCTGTCACAATGAATGTTGCTGGGAATGATACTCATAATGATTGGATCCATATTAGAACATAAATAAATGGATAAATCACGTGCTATTTTTGTCTTCTAAAAGAAGAATCACTTTAATGAATAGCTCTTAAAAAAGATATACTATTATAATACATAAAATTATTGCTAAGCCAAAGTTGCAACTATAGGCTAATTCTATAGTTGAAACTGAACCAATTTGACCTTGAAAATAATGCATTTTGCAGCTTTATACCCTTTTAGTTTATGCGTACAAATAAATAAATGCTAGTTGGAATTTATATGGAAAATACATATTTTTAGAGTCCTATTTAGGTTGGAGAAGAACTTTCAGGTCATCGAGTTCAACTGTTAACCCAGCAATGCACTTTTAAATATCTCCAGGGATAGTGACTCCACCAGTTCCCTGAGCAGCCTGTTCCAGGGTTCGACAACTCTTTCAGTGAATGATTTTTTCTTGATATGCAGTCTAAAATTTGTTTGGAGTGGAATTCACTCTTCATTAATAAAAGATTTCAAAATAAAGTTGATTTTTTTTCTGCTTTCATTTTCATTTTTTTGTATGGAATAATTTTTGAAGTTTACTAGAAATGTTAATTTTAGCTCCACATTTGAGTTAATGGCTTTAGTTGTAGAAAATGCAAAAATAATCAATATCAAAAAAATCAAGGAAAAAATGTTGTTAAATAGAATGATATATAATGTAAAATACATAAGCATGAGGTAGAGGAGACTGTTTGAAATCCTCTTTAGGTTACTAATTGTTGCAAACCACAAAGATGGTTCTCCTCTTTTGACAATCATATTTTCTTAATGTTTTCAGACAGTCATTATCTCTGTCATAAATATGGAGATTTTGTCAGAATATTTGCTTTTCTTGTGCCTGTATTGTGTGACATGGGTAGCCTTTTATTTTGGTTTTTTTTCTGTATAATGGGGATTATAATTCCTTATTAATTTTAGGAAGACATACTTGCTAATATTTGTAAAACTTTGGAATAAAAACAGGATGCAGAATTATTATTTCAGCATCAAATAATTATCTACTTTCCCCATCATTATCTGCTTTCATGTTGAAGTCTCTTATTCAGTTAACAGGACCCAATTTCTGGCCATCCATGTAACTTTTTGTGACTGTGTCCTAGTTAATTTTTTTTCTTGCAGTGCTGCCTTTCAGCAGCATTTTAAGAGTGTAGAAATTTCAGTTGTGTAGTGAGCCTTGCCTGATTCCCCACGCCAGGCTGCAGCTGAAGTGCTGAGACCTGGAGGCAGAGTCTGTGCTCCTCTGACACGTGTCAGCAGAGACACATGTGGGGAACGGAGGAATCCATTCTTCTAACAGTCACCCTGCTGTGATAACAAGAGTGAACAGCTTTATGCAAGAGGTTTCCAGGCTGATCCTGACAGGTGCATCATTTCTTGGTGGGAAATGATTGTTATTCTGAGGAACAGGCTATATGAAGTCATTGTTCCCCAAAGTAACAAAATCTGTGCCTCCATGTTATAGAATAGAGCATGTGTAGGGTGTAAGCTTCACATTAATATACTGAATTCATGAACAAAGTTTTATACTTGCTGCTTAAAAACTCTGACCTTTGGAATAAAAAAATTAAAAATCGGATCAAATTTGCATATATAAGAGCTTCTGTCCAGTTGCTCTAAATTACCTGCTGTGATAATGCCTTTAAGTGTTGTTCTAAAAAGAAAAATAAATAATCATTCAGGTTTTCACAGTAAAACATGCTTTAAACTCAAAGCACTTACTGTTTTTTCACTTTTCTTTTGAAAAACAAGTTTCATTTCGTTCTCTATTTTTTTCTTGCACTGCCTAGAAATTATCTTCTCACATGGCTTTTCAACAAGGTGTTAAAATTTCTTCCTCTTCAGTAGGTTTGGAATTCCTACAAGGAAGCGTGTACTTATACCTGGGTATTACAGAAAAGAAATGTGGAAATCAGCTAGAGAGAAAGCCTGGGATCCCAAAGAGAAATATAGGAGAGTAACACTATCCATAGCTTTATTCATGTGTTCATATTTTGTGTAAGATATCCTTTCCTGTAGGCTTGGATGTAACGTAACCTGATGCCAACCCATTTGAAATTATGCCTATTGTAACATTTTTAGGTTGTAAAGCTCACAAATATTCACAGCTTGACCAATGTTGCCAAGACATACCAAATGTTAGCTCTAAATTCCTGTCATTTTGTCAGTCTCAGTGTTTTTGGCCCCAGCACAAGCCACTAACTCAAGCCAGCTCCAACACAATACTGGAATTGTGTGTTTGGAAGGAAAGCCATACTTGGAGGCAATGGGTGTAATTTAAGTTAACAGAAGAAAAGCATATATTTTGTATAGTTGTTTGTACAGCCAAATAAACAAGAATTGTACCATGGGGTGGTGGGAGGGGGAACAAAAATGAAACAGTTCTGTAAGTCTGTGGATCTATGGCTGCAACTTCTCTGTCCTTCTACTACTGCTAAATAATACTGAAGAAGAAGGGAAGATTTAAAGGAGAGGATCTTGGGCTATTCTTGTCATGGAAAATGTTGAATTTAATTGATAAAGAGTTCTTGCTTACGTAGTGGAAGAATAAAAAACATAATGCAGTTTTGCCTTTTATTTTTCTGGGTTTTAGAGTTGATTTTTAATCCTTTTTGAATGCTTTTTTTTTTTTGTTTACCCTAAAATTTACAGTGCTCAGTGATACCCCAGAAGATGAGCAGAACTTGAACGTGAAGATACTGATTATGCTGAATCTGTTTGAAAAATATATTCCAGAAGCAAAGAAATACCATTGAACAAGCCATTGGTGGTGAGTTTTAGAGACCAATTTCCTGTAAACTTTTGTAGCTTAAAAATGATTTGTTGAATTTCTACTTTTCTCTTCAAGATTTACTGTGACAGTAATTGTTTGACATAGTGTCAAGAAGAAATTCTTTTCTTTTAACTAAAGGTTTCCACATTTATTTGCAAAAGTCTGCAGAAGCTATTACTGTCATTCCTTAAAATATGTTTAAAAAAACCAATACCAAACAGCATCCCCAGTTCATAGTAATTAGTTTATAAAACCTAAGAACTTTAAGGACATGTCTGCTTCCTGTAATTCTCTATTTTGTACAATATATTCATTGTAATAGGACTATAAATATATATCTATATGTATATGTATTAAAATGTCAGTAATTCTGTATTGCTGATGTCTGTATCTTATTTAAGGTTACAGTATAACCCCAGGGTAGTGCAGGGTTTTGTGTCCTCCACACCGACTGTATTTGAGACAGTGTGGGTGTAATATTGGGGGCTTGGTTAGGGGTCACTTTAGCCTGAGCACTCCTCTGGGAAATCCTGTGACCAGCCCTTCACTGGGAATTCCCAAAGCAAGTGAGCTGAGTAGGAGCTGTGGAATATTCCCTTGTGTGTTTTTGTAGTGTTGAGTGTTTTTCTAGTGCTCATAGGAAGGCTGGAGAAGGTTACTCAGTCCTCTCACAGACAGGGAAGGAAAATATTCTCCTTGCTTAGGGTTTCCTGTTGCCTGTGGTAGCAAATGCATCATTACCAATGGTGCATTTTTCTCCTCCCTCTTCATTTCAATCCTCTTTCCTGTTGTGGTGAAGCTCGGGGAAGGAGCTGAGAGTATCTTTGTGATAAAGCAATCCCTCAGTGGGTGCATGAAGCAGCTCCAAGCCTGGACACGGTGCACACAAGGTTCCCTTTGCAGAGCAGGAATTCCAGTTTGCCCTGCTGGAATACCAGGCCAGGGTGACTTTGCTACTTCTGTTCTTGGGGGAAATTTATTTTTTACCATTTCCATTATCATACATGATTTGCATCCATGCAGTAGCTAAAATTCTCAAAGAAGAGTATAAATACTCAAAGTTTCAGGAACATGATAAGGAAAATGCAAAGAATCAAATCTCCACACCCTGGAACAATAACACATGGATTTGATGCACTTTTTAATGTGGCTGAACACTTCAGTTTTTCTGCACTGATAATTTTTTCTCCAAGGAGTTGTACAAAAGCACATCTCCTCCAAAAAGGTATTTTTAGTCTCTCACTGGAAGATTGTTTTTGTTCTGTATTTTAAGGCCGTAATTCCCATTGTCATAATTACTATTTGATAAGGTTTATTACTGATATACATATAATCTTTTACCTTCTCTCAAAACTCTTAAAAATCATAATCATCCGAGAGGATTATTATGACAGGAAGGGACTGGTTTTTGTTACTAGTTATTGTTCTGTCAAAAGTTAATCATTATTATGTAATGACAGCTATTTCAATATTGAGGAGCATTTCTTCCCTAATCATAAGAAATTTGAACTCATTTTTACCGTATATCCATCATATCTATTAAAGTGATAGTAAAAGCTAAAAATTCTTTTATTCTTTTTCTTATCCACACTTCTGCCTTCCTTGCAGATGCTGTGCACTTATGTTCTTCTGTTGAATCCGTAACATGTTATTTTCTGAAAATTTAGAAACTTCAGAGAATTGAAATGAACTTTGCATTAATATATGTCAGATCATGGCACAAGAGCATGTTACTGTATTTTCTTAGACAGATTTCTTTAAAAAGGATCTGTTGTCAAGATCTGGACATCAACTTCAATTAAATGCTAAATAGATAAATAGAATTCCTGAGTAATATGTGCATTTTCTCTGAGATGGATATTGTTTGGAGGGAAAAAAAAATAAACTTAGACACAGAAAAATACCACATGAAGATGTAGTCATTCTCAGATACCCTGAGCTTCATTCACTCTATTTGAGGACTGCAAGGATGGATCCTTTTCATATCTTGTTCCTTTCATTGCTGGTTGTGTGGAAGTGGCCTCCATGTAATTTGAAGCAACTACGTGCATGGCTAAGCAAGAGGATGGATAAAAAAGAGACTTTATAGTCAAGACATCTAACAATAAGTCTCAGAGATAATATGACAATATGAAAAGTGATAAAATAGAGTTAATGTTCTGATATCATTAATTATAGTTTTCCTGTTCTTACAGTAAAAACAGTACTGTCCTCTGAAGTCTGCTCTGAAGTTGACAGTTCATTGAGTGATTTGTTCAAGAATATACAAAATGCTTTGGATCTTTAAGAGTAGCATCCAATCTGTCCTATAATAGGTCTTTCAACAGGGTAAGTGATGGAAGGTTTAGCCTGTGTTTTCCCTTCTCTAAACCTCTTCTGAGCTATCCCAGCAGCCTAGAAGTTGCAACATGAAGGATCATTGCATATCCTAGAGTATTTATCCTAATTATTAAATACATAACGTTGCTATTTGTCAGCTGTGTAATTTGCTTTGAAAAGATATGCTGTCAAGATTATTTGTTTTTATTCAAATTCCTTCCAGAGTCATGTTAGGCAGCCTCAGTGCTTTTTGTGCAGGACTGGGAAAGAGCCTCATTTTTGACTTAGCAGCATGTTTTAATCACAGCAGAGAGATTCTGGCCCTCTGGGCTTACTTAGATATTGTGAAAGAGTGCAATTTTAAATCATGTCAGCTAATTTCTGTAACATAGAAATTTTAAATACTGCTTTAAAACCCACATACACAAAGATGAAGGTAGTTAGTTTAGTCTAGGGGAATTATCATCTTTGCTCATACTTCACTATTTTACAACACACAAAAGCTTGGAATTTAAATAATTTTGCATTGCACAAACTGGAAAGAGAATTTGCTATTTAAATACTAATAATTGTCCAGGCTGACTTGGACCCATCATACACACAGTATATAAAATGCATTAATTAGTATATTTTTTATTTTAAATTATTTCTGACTATGCATATATGTTCTGACTATGCATATATTTCTGACTATGCATATATGCATTTATGTTTTCAATAGAGCTTGGAACGCTTTTATCTACACATTGTGAAAAATTACTAATTTATGTACACAATTATTATACAAATAGTTTTATTTCAGAGTTAATTCCAGCCCTGATAGTTTCTTTGATGTACATTCTAGTTCTTAGAGTGCTCAGTTTCCAGTAGGCTGAGTACCTGAAAAGTAAGCTTTCTTTATTATTTATTTACCTCTTCCTTTTGTTTATTTAAACGTACACTAGGAGCCTTTTAATCTGTCCAAACGCTAAGGAAGATTACCAGAACAAAAGTGAAACCTGAAATGAAACTGCTAATGCTGTTTTGTAATGTTTGCTTTCTAGTTTTTGATTCACAAGATGACAGTGCAGTAATTGGAAAGCTCAAAGGAGCCCTGGAAGCCCTCCACGCCTGCCCTCAGCTGAGAGGGGAATGCAGAGATGACTACGAGGCATGAAAGGAAGTTTGCCTGCACAAGAGCCCTCTCCCAGTGTAAATACATGCTTGATAGTGCATCAAAGATGAGATCTTTGTAATTCCTACAGTATATTTAATGTATAATTTATATGAAAAGGACGCTTGATTTGTAGTTGTAAAGTTTTGTATACTTTTCAGTCTGTTTGTTTTTATATTTCCCCCCTAAGGCTAAGAATATCTCCACAATGGACAAGGCCTTGTAAATAATTAATACCTACATGATTGAACGATGTGCTTTATTTGCATTTTTAAGATTTTTTTCCTACATAAAACAGTAATAAAAATGCAAGTCAAAATTTTAATTTTTAATAAAAAAACCATAAGCCTTAGAAAACTGATTAAAAATACTTTTATGTTATCCCTAATCACCCCGTTAAATGGAATGCCTGTGATTAGCCTCATTAAGAATTTTATACTGTGAAGATTTTATTAAAAGCAATATATGAAAATTACTTGGATTAATGTGTTAATCTGCCTCTTTAAAATGCTAATATCCATTTTATGCACATTAAATCTCAGTATGTGTTTTCTTTGATGCATGCAGTTCCTATCAATTAAATATAAAAAATTAGGCTAGTTGCAGGACTTATTAAATTACTGCACCCTTTTTTAAAATAACTTTTACCCTTCTACTAACATTATAATCAGCTGTTTATGGTTACCATAATTTGAAGTAGGGGGAGGGCAGGCACAATCATTTTCTGTACAGGAGATGATTTACTTGCAGCCAACATCTGTCAAAGCACAAAAAGAAGCCATAGACTATCAGATTTTGCTTCACCTACTTTGGGCTTTAGGGATGGGCAACTGTTTTCATTTGGGTTTTGTCACTTTTAGAACTTACATCAAACATATACAATAAATTGTTGTATCTGAATAACTACTGTCTAGTGTGGAAAGTTAATTTTACAGCTTTTAACCAATCTCAGTGAAGGGTTTAATTGATATTTTTAATGGAGCTGTGAATCAATGCTGCAAAAGGATTGTCTCTTGAGAACGAGGATATAATACATTTCATTTTTTAATTTACTTTTTTATTTGTCATTTTCTTCAAAGGATTTTATAGACTGGATTTCCACTGTTTGCAAACAGGCTATGTTTCTTCATAAGCATATGTAAAGTATTCAGAGAGATAAGTAATTTATTAAAATCTACCTAATTTGCCGTGATATATTAAATCTCTGCTTCAGTGATCACAGACCATTTCATTTAGAGAATTAGGCATTCCCTCTTTGTGTGATTAAAGCTCTGGAAAATGAGTTCTTTGCTCCTATTTGTGAACATTCAAAGCCTGCTAATGGCAAGAAGATGGAATAGATTATGAGACAATTCATTACAGTTCAACAGAAAAAAACCCCGGCTATAATGCAGAAATGCAAGTATGAATATCTGCATATAGTTTGAACCATCTGTGCTCTAATGCCTTCAGTAATGGCTCTTCGTCTTCAGTAGGCTTTGAAATGACATCCATACAATATTAATTTGTTGATGTACATTATGAGGCCAGTGGAATGAATATATTCTGACCACAGAAATCTCTGAATTCCAGCATGGTCTGCTGGTTGACTCCATTTTAGGGCTTACCATCTTCAGTAGGGCTTCTCATCCAGGCTTTGCCAATCCTCACAGCGTTTCATTCCTCTGGAACTTTAGGAGACCACAGACAGCCGCATTCCTAAACCCCTCCATTCCTCAGTTAATGGCCATATGTTTGTTGTCATTTGGGCTGGCACTTAGTTCATCATTTTGGCCACTCTTTCTAGCTTTTTTTGGCTCTGTGCATCCATATTGTCAATAAGACTGTTATTATACATTACAATAATTTGAAACAGCCAGATTCAACACTGAGATTAACTGAGTGGCTTTTTAGAAATTTAGTTGTGGTATTCTGTCAGGAGGTTCTTATTATTCTTCTAATACTTTGCAAACCAAACTAAATATCCTGCACATAAACAAAGAACCAAATTGTATTGAGTTTTTGTGTGTGACTGTTTACTGACTTGCAGGAGAACTATGTTAACTGGTGCTTGTTTTCTTCTGAAATAAACCATGTGGTAAAATTAGAAAATCAGTGATGTTCATCTCACTTAAACATTTACAGTAACACCCTTAACACTTAATCTTCGCCATCTGAAGTTGGAAACTTAGAAACCAAGAGTTCATATATTCATTAAACACAGATCTCTTCAGTAAGTTACTGCAAAATATTCCAGTTGACATTTGGTTACATTGTGTTAACTGCTCTCAGTGACTCCAACATTAACATCTATAATTTGCCTCAGGTTCCTAGACATATTTCTTCTTAAGGCTCACTGTTACTCAGTTTCAGATTTTAAGAAAATAATCCTGATTTCTATTCATGTTTATTGCTAAAACAGATATAATATTCAGCAAGGATTTTCCCAGCAGATGGATTGTATTATCTTATGCAACATAAACATATGATCATACCAGAAAGTTTTGTTCTTGCATTAAGTAGTCTGTATTTCCAAAATGCTCTTAAATCTTAATTCTAAATGCTACATTGTGCAGGGAAAGTGGAAGATGTAACCAAGTACTATTTTGTCTAGATTTTAGCAATGAATAGCTTGAAGAAAACATGCAGCTATGTAATCTCTAAGCTAAGGTACAAAGGAGCCATTTTAAAGCTGGGTACTATCATGCTTTAAAATGTTACTCAATAACATTCATTTTTGTGGAATAGATGAATTTTTACTATGGTGTAACTTGGTCACCACAGTGGTTCTGCATAAGATGAAATTGCAGTGTCAAATGATCAGTTTTGTTAGTATATATTTTCCCATTTATTGTTACATCTCATAGCTTTATTGTGATAACTTCTGGTGTGTTATGATAACTGCTCTTCTCCAGGTTCCCAGGAATGTTGATCAGGATGGAAATTTTTAGCTGAAATAAACTTTATCTGTTTTAAATGTTGCTTTTAACCTTTTATAACCTTAACCCAGGAACAGAAGTTGTAAGAATAAATACATCACGAACCAGGTAACAGCTCTGTGAAGTCAATCAGTCTTGCTGTGGAGTAAGTCAAAGCTTCTCTCATTATATAAGAGTAGATATAACACAACAAAATTTATTACTTGTTTTTTTTATATCAATATTAAAGTCAATAGTAATATTGTTTTAAAATGCTTCTTATTATTTCAAGGCATAGTGAGATATTATCATAGTTCAAGAAGTCTCCAAACATATCAAGACTAAATATTAGCTGGTAAATTTAATTTTTTTGTTTTGTGTTGGAACTGAGAAATAATTAAAATACAGGTTTAAAAGTATGCTACAAACTGTATTTCAAATTTTATAGCCAGAGAAGTACTACATGTTTTAATTACAGGCACAGTGACTTATCCATCAGTTTTTTGAGACACTGCAAAAGATGATAAATATTTTGATACAACTTCACCCATGTTACTGTTTATGTCATAGCTTTTAGCAAATAGACTAGATCCTGCAACTGATATTGGAAGAAATTGTATGAAATTGATTGTAGAATAAGAATTCAGCTTAGTGCCTTAGTATGCACATGATAAAAATCTGCTTTTGGCACAGTAAGCCCTATGTGTACTGCTTTTTGCCTTTTTTTTTTTTTTTTTTTTTTTTGTATTTGTGACAAATTTTACTTCTTTTTCCATCTTTTGAAATGGGACGAGGCAACTTCTGAGGAGCTTGAATCATGCATGTGTGGGTTTTATAAGTGTTTTAAAAGGTTATTTTTTATTTTTAAGGTCCTTGCTGAATCATACTTCAAGCTTTCAGCATCTGGCAGCATCAAAGTCTAACTCCTAGCAAAATTTCATCTCCAACAAGAGCTGCTTGTAAATGATCAGGTACCAGCTGAGGATGTTTTGTCTGTGGAAATAAGCCATTACAAACCTTTAAGCAGAAACGCTTATGGCTCTCAACAGCAGTAGTTCTGTCACAATACCGTGTCAGGACAGGATCATTCAGGCTCAGGGGACCTCAGGGGCCCAGCCTCTGCAGGGCTGGGGGTATCCAGTCTGGGCTCAGGGAGCAGTTTCTGTCTGGGTGCCCTTTCCCGAGCTGGTTTCCAGGCCAGGCTGGATGCAGCAATGGGGTCTGACATCAACAACTGGCCACTGCTTATTGGAATATGAATCCCAATATTACCAGGTGGATTGTGCCTGGGCCAGTCTGACCCTCGCTGCTGGGCCAAAGGCAGCAGCTGTGGTGTATCACCCCAGAGACACCTTTGGCTTGCTGGAGATTGCAGCTGGGCACTGAACAAGTCCAGGCTTGTTAGGAACTCCGTTTACCTCAGGAGGGAAGGCTTCAGGTGATGGTGAGGAGGAAAAGGAGATGGATTCTGCCAGAGGGTTATATCCAGAGCTTTATTCCATGGTTACAGAGGTCTGAATGTAGGCAACAGCTCCAACAGAATCACCAGCACATGGTCTGATTGCCTTTTTAAGCTCCTGGAGGAGGGAAGGGGCATGTGGGCCACCAACCAGGTGGGAGGGACAGGGTCTCAGGGGAAGATGACACCCAGACAGGCCAATGACCTCTGGGCTGAGGGGCATCTTTTGAACTTGACCAACCACACCACGACCTTCCTGGAATGTTAAGCCTGATTGACAGGACTCACTCAGTGAGGGGGCGAGGGGGAAGGGGAAGAGAGGTATAGGCACACCTGGGAGGTGACCTGGAAGTCTAAAACAGGACATTACAACACACCGCAACAACTGCTGGTGTCAAAATATGTCTTACTTCAGTAGTCCAATATCTGCAACTCTGCAAGACAGGTCTTGAGCATGATCCAGCAATGATTTGCTTGTGGATTTGGAAAATCATCTATTTCCTAGTTAGACAAAATATTAGCTGCTAAATTCTTGTTGCATGCAAAATTATTTCCTACATATTCAAGCAGCAAGAACTGAAGTGTTATCGAAAAAATATAGGAAAAAATGAGGTCTTTCTATTACTACAACAACAAAAAAAAGCAATAAAGTGAAGTTTCTTTTTCTTGAAGAACTGTTATCAACCAGTGATTATTTTGATTACATACTCATAAGTATAAACAGCTACAGTAGCTGATAGTCTTTGCCTTCAATGATAATGAAAACCAGAAGTAGTTCTACCATACACAGGGCAATTTTCCCAGAGAAATTAAAGAAGGAGACACCAATCAGCATCTGATTCCAAACATAAAGTACACGAACAATAAAGAGAACACAGCAAACTTAAGAAAACATCAGAAAAGCTTTACAGAAAATCCACTTTTGAAAGTATTCCTTAACATTTCCTCTGTAACAAGCAGTTATCTTAGTATACCAAAATCAGACCCATTTGGAAAGTTTCCAGTTGGTATTGTCAGTGGTATAATTTATATCTTGGATGAAATGCACAAAAATGGATCTATTTATAAAACAGAACCAGTTGTGTATCACAATGCAGTAGATATAACCTCAGCAACAACATACATTGGCAGGCCTATCTATAGTTAAGGCAAACAAGTCAGTGTAACTTGTCATTTATTTTAAAATGGAATTTACAGTGATTGACTCAATGTCTGCAGTAACAGAGCTTTTTGCAGACATTTGTGAAAGTTCTGTGGGATTATATTTCCACCCACAACACCAGATATGATAGGGGCCTGTACCAGGGCCCCTGTGCAGCTCTCTGTGGATCCTACAACAGCATCCTACAACAGTGTTATGGGCAGCACTCACTGCTGAGCTTGGTGAATTTCTCCTTTGTATCTTCTCTTTTTGGGCTGGCCTGTTTAGGAGGAGCAGAGAATTTGGCTGTTAGGAAGCCTGTAAGTGTGAGACAGGCTGTTTCTGCATTTTCATCCTTCGCTGAAGGACAGTCTCCGTACAGCAGGGAAGTGGGAGGCAGATTTTCTACTAATGGTGAGTTTTATTTAAAGTCAACAGAAGGACTCTGGGGAAAGTTGACAAGAATTTCCTAGATGCTACAAATCAAAATACTTTTCTGTTATTTCTGCAGTAAATGGGAAGTCCAAATTCTACCAGGCCCATAACCCTAATTCTTGCCCTAGGTTCATTGTAAATTTTGGTGCACTTTGGCAAGTTGCAGTGAGCAAAATAACTGAGCACAAAAAGACGTAGGGAAAAGAGATTAAGCTCTAAGAATTAGTTTATAATTCAGAGGGCAACAGATTGACTTGGCAATCCAACAGAATTTTTTCCTCCTAACAGAAACAATGCTTGAAAAGGTCCCAAATAAAAGCATGTGTGATGCTGCTGAGAGAATGGCTTTTGTTCAAATAAGAGTTGAAATTATTTAGGTATTTACTGGAAGCTTCCCTCTATCTTTATTCTTGCCATGTAAGAAATGAGGTTTTACAATTAATGAAGGAAGAATTTCTACTTGTGACTGTTGTGCAGTATTTCAGCTAATTCCCACACGTCAGTGCCCATCATCTGGATGAAAACAGAAAGCACTGGAAATCTTTTCACAACATTTCCCACCTCGGCTGAGGAAAATCTCTGGAAGAACAGACCACCAGGGTCAGCCTGGCTGTGCAGGAACACCTGGTGCAGGAGAGGTGGGACATGAGGGATTTAGGAGCTCTGTCTCCCCGAGAGTAACTTCAGTAGCTGCAAAGGATTTGGTGATTTTTGAGCGCCTGCAAGGACTATGGGCTCCTTCCTGGGGTTGCTGTATGTCACTGGGAACAGGGAGGGAAAAGGTGGGTCTAGGGGTGAGGAATTTACATGGGAGACATCCTGGGAGACAAGAACAAAAAAAAAAATGACATGAGGAAATGAAAAGGAAAATGGAGAGAGAAGTTAACATTGTAAAGAAGTGGGTGTCCTCTCCAAAGTGAGCTTTCCCACTGAGCTTCTCCTCAGCACCTCTAACAGGCTCAGGTTTGGATGCAAAGAGGAGGGATGACCCAGGTGGGGATGCTGAAGGGGTGTGGGGTTGGTGTGAATACAGTTTTACCTTTGCTCATTTGTCTGTTTTAGTATTGAGCCTGATTTCTTGAAGCTTCTACATTGGAGAAAAAGGAGGTGTCCATAAATGCCTGCAGGATTTTTGCCTTGGAAGCAAACCTGCCAGGACTTCACTAGCAAGTCTGTCACACAGAGGTTATTTTGTACAAAGGGAAGATGCAGGAGACCACTGAACTTGAGAGTCTGTTTGGTTGTCCCTCCAGGATGGCCTTCCTCAGCCACGTCATCCTCATCCTCAGCCACATCATCCTCAGCCACATCATCTCCTGCCCATGTGAGGCCCAGCTATGGATCCAGTGAGTGGCAGATGAACTGAAGGCGAGCCCTGGCACACAGATGATGAAAGGACACACAGCTCATGGAAGGACACACAGACAGGAGAATGTTCGGGGGAGACAGAGAGGGTGCTGAAAGCAGCTGTTGGATTTCACCTGGAATTCAGTCCTGTCAAAACACATTAACAAACAGCATGATTCTTCTCAGACTTTGTTAAAAGCCAAAAAAAAAAAAACAAAAACCCACAAAAATGCAACAAAATAAAAATAAAAACAAAAATAAAATTGCAAAAAGAAAAAACAAACAATAAAAAACCCACAACAAACAAAACCTAAAACACCCCACCCAGTAATTTGCGAAACATCAGAAATTATGGGATCATGATAATCTCTTGTGGTAAAATGTCTGGTCTGCCTTTTTTTACTAGGCTTTTTATGATTAATTTTTCTTGTAAAGTAGTACTGTTGATACCATTTACACACATGCTCTCTGAGTATTAACATGAAAATGTAAGTTCATTTTGGGAACTGCTGGAGGGTGGATGCTATTCACATCTTGTAATCCTTGTTTATGTTATGCTCTGTCTATTAAGTAAAACAGTTTAAGTGCACTAAGTGAAATGGGAGATTTATATTTTAAGGTGGGGTTATGTTTACAGAAATAATTGTTAGCTGCATCAGTGAGAAAAGCAAATATACAGTTCATTTTCTTTGGGTTTAAAGCCAGACAAGACATTTGTTGTAAATTATTCTTAGTCCCTAACAGAGGCTCTTGAATTTAGTTACCTGCTGAATTACGGAAGGATCTCAGGCCACTTTAGGAGGAAGATCTGCAGCCACTTTCTGACTTTGTTACTGCACTTTGACATCCAGTGTGGTTCACTCTCAGGCCTGAGGCTTAAATGGAGTGTGAAGGTTTGTCTGTTTTGGTTCCCATTATTTGACATCCTTCACTTGAAATCATGGTTCCACCCAAATCTTCTAAAAACTCACCCAAGGTCTTAAACATAACGTTGAAAGGAAATCAGTTTGTTGCATATTAAATTATATAAATTATATAATATTTTAATTAAAAATTATAGTTGTATAATATGGTGAGGCGCAATTAGAAAATACTATTTTATGTCTGTTTTTTTTTTTCCTTTGTTAGCATGCTTTATTTTAGCATTTGCTGCCAGGGGAAATGTAGGCCAAAACTCTCATTTTTCAGCTGATTCTAACTTGATATACAATATAGAACATGACTTTATTTTTAAATATGAATTCATGGTTAAACACAATCTCATTGTGCATGCTAAAATCACTAATAAATTCACTAATAAATATTTTTCTATTTATGTCAACTTCTATATTGATCCATGTTCTGAGTTTTAGGGTGTTAAATTATTGCTTTTAAAAATTGCTTATTCAGGGAAGAATTATTTATAAAAATGTTCATGTACAAAAGTAATCTTTTTGAGATTGGTCTCTCAGAAATCCTTTGACAGCAAAATAGAGGAATACAATTGTTCTTCTCTTTCATTTCTCAACAGCTTTGAGACCAGTTTGTTATTTTATCTTGCAGCATTTTTCTAGTAAATACACCAGATATTTCCACAGCACGCTGCCTGGAGAAGAAAATGGGAATTTAAAAGTGGAACCTTCCATTTTACAGAATTGATATGGACCACACAGCAAACTTAGGTAAGTGCTGGAAGTACCCATGGCATGTCAGGATATTATAGATCAGAATGAACAAAGCCCCACTTGTGGATGAAAGTTGCCCCCTACTGTCTGATGTGACCTGTGCACACAGAATTGTCACTCACAATTTTGAAGTTAATTTGTCTACTGCTTCTTAAAAGAACATGTTTTAATTCTGAATTTTAGAATTCGATATGGAAATATGGTGCAGAGGTGATCAGATGTGACAGGAAGAAAATGAGCTGAAAGACTGCTCTAGTAATAGCCTGGTTCTAGCATTTGCTAACAAACATTTATTGAGGTAATGATTGGTGTTCCATTTATAATTTTGAGGGACTCTCTCTCCTTGATAGTATTATGAACCTTTAAAGCAAATTTGTTTAAAATATTAATTTTCAGTGTCTATTTGGTTGTTGAAGACTACCCCTTTGTGAGCTCTTATTTCAATTATACAGTAATTGCAGAGTATCATTTCATAATGTACCCACCACACACGGTTAAGCTGAGAAATATTTTTTGTTCAAATAAATGTAGATATTAAGAAAAAACATACAAGCTTTAAAGTTTTTAAAAAAATCTTTCCTGAATACTGTAAATTCCCTTAAACAGTAGTTAGTACAGCTTCACTACCTAAGGAGACTTTCTGAGAATTTGTCAGCAATGAAAATTAGCAGGTTAAAATCCTTACATGCATAAATAATTTAAGGATTGAGAAGAAATTAATCACAAATGCCAAACCTCTGGGAAGCTTGTAAAGCATTGTCCCAGTCACAATGTAAATATATGTCCCTACTTACACTGTACAAATGGTACTTGGAAACAACTACAGTGGTAACAAAACAACTGCCAATGTTTATGTTTTCAAATCATGTCTGTCAGAACAACTTGCATGTACAGATCTTAAATGATTCAGTAATAAATGCCAAACACAACTCTGCAGCAGATGCTGACTGGTATCCCATTGATATTATTAACTTTTTTCACTGTTATTATTAAGTCTTAGATACCATTTTTGTTGGATACTGAAATACACTTTTTTAAAAATACAGTCTTTGGATTGCAATTTCCAACAAGGACTCCTTAAAGCATTTTACAAACTGTGTAGCTGTAGCATACAGAAATTACTTTGAAAAGAGAAACAGAAAAAACCCTTTCCTCAAGGCACTTGATGGGAGTTGAGGATGTGGCAATGGCAAAGTGGCAACACAACTGTGCAAGGACACAGACAGCAGAGCTAATGGTTTATTTTTGAAGGCACACACTCTTTCCTCTCAGTCCCAGTACCTGTTGCTCCTGTTGGTACAACTTCACTTCTGTGGAAAACACATTTCTCTTTTTGAGGATTTATTGGTGCTGTCAGGGAGATGTCAAGCAGGAGGCAGCTTCTCCTTGGATGTTGCTCTAAATGTTAAGCTTTGTATGCCTGCAGGGGACAACAGGAGAAGCTTAAGGAACAGAAATCCATGGAGGCTTACTAAATGCTTAGAAGTATTAGAAGGCACTTGTGGCTCAGAAATGCCCCAAGCTGAAAAGGGGTAGGGGGTGAGAGAATGATAGGAGGATGTGTTATATATTCTTTCCCTGTCGTTGTTATTTAGGCACTCCCAGTGACTTCACCACATCAGAACATGAAATTAAGTCTTGTCCTGGTTGTTAGGCTTCCTACTTCATTGCTTAAAAGAACTTTTTAATAATATGTACTGCATTCTACATAGTCCTGCTTGGGACAGCATTACAGCAGAGACCCTTAAACTGGAAAAAAGCAAAAAGAAATTAGGAACTGACATTAGGAACTGACATTAGAAGTACAATACAGGTCACGTATTCTAAAAGTTCAGGTTCTTTGTTCTTGAATCCCTTGCAGTCCATAGGTCATTTTGTACACAAACTGTACAGTTTTCAGTTTGGGGTCACAATGGGGCTTAACTAATCTGTAGCACAGTAATCAAATTATCATTCAGTGCTTTGCAGACTTGCCACTCTCACTGTTCTTTAACCACAGTTATAATTTCAAGAATTTCATGTTTCCTGCATATGCTTTGAAGTTTTTAGTATATGTGAAAATGCATGCTTGAACAAGCAACCACTGTGCTGCACAAGTTGGAACTTCCTCTCATTCAAACTGATGCAATCCCAAAATGTTCAGTTTAGCAATGTTTCACTGTATCTCAACAGACTGTAAATTTATCTGTGTTAAATTTAAAAACAAAAATAACAACATAACAATCATATTTATAAGGATCCACAAACAGGGTCAGAACAAGTAACAGATCTGATTCAGTATTTCTGAAAGGATGTAGACTGATCAACCTAAAAGCCAGGCATCCTGCAGTACTACAGATGTCTTTCTCAGACAAAGAACAATAAAAATAAGTACTTTAATCCTAGAAATTTAAGGGAAGGTTGACCAGATATTTGAAGAGTTTTTTCCAAATTTCCTGGGGTTTGCTTCTTGACACTTTCTATTGTAGTTCACGTTCATCAGATGCGAAAATGCTGAGTCTCCCTTTAATTTTACTTTTATATTGTCCCCTTTGCATCAAGTGTTACTGAGTTCATTGCTCTCCTGGTGACACCAGCATTGTTACCAGCATGTTTTATCCTGTCCTCATCCACCACATGTATGGCAGAGACAACTGTGTCATATATTTTATCTTCTGAGCTGGAAGGGACCCACAAGGATCATCAAGTCCAACTCTGAAGTGAATGGCCCATACAGAGATCCAGCCCACAACCTTGGCACTATTACCATAATGCTCCAAACAACTGAGCTATCTCCAGTGTTGGTCTGTATGGTTTGGGCTTCATAACCATTTCTGCTTTGATGAACTTGAGGGCTGGGAGGAAAAAGAGCTGGTAAACCTATCTGTCCACATCAGCAACCTCACACGAAATACACCAGCTCTGTGCAATTAGCAGAGCCATGCTGCTGACCATGCCTGAGAAGAGGCTACTGTGCAGTGCTGGCTTGCACACATCTGTAATCAGTGGTTTGTGTGCTGGTGTGTCAGCCTGCAGCTGTACAAAGCAGCTGTGCATGGACATGGTCCACTCACAGCACAGTACAGCACATACTGCTGGAACCACTTTTAAGGAGGGCATGGTTTGGTGCCCACCACTGCAGCTCCATCAGTTTTTAAAACTGATACTCATCTCACATAGAAACACTGTGGATGTGCTGACTCTTCAGTGAGGGCTGCTAGAGGCAGAGGCTTGTTTGCTCTGTGGTCTCACTGAGGGAGACACTAAATTCTGCTGCTTCCACTTCATTCAGGTCTGCTTTATAAGATGGAGATACTTACATGACTGCAGTTCTACGCTTTGAATAGTACAGTTCTTGCCTTGACAACTCAGTGCTGAAATTACTGTTCCTTCCACCTATTTAATTATTAAGTTGTGGGTATGACACACATCTGACAACTCACCTGGAGAACGTTCTGCTCCAAAAGGCCAGCAAGTGTTTGCCACTGTTGTGGTGGTGAGATGATTTGCAGGAGACATCTGCCTGTGTAGTTCACATGCTGCATTGCAGAATTGTTCAAATACCTAAATGCCTCTATGCACAAAATCCAGGATATACATGGACAGGCCTTTGGAATAGGCAAGGAGATGCCATGGATTAAAGTGGAGCTCACAGAACAGAGATGAGGGTTTTGAATTTAAATTGCAATACTTCATCCCAGGACTGATCCTAAAAGGTGTTACATTTCTTGTACAGTAAAGCGCGACTGCCATAAAGCGCGGCTGTCGTAAAATCGGCCGTAAAGCGCGACTGTCGCAAAAGGTGCCGTAAAGTGCAACTGTCATAAAATTGGCCGTAAAGAGCGACTGTTGCAAAAGGTGGCGTAAAGCGTGACTGCCGTAAAAGGGGGGGTGCCGTAAAGCGTGAGTGTCACAAATGGTGACGTAAAGCGCGACTGTCGTAAAAAAGTGTGTAAAGCGTGACTGTCGCAAAAGGTGATGTAAAGCCTGACTGTCGCAAAAGGGGGTGCCATAAAGTGCGACAGTCGTAAAAAGTGTTGTAAAGCAGGACTGTCGTAAAAGGGGGTGCTGTACAGCGCTACTGTCATAAAATTGGCAGTAAAGCGTGACTGCCGTAAAACCGGCCGTAAAGCGCAATTGTAGTAAAATTGGCCGTTAAGCGCAACTGTCGTAAAAGGTGTCGTAAAGCAGGACTGTCGCAAAAGGTGCCGTAAAGCGCGACTGTCGCAAAATCGGCCGTAGATCACGACTGTCGTAAAAGGTGCCATAAAGCGCGACTGTTGCAAACGGTGCTGTAAAGCACAACTGTCGCAAAAGGGGGTGTCATTCAGCCGTGCGTACCAGAGGTTTTTGGGACACAGGCTTTATTAAGCACTTCATTAGTATCTCCCGGGGGGCCGTGACTGCCGCGGAGCCGGTCCCAGCCTGCAGGGCGCTGCTTGAGCTGTTTGCTGCACTGGGGGTGCCCGCAGCAGCCGCCCCGCCAAGCTCTGCCCCTTGCTGCCGCCAGTCTCCAATGGGACACGCCCCCACCTCCCCGTCGGACCCCACAGCTCCGGTACTCGCGGTCCTGCTCGCTCCTGCCACCCCGCCCCCTGCCCACGTGGTCCCGGCCCCAGCCAACCCCCCGGCCCCTTCCACCGCTCCCGCCTTTGCCATCCCCTGAGTCGCAGTTGTCCCAGCTACCGCGGTTCCCGCCCCCGGTTTCGCCATCTTCGCCGCCCCACCGCTCAATTCCACCTCTCCGAGCCTGCCGCCGGCATCACAGCAAATTTTGGGGAGAAATTCCTGAAGTTTGGGGAAAATTTTTGAATTTTGGGGGAAATTCCAAAATTTTTGATGGAAATTTTCGCATCTTTGAGTATCTGAGAGATATAACCGTTTGTCCATATGCTCAGGATGTATTTTTAAATGGAATATTGACACTCAAGCATCAGCTGCTTGAGAAAGCTTCTGCTCCCTTGATTGATAAGAAAATATGCTGTTCGCAGATCATATCCTGTTCTATTATGAAATTAATTTTACTTCTAAATTAGGATTAACAGCCTCTGTTTTGTTTTCTTGTTTACTTTTCCCCAATAAATAAAAATGCCTGTGTCCTTAAATAGAAGATGGATTTCTGATTAACTGAAAACTATTAGGTTTGTCTGTAATTAAATGTGAAAATAATTAAATATTCCTTTCAGAAGACAATAACTTCTGCAGTATATTCCTCCTAATGGGGTCTGAAGTAAAGTGTCAAGAGTCTCACAAAACACATTGTAAAATAGGAACAGGGTAAAGGTCATTCCACCCGCTGTGGCAACACTAAAACTGCTGTGTGGACCTAACTGAAATATATTAAAAAAGGAGTTTAGGACAAGAAGTTGAAAACAATGCTGAGGTAGAGTATTCACCTTTTATTCTTGGAGGCATCTGCAAACAGTCACCCAAAAGAATGAATAGAATTAAAAAGATTTAATTGACACCCAAAGATTCATCTTCACAGCTTACATTCAGAACTGCTGTCTTCAGAGATAAAGAAAAAAAGAAAAAATTCTCAAGGTGTTTCATATGGATAATTATAAAACTCAGAATCCATTATACATAGTATTAATTGCAGTGCTTTTATTTTGTTGCAATTGTTGCTGTTGCAGTAGTTTCTGAAGTGAAAATATATCCCAAATATTTGGTTTTTATCTTTCCCAGTACATACTGCAGTGTATTGGTTTGCATTTTGACTATCAGAAGCTTTCTTCCACAGGACTGTGACACCCATGTGTTTGGAGGTTTGCTGAAGAATTCACTGCCAAGCAGGGTTTTACAACTTCAAGAGTGATCAGATATTAGTTTGACTGTGTGTGGAAATGTGCAGTAAATCAGTGATGGATTTTTCCATCTGTCTTTCATAAAACCCAAAAGTGGTTGTCTAATGTAAGCCAGAACACCAGAAAAAGAATTATACTGTCATATATTTAAAAAGGCCTTAGCAGAGTTATGAAATAAATAAATAGCATGTTGATCTCAATAAAATGAATTGCTCTAACTGTTTTTGTGAGAGGATTCTTTTACTTGGCTAATGAATTTCCTGAAATAGGAGATTGTCTTGTGGCACCTAATTGTGTGCTGTATTTGCTGCAGGGTTTAAAAGTTGCAGAGAAATTATGCAGTCTGGGGGTCAGCAGGTACCCAAAGGTGCTGCAGGTAAATCCAGGTTCCTTAATTCCCATTTGTGATCCATGCAATGAAGCAGGAGCTGAAATAACTGCTCAGAAACACTGGAGCTCCAAGGGGAGTCCTCTGAACTGAGTTGTGCTGGTTTAAATATATTGATTCTGTCACCATAGGACAGATCTAACCTATTTTCTTCACTTTCTCTCTGCTCATTTCTGTATTTATCTTTATAAAGAGTGAGAGTTAAATAGATCTCTTGATGTTAAACAGTGTGTACTTCTATTAGTATTGCATAAGTGATTACAGATTAAAACAATAAATAGCTCACACAGGAATTTGCTGGGCATCTTTTGGACAGGTTAGCTTTTAAAAGAAACTTAATTTTATTTTAATCAAGTAGAATCTGAAAAATTGTACTTAAATAGAACACCTGGACATCTTTGATATTTCATACAGTATAGGTTGGAGCAGAGTTGAGCATCTGGACAGACTAAAATTAATATCATTCTTCTGTACAGGCTGCTTTTCCTTGAGTTAAAAAAAGAATTATATGTAAAAATTACTAGATACTTCTGTCTTATGATTGAATACAGAAATGAAAGAAGCTGAGGAGTGTTATTATCAGTCATTTAGGCAAATTTCCTGAGTGATGAGAAAATAACATTTAGCTCCTTGGTTCAAAAAAAATCCCTGTAGACAATTTTGTCTTTTATAAATGACTACAAAGTATTTGGTTCCAAAATAAGGCAAATTAACAAAATTAAGCTGCAAATCTGTATAGTGCATTTAAGTATTTAAGTACCATTGTTTGTCCAAGTCCAACTGAAAGAAACTATTTGTAATTAATCAGATATATCATATTTATTGTCTGAGAATCCATTAGCATGCAATAAACCTAGATATTCCCAAGAGCTTTTAATATTAACATAACATGTTAATTGAATCAGCAAATAATTTTCTCTCTGAAAATCATCTTCACGGCAATTACTGACATTAAATATACAATTTGTATGAAATGCATAGCAATTGACCTAACTAAGCATTAGTTTGAATTCTAGTTTTTATTCAACTTTTGTGTCTGTATTCAGTGTCTGTGTATTGAACCTGGAAGTACTGCCTGGTTCAAATTGAGATACTGGTTCCATCATTATGTACTGTAACATGAGCTGCTAATTGCACAACTTTACTGCACAATTAGAAATTTACTTTCATGAGCATGCACTAAAAAAAAAATGTGTTTTCATGATTCTGCATGTAAAATTGTGAGTTCCACACATGCTTACCAGAGTTAAGCTCAGTCTCAGAACAAACTCCTGCACCTATTCATTTCACGTGACTTAGGGGATATAAAGTGTTTGCAATCCGCAGTTGTCTTTAAAATCCCCTGAGGCTCACCTGTGTTTGAGGGCTGGCCAGCAGCTGAGCCATGTCCATGCAGAGGGCACTGGGCTCGCAGTGACCCCAAACTGGGAACAGCAGAGGGAGAGAAGTGTCCCAGTCCCATCCCAGTACAGAACCCCACATCTCCTTTCCACCTGTGACTCTGCTGGTCCTTCCCTGTTCTCTCTCTGACCCTCCAGAGGGACCTGTGGCCATGTGAGGTGTTTGATGTGCAGCTTTTGGAACCAGTGAGATTTGCCAGCCGTGACATAAAATGAAGGTTTCTCACTAGCTTTAAAAAATAAAATAATAGTAAAGAAGTTGTAGTATTCTGAAACTGTTTGTGGTTGTTACAGCTCTCCATTTTCAGTCCTAGATGCCAAGTACCAATCCAATACCAAGAGTCCTTGCACATCTATTTAACTTCCAGGACATTTGATAAGAAGAAACAATTTGATAATAAGAAACAATTGATACCAGTTGTTTCTTAAAGCGTGAAACAGACAAAGTATCATCTTGAGAACTATGAAAGAATACATTGTTTTGATATTTCTGCTTATTTGTTTTGTGAAAGTTTATGGTTGTTTTGCTGCAAGGTATCACAAAATACTTTGTTTTTTTAAACAAGTGAGTTATAGGAAGGAAAGGATTAATTATACTGGTGAACCCTGTATTGTTAGCCACACTAAAAAGTGTAGACATATTTTACTCCTATAAATAGCTTCTCTTTCATCTAACATCTTTCAGTCAGATGGTGCTGAGACCCCTCCTTCTTCACCAAGAAACTTGCAGTCATATTTCAGCAGTATGCTTTATATGTAACACAATAAAATCCCCAAAATGTGCTTTTGCCTTGCCTTCTAGTACAGTAGCATAAAATTATGAAAGGAATAATGGGTGCAGGGGATGAATAAGACTAGCCAGGTTTGGGTTTCATTTTCTAAATTAATTCAGCTGGTCTGACAACCCTAGAGGTGCCCTTAAGCAGAGAAATTGTTAGAGAAGGTTAGATTAGGTGATAATTGCAGGAGAGAATAAAAGTTGAACAACTGCTTTTCTTTCTTCCGGGATTTTTGAGGAGAGCTGAATCAGTTTGGCATATTGAGAAACCAGAAAAACAGTGGGCCTCTCACATTGTTTGTTCTGAAAATTAAAATCTCAATATGTAAAAATGCTGAAAAGCCTCAATATATTCGATGAAATTCCAAACTTGTGTTGCCAAGAGAGAATTTACTTATGTTAGGGCTCCATCTACAGTCATGAGGAAGCAAATCTTATCAGGGATGGCAGTGATCTCACCATGTTTACCATAATAAACTTTCCTTTTATTTGTGTCAGCATACTTCAGGCTGCTTTGCAGCCCCAGTTAAAGGATCTGATCTCTAATTATTCCCGGTAAAGCAGCAGGCAAGGTTACATTGACCATATATGCCAGTATTCTGGTAGGCTTGGCTTAAATTTCAAGTAATTTTATTATCAAAAGGTTAACAGGCACATAGAATGTTATCATCTAATCCCACTCACACATTCCATTTTTTAAATAGTTAGGATTTTTGCCTCCTCACTATTTCAGTTTGAGAGGCTCTTCAAGACCATCATTCCTCAGATGATGAGCACCATTCCAGCACTGACAGTCTAAGTGTATTTAAGGGACTTCTTGTATCCTTTTGATTTTCAGCCACTATTGACCTTGAGTTAAAATAGATTGGATGTAATCCTCAGCCTCGATTTCCAATAACATTTAGAAACAGTTATGGTGCTGTAACTAAATAACTGAGATAGTTCTCTCATATTTGGTACTTCTTGCTGTCAACATATGAATTGGAATTTGAATTAGGTCTTCCACTTAGAAACAATCAAGAAGAATTGAAGACAGCCACTTGTGAGGAAGGTGGAAGCTGAGCAATATGTAAGTGCAAACCTGTTTATTTTATTACTGTCTCTATGTTAATCTATTGAATAATTGATTTTATGTTAGTGAAAACAAGCAAACAAAAATACCCAAATCTTGTTCTTCACCAAATAGAAGGAGGTAGTTTATCAGGGAAAATATTTAAATATCAAAAATAGCAATGAAAAGGGCTAAATATCAGACAATACAAAGCATTGACATAATTTACTGGAAGTCTCACACATAAGCAAATAGATGCATGAAGTGGATGGGGCAAGGCTTCAAGGTACAAAGATCAGTCCTGCATTTTTTTATATAAAATTAATCTATACTAATGACAGTTAGCTATCACCTCATAATAACAGCTAAGAAAGGCATTTGCTTGAGCATGGCCAAGCACGTTTAAAAATCCAGAAGGAGATTTGTTAAAATTGGGACTGTGTAGTAACAAAGGTTAACACTGAACTTTCCAATTCAAAAAGGAAGACTAAGTAATTGAAACAATGGATAAACAAAAGATAGCTTAGGGGTTTTTCATTGGTTAATAATTTTTTTTAAAAGCACACCAAAAAAATACAGTTCTCAGTTTTCTTCTAAAATAAAGCTCAAGTGAAGTGAATTCTTTCTCGGCATCCCTTTGCAGCAGTTCTCCCAGCAGTTGCTAAGGTCTCAGCAATAGCTGCTCACTGAGGGCACATTTCAGTTCCTACTGCCTGTACCCCAAGGGCAGTGAGGTGCAAAAGCTTCTATTTACTGGAGGGTTGTACCCAGAAAGAGAGTGCCCAATGTGAGCAGGTGATGGAACCCTCTTAACCTGTGTGCCAGAACTTGTATTTGCTCATTTTCTTGGGGATATGAAGCCAGATGGGTGTGTGTCTGTTTCCTGACTGCTTGAGAGAAGTAGGAAACACAAAGGAAAGGAACAAGAGCTGCAAAATGAAAACAAGCAGCTCTAGCAGGTACTGCAATAGATAAGTGTTGTAAGGAAAAGTGATGGATGCTGGCACAAAAATATTTCTCTAGACTGCTTTCATTTCAGTGCTCCCCCTTAAATGAGGAACAGAAAATTATTAAGAAAACTATTCTGTTAAAAATCAGGACTAGTGCTCCAAATCAACATGACCAAGATAATGGCACTTTGAAGATATGGCAGAAGTAGGTGTTTCTCAGTTATCTCAGCATTTTCCAGCAGAGGGAAGGGAAATATCTTTGCAACTCAGTGAGGCATAAAAAGCACCACAGTTCAACTGAAGAAAAATCTTGTAGTACTGGATGTTTGGTGAACTACAGTGAGTTCAGTAAAACAATTTTGAAGGGGTTTTCTTTTTTAACTAATGAGCAGATAATACCCTTAACACTGTGGCAACTTTCTACTGCTCATCTGGAGTGGTTTTTTAAGAAAAATGACAACAAATAGAAGAAAAGGTGGAAGACAAGAATGATCCTGCTTACAGAGAAGACTGGGTCTCTGGTCATTTAAAGTGATGGCTTTTTCTCAGTGTCACCACATATTACAAGCCTACAGAACATTGTTGTTCTTCTTTTTCCCCAACCTACTTAAAATGTATTTTGAAGCATGGAAAATTTTGGTGAGCAGCAACCAATACATTTATAAACACAGTAATCTTACAATATGAATTTGAAATTCAATGTGAAGAAGTGTGAATAGATTTTAAAACAAATTAATTGTTTCAAGCATACAATCAGTGAAGAGAAGCTTTCACAAAGAAAGGAAAGCTGAGACTGGTCCAAACTTGCCAAATTTTTGGATGCTCACATATGCTCAGAGTTTTTAGGCCTCCTATTACAAAAAGTTCATTTGTAGGTTGGCCAGAGCAGCAAAACCACTACAGAAGCTGGGTACAGAAAGGAAACCATTCCAGTGATCAGCAGTGTGTGATTTAGCATTCTGAGAGTCAAAGAGGCTCTTGTGACTGCTCCTGTTTTAGGCTGTGTGCTTCAAGCCCCTTTCATATTGTGCACAGCTGCTAGCACTTACAGTTTGGGGTGGTGTTGACACAGGAACACAAAGGGGTTGAGATATTGCTCGCTTATTACCAGGGTGGGAGGTCAGGGCGAGGACACATGGGGGTAGGAGTTTTCCAAAGCAAAATCGTTGCCAAACTAACTTGTGACTATGGCTAAGGAATATTTTCTTCATTGGAAATTTATGATCAGGGTAGACCATGCCTTTCTCATCAATAGTTCTGTAGATTCAGGTATTCTCAGGGAAACTCGTTAAGCAGTTGCAAATCTCCCACGCTTTGCCACAAACTGGAGCACAACCATGGCAATGCTGCTTTGGCATTCATGTAGGATTTGGGTTGCTAGTTACAGTATTCCATAGACAAGAATAAGTGAACTTGGTTAAAAAAAAATAAAAATTCTGTTTTAGACTCAGGAGATGCTGAAACTGAAAGTAGCATGTTGAAATTTGTGCTGCCTATGAAGAAGCAATTGTTAAACTGTTTGCTTGGAAAAGTATCTTTTTGAGCTATAACAGTAAAAGCTTAATGTGAGATATGGAGGAGATGAAATGTGGATACAGGAGATGAAAACCAGTTGCTGGTGACCAGGACAGGGCAGTGCTGAGCAGCTGAGCAGGGCTGGAGTGCCAGGTCACAGAAACATGAACAGAGTGTGGCCCCTCTGAGTGTGGGCTCACTTTAATGATGCTGGTTACTCCTCTCCAGTGATGGGTACCTGTAACATCAGACTGTCCTTCATTTGGGGAGATAAAGAGATAACAAGATTTTTAAGCTGCTGGACTGCAGGAACTTTGGCATTTTGCACATTATGCTTGACCTGGGAGAGTTCTCACAGCCTTCCAGCTCTGGACATTTTCACCACTTCGCCTGTAAGAAGCACGGTGAAGCTGGTTGCACTTGGGCTGTTTTACTAAGTTTTCTGGACTCTCTAGTCTGTAGAGAAAGACAAGTTGTTTGCAAAATTACTCAGATCAGGAATTTAACCAAACCCTGCAGGACAACTTTTTCAATTGAATAATTTACTAGAGAGGAAATCTGGAGAGCTTGGACATAACCTTTGCAAACACCCTCAAGGGGTTTCATGCAGTGTTTGGTAGTGACCTGAAAAAACACTATTCTCATGGATGAAGTTCCTAAAAATGAAAGAAAATAATTTGGTTTATGTATAAAACCTGCAGATAAAAATAAAATTTCTGATTTCTGCAAGAATTAAAGCACTGCAGCAGATAAGGACTCTTAGCTGTACTCTGTGTAATGCTTCCAAGCATGACTTGACAATCCTAGGAGAAAGAAAAGCAGAACTCCTTTGAGGAGTCCATTAAAATGCTGATACACACATATAAGAAGTAATGGATGGGATACCTTGAGTCCCAAGACTTTATTTATGAACAAGTTGTTCATAAGGAATAGATGATGTGATAACAAGGATTTCAGTAAAATTGCCTCAATATAATGATTGTATGATGTGCTGACTAAGAGAGACTTTCAAGCAAGAAGCAAAGAAACAATTTCCATCTGTTCAAAACTGTTGAACATTCTTTAAAAACACAGGATTAAAGGAAAAAAACACCTGATTTCAGCATCTGTTTCTTTTCAGATGGAAACAAATGCAAGTTAGTAAACTTTTGGTTGTTGGAGTGTTTTTGGTGGAGTTTTTTTTGCTTGTTTTTTTTTCAAAACTGAGGTAAAAAAATAGAAAAGGGGGGCAGCAGCAGTATGTCCAATAATAACAGCTTGGAGTTGTGTTCATAAAGAAATAATTTGAATTCCTATCCAAAACATGTGTTTTCCTGTAAAAGTCAGAAGAAGTGAAAAAACCCTCACAACTTTGAAGCTAAAGAAATGTTGTGCAGAAAGAACAAGTTGATGTTCTTCAGCAGAGAGCTGCCTGTAACCTTCAGGTTGTTCTTACAGTGTGGGACAGTCCCTGCATAGAGCTGCAGTTTCACCTCATCACCATGGTACAGGAGATCTTCACAAACCCTTTCTCCTCCTGCTTTATTTCTTTGCAAATTCTATATACCATAAACTGCTGTTACTGCTAAACTATGCCACTAAATCAGTTCATTTTACTGCTTGCTGAAAATTGAGATGCTGGAGTCAAAAAAGTCAGAAAACTTTTTTTACTTGAGGTGTCTTGGTGATTCTAATCCCCAGAATCAGAATTCCCGCTTTAACCAGCATGATTCAAAACATTGTCACTGTCAGAGTGCAAACCTTCCATCTGAAGAGGTTTGAGGCTTTGACATGCAAAGTGTTTGACTGGACTTTCCATTCTGCAGAGCACCCAGGGAAGTGCTGCTGTGTAAATGGATTCATAAAAGTCTGGTGAGCAAGGCCAGTCCTTGACTTTGTCTCTGCTTTCATTTCTTCTCATGACCTCTTGTCTTAAAGTGCTAACCTGTCAAGTTCAATTTGAGTTGTTTGCAGCTTAGATGTTTACTAGATAAGCTGTTATTTGCTGTTATTTGCTGTTATTGGCTTTTGTCCTCTGCAAGGAAATAAAACTCAGAAACTGAGAGATGGGGAAACACCGACAGTTTTAAAACATTGCAGTTTAAAAAAAAAGTTTTATGGTGTGGAGATGTCAACCAGAATCAAAGTAGGTGTATGTTTGAGCTTGATATTGTTTCTTTGAATTTATATTGATGCCATAGTGGAAGTACCATTTTAGCATTCTTATATTCTTCTCCCTCATTTCCAGTCAAGTGTCTTACAGGCAGAAGTTTGACTGTAATTGATCTTTTCTGGTTAAATGCATAGAGAAAATAAAGGAGACAAAGGTTTACAATGGCTAAAGCCACAAACTATTTTTGTCTGTGGCAGATGGAGATACCATAAAATGTGTACATTTTCAACCATGCCTATTAGCAAACAAAAGTAAATTCTGATTTTAATAATACTGAGTTGACAGAAAGAAGGTCACAATCATGAAAAACAAGAAACTTGGTAATGGTGAGATGGGTAAAGTTGTAGGTCAACTTCACACGTGGTGTTAGAGAGTCCCCACTGCTTCAGGGATTTTAAAACAATCTCAAATATGATGCATAATCTGGGACAGACAAGGCTGAACAACGAATGAATAAAGCTCCTACCCTAACTCAGTATTTAATATCCATAGTATCACCTGTAATAATCAGTGATATTAGAAATTTTGAACAACTGTGACCATTTCTTAAAAATCTCTGTTGTGATTTAAAAGAGAAAACTTTGTTGCTTTTTACATGGGACAAATCAACAGAAGCATTTGTAGTGTTCCCTTATCTAGAGATTCATTTGTGCACCCCAAAAAAAGTCAGTATTGAGTTTTAGGGCATGAACACAGGAAGAGATGCTGTGTACACTAAAAGTGTGTGAATGCTCTTAGTTGTTGGCAAATGGAGGTAATCACACTGCAGTGCCCCTCTGGAGCCCAACTGAGATTACTACTGGTTATCAGTTACTACTGGTAACTGCTCTTATATAACTGCATGCCCAAGTTTACTAAGTGGTGGTTTTCTTGTGCAAGGATCTCGTTTTCATTGTTGTAGTACATCTAAGCAGATGACTAGTTGTATTAAATAGTTATTTTTGGCAATTGTTATTTTTTAACTTGGAATAACTTGATTTTTAAAATGAAAAATGTTTTTCTTAGTAGTGAAATTTTACAATTGTACTTCAGTACAAGGCATAGTGTTTTTTTAAATTACATTGTATACTATCAAACACTTGTATTGCCATTGAGTAAAATGACAGCTTTTGAAGTATTTGACTTTTTCAGTACTTTTACCATTGCATGTTTAATGAGGTCTGACATTATCTATCCAACATTTTTGCATCTTCATTTTGATAATCATTGTACAATTAATAAGGTCCTGTGATGAGCCCAGTGAAGCTGCACTGAAGCTGTAACTGCATTTTTCATGAGAAATCTTAGCTGTAAAATATAATATGACTTGCCTGAAGCCACACAGCAGCAAATCTTTAAGAAAGCCAGACAGGTTTGGATTTATTCTTCCTATCTTTTGTTTTAAATATAAGATATATTTCTTCTTCCAAATAAGGTAAGATGTGCAGGGAGAAATTATCGTGGTTGTAGACACAGAAAGAAATAGATTATTCAGTAGTGTACATTAGCATATATGTTTGCACTTGCAAGTTAAGATCAGTCATCAGAAATTTCATCTTAAATGAAAATTTTAATAATTATGTGCATTTGAACAACTATACAACTTTATTATCTGAACTGTGGCTTTCTCTAAAAACGCATAAACATGCATCTACTTGAAGGATTTCTAATATTGCTATATTAAAATTCTTACTATCAATAAAAAAAAAATCTGTGGAGCAGCAAATGATTTTTCCATATGCAAAAATCTTTAGAAATGTGTGGTCTGAAAATGAGACATTTCCAAATAAAATTGAGCCATGCAGAAGAAATTGAGGGAGAAGTCCTTAAGGTGACTTTTAAATGAAAATGAAATGTCTTTTAGTAAGTTTCAGAGGTACAATATTACAGACTAGTAGAATTGTATCTCATTAATTTCAAACACAGATTTTATGTGAGGCTATTTGATTATAATTTGATTATCTGACCCTGTAATTAAAGTTTATTGCCAATTTCAAAGCTTATGTGTAAAATGAACTGGTTTTCTTCAAAGCAATATACAATCCATTGGACTCATTGACTCCTAGTTTTGCATTTAAATCGAAAACTCTGTTATAACATGACAAACAGGTTCAGTTTTTGATCATTAATCCTGCTAAGCAATATTCATAAATTCAATTTTGAATCAGTTGGAATACTTTTCTTTTATTATTTTCTGTGTTATTAAATGAGATTGTTTCTGACTAATATATTTCTGGACTCAAACTGTAGCTCCAAGCTGTTATTCAAATCAAATAACATGCCCCTTACTTGTGCCTAGCACTAATAAATGCCAACTTGTGATACATTTGCTGGAGACTGTCACGAATATTAAAGGAGGCAATAATGCCACTAATGTCTCATAAGTAAGCTTATTTTTCTAAAGGGCTGAAATCAGTCATCCTGCTGAGGGGGGCAAAGGGGGAAGAGCCTTTAAGACTTAAAGCCTAAAGCATTATTTTACTCAGCTAAACATTATTATTGAGGAGGTAAATGACCAGGAAATTACCACTGCAGAGGATGAAAAATACAACATGTAACTTGTGGTGCCACCCTGAGCAACAGAAATGCATCCACTGGCTGAGCAGATGTTGGGCTTGGTAGGCTTGCATGTTCATTGGTTTGGAGGCATGTTTTCCTCCTTCTGAGGGTTTGAATTAAAGGGAGAAAAAAAAATCCAACACCCTTTTACTGTTATTGCCAACCACCTACTTCAGTTCTTTGGAGATATTACTGGTAATAGTTAGGGGGGTTTGGTACAGAACATGAGTTTAATACGTTGACATGGAATTATCTAAACAGGATTTACTTGTCTAAGTTCTCATCCCACAAGCTGGGCAATCTGTGAACAGTTTATTGGGCAGAGCAGGGAGTGTGACTGTGCCTGAGACACAGCATGGATCCTACCTGTGTCCCAAATCCCAAATGGATACAGGGGCAATGCTGGGATTCAGACACAATCAATTTGATTTCTGCTATCTCAGAATATTCCCCATCTTTTTTTTTTTTCTCTTTTTTTTTTTCTGCTGGAGGTAGAATACTTACAGTTAGTGTCCATTCTAGGACTCTATGTGCTTTTTAATGAAACTTTGAGCCATGTATTTATCCCTTTGTTTCTCTAGTTTTTTTTCCCCAAATATTTACCATTTAATTAAAAAAGAGGCAGTTGTGGTTTATATTTTATGCAGTTGAGTTCTTAGCTTTCTTATTTGAACAAAAGTTCTATGTGATAACCTTGTATTCGCTTTTAAAAAAATAATAATATAGAAAAATCTCATGCCTGTTGAAGTTCAATAGTGTTGGTATCACAGACTGTACCTGAATAAATAAATAAATAATACCAGATAGGTTAGATTTGAGGGGGTTTTCTTTAAAGGATGATTCTTACATTACAGGTAGGCATTTGAATTGGGACAGATGAAAGCATTGAGAGACAATCTGATGGTTTGTTTTATGACTGCCTTTAGTTGTACAGACTGCTGTGTACAGACTACAGAAACTAACCATGACTTACCATCATTCGAGATATTACTGAACTCTGGAGCTGATGCAGAGCTACAGTTCACAGAACAGATGAACACTGCTTGCCTAGAATGTAATTTAATTTGTTTTTGTTTAGTGTTTTTATTTTAATTCTAAATTGTTGCCTACTTTAACAAATACTGTGATCCTCCCCTCAGAGGGATTAGTGTCAGTGCCTCCTCTGTCTGATATCTCCTTATTTCTGAAGTGCAGTGGAAGATTTGTTTTGAATGCTGCTATGCTATTTTTTCAATGGCAATTTTTTTGTTATTATAGACATAATTCTTAGTTCTCACAATGAATACAGCAAGGTGACAGACTGTCATAATAATGCAGATTATGACTGATAGCATGTGATCCTAAGCTTGGATAGCATGATGCATAAATGACTTGAAATGCATTTATATTTCCATCTTCTTGTGGCCAAGATTAGTCCACAAACTGTGAGCGAGAGCAGGCTCAGCCTGCATGGTAAGAAAGGGCATTCAAAAATGAATTTGGTATCTAATTATCTTATCTACATAACAGTAGCCAAGTTCTCCCATCTACTGTTAGAGCTCTGTCAAATGCTGCCCTGCTTTGATATCTCCAGGGAAGCTGAATCCAGGCCAGGATTTAGTGGCCAGGTCCAGTTCTACATGTAGTTTTCTCTAACAACAATTCAGTAATTCTTTTCTCACTACACTTTCTTTCAGACTTTTTATATTAAAATTAGGTTATTTTGGTTATAACCTAGCACAGTCAATTTTATCACCAGCATAGCCAAGGCCAGTAATAGTACACTGACTATTTAAGATTGTTCAAGAAGCTTTGAAAGAACTCCAGAACAATGAAAGGTTTTGCCTAAATAAAATATTAAGGATCTTGGGGCAGATATATTGGCAAGTTGTGATTGGCTTTTGCTGTACATTTACTGAGTTGTGCAGGGATTTGGGCTCTTTACCTCCAGATTAAGGAGGGCCATGTGCAGATCCAGCCACACATTAAAAGTGGAAGGTCCTTCACCCCTCTGGCCAAAAGGGGCTCTGTCTGAACTGTGATGGAAGTGACAGAATAAAGATATAAAAGCCTTCAATTTTATACTCATTTGGTTTTTTGCAATGATTGGCAAAACCTCGAAACTCTTTTCTACTCCAGCTTAATATCTCTCCACATTGTGGTGACAACAGGAGAACACATTAATAAAATGTTTTAATACATTTCCAGGCTTTAGTATTCTATAATAACTTTAAGTATTTTTTTGGCATGCAATTAGCAGCATCCCAAAACAATGAACAAAAATTAACACTGTGTTCTCAAATCCACTCACTGTAGTCTCAGCAGACATCACTGTATTAGTTAACTTTGAATACATTATTAATATTTTTGTTTCTAATGGTGTTAGGGCCTAAATTGTCTCTTAAAAATCTTTTTCTCTTAAAAGAAATTTTGCATTTTACAACATAATATGCACTGTTTTGGAAGTAAAAACAGTGATATGACTATAATTTACACCAGAAGTCTCACAAGTAATTTAGGATAAATCCTGAAACTGTTTTACATAGTTAATATTTATTTAAATATCAAATACTTCATTTTTAAAAATGAGACTCTAAAAATTAATTTCACTGTAAAATCTCAGACTTTATTCTATAGGAAAAGTCTTATTTTAGGATGAAATGGTTTAGACTTCAATAAACTTATTTAGAAACTTGTTTAACTGCTTTGTGGTAAAAAATGCTGTATATCAGGGATTAGGTTTTGAAGATAATCCAAATGTGGTAACCTGAGTATTTACTTTCATATTTAAAGACCAGAGTGCATCTAGCTGGATACTTATTTGAAGAATATCAGGCACTCTGAAATTCCGAGGTTGTATAATTTCTTAAACATATTTATCAAAAAGAAAAAAAAAAAAAGTCAAAAATTATATTCAAAGTACTAAACCAGCCCCAAACCCAGAAATAAAAATGTTAAAGCACAGGAAATTCTTATGCTGGCAGTTTTTGCCAGGTGTGTAGATAGAATTGCCTATCCTTTTTTACATTTTACTTCAAACCAGTAAAAATGCCTCAACTGTATGAAAATTTAATTCTAATTTTCATATAAACAAAAATTTACTAAGTAATTTTCAATAACTGGACTAGGTTGGTAGAGTAACTTGTTTTACTGAGTACTTTAGTTTCTTTTTGTAGAAATAAGGTAATCTGATGCTTTTAAGCAATAAATTATAGCAACAGTTTAAGTAATTTTTTATTATAACAACAAATATTACAACAAATTATACAGATTATACAACAAATTATAACAAATACTAGAGCAAATTGATTTGGTACCTAATATTTTATTATACTATTTTTTTTTCTCAGTTCTTCTCCTTGGAAGCTCAGTAGAGTTGGAGGGCCCACATGCTGGAAAATATAAGTTAAAGAGACTTTAAGTCTCTTTTTATCAGGCTACAGTTATTCTGAGCATGTCAGCTCTTGAATGCTGAAGTTTGCTTGCCCAGTTAAAGCACAGCACAAGGATCAGCTCGGGCTATGCAGAACCTTGCAAAGCTGATCTCTTTGAAATATGTCCAAATAGATATTCAAATCACTATTACGACATAAATCAAAAATGCTTTCCACATTTTACAGTGTACTTCATATGACAAGAACATTTCCTCTCAGTTATGATTCTTTTTCAAAGAGTGGAAATCTTCAACTTGATGGTACTTGATGGCAAAAGAATGTTCACTGAAGTGTGGCATAACGCTGTGGCTTGTTCACATTCAAATTTAAAGTAATAAAAAATATGAAGGAGTGGAGGAAAGGGATCTATTTATCACATGGTTTATCCACTAAAACAATTTCAACGTGTAAGCCCAAATTTATTCATGATGTTAGTGGCATTGCAGCACGGGATTTTTTATCCCTGCTGCTTTTCTTCCGTGGGTGTTGCTGTCAAAGCTTCCCAGTCACCTTGGTTAACTCATTCCGTGTGCCAGAAGTAATTATCCAAAGTTCCACGCTGCCTGCCATGGTGGGAAGCTTTGGAGCGTGTGCATGATGTCACAAGGCAGTCATTAATGTGAGAGGGGCTACCTGGAGGCCTGAAGGCCCATGCCAATGAATCACACTCCCATTGAAAGGTATTGATTTAATCATTCTGATGGCAGGCCCGTCAGAAATGTAATTGTCCACTGGAAGTACAAACGTGTAAATGGACATCCCAGCAAAAGGCAGCAATCTTCCTAAGTAACATTTTACATTTATTCAGATCATTCCACTTGTTTTCCTCCTCCTCGTGCCCCCAGCCCGAGTCTGTTATTGATATAAAGGTTGAAGCTCAGGAAGCTTAACTGTTATGTGGAATGACCTTTACTTTTAATATTAATATAGTATTGTAAAGTCTATGAGACTCATAAATGCAATTTTAGAATTCATATGAAATGCCATGTGCTGAACCTATTGCAACTTTTCCTCTAGTCCTGTGGCAGGTTGCAAACTATGCGAATTAATATGCATCATATTCTTTCCCCTTTATTTACTTAGAGAGGTTTGCAGAGCAACTTTATCAAGAGTAACATTATCAAGAGCTTTCCTGCAAGCTTCTTTATCATATTCACATCCGTGTCTGCTCGACACTTGTCACTGTCAATCAAATGGCAATAATACGCAGCTGATTTGCTCATTTGGTTTAATAAAATCTCTCTGCTTATTTGCACTGCAGTCATTATGCCACATAATTGCTCCGCCGCCGAGGTGAAAGGCAGCCAGTTGCCTGGGGGATAAGAAGAGACTATTGCTATATGAAGGATTTGTTTCTTTGCCTCTGTCTCTCCCTAGTCACTCATATCCCTAAAATTAATATTGTATTTGAATCCAGTCCTGCTATTCTTATGCAGGCTAACATTGTTATTACTTATTATTTGGATGTGAAGTCATTTATTTTTAGTTTTGATGTCCAGGCTGTCAAGCTAAATTTCATTGTGTAGTGCCACATACGATTTTTAACTGCCATTTAAACTTGATTCAAAATCCAAATTATGAAGAGAACACGTTCAAAGGAATGGGCTGACAGGAAGTATAGCTACAATTTTTATTTCCCAGGAAATCAAAGTATAGATCTTGTTATTGTTCTGCGGCGGAGATATGTGCGGTTTTCATACCTCATAATCTTTTTTGTATTGGCTGGACACTGTGATTCAGAAACAGAAAAAGGGGGGCTATTTATGCATATGAGCAGCCCTTAGGGTGCAAAACAAAGGCATTCACTTCCAGCAATGATATAGCACAGAACCAGCTCAACTGACTGTTGTAAATTCCTGAATGATTTGTACTCCATTTTCCAGTAGATTCTACTATGACGGATGGTGGAACTAAAAATGAGGAATCTATGCCTCTAACACAAACCTTGGCTCCTTCATTGAACAGCTAATAAATCAGTCACTGCCATGTGATAATAATTACCAGCCCATACTTCTGGGGTGATTCCACCTCAGTGGCATACTCGTTAAATTCATATTTAAATGTATTCCAAATAGCAAGTGCTCAGTGTTTCTTTTAAAGAAAATTGAAACCTAGGGTAAAATTCCATATGAGAGACTATGTCTATGTTCAGCTTTCCTATTTTTATTGAAAGTCCTGCATTGAGCTTAACTGGGTCTGTTGGTAGGCCAGCGGAAGTGCTAATGCTTTAAAGCTGTTGAACTTGAGCACACATTTTTATTTGTATAAACTCAATCTAATAGCATTCAGATATAGAAAGAGAGAGTCATGAGCTGTAATACTAACATAGGGACAGTTAATGGGGAGCCCATTAATTCACAGAAGTCCCAAAAAGGGGTAATTAGTCACCTCCAGCTTTTCTGCTGGCCATTGCAGTTCATCCAGTCAATGTGATACTGAACCCAAGTAGCAAGATTAAAAAAGGCTTATACTGTGAGATTTTCAAGCTCACTTTGAAGAAATCAAGAGCTACAACTCCATTCAGTAGTTAAAGTGGTTAATCACTCTCACTATTAAAATATTTACTGAATGTCTTATTCAAAATTGGTTCTTGTTATGGCTTTCCACACTAGATTAAAGATATTTATCTCCCAGAATTTTTGCTTTTTTAAATTGTCTTGTAATTGAGTTCTTTCTTGGTAGTGTTTAGCAAAATTAATAGATCCCATAACATATCCCTGGTCCCTCCACCAGCTTTCTATGCGTGCAGGGCTCCAGGTAAGTAATGACATAAATTATGTAGGCAGTGTTTTGTATAAAGTTAACCTCTTTTTCTGAGGACAAGGAGGCATAGCTGCTGTAAAGAGCAGGTAATATTGGGCTTTTTTAGCTCTGTTTTGGTTGGGGTTTTTAAATTATAAGTAAGGACTTAATTTATTCTTCTTTCATTTAGTAGTTAGTTTGGATTTTTAGAGCATATCTGTGAAGCAGTTGTGATCATCCTTTAGCTACACATCTTGATTATTATTTGCCACTCTGAATGGATTAAACATTTCTATTATCCAAGAACAATTGTAAATTATTTCTTAGGGAAAAATGTATTAGGTCTGTTACCAACTCAAGGTTTGAAACATTCCAGATGTGACAGTGGGGTTTTCAGCTGGGCTGTGTGTTAAGAGCCCAGCCATGCCATGGGTGCTGTGAGTACCAGAAACACACCCAGCCAGGTGCCACAACATGGCTTGCCTAGGCTGCTTCTGCTCCATGAATGATCTTGCATGCTCCCCTTGTGCATTCCAGATAGGCAGATTTATTCCAGCTCCGGACTCTGATTATCCCTTCTGAATAACAGAATGTTCGGCAAAGGAAATTGGTAAAAGCAACTACATTTCCTTCAGGTATCTCAACACCCAGAGCTGGAGATTGAGTGAGCAGGAGAGGAAGATGAGAGTCTCTTCCCTCAAGTTTGAGACAACTAAAGATCCATTCAGCAGTCTGCATAGCTGTTACACTTTACACAATATTTTTTCTGTTGAAAGCAGTTTCCCATCCTGTCCTCTTCCATAATTAACATTTGCTTTCAAATTGTGTTCTGCCCCAAAGAGCTGCTCGCTGCACACCTGCTGTTGCTGCTAAAACACAGCAGGCTGTATAGACAGGTCATGAAGCTTGAGGTCTTGTGAAGGAGACCAAGCAGTGAACAGGCTGGTCTGAAAGGTTTTAGAGTCTCTCCATCTTTGGAGATATTGAAACCACAGCTGGATGTGGTCCTGAGCAGTCTGCTCCAGATGGCCCCACTACTGAGCGGGGCATTGGACCAGAGAAGCTCCAGAGGATCATTCCAAACTCATCTTTTCTGTAATTCAAGGATGCACAAGGGCCATATCACTTGCAAAAGCTTTTTATAGAAAGGGTATAAACATAGGAAATTATCTATTGTCATTGTTTGATAGGAAATAATTTTACAGTGAGATATTTATCTGCATTACCAGTTGTAAAGAACTTTATTTTGCCTTATCATGTGTCTGTGGGGGGAGTTGTTTGTTAGTTTTTTTCTAGGGTTTGGGGATTTTTTTTTTCTGTGGGGTTTTTTGGGTTTGTTTTTGTTGTTGTTTTGTTTTGTGTTGGGTATTTTCTCTTTTTTTTTGGTGGGAAGAGGTAAAAAATGCACATCTACTTAGCTAATTTTAGGCCATGCTACAGCCACAGAAAACTTCAACAACATGCCCTAAAGATTGCCCTGAAAAAAAATCCTTATTTCAAAATAATCACAAAAGCACTCAGGGAGGAAGGAAGGAGAGTTTCATTTTCCTGTCTTTATGGTGGGTTTTGATCCTTCCTAATCCCTAATATTAAAAACATCTTAATTTTAAATATGTTTATTTTGTAATGGCAGCTGCTTTGGCTCTATAAATGTACTGAGTGTTGGGAAGCGATGTTGGCCATTGTGTGGGTGATGCTTTTCCCACATGGAAGTGCAGCTGCTGTGCTGCCATTGTCTGGATGTTGGCTCGTGTTCTCCTTTCTGTGCACAACCCATTGCATGTTCCTTTCCAAGAGCATCCTTATGCAATTTACAACAGGAAGTAGCAACAGTTACAAAACAAAAAAGTTGCCTGTATTTTTTGTAGAGATATCTTCATTTCAGACAAACTAGCATATTGAATTGTGTATTGCAGGAGGAAATATAATATTAGTTTATCAAAGAATACAGTGCTTGGCTTGGTGTGCAGTGCCACAATTGCTTAAGAAAGGTATTGATGTGCTTGAATTAGCATTTGCATACACAGACTTGTGCATACACAGACATACACACTGAGCCTGTCATAAATTAAATAAAATGGGGAATTTCTGTCCAGCTCAAATATCCAAACCACATGGCTGTGTTCAGAACTCTAGTGAGCAGGATTTCAGAAGGACTGAAAATAAAAATTGATTTATAATTACACACTCTATAATTAAATAATGAAAATTAATTAAATTGTGACAGTGGTTCTTTGCTTGACTATTGAATAAGTTACTTGACATTTTTCAGCAATATTCTTGGCTTTAAATTTGAACCAATATATAAAATAACACAGAAAATACTACACTAGGGAATGTTCTATCCAGGATTTTCATAAAAGGGAGAAATCTAATATTATACCCTAGTATTAATTAACATTAGATTTACTGTCTGAAAGAAGGTATTTAAAATTCTGCAAAATGAGACATTTATCTTTTTATAGTCGCTTTCTCATAATCTTCATTTTCCAAAGGCATTAAGGGACCTTATGTTTGCAAAGTGGAAATTATTAAGGATAATTAAGATGAAAGTTTTATTTGACAGAAGAATTCTCATGATGTTTGGAAAGACTCAGTTTAAATCTAATCTCAGTTCACACTGTTGCTTTTAGAATGAAATGCTGTGTAATAAAACCACAAACAGCCAAGCCAGATTTCAAAACTGCAGAGACATTACTTGTGTCCCTTAAAAAGGAAGAAAAATTAGACCTCCCAACCTCTTGTGGATTTAGTAACTGACAAATGTATAGAAGATAAGATTGAATTAAATTACTATGTTGAGGAAACAAATAGAACTGAGTGGGAGATACAAAATTACACGACTTACAGAGAAAAGGTTGCAGATGGCAATACCAAAACTCAGAAAAAAAATAAACCACTTGAAATAGATGGGGACAGATGTTCTACTGATTTTTTTTTTTTTTTGCCAACTGAAGTTCTTATTCACAGATGAAATATCTCAACTAAAGTCTTGTTGAAGTTAACAAATTTTGTTGATTTTTAAAAATTGTTCTGTAATGTCCCTAAAACATTAATTTGTGACTAGTCAAACTGGTTGTGAATAGTCCAAATTGGGAGGCAGACTGAGGTTCCTATATCCTGCCTATGATGTGGTAGAAGCCAACAGTAACCTCATTTGACTTGAAATTGCTTCCTACTGAGCAAATATTTAATTTTCCATCTAGCAGTGTTCATTTTTTTTTTTTTTTTTTGAGGTTCTTCAGCTAAAACTGGATATCCAGATCCTGGGTCCAATTGCATTTCCAAGACAGTCAGTTATTGAGTCTGACTCTGGCTCCCCTCCTGCTCATTGAAGGGGTCCATTTGCAGTGGAACCCAAATATTTTCCTGCACTTCCCAGCTTGTGTTCAGCTTGTGCTGCCTAAAAATTTGAGAACAAATCTGAGACATAACCAGCTCCCATCTGCCTGTTTCCAGAGAAATAATGACCCTACCACATTGACATCTGCCCTGGTGCCAGGTGTGCAGCCTGTGGGAGGATGCTGAGCTGCTGGTCTTTCTTTTTGCCCTGTTCCGTCTAGCTCTAGAAAGACCTAATGTAGTAAATGTTTTCTTTATATGCAATCTTTGAAACACATAGTCTCTACTACACTGTTTAGTTTGAGCCAAAAATGTATATACAGAATATAGAACTGGGGGGAAAATGGTATGTGAGGGAGAAGGGTATTTCTGAGTTTCCATTCAGCCCTTTATGTTTGCCAAAGTAACTTCTCTGCTCCCAGTTATAAACTCTGAGCCAGGAGCATCAGCTGCAATTTCTGTTTGGAGAGATGGAGGGAAGAGAAAGTGTCTTTCTCAGCAGCTTTTCCTTGGTTGGAACCCTGAGGTCAGCAAGGTCAGGCTGCAGGGCAGGGCAGCTGGAAATGGGGTCTGGAGCAGCCAGGCTGGAGCAGCCCTGGATACATCCAGGATCTTATGGCAGGGGATGGAAGTGTGGGCTCTGAGGTGCTGCTCAGTGGCAGCCTTTGATTCAAGCCCAACATCATTTCTGCTTGGAACTTTATTAACTGAGCTACAACCCCTTGGTAGCTGCTTGTAGCTGTTCCCCTTTGAATGTGAAAGCTCCCTTTGCATATTCACCCTCTCTCTCTCCCCAGTCTTTACTCTTCATATTCAGTTCTTTGATCAGTTATCCACTAAGTTTTTTAAATATTCAGCTTTTTAAAATTACCAACCACTTACATACCTGCTTAATATGTCACTTTACCAGGAAAGTAATAAGAAGATGAAAGGAGGAAAGTGACTTTTGTGTAGAAATATGGCTCAAGGTGTGAGTGGAGAAAAGAATAGTCCTACTTTATTATGTCTTATCATCTCTGAAATTATGTAGTTATTTTTCAGTCAACAAATTAACTGTGATTTTCCATCTGAAAATTAAATTATGAATTGGTTTTTGTCTGCCTTTCATTTATCACATCATACCATTACAGCAAACACTGGAATTCATAATGATATTGTGGAAACTGCTGATCAAAGCTTGTTTACATGGACTGTGTTCACTGATTTGCCAAAGTTGTCTCATACAGATGCACTTTAATAACTATTCTCTGCAAAACTGATTTTTCAAAAAGATTCTTCATTCTGATTACTCTGTAATCTTAGTTACCCTTGAGGGTGTGGGATTACATACATTTTTGTTTAAAAGTTTGTTCTACGTTATTATGATTCAAAGTGTTCCATGAAAGAAAGATATTGAGGAAATAAAAACCCTTATTCATGAGGAAATATTAATTACTGCTGTAAATCTAGTTAGTCTGATTAACAACTTATAAAAAGTTCTCAAGGAACAGCTGTGAAAATTCTAAAAGAAGGAATTTTAATTCATCAGTAGACACTCCAAGTTAGGAATTAAATACACAAGCTTTTATCCTGACAATGTCTCTATTACAAGTAAGTTGTATGCATACATAGTTTTAAGATTAATTTTACATTATAGCATTTTAAAACAGGATCTGTATGATTTTGATAGCTAAGGAACATATTTTCAAAATGTGTGACTGAAAAATTGAGTGCTTCTCATCAACATATGTTTCCTGGGATGTTTCACCTAGAAACAAGTAGTCCCATAAGTAGAAAACCAATGCAATTGGGATCTAAATCTTCCTCTGGGATTTATTCTGACATTATAAGCCTCTAGTCAGATTCAAGTGTTCAACTTCTTAAAAAAATAGTGATAAAATAGTCCCTTCTGTCCTTATAACAGGAAATTACTTTCAAATTCATATTGTGCAGAACCAAAATTCATCTTAGAACTGTAATTCTCACCATTCAAATAAGAGCTATTAGGAAAGCAAATACAAAGGAATAAAAGAGTACAGGAAGTCAGTTTTACAATTTTCATGGTTTTGAATTCTGCACAGTTGGACTCACAGTGACTGAGGTTTCTAGTTCATAAATTAAGGAATTTGAAATAAATTCAGATTTAAATGTTTAATGTATTTTTTCCTCTGTGTGAGACATGTTGAAGAAAGTGTAGCTTGAAGGGTATGATCTGATCTTTAATGAGTCATTGATAGGAGCTTCTGCTATTCAGGAGCCATTAATGCAGTCAATCTCTCATGTTGTGAAACACACTGACAGCCATGCAAATACAAAAGTCTCTGAATATTACACACAAATGTATTCTTTTTATATTGAGTCTAGGAAGACAGGAGGTTTTCTATGGGGAATAAATAAATTTAATATTTTGTCCTTGTTATAATAGTTTGCTGCTGACTGAGCAGAGACCAATAGCAGGTCCTGAGATTCTACCCTAAGACCTAAATGACAAATTTTGATGATGCAGTTAGTGCTGTTCCATCTTACCTCTTCCTCAGGGAAAACAGATACACAGTCAAAAGCATTTTTATATTGGTGCAGCTACAGCTGCATCCATTCTAGCAGTTCCATTGTAATAAAAAAAAAATAGGAAAAATGAGTACATAATCTTGAATCAACACTACTAGTAGAAAAAGTTTCTATCCTTATACTAGTTTTAAAGAAAGTAGAGAAACGGCACACTGTTGGGTGTAAACCGGAAGAGGGGTTTGTGTTTGATTTGCTGTTAGTTTCCAATAGTGTTCCTGAAATAAATGAGCTTCTAATTTATGTTTTCTTTCTTACACTTTGTTAACTTAATTTCAATTCCAAAGAGAGGGAAGTGTCAAAGAGCTGAAGCCCCAGCACAGGTAGCAGGAGCGTGGGCAGCATTTTCTGTCAAGCTGTGAAGGCCTGTCTGGGAATTCACATTTCAGGCAAAGTTTCAGGAAGGCTTTCCCAAAGCAAATGCCTCTCTGGGCTGGCCTGGCCTTGCCATTGCAGGCTCAGAGCCCTGCAGCAGCTCCAGCCTCACCACAGGTATCCACCCCACAGAGATTGTTTAATTATTGTTTGTATATTGTCCTTCAGAATGAGGGGAGAACTGGGACCTGATCTCTTCCTCCTTATGGATAACTTGCACTGAAATTATCCCTTATTTATATATTTTCTAAACTATTTAATTAAAATTGCTGCTACCTTAAATATCGTTTAGGATTTTTTTTTTTTGATGAGATAATTAAGCAAACATAACACTGTGAACTGTGAATCAGCTCCATCCATCCATGTCTTCACAGATAAATTTAAATTGAAAACACCTATTTTAAATAATTTTTGTAGGTTTTTCAACAAATTTTCGAGAGCTGATAATTTCTCTCTCCTCGTTTACTGACAGGATATGCCTTGTTATTAACAATTATGCAAATAGAGACCAGTATGGAAAAATTGAAAGCAATCTCTTTATGAAAAAAACAACACACCATTTTCACCATGGTAAAAAAGGAAACAAAAATCTAAACTCTTTACTTGGCTGCTTTTATTTTCACTTTGATTGCTTTATAAAGTGCTGATAGCATGTTCTTGTAGTGCAGAAATCACAAGCGAATTTTGCTTGAACTACAAAAAAAAAGATGTTCAGGGTTTTAACTGTGTTTGTAATTCTGCCTTTTTAGCTTTGAAAAGAAAGAAAATGCCGTATTTCACCTTTGCATTGTAGGAAGAAAAAAAAATCATGTTAATATCAGTAATTATCAAGTGAGGTTATGTAGGTTTGTGTGGTTATGTAGGTTATTTGTCAAAACTCTTTTATCAGCCTCCCCCTAGAGGCACTGGGGACTTCAGTGGGAGGTGAGGAAGAGCACGGAGCCCGAGTTTGTCCTGCAGCCCACGCTGTGCTCCGGCCAGGAGGGGTTTCTGTCCCTCCACCTGCCCGAGCAGGGCCATGTGTGACTAGAGCAGCCGCAGGACACCATCTAGTGGTGCCGAGCCCGAGCTAATTACAGATTTATTTTATCCTTCCTCGTCTCTTTCTAGCTCAGATTTCTTCTCAGAACCACAGTCACCACAAGGGGAAATTCTGGTCCGTTCAGAACTATCCAGACTTCCCACACTGAACAATTCAGCATCACATTGGCCATGCCCTAAACGATTCAGCCACAGCATCCTTCCTTCCTCCACAGAGGTACAGGAAGGTGCTGGGCAATTTTGGGGTTTGGATTATGGGTATGTATGGTTTTGGGGTATGAACATAGGGATTGTGGGAAAATTCCTTGCAGTATTTAGAATTCGGGGGGAAACAGATACAGAGTATCTAAAAGTAGGGAAAAGGTTATCTAAAGGTTGTTTAGACATGCATTAATCATACAATGTTGTACCACCCATAATGAAAGAAATCTTTCACAAGATAAATAATATACAAAAAGCATTTTAGGCCTGATTAATCTCTTATACCGGTCAAAATTATAAGATTTGTTAAACAGAATTATTTCACATTTGGTATGACTAGGAAGGGAATGTGAAAAGGTTTTAAGAAAATGTATTAGACAAAGGCTTTTTCTTGTCAGAATAGTTAGCAAAATAGGAAACTTTGGACTATAGTGGGATTTGGCGAATTAACAATGTTGACTTCAAAGGCCTGATAAATATTCCTCACAATCCTTCATACCAAAGTCTAAATGTTATTCCCACTGCAATACAGTTTTGCAACATCCTGAGCATGTACACTCAACAAAATGTTGAAGCCACAGAATTTTGCAGGATAAGATCTATGACACCTGCAAAGCATTTAAGTGAGGATTTCATTACCACCTTTCATTCCTCAGCAAGGACAGCACCTGATGCAGGCAAGACACTTTGAAGAATGGTTAGGTCTGAAAAGCCCAATGATGGAGGTAACCAGACAAAAAAAGATTTCTGGACACACAACCTTCAAAGCAGAGCTGGTGGGAAGAGATTTGGAGCAGGAAAAAGAAAATACATAGCAGGAAAGAGATGAAGAAAAAAAGGAGGTAACAAGTGACTGCTACTACTGCATGTAGCAGTGGAAGGCAGATAATTTAGGATATGAGCCTAAAGGGAAGTTGTGCAGCACTTCAGTGGTGTGGGCAAAGAGCTAGCATTTGAAACACTGAAGAACAGGAAATTGCCAAAGGGTTTTAGAAACTTGAGACAGCGGTTTAGCCAGAATAATAACGTTATTAACTGACTGAAGACTTCAAAGTGGCATTTTGAGGACAGGGGGATAGGAGAAGGTTACAATAATTGAGACAAAGTGATAACCTTAGAATGGTATTTTTGCTCATAGCAAAGGAACAAAAATAAATCCACCCTACATGCATTGATTTTTAAAATTCTCTGTAATTTTTATATTTGAGATAGCATGGATTTTGTTGTCACCTTCAAAACCTTGACAAATTACTTCAGTTTTGGTATAGCACTTCTGTAATTGTTCTACTGGGCTCATAAAAAGTCTAATTACAAATAAAAGCTAACTCCTGAGGTTTGTTTTTTTTCCTCCTTTTCTTCAGCAGATTTTAGAGGTGTATTTTGTATGTATATCTTGTGTGTATATATCGTTAATATAAATTTACACTGTGTGTGTATGTACCTGTGCAGCAATAGTATCAGAAGCTGGTATTATTAATTTTAAAAGGAGCTTTGAAATATGCCATCAAGTGTAGTCTTGTGGCTAATAAGGGCAGAGGGATCCTGGAGTACATAGGAAGAGCATTGCCAGCAGCTCAGGGGTGATGCTGCCGCTCTGCTCAGCCCTGCTCGGGCACATCTGGAGCGCTCTGCAGCTCTGGGCTCCTCAGCATGACAGTCACAGAGCTCCCGAGTGAGTCCATCCAACAAAGGTGACCAAGGGATGGGAGCCTCTCCTGCAAGGGAAGGCTGAGGGGGCTGGGGCTGTTTGCCTTTGAGAGGAGATGGCTGAGGAACTCTCAGCCCTGTCTGTGCTGTCTGCAGCGAGGGCTCCGAGCAGGGACCAGGCTCTGCTCCTGGGGCCCAGCAATGGGACAGAGGAAGGGGCAGGAATGGTGCCCAGGGAGTTCCACCTGGAGATGAGCAAGTCATGTTAATATCAGTAATTATCAAGTAAGGTTATGTAGGTTTGTATGGTTTGTGTAGGTTCTTTGCTGTGCAGGGCCCGAGCACGGAACAGCCTGGCCAGAGCCTGTGGAGTCTCCTTGCTGGAACATTCCAGAACTGTCTGGACACAGCCCTGTGCCTGTGCTCTGGGGAATTCTGCCTGACCAGGGAGGTTGGACCCGGGAACCCACTGTGGTCCCTTCCAACCTGCAACATTCTGTGAGTCTGTGAGGGAAAAAAACCACAAAACAATTAAATTGAAAATGTTTTTTAAATGTCCATTTTGTAGCCTGCGAGAGGAGTGACGAAAGTCCATGCTGGTTACGTCACCTCCAGTAGGAGGCTGGAGCTCTTGGCTCATACAGGCAGCGTTAGCTGCACAGTGTTGGAGAGGCAGAGTGGATCCCTCAGGCACACACACACGGTGTTCACCGCGCTGCAGCGCTGTGCCACTGTTCCGCTGCCCCTCGCTGTCCGCTGCGGGAACGTGTCCCCGCGGCTGTCCCCGCGGCTGTCCCGGCTTGCATCGTCACAGCTCCGCCTTTCCTGCCCTCCCCCGGGCTTTCCCCAGCAGCCCGGCAGCCGCCATCCCGCTCCCTCAGCCCGACCATCCTCCCTCAGCGGCCCCGCTGGGACCGGCGCTCGGACACGGGGCGGTGCCGGACGGGCCGCAGGCCCCGCCCCAGGCGGCCTCTCGGCCCCGCCGGCCAATGTGTGCGTCCCCGCGCGGCCCACTGACCAATGAGAGTTGCTCTCTTCTCTAAGCTCCACCCCGTGGCGTATTCACCCTGCTGAGAGAGTGACAGGTGCACCCGCCCGGTTCCATTGGTCCGCCAGCCACAGACGGACAGGCTCCCGGGCCAATCGCCGTGCGCGGGGTGGGGCCCGCAGCTCCCGTCCCGCTCGCTGACGGAGCCGGGGCGGCCCCGGCGCGTCAGGGCCCGTCCCGCGCTCTGAGTGGCGGCTGCGGCCGCGCCGCCCGCCCCGCGGGGCGGTACTGGCGGCGGCAGGAGCCCATTGGCGGCGGGGGGCGGCCCGGATGTGCGGCCCGAGGGGCGGGCGGTAAATGGGGCTGTGCCGGGGGTAGCGGGAGCGGCGGTGGCGGCGGGCCTGGGCCGCGCGGGGAGCGGCGGAGCCTCGGTGAGTGAGCGCGAGGGGCCGCAGCGCCGGCGCTGTCCGGGCGGAGCCTCCCGGGCGAGAGCAGCGGCGGCGGTGGGCGCGGGGGTCCGGTCCCCGCGGCACGGCACGGGAGGGCAGCGGGGCTGTTGTGTCGCTGAGGGCTGCGGGGTGTCCGCGCCCGCGGGGCCGTCACCTGCCGCCGGGAGGGGCCGGGCGGGCGCGGCCCGTTGGGGCTGCCCCGTGAGGGGGCGAGCGGCGCCGCGGGCCCGGCGGCTGCCAGCGGGGCTCGGCCCGGCGCTGCCAGCGCTCTGCCCGACCCTCCCCGCCCTGCCAGCGGCTTGGCGCTGCCGCACGGCCGCGGCCTCGGCGGGAAACACCCCGGGGCCCGCTCCGGCTTCACAGACTGCGCTTAACCTGCCGTGACCCCGGCTGACAGCTCCCGCTGGAGCGCCCTGTGCCGGGAACTCGGCCGGCCAGCAGCCGTGTGTGTCCCTTAGGCTGCTGTCTGAGAGCAGGTGTCGCTGGCGTAATTGCAGTTTCCTGGTGGCCTGAGCTCGTAGCAGCAGGTGCTGGTATGGAGCGTGTAACCCACCTGTGGAAGAAGAGTTGGCGAACAGGCTTGACTGGTCAGTGCTCCTGTTCGCCGCCAGCAGCGCTCCCGTGTTGTCCGGCACGTTAAGGTGCGGGTGATCGAGGCCTGGGGTCCAAAGGCGGTCAGGAGAGGCTGTGCTGGGGAGAAATGAGATCCAGGGTGAGCTGACAGCAACGGTTGCTGGACCAGCACGTAACATTGTGTGTGCGGTATGCACTGTTCTCTGGGGCTCTGCTGAAGGAGCTCAGTTTGCTCTCAGCTGTGGGAGTGGCTCTCTTTGATTTGTTGACGTTTCCAGAAAATCTTTAGAAGAGTGCTCTGTTCCAGGCAGATAAAGTTTTGATTTTTTTTCGCATTGCTTTAGTGTTGTGTTTGATCAAGTAACTCTGTTGGGGAGAGGAGAAAAATATGACACATACTACAACAGTGGGTAAAATGGGACTTTTTGAAAATGACAATATCTGATGTAGAGAAGGAAAAGGTGCAAAAGCAAAGAACTTAAATGTTATGATTTTGCTAATGATAACTTCAGTTTTTTGAAGTCTTTTAGAGTGAAAGCTGATGAAGCGTCAGATGACTTTACACTTGCTCTGACTGCTGGTGTGTATTGCATACCTGGAGAGGGTGGACATGAAGTTATGCCTGGCAGCAGGTGGCTTTTGGTCCCAGTGTGGTGCTGTGGATAACTTAAAAGGCCTTTGCAAGAAGCAATATTTGAAGTTTGTTCAGAAGTGTTGTCTTTGTCTAGTTGGTGTTTTACTGAAAGGAAAGCACTAGAGAAGAAGGTAGCTGTGGGAGGAGGACAGCTCAGGAGGGTTGCTGTTGCTTGCTATTCTTAAAGCAGGAGAAATCAGTAGAATGCACTGGCACACTATTGAGCTCTTCTGGGTGAGATTCTGTGAATGTTGACAGTGTGAAAGGACAGAGAGGGGGATAGTTTTGAATGTTTTTATTCCTTTTGCATCAAATGAGGAGGCAGTATTGGGTTGTTTTGGGAGGCTGATGGTTTTAGTAGTTACAGCACTGGAAGATGCCATAATGGTGGGTGCCTTGAGGCAGGCACTGAGCCCTGGGGAGGTGTGAATGCCTAAACTGCCTGGAAATTCCACTTAATAATATCAGAACTTGGCTCTCGTTTGTCTGCTGTAGACATAGTAAGAAGGATAGACAGTCAAATGTAAATTTGCTGTTACTTGGTTATTGTTTTTAATACTGATTTTCATCATTTCTGTGATCAGTGATGGGTGGTAAATTGCAAGGTGAAGGTACTAGAGAGCAGAAGCAGTTGTGGATAAGTTTCCTTTAGAGCTAAGGTGTTCCACTTTCATGCCGCATAGGAGTCAGTGTGATTAGAAATAAACTTCTAAAACACCCTGGAAGGCTCCCTAAATGCCCCTCTTCTGGGAAACTTGTACTCTGAGGTTCTGGGTGCTCCACTGTGAACAGTGTTTTAGCAGGTGTATGAGACTGGAGGCAGTTTAACAATAAATTTAGGATGATACTGTATATGACTTATAACTGGCAAGCAACTGGATAAAAGACAACCTGGAAGTTATTCTTTAGCTTAACTAAAGCTCAAATAATGTTTTATTAGCTCTTAATAGCATGTAAGTAGGCAAAGCTGGAAGTGTCCTGAGATACATAGCTGCTCTCTGTAGGGTGGATCTGGTGACTGAGCTGCATCCAACATCAGTGGATAAGTTCCCTGTCTCCCTGGGAGTAGCTGGGGCTGGTTTTTACCTGCCTGTGTTGTTCTTTGTCCTGCTGACTCCTTTTCTCCCGTCTCTGGTGCTGGGATATTGCAGCTTGTATTGCCTGGTTGTAAAAAACCTGCAGCCCAAAACAAACAGTCTGATCCCACCCCAATCCCACAATCACTGCAGATCCCAGCTGATTGTGTTCCAGCCCGTACCTCACTTGCAGCACTTGTCCCCCTTGTCAGAGCTGGAGCTCAGGTGCTCTTTGTGCGTCAGTTCCTCCACCCTCGGGAGTTTCCCCAGGAAACGTCTCCTGCCTTCCTGGCCCCGTGTCTTCCTGCCTCTCTGAGTCTGGCTGCCTGCATGGCAAAGGCTGTGGCACAGCCCTGTGGCATGGCTCTGCTTTCCAGGCCAGAGATGGGGAAAAGTGAAAACATCTTCTCCCTGCTCTCACAGGGCAGCAGCTGTGCTTGGACTTTGTCTCTTCAGCGGCTCAGAATGATGTGGAACTCTGGCTGCTGAACCTGTTGTATGCTGGAATGTTTGGGATGATTTTGGGTGGGGAAATTAATTATTTTTCATCACTTTTCTGAAAGGTGCTTGTGTTGTTTTAATGGTTAGCTGCTGCATAGCCTAGAAGGCTATGATTTGATATTGATGTTTCTTTTAAGCATTTAAAATTCCTAGACTTTCTTTGGATAAATTGTCTGGGTATGGTTTATTTTGTTTGTGGATGATTTTTTTTTTCTTTGAATAAGATTAGCATTTATTTTAATTTTAGGAAGATTTTGGTCGTAATGTTTCAGTTTTCTCTATAAACTAATCAGACCAATGGTAAACAGATGCTGCCTTCCTTACTGTAGTAAAAATGTAGTGTTGACCACAGTAGAAACCTGTGCCACTGGCTCTCTTTCTCACATCACTTTAGCTTTCTTGATCCATGCTGGGCAACTTTCTATTAAAGAAACTGAGTAAAGTGCCTCAAAACCTAAGGTGATAGAGCCAAAAATGGGAGGTTGAGAGAAGGAAGGAAAGTAGAACTGGAGAGGGAAAAAAGAGTGGAGGCAATAGGCACAGTTCTTGAACCAGGAATAGCAAGACTTAAAAAAAAAAAAGAGAGGAAAGCAAGTGCATAGACAGTAGATGACACTGAAACTCCAAATACTGCTGAAGTCCTTGTTATTGGGCTGCTGATCTAAAGAGCACTAAGCCTTAGTGCTAATAATGAAACCATTAAATAAGCCACAGAGAAACTTCTGTGTTCTGTGGCTTTGTCTATTCCTGGTGGTGTTCCAATGCAGATGAAAACAAAATGACACATACATGAGGCAAACTCAATGAAAGGATCATCTCTGTCACTGGGAATGACAGAGAATTTCTCTAACTGGGACACTTCAGAAATGTGCAAAGTCAAGAATATCTGCAAGGGACAGTTGTTAGCAGGGTCATGGTTCTGTCTGGTGCTGGACTGAAATGGGGAGGTGATAACTTTAATATTTGCCAGTGTAGAGAGTCTTCCTAAACTGTGCTGAGCCAAGAGAGGACCCTTTTATTTTCTTCTCATTGGCAAGATGAATATGGAATGCAGAATGTAGAGTCTTTTTCCAGCAGAAAGGAGGCAGAGATTCAGGTGCAAAAATAGACACATTATTCTTCTGGAGCACATAATAGAGCTTTGGCATTTTTAACTCTTGTTGGTCTTACATGAAGTTTTCTCCTGAAGTTACAGAACAATAATGACTGCAGAATTAGATCTGAATCCTATTTATATGTAGAGTGCTGTTTATCTGTTAAATGCCTGTTTGTTCTGTGTCCTTTTAGGGTACAAGTCCAAAGGGCCTGAGGACACCCCGAAGGCAGCGGGAAGTTGCAGCCCCTTGTTTGGCATTCGCGTTATGAACCCTTTCTGGAGCATGTCTACAGGTTCTGTGCGCAAGGTGTGCAGTGAGTGGATGCCAGGGAGTGTTGTCATGCTTGGGAGGGGTGCTAGCAGTGCTGGGAAAAAACATCAGGTGATCTGCACATGGTGTTTTATTGTGCATTTATCCCCAGGGTTGTGATCACCTTCAGTAAAAGTGTAAACTGGCTTTGAGGTGTGTTAGGTGTGTTAGCTGGAATGTGCCTGTGCATAGTCTACTCCAGAATTTGTTGATTTTTTTTTTTTATCTGAAACATCTTTGAGTAGGAAATGTGAAACAAATTAGATCAAGTGGTGAAAACACTTTTTTCTTAAGACATTTTAGTGTCTTATGTAGAGCTTAGCCATAGCATGTGCAATGAGCTTTGACAAAACTATGTTGATTTTTGAGGTTGTAGCAGTAATAAAAGCATAGGAGTTCTAGGGTTAATCACCTCCCAGGTGCTCAGTACTAGGGCAAATTATGTAACATTGATCATGAGATCATGAGTCCAGGTCTTGGGCCCTTCAAAACACCACAGCTTAAATCCTGCCTTTAAGTCACCACATGTAGCCTAAGCACAAGTCTGTAGCCTGCACATTCGTCCTGGCAATCTGTAGAATAATTTTGGGGTCTGTGAGTAGTACAGTGCTTGTTGGCAGTGGTTTGTTCTTTTCTTCCAAGAAAAGACAGCAAAGGCATAAAAAGGTTCCTATAGTAAAACTATTTAAACTTGGTGCAACTGCCAAGGGGTGATTCTTTCACTGTAGGAGTGAGCTATAGGATCAGTTCCAAGTGGAATGTCTTAAGCACAGTCAGGAAGTGAAATACATAAAACCTTGATTTCATCTCAGTTTTACTACACTACTTTAAAGAGTCTTTGAAGTCTGCAGTGTAAGGATGTTGTCAGTAGAAATGATTTATCGTGATGCACTGTGTGCTAGAAATAGATTGGCTTGTAAGCTGATGTTATATACTGTCTGGTTTCAGGTTCTAAATAAATGTAAGCCTCCTTAAGCATTTGACCTAATCTGCAGATTTCCTATCCAGCATTGAATACTTCTGTACTTGTAGGTTGTGTTCAGTTAAACAAAAGTCTATATAAAAATAAAATGCAAAGGGACACCCCTCCATGCCCTTCCTCAAGCATTAGATCACCAAACCCCAAGATATGTTTCATTAGCCTAACTTGTAATTACCATAATTTGGTTTAGACCTGTGTTAAAATATGTTCATGTGTTAAATGTGTCTGAAATATGGTCTGTGATCTCATGGTTCTCCTTTGGTTTGACAGAGATCTGACACTGAAGAGAAAACACTGAGTGCAGAGCTTCGAACCAGTCCCCTGCGAGGATCTGCAAAGAAACAGTTGCCTTCCATCCCAAAGAATGCTGTGCCAATAACCAAGCCTGCTTCTCCTGCCACCTCCTCCCAGTCCACCAATGGAACACATGCTTCCTATGGGCCTTTTTATTTGGAGTACTCACTACTTGCAGAATTGTAGGTTTTCACTTTTTTCATCTTTTTTGGGTCACTGGGCTTATGCTTCAGTGGGGAAAAAGCCCTGCAGGGACCTAGTTCTTGCATGATGTCTGTCATAGTCCTTGAAGGCAGGAAAACATTGTCTGCAGAGTTCTTTTTCTGGAGCAGCAGCCTTGATCTCTTGAGACAGAAAGGGAGAAGAAAGATGAGATTTTAAGGGGTGCTTTTAGATGTCATTCTCTGAATTATTACATTTCTTAATCTTGAAGTAAGCACATTGTGAGTTTAGTTATCCTAATAGCTTTTTGGTCAGAAATATCAAGTATTTGAAAAAGTATTAAAATAGAAGCAAGCAGATGTCAGGTGGGAAGATGCTCATGAATACATGGTGCTATCGGTGGAGTTAGGATGTGGGACCTTCCTTCAGTTGTCACATGAAACACTTGAACACTGCCTGATCCACTTGATCAAGGGGATGTTAGAAAGTCTGTATTCATTTCTGTGATATTTAAAGTGAAACTTGTGAGGGAGGAGCTGCATTTCACCCATCTAGTGGTTTGTAGGCTGCTGTGGGAGCATAACAATCTGTCTTGAGAACTTTCTAGTTATGTAATGGTTAGTGCTACAGAGCTGAAGGGACTTCCTCTGTAATAGACATACTGGATTCCCAAGTATGTGGAGCCTTTTGGAATGAAATCCCTGGAGTCCTTGTGCAACACTGAGGCTCAGTTCTTGTATTTAACTGTTAAATTGAAAGTGAGAACTCTCAAAACATTTATTTCTTTTTCAAGGAATTGACATTGCCTTTTAATTCAAGAAAGATATTTTTCTTCTGAGTAAATATATTGGTACTATAATGCAAATTCATTATTGGGGAACTAATAATAAATGCTAGGGAAATGGTAAGTAGAGAACTGTGTTAATGTTTTGCTTTAAGAATGTTGTTTATTTGTGCAAGCATGTAGAGTTTAATGAACTCTACACCAAGTAACTGGAAAACCTGTGAAGTTAATTTGGTTTTTTGTTTGTTCTGGCCATTGTCAGTATAATCTTTGCTTGATCTGCAGCATAGTGTCATCTAAAACTGAAAAAAATACTTGTTTAAAATTGAGGTTGAAGTTTGATCACATTTCAGCAGCAACTACAATTGACTGTGAATCTGTGTTCAAAATTACTTAATTTAATTTCTTTTTTCTTCCTTACTTTGAGACTGGAGATTCAGTAAAACATTGTAAATTTCTATACTGACATGTTAAATGCATCTACTAAGGGAAGAGCTTTTGTGCTTCTCTACTTAGTTTAATCAGGAGAGAATAGTGTTCTCTGCTAGTAAGTCCTCAGGTGGAGTGGTGCAAAATGCAGGAGGAAAAGTGTGTGATTTCACTATATTTGCCACCTCCTCCTGTGAGCAGCCTTGGGAATTGGGAGTGAGTTTGTGGAAGGAAGCCCTGTTGGGCTGTGGGTGGTGCTTGCTGGGTTTGCTGTGTCAGTGGCTCTGAGAGCTCTCTCTGGTTGCAGCACCTTGGTGGTGAAGCAGAAGTTGCCCGGTGTCTACGTGCAGCCCTCCTACCGATCGGCTTTGAGTAAGTTCAAACTTCACTTTAAATTCTTTTATCTATGTGCATTTGTTAATTCCTTCACTCAAACAAACTTTGTCACTTGCAGTGTGGTTTGGTGTGATATTCATAAGGCACGGGCTCTACCAGGATGGTGTTTTCAAGTTCACTGTCTATATTCCTGATAATTACCCAGATGGAGACTGCCCGGTAAGTGGCTGTGTCTTGGCTTTTCCCTCTTTCCTGGTGGTGTAAGTGTAGCTTTTTATTAAAGCTGATCCACCAATTAGTTTCCCTTTTCCTTGAACTCATTTTGTTCACTTGACTGGGCTCATTTGCCATGTCTTGTACACATTTGCAAACCACTGTGGAGGAATTACATTACTCTGATTGCTGAGACTGGTGTGGAGTGAACTTCCTGAGGTCAGATGCATTAGGGTGTTAAGTAATCAACCACTTCTTTCCTTCCACTCTTGATTTGCTACTTCCTCAGCAGGAACTTGAAACTGAAGCCCTTGGAGGTAACAGAATTCTGAGTAGTGATATAATGGAATGTAAAATCCAGACACCTCTGCTGTGCTTGCTATAATACTGCAGGATTTCTTGATTGTCTCTTCTAAATTACATTGAAACAAGGAACTAAAAATTTGAGGAGAACATGGTGAAGCAAAGGGAGTAGTATGGTGTTATATTCCATCTCTGCTTTCTCTTTAGTGAAAGGGTTCCAAGTTATTAGACCAATTTAAAAATAAAAGAAATAATTTGTGGCAGTCAGACTCTTCAGAGCAGCTTACCCTCTTGGCCACACTTCTTTAAGAGGGAGATTTGAGGGCAGGTGCACACAACTGCTGTGTTGGGTAGCTGCCTGCTTGGTGTCAAGTTTTATGTAAAGCTCTCATCTTTAAAATAACAGAACTAGTAGGAAACCTTTCTCTTGAAACTCAGTTTTCTTTTGGAAAAACATGTGAACACATTCCTGAGCTGTACAGAGCTGAAGACACCAAGGTGTCACTGCTGAGTTAAGTGTGTAGGATAAAAAAAAGTATTGATTGTAGCTCAGGTATGTAAAAAGCTTTCAGTCACAAATAGCTAAACCAGAAAAACTCCTTTAATCTGTTCTTATCTGATATCACCTGTGTTGGCACTAGTGCCTGTGCAGTTAACTGGATTAGTTTCCTGATTTGGTGATAGCATCTCAGAGAGGACAAGACCCTGCATGTTACACAGGTGTGTTGGGTTACAGTTTCACAGCTGGGAGCAATCGCTTGCAGTTGCTTTGTTTTAATACAGTAACAATTAAGTATTTGGAAGCAACACTTGACTGACCTTCACCCAGTGGTGTTGGCATTAGGATTGAAGTTGTCATAATGAATTTTCTTTTTTTCTAACACAGCGCTTGGTTTTTGACCTGCCTGTCTTCCACCCACTAGTGGACCCTTTATCTGGTGAACTGGATGTGAAAAGAGCATTTGCAAAATGGAGGTTAGTGCTGACAATTTGATGGATAATTTGAGAAGTCTGTTCCATTCTTCATCGTGCTTTGTTCTTTTTAGGAGAAATCATAATCACATATGGCAAGTGTTGATGTACGCTCGCAGAGTCTTCTACAAGATTGACACAACCAGTCCTCTGAACCCTGAGGCTGCAGTGCTGTGAGTATCTTCCATGTGTATGGGCATGGCCTCTTAAGAGGTTTTGGCATAAAAAACCATTCTGTTTTTTTGCAGAAACAAAAGGTTTGTAAAATTCTGTCCACTCGTGGTCTGTGCCTCCAGGCTTGGTTGTGTTAGGAACTCAAGTGGGGGTTTGCCAAGTCTGTGCTTCTAGAGCAAACTTGTGGCTCCTTGCAGTTACTTAACACTACTTACTTCTGTCTTGCAGGTATGAAAAGGATGTTCAGCTGTTCAAAAGTAAAGTGGTAGACAGTGTCAAACTATGCAGTAGTCATTTATTTGATCAGCCCAAAATAGAGGACCCCTATGCAATCATGTGAGTACTCTGAGCAAATTCAGTCTGTCCTAATGTTTTGGGAGCAAGTTTTGGTGTAGTTGCTGATGGCAGCCTTTCTCTGTCAGGCTAAGTGACCTGCTTTTGTTATAGAAAAAAAAAAATCTCCAAACAATAACCAAACAAACCTCAGAAGAAACAAAAAGCCCTTAAACACCCATCTCCCTCAGGCAGAAGTACCCATGAATTAACATTGCTTTCTGGCTTTCCTGAGCTCAGTTTGCACTACTGTAGCTTTGGTCAGAGTTGTAAAATCCTCCTAAAGCTTGGATGCATGAGGGATGGACTAGTCAGCTCCATGGTGAATATGAGTGGTTTTTCATGTCACATGATTTTCCAGTTGTCAGAAATTAAAATCTAAACATTTATTGTTGAAAAGATCCATGACAATATGAATTTAGTTCTTAATTATATGTTTTAACACCACTTTTGTAATTTACTTAAATTTCAATGAACTAAACAAAGGAAAATCACTGCTTTCTGCTCTCTCTCTGCTGTGGTGTGCCTAAATGCCAAGTAAGAGTAAACTATGCTTTTCCTATAGTTTTTCTCCATGGAATCCAGCTATACATGATGAAGCTAGAGAGAAGATGTTGACTCAGAAGGTACGTGCAAAGTTCACATTCTCACTCTAGGAAGGGTTTATTGCCTGATAGAGGAAGAAAGATTCTCTGTCTCTGTGTACTGGAGAGACCTTTTCCCATCCCTCTTTTGGCCCAGCAGGAATGCTGGAGCTGCTGTGGCCTCCTAACGAAGCAGTTATGTCACTGCTCTAACTTCAGTGTGTTGAGTAATTAGTCACTTAGCCAGAAAGCTTTGTTAGTACAACTCTTGGCACAAAGCAGATTTTTTTCTTGATTGTTTATGGGTGGAAGGGTTGAAGAGATTCACTGGCAGCCTGTTAGCTTGTCCTGCACTTGTCATGACTGTGACCATTACTCATTTCATTACCTGACAATCCCCAGCTGCTTTGTTTTCTTCTGTTGAGATCTTTTATAACTGAATCAAAGCTTCAGCACTTTCTTCTCCTTGCAAAGTTTCTGAAGCAGCACAAGCACAGTCTCTTGCTCACTTCTCTAATGCTGCAGATTTCTGATGAGGCAACATCAGTTCACCAAAAGGTGCTGGGAGTTCCTTCCATCCCAGAGTGCTCTTTCTGACAGAGCAGGAATGTGTTGGCTCATAGAGCTTTCACCTGATGGGTGATGGGATGCAAGAGATTCAGACTGTTCATGTGTTTTGTTTTCTTAATTACTGCTTTGCACTTGACAAGGCACACAGCAATTCAGAGTCTGTACTGAGTGGCCTGACAAGTCAATCCACTTGTAGTACAAAGGGATTCTGAAACAGTGGCTGCTGTCCTAGCTGGACTGGCAAGGAAATGCACTTGGAATGTTTTGGTTACTGACTTGGCCTAGAGCTGTGTTATGGTTTGCTGGGGTTTTGGGTAATGAAAAATTATTTTTTGTCAGTTTGAACTTGTCTTCCACACTTCATGCTTTATCTCATGTTCTTGCATGTCTTCTGGCATGAATGAGGTTTTTAAATTGATCTTAATACATCACACTGCCTGAGCTCATTGTGGCAGTACTCCCAGCTGCCAGTCACATTAGAGCCTCAGAACACACAGGAAAATATTTTGTCAAGACTGACTTCTTGATGTTCACAGAAAACTTGAGAAATACTTTTGATACTTCTTTTTCTCATCCCTTTCTCCTTCATTCTTCACCTCCTTCTTAACCTTAAAGCAAAGACAAAAAATAGGTCAGAATGCTTGAAATGGAAGGAGTCTGATATTGTCTCAGAGACTGATAGCTAACAGTGACCTTGCTTTTGTCCTTTTTTCTTTGGTGATGCCTGTTGTTTTCTTTTTAGATGAAAACAAACATCTTCAGTAACTATTGCAGGCACAGTACTGTGTTGCTCCAGTTGCTTGTTGATAGGAATGGCCCAGCTTCTGTGCTGTAGGTGTGTCCCAAAGTGTCAGTGTAGCTGAGAGTGTTCCTCGTAAAAACAAGTTCCCAAATCTTCCTACAGCCCTGAGTTCTGTTCCTTGGGTAACAGCTGGGCCATTCAGGAGGGGCAGTGATGTCCCAGTTCCTTGCTGAGCCCTTGGCTTTTCCAAGGTGTGGCTCCTGTGTGCAGCATGGGAGAGGCAGCTGCCACTGCCAGGCTCAGGCTGGACTCATCCCTCTTGTTTGCTGTTGTCCAACGTGTTATGGCAGGTCTGTCACACATTGTCACCTTTGGCACAAAGCATGGGGAGGGGCAGAAGTGCAGGTTCTCTCTTCCTGCTGCCTTAATTTGCTTTGTCAAGTAAAAGACTTTCCATGTTACAACCAAGTCTGCTCATGCAGTTTTCACTTTCTACAGCTCAGCACACCAGTCCTGGTGTGGTGTAGTTGTTGAACACTTCCTGCTATTAAAATAATCCTGCAAGCTCTTCTGCTGCTTCTGCCAGCTAGAGGAGAAGTCTCATTTACTGATCTCTAACTGCTTTGAATCTACAGATGCTCCAAGTTGTATCTTTTTTCTTCAATTTCAACCTTTGTTTTTTTTGTCTTCTAAATTGCAATAGTGAGTTCCAAATGTTTGTTGCACTGTTGGGTAATAGTTACTGTCAAGCATTTAACTGTGACAAATGCTCAGGGAAGGGAAGGACAGGACCATCCTTGGAAAGCATTAGGAAACTCCCATGTTTAGCAAAGGCATTAATTGCTACTTTGGCACATTAATTTGGGTTCCCAACCACCTGTGGGGTGCAGGGTTCCTCCCCAGCACACCCAGCATTGCCAGCCAGAATGACAGGAGCAGTGCTGGGGCAGGTTTGGATTGACATTTCTTTCTGCAGAACCAAGAAACGTGCTGAGGAGCAGTGCAGTGCTGGGGCCTCCAAGCAAAAGGAGTATCCTGGAGTCTTTATGGTGGGAGAGGGCAGCTGTACCCAAGTCCTAAAACTCCTCTATTGTCAGGGTGGTTCTGCAGATGCCACACATGTTCCTAGAAATTAAACCAGTGGCCATCTTATTATTCCCCTTTGAGGGGTAGAAATGGTGCTTGTATTTGCTAAAGGGAAAATAGATGGAGGGAGAGCTGAGGGTGTTTGGCTGAGTTAGAATTGTAACTTCAGCTTTGTTTTCCCCAGAAGAAGCCGGAAGATCAGCACTGCAAAAGCATGCACGTCTCTGGCCTGTCCTGGGTGAAGCCTGGCTCAGTGCAGCCCTTCAGCAAAGAAGAGAAGACAATGCCCACTTAGCTGTCCTGGACACTGGTGCACACAACACTTTCTGGGGGTGGAGGGAATGTAACGGAGGGAGAAACAGCAAAGAGCAGTTTCCTTCTTGACTACGGATTAGTAAAACCCGACTGGTAGCAGTGACTGCAGTAAACCTGTTCAATGGATTACTGACTCTTCATGTTTTACATATGCATTAGGTTTTAAAGGCTTGCCTGGAGTTTGGAAGTCTCTCTTGAACACTACAGTACTTCTACCTGAAGACTGTCTAGGGTGGGTAATTCCTCAGGGCTCTGAAATGCCTGGAGGTTTTGGGTTGGTTTTTAAGCTTTTATTTTTTCCCTCCAGGAATAGCAATTTTTTAAGAAGAATCTTAAATCACTGGCGGAAATATTAGTATGGGAAATACGATGCCAGAGTTAAGCTGTGTTATGTAAGCTAATATAGCAGAGTTAAACACTATATTTAATGGTTTTAAATACTTTTGGTTTCTATTGTAAATATGTTAGGATTTGAAATTGTAAATAGACGGTTCATTGACTCCATTTAGCACTTTCCAGAAGTAAAGCTGGGGATGATGTATGATGTATTATTGATTTGTAAATGGATACTGTCACTAAAGCGCACATTAGTCTGGCAGGGTGAAAGCAGAATGTCAGGCTTGGTAGACTTTTTAGTACAGAAACACTAAAATCAAAGCTTTTAATGGTTGTCTCTTGAGCTAATAAAATCTTAGAGGGTTTTAGGTTCCCTAGGTGTCTAGGGGATTTCTTAGGATAGTTGACTGATGTGTGTTAATAGTGACAAAATAAAAAGAAACTGTGCTCTAGCTTTTGTCCCTGTTTGTGCTGCTGTGGACTCTTACTGAAGAGTGGGAACACCTAGCTCTTGTCTGCATGGGTGTTTGTGATGCTCATGGGATGCCAGGAGCGGCTCCAAAGCTCAAGTGGACTTGGGACAGAGTCTTCCTAATGTCACAGCCTGGTGTGATGCCTTTTCTTGCCTCCCAGGAGTGTCCTATCAAAACCTGTAGTGCCAAGCACCCCTTGGAGCTGGGCTGCTTTTCCTTTGACTCCCTCTGCCTGTGCTGGTGGCATTAGTGCAGCCAACTGCCTTGGAACAGCCTGTGGTGACTTGGGGTGTTTCAGGAGGGTGGGCAGTGCTGTGGGGTTTGTGTGGAGTTCTTTTGTGTTCTGTTTTTATCTGACAGTTAAATTCACTTGTCATTTGCAACATGTTCTATTTGAGAACCACTCTTTGGCTTCTAAGGAGAGAGACAGAGACTTTTCCATGTAGTGTCATACACTCAGTGACAGGAAAACCAGATGGCTTTGTGGCACTTGTCTCTTGTCAGTGTTCTGAGTGGCATTAGTGTCCCAATAGGCTCAGTATTCTGGACACTTGGCAGGTTGTGAGGAATTGAAAGTGCCTCAGAATTGCCATGTGCCTGATCAGATTTGCTGCAGAGGACAGGAATGGAGGAACTGATTTGAAGGTGAGTTTGTTGCCTGGAAAAATGCTGCTGTGTGCCTTTCAAGGAAAGGATGTGGGAAAAGTTAGAGGGTGCATGTATTGATGTATTGGCCTGAAGTGTTGCCCATGAAGTAGTGTCAAATGAGTTCTGTTGGTGCTATTATTTTTTTTTTTTTCTGGGAAGGCTGAAACTGAAATGCTTCAGATTTATCACGGGCAAGGTTTTAGTTGAAGGACTCCTGGTGTGATCAGATGATGGGGCTGGCCTTGTGCTGAGCACATGAACTGCTTGGGCAGGAGCTAAACCAGGCTGTGACCATTCCTCTTTATTCAGGTTTATGATTGCTCAGAAGGCTCTGTTATAAATCACTGACTTGCACATTGCCTAAGCCACTTAGGTGAAGGACTGGCAGGGAAGTTAAATCCCTTCTAATCTTGGGCAGCTCTTTGGGCTCAGCTGCAGGGCAGCCCCAGCTGCCAGAGGAACACCACAGCTGGCAGGAGCAGTGCCCAGGAGCAGTGACAGGGTAATGCTGGGAAGGTGATGGTTTGTGGGGTAAGTTTTGTTTCTCTCAGCTGTCTCAGACCCTGCAAGGCTGCTCACCAGGTGGGGTTGCTCCAAGTCAAAATGAGCTAACAGCAGTTTGTTGAGAATAATTTTATTTATTTAGAGAATGTAGAATTTTGCTTGGCTTGCAATTAATAATCTGAAAAATTATTCTTTTTATTTGGCTGGGAAAGGGGAGACAATGCTGGGTGCTTTTGTAATCAGATGTGTGTATTAAAAGGAGCTGTTCCAGGAGCAAGGTAGGTGAATGAGTACTGAAACAGTGCCATGGGAATCAAATCCTTTTCTCCTGGATTGTGCTGTTTTTCTTAGAGCAGGGACATAATTTGATGAAAGAGTAAGGTTTGCCAATACTGTGATAAGGGGATGTTTCTGAGTATCATCTTTTGAAATTCTGAACTCTCTAAAGAACATTTCCAAGGGATCTCTAAGTTACACCACTGGAGTTTGCTGCTGAGGTTGCAGTTGGATTCCAACCAAACTGTTCTAAGTCATGAAAGAAATTATTTGAAGCCACTTCAGATTTATCTTTGTTTATGCTCTTTTTTTTTTTCCCCTTTGGAACACTGTTGGAGTTTTTTGGGGTTTTTTTTAGCGTTTCCTTCAAAGTAGAAACTGCAAGTTCTATATTATTAGTTACAGCTGAGGGTAACTTAACCACTTGTTTTCAGAAAGGGACAGGAACAGCAGTTGATGGAGTAGTCTCAGGCCCCCAGGGTAAAAAGGCAGGTGACAACCAGTGCATCTGTAGCTGTACAAATACAGCAGCAGCCAGTGCTGGTCAGAGCTGTTCTTACCTACCTAAGGATGTCTAGAACTCCCCCTCAGTGGGAATGGGAGTACCCAGCCCTCAGGAGATAATTCTGCTGTCACTGGCTGTGTGAGATCTTGTGTGAAAAGCTCCTGCAGGGAGGGCAGGTTGTTCTGGAGCCCCCAGTGCTGTGCAGTGAGGCAGCCACCCTCCTCCTCCTCCTCCTCCTCCTCCTCTTCTTCCTGCTCTGCCAACGGAGCAGCAGCTGGAGCTGGGCATTCCCTGGCACTGCTGGCACTCCCAGGCCCTGCCTGGTGCCTTCTGCTGGAGCAGCAGAGGGGGACACCCATGGAACAACCACAGTGACTAAACCAGGACAGGAGTAAATCCTCTCCCTTGTGCTGTGACTAAGATGTGATCATTTATTTATTTTAAACCTTTAACTGCAGTGAACAACTGAAGTCCTTGCTGCAGACTTTCTAGCTTGGCACATACTGTGCTTTTCACACACAAACAGGAAACTGAGAGTCTATAAAGTCTTTATTGAAAAATACAATTGCAATATTTTCATACAAAGTGAAGTTAATGGAACATAGTAACAACAAGAATTGTCTGACACTTCCATAAATATTTTTACAGAAACATCTACACAACTTCTGTACTTCAGCTTTTGTTATGCAGGTAAGAAAAACATGTTTTTATTTTACTTTAGCTGAATTTATAGTGGAGTTAAGTCTTACATTTTCCTATTCTTCAGATGGGCAGGAATGACTGAAAACAGGGTTTTAGCTTTTGCTTCCTCAGAAAGCCTTCTGGAACCTGAGTGTGCCACATTTTACATGAAGAACACCCCCTCCCCAGCAGAGGACTGGCACCCTGTACTGTGGGAGAGGGTTGATGCTTTCCTAACAAGTCTGGTATTTTGGAACTATTTTAAATGAGAACAAGTGCTAAGTTTATGTGCAGCACCTGCTGATTGTGGTAGGAGGGGAGGGATTTCTCCCAGGCAGCCTGGTTTAGGCCTTTTGCAAAAACCAAAACACAAATCCAAACTGCCAAGCCCTGTCCTTGAAACACCAACAGAATATCTAAATGTGTGTTTTAGGAGGTGGGCACCAGGTTCCTGCTGCTCAGTGAGCAAGGGCTACAGTGCCTGACTATCAAGAAAAGCAACAAGCATATAAAATTCCATGAGTAAAGCACACATCCCTGGCTTCCTGCATTCATTGCTGCATATGCACTGAGTTACAATGAATTCTTAATGCCATTTGCTGACAAGAGGAGCAATGAGATGTCAGATTGTACTGAAACAATTTGACTTTTGTATTTATTTCAGAAAGACAGCTGAAGTCGGCCTTTGCAAAAAATATTCACATTTAGAAAGTGCCATTGCAAATATACAGCAAAATTCCTCTGCTTTAAACATGATGCTTCACAGCCCCATCCCAAGTGTCACCTTGGGAACGTGAGTTCACTTTCAAACACTGCACAGCTCAAACCAACAAATCACCTCCCTTGGTACAGCAAAGGGCCACACATTAAAGCTCAACACCGTGCTGCTTCTCAAAGGTACATGGAACATCCTGAATCTGGACAGAGTGCATCCATCCAGCTTCCTGCAGGGCTCAAAACGTGCCCCTTGTCCCTTTGCAAGAAGAACTGGCCTGTGTGAGAATGTTACTCCTAAGCTGTTAGTTTGTGAGGGGGTTAGTGAGGAACCCTGACACTGGCTGTGGGTGCCTTGGTGCAGGGCTCCATGCTGAGGCCCCTGGCCCTGTCTGGCCCCAGCTGACAAGGGTGAAGCACTGACTAGAGCAAAGCAAAGCTGTAAGTACCTGCTGCAAGGTCCACAGCTGGGTTAGGGACTGTTCTCCAGGCAAGGCTGGGGAGGGGACACTTGCCTTGTGAAGTGCTTAAGCAGGGCCTGGGGCTGTGCTGCAGGTCTGAGGTGGATCCTGCCTGTCCCCAGAGCTGTCCCCCCTCCTGCCCTGGCCCAGGCTCAGCACAGTCAGGGAGGGAGGAGCTGTGCAGGCTCAGTGGGACCCTCGGTCATTTGCTACATCCTGGAGCCGTCTCAGCAGAGCCGTGTGATTCTCCTGGCAGATCCGCTTGGCCGGGGCTTCAGTTCCATCTTCCAGGAGGATGCCTCTCTTCTTTGTGGGTGTTTCTCCAGTTCTAACCATGCTGTTGATTTCCTTTAGCCTCTGCAGGGAGGAGAGGGGCAAAAGAAGGATTAGCTCTCACTATTTTGTGACTGCCCCAATGTGATGTTAGACACAGTGCAGTAGGACTGGACAGGCTCTTTTGTGGAAATCTGTAATGTACCAAGGTATTGCCTTCATCACTGTACTGGTCTTTCCTTTACCCAGAGTAAGTCTTAAGGGAGTCTGTAACTGCATGCAGAGCTCAAAGGCCCATCCAGCCCTACAGCTGTGGCAGCTGCACTGGCAATTTTATGAGCATTAGGTGAGGATGTGTGTGTTGGACAAGGTAAACAAAACTTTGTGTCACAGAGTCTGCTCTAACTTCACTACAAAAAAAAAAGCAGTTAAGGATTTGAAAAAATCAAACTGAAACCCTTTAGTCTCACCTTTGAGGGGCTGCTGCTGAAGTAGTAGAATATTTTCTCCTGGGGCGAGAGGGCAGACTCGTTTCTGTGTGGTGAGATGTACAGGGGGTGGTGCTGGGAGAGCTGCACTCTGCGGGGGGAGCCGAGGCGCACGAACGGGTACGGCGAGAGCGGGGGGGAGTCTGCCTGCTCAGAGAGAACAGAGACAGCCCTGCCTGAGCCCAGGGCTCACTGCAGCAAGGCCGTTCCACACAGATGGTACCATACAATGGACAACAAATGCAAGTTTTGCTGTGTTATTAGGCCAGATTAGTATTTGTTTAATGTAAGGAAATTCCACTGTGTGGTCAGAAGATAAAGCTCTCTTTATGAAGAAAAAGCACAGAACGTGACTTACTGCATTTGAAGTGTACTTGAGGGCAAAGTCCTTGATCTGCTCGATGTAGACGTTGTTGTAGAACTGGATGAGGTCCCCGCGTTCCTCCTCCTCGGTGTCGCTGTTGGGGCCCGAGAGGCGCGTGGGGGTCGGGGGCGCGCTGGAGGGCTGGGGCACGGGCAGGGTGCTGCTGGAGCGCATCACCGGGCTGGAGTCACGGCTGCCTGCGGGCACAGCCACCGCTCAGGGCAGGGACACGGGCACTGCCAGCCCCGCGGGCACACGGCCAGCCCCGCGGGCACAGCCACCGCTCAGGGCAGGGACACGGGCACTGCCAGCCCCGCGGGCACACGGCCAGCCCCGCGGGCACAGCCACCGCTCAGGGCAGGGACACGGGCACTGCCAGCCCCGCGGGCACAGAGCCAGCCACCCTCTGCAAACAGGGACTGGGAACCTGCTGCCACCAGAACGCTGTCAGTTTTGAGCCCTGAGCTGTCTGTTTTGATCCCTGAGCATTGTCCCTTACACAAAAGCTTTCTTGATTTCTAACTTCTTACTGCATAAACTGCAAGGGATTTGCTGTAGGAGATGAGTTGCATGATGATGTAAAAAGAGCTGAAACTCCATTTTTCAGCATTTGTGTTATACTTTTAGCAGGAGCTCTTTCTTGTTGCTGCCTGGCTCCATTTCAAGTAAAGAATGGTAGTCTTTTTCTGTCAGTAGGAGAAATATTTGGCTTGGCCATACTTCCTGCTAAGTTAATGTGGGAAGTTGCAAAATACATGTATTTTTTCGCCTTCCCTCCCTGCCCCTCCCTCTGACAGAAAATATTAATGCCTACTGCTTATACCATAACCTATTAAATACCTTGAAAACTGCTGGTAGGAATACACAGCATCACCTCTTCAGTTTCCTTTATAAAAGTTAATTCAAGGAAAATGTGTCAGTTAAGAAGGGAAGAATCCCCAGAGCTGTCAACTACGCGGAAATCAATGCTGTGGGTGGTGTTCCTATTTCTGCAGACAGACAGTGCTACAAAAGAAACTGCTGCAGCTCTCTGGTTGTGATAAGAGTAGCTGTGAACCTGGGCTAGCCCAGATTTCCTCATTCTGCAAAGACTCCAAAGTCCTTTGATATGTGAGCTGAACTCAGAGCTCAGGCCAGCACAGCAAATTCCCAAGGTAAGTGCATGTAGGGAAGGATTTGAAACTGTCAGAGTGGGTGCAATAAAAACCTGGAGTTAGAGCAACTCTTAAATGTTATCAATCTATTCTTAATTGTGTCTAAGTTTACCAAAGGAGGAACTGTTTGGGATGAAACAACACAAAATCCAACTCTTGATTTACGCACACAGTTTGGAAATGGAATTAAACCCAACGCCCTGGCATTTGGAATCACTCACTTCTTTCCTTGTTCCTGTCTTTGCTCCTGTCTGTGGGTGAGTTCTGCTGGCTGCTGCTGTCACTGCTGCCCGAGTGGCGGCGGCGGCGGCCCCTGATGAGGACGCTGCGATAGACCTGCAGGGACAGGGAGCAGCGTCAGCAGGGCACGGGGCAGCAGCCACCCTGCCAGGGAACAGCTGCCTGCACGACCTATCTGCTGCCACAGCTTCATGGTGGTACCAACTGCTTCTTGCAGGGCAAAATACAGCCTCCTAAGAGGAGTAATAGCCCATGGGAACTGCCTCCTTTGATTTTAAGTAAAGAACATTTTCTATTTTAGGTACAGTTTAGTATAAAGAGCTTTCAGTAGTGCAGGATTTTGGATATGACTGCTATCTTTTGAGAATGGCTCACAGACTGCATCCCCTTAATACTAAATACTGCTTTACCAAGTGATTTGTTCTTAAATAGAATGAAGGCATTTAATAAACCAGATCCCACGAGGTTAAACAGTGACTGTGCTCACGTGGCTCTTGGCTTGCGGCTGTGTCCGGTAGCAGCGCATGATGTTCTGGAATGATCTGTCTTCATTAGTGACCTAAGGGGATGCACAGAAAAGGTTCAGTTTTTCTGCAGGTTATTGGGTGGTTTGTTTGGCTTGGGGTGGCTGTGTTTGTTTGTTAATTTGGGGCTTTTTGAGGAAGTAGTACAGGGAATATTAAGTATTAAAGGAGATTTCTGTCTGCTTTTTCTTTGCTCCCACTTTACCTTAGTCATGACATAAATGGCACACATCAGCAGCTGATCCAGGTGTCTGTCCATCATGATTTCAGGGCAGTGCACCAAGGAGTACTCAAAGCATGTCCAGATCTTCTTGCGCAGCTCATCAGACACGTCCAGTTTGGCACAGAGGTCCCTCAGACGAACACTGGCCAAGTGATACACCTGTGACAGGGGACACTGCTCAGGGCCACAGCAATGCTGCTCTTCTGACCAGCAAAAGAGTAGCTCAGCTTGCACACCTGTAGATCTTGTTCAAATGCTAAGCCAAGAGAAGAATAACTAAATTCAAATTTAACTGTTTTGCTTACAAGGCACAGACATTCTCAGTACTGGTGTCAGTACTAAGAAAACATTTGTTTGAAGCTTAAATTCCAAGCTGTCCTGAGCACAGAAAGGGCACTGCATTGCCTACAGCAACCCCTCTATTGAATAAACCAGAAAGTCTCAAAAGTTCTCTTTCTTTGGAAAAGCTTTAAGGAAAAGGGACACCTTTAAGAGGCTGCTGGCCAAGTACACAATCTATTTCCACATCCTGATGTGTCAGCACACTCCTTTGCTAGTGAGAAGTGGCCTGCAGGAGAAAACTACTCTAGGAGTGTATGAATATGAATTAATATGCCCTCGTCATTACAGCCAGTAAGGGTGTATTTTTAAAATTACAGCAAGTTTACCAGAATAAGAACTAAGCAAAGCAAACCTGGATCAAGAAGTACCTTTCTGAAGAAGAGTGCAAGTGAGCCCATCTTGCGAGGCCTGGCAGCTGTGGCACCGAGGTGCTGGGTCTGTCTCTGCTCTCCAGGGGAGATCTGCTGCACTGTGAGCTGGCCTGGCAGCTGCAGTGCTGCCCCAGCCATCTGGGGGTTCAGGGTGCCAGCCAGAGTCTGGGCACTCAGAGGCTGCATGGGCCCAGACACAGCCTGGGGCTGGGCACCTACATTTACCTGGACTGGGAAGAAAGTTATTCCTCCATTTTCATTGGCAATACCTGTAATGTAACAAAAAGAGCCTGAAATAAGAGCAAGCTGTAGGGGGAAGTTTTAGTTTTTAAAAATAATTCAGTACTTCTTTTATTAGCTACTTTTTACTAGACATTTAGAATATTATACATTAAATTGTTTAATCAAAATACTTTCCACGTCATACTTTCATACTTTCTCATCTCATGAAACTTCATCATGAGCTGAGAAGATAATGAAGTAAAGTTTCCACACTGATGCAGTTCTCCCTGGCTGTGCTCTAATCCCCTGAATGGCTGAGCACAGCGTGTCCCTCACCTTGCACAGGGATTGTCACCGTCTGCCCGTTGTTGGCTGTCACGGTGGCCGTTGCCACTGTCACCAGGGTCTGGCCAGGCACGGGGGTCACGGACACGGCCTCGGGGCTCATGTTCTGCACTGGCACCGTGCTCACCACGGGCTGTGGGGGCACCCTGACAGCTGTGCCACCCTCGGGGGCACCGTCATTGTCAGCGAACAGGCGCCGCCGCGTGGGGTTGGCTGTGGGAGAGCTGTACCTGTCATACAGGCTGGCTGGAGGGGACGAGAGGCCTGCAGAGGAAAAGCACACACACAGATATCTATTTAACTCTTGGTTTATAATCCTTTGTTTTACAAGGTGGTGGAAATCTAATGCAAACCGAAATATGTCATGCAAAGGCCTTCAGGAAAAAAAATTTAAAAATACAGATGGCTTTTAGAGATGACTTAATCTTCAATAATATTGTACTTAATATTTTTATAAGTTCACACATTGTATTTGATTTTTTCTAGTGGAAAACACTTGAGCTGTCACATAATGTATAGAGGGGTTTCTTTTCTAGTGTAACAAACAAGCAAACCAATTAGAGTGGAAGCTCTGTGTGCATGTATAAATTCGGTTTCATACACACATACACAGGCTGTTCATATCCATCACCTGAGAACACCCTATCAAAGCAGTACTGCTCACACTGATGATGAATCCATCAGTCTCAGACCTCTGATGCAACTCTATGGGCTGCAATATCCTTTACCAATGTGTTTGCAGCTAACTGTACAGTGGCATTGAAGCAGCTTCCTCCCTTCCATAATTCAATCCAAGTAAGCAATGCAAGCACGTTCTGCTTTAGAAAATCTCACCTTTGCCCAGCCCTCCGCCTTCAGCACGAACCTCGTTTATTCGCCGTGGTGTCAATGGTGAGCCCACAACACTGCTCCCAGCAGATCTCTCAAAGTACTGAGGTGGCATTACCTAAAATATTTATCCTTTTGTTAGAGTGTCTGTATCACACATTGACTACATAGCTAATTTTTAAAAGCACTACATCTTTTGAACAGCAAGACTTTGTGGAAAAATAGCAAGAAAAGTATAAACTTAGTGAGTAGTGATGGTGCTGCTCTGCAAGATACACGCTGTAATAGTCTTTCTGTGGCTACTGTGTGTACTTTTTACCACATTTCTTGTCTAAAAATCTTTCCAAGAATTACTGGTCCAAACCTTCCCTGTTTGACCATTTTGTTCAAAGGTTCAATTGGTTTGTTCTGCTACACCAATAAAATACTGGATAAAATACTGGATGAGAATCAGAGCATGTTGCACTTGCTGCTTTCCCTACACTGATGGGCTGGGATGATGGAACTGCTACTGGGACATGTAAGGCCTCTCCTTCAGGGCACAAAGTCCTCTCTCTGCCATCCTGCCTGATTATGAAAGCTATGTAACACAGAAAGATGTGCTCACCTCTTCACAAGTAGGAACTTTGTTTTCATTCTCTCTGATCCTGTCCCACAGTTCAGAGCCCTGTTTCCATGCCATACTCTCCAGGATCTGCTCTTCAATGTGGTTCAGGTGTTTTACCACTTCCCGACAAAGGCCGTCCTCTGCTCTAATGAAAACCTCAATTACCTGTGCAGTGGATAATCAGGATCAACACAATGTACTTGTTTCATAGATTTGTTCTTAAACACAGCTCTAATTCCAACACTTCATTTTCAAGGAAGAAGAGACTATTAGAAACATGAAAAGGCTGCATTTCTATGACTCAATCCTAGGCTGTCATACAGGTCAGTGAGCACTCATGACTTTGTAAGCATTTCTAGCTATCAAACACATTACCTTGTAAAAATGATAAACTGGAATGTCAAATATTTCCGTGACGAAAGGGAAGTTTCCAGGTGGGTTGTATGTAAAGGTAATGATCTCCAGGCAACATGCCAGCAGAGACCTGTGAAACACATCTTGCTCCAGTATTGCCTGCAAGAGTTGCAAATTTTAAAGCTTATTTTACAGTGTAACTATAGAACAATAAAACACTTTTTACTGTCTCAACAGCAAGATTCTCAAGCTTATAAAAAGTGAAGCTATTTTTTAAGGGACAGAACTGAGTTCAAAATGAACCATCTTTAAAAGGGCTCATTAAAAATTAAAGAGCTATTAAAAATTTCATCTATCTTTGTGTTTGCAAACACAATTTCTTGAACCTTTTTTCTTCTATTCAGGTGTACTTTACGGGGTTCTTCTCAGAGATTTACCCTCATTTTAAATAGCTGACAATTCTGCTCTACATCTGTGCTCTTTTTTTGCAGGTCCTACTTTAAAAGTGAGGAACCCTTTGATTAGTTTTCCTTACAGATAAGTCAGTGTCTCCCAGTCTCTTCCTCTCTTGCTCAATGACTGACTCCAAGACCTTGTAGTAGAGCATCTCAGCAAGACGAAAATGTTTACTAGCAACATCTGCAGGAAGTTTAAATAGAAGCAATATTGTAAAATGCAAGAAAAAAGTATTATATTCTTCATCTTCAGATACAGAAATGCAACATTAGCTTGTGTGGATTTCTGTGCTGCTGTGGATAGCAGGACTTACTTTCAGGACTAAACCTGTACATTTCAAGTTAATGTAGGAATCCTTCTCCTACACTGCACTGACTGGTGAATGCAGAGCAGAGTAACTTGAAACTGAGCCCAGATTTTGAGTATCAGTATTACATCACCATGTACAAGAACAATCAATGGAAATTCAGAAAATGCACCTGTATGGATCCACCTTGCACTGTGCAACAAAAGCAGTGAAGCAACTAAGCTGACAAGAACAAAGGAAGGTCTTATTAAGAAACAAGGTCAGGAGCATCTTCCTTATATTCAATCCATCTTCAGGCACTTCAGCTGTCAAGACAACTTTGCAAATCATGTTTTTGTGTTTATACTGGCAGGATTTTAATACCTGTACTAGTCCATCCTCATATGTAAGTCAAAGTTGCTGTTGGGTTTTTAAAGACTACAGTTACTCAGATTTTCCTTACTAGCACAGAAATCCATGCCACCACTAATAATCTCATACTTGAGAGAAAAAGTGGTACACTTAAAAGTCCTTTTAATTTCACTTCTCTAGTGCTGAAAGTATGATCAAATTCCAGCGATTCAAGCTAAGGCTGATTATAAAATTTTACACAGCACTGAAATTTGCTATGTCTAAAGAACACAGGAAAAGGCAAGAGAAGGAGAAAGGACTTGTGCTAAAGCATAACCTGTATGTAAAACTTCATTACAAGAGATGGATGTGTATGCATTTTATGGGTAAGTAAAATGTTTCCCACCTTTGGAAAAATTACTGAATTCTCCTTCAGACTGAGTGCTCTGACAGTACACATCATGCATTTCTTTAACTCTGTTTGCAATGGATTGAGAAGGATCTCTGGAGCATGACCTGAAAAGAAAAACTAAACATTTTCAATATACTATTCCTACTAAAACCGAAACTACCCTATTTTTTTATATGTTGAAAGCATAAAAAATGGAAATATATTGCACAGCAATACAAATAGACCCAAATGTATGTAACTGCAAACCAGTTTATGCACATGGAGAATAAAGTTTGGTTTGCATCTCCTACAGTATGGAGTGATTCCCTAGGTAGTGCCATTTGTCAAGAAGGAAGAAAAGTCTTGAAAATTTTATACTGGCAGCTTGTGGTTAGAGAATCCCAGATCTGCCAGGTTTTAAACGGTGGCAGTCAGTCTCTAAGGAGAGATGGGTCTAAATCAAGACAACAGTCCTTCAAAATGTAAATGTCTCTCTGGATTCCATTTTACTCCAGTAGTAAAGGACTGGCTCACCTTTTAATTTATATTGTTCAGCATTAATGTTTGCTATTAAAGCTAGAACAGCAAATAGGATTATTTGGCTAAACACCAAGTTTACCTGAGTATTTGCTCCAGATTTTCACTGGGGGCATTTTTCAGCCCTGCCAGCATCGTGTGCAGGCGGCTCAGGCTGTAGGTTGCTATGGAAACAGGTGTCACGTACGGGTTGCTCTCTTTAATGTACTTGCGGCCAGTGAGGGGGGTTGTGATCCTCAGTGATTTGGACTGGAAATAAAAAATAACCACATATACATATGCACTCTGTTGTGAACTCTGATAAAGGTCATAACCTAGAAACATCAATCTGCAGAATTCTTACTCTGTGTTATGGAAAAAAATGGCTCCTAATCAAACAGCCCAAACCAGACCATGACTCAGTTAAGAGCAATGAAGGATTTGTCTGTGGTGCTCAGATGTTTGTATCAAACAGTTGTGTATAAACAGAAAGGATGTGATCTATGCTGAAATGCAGAATTTCAACTGGAATTGAGTGTGAAACAATTAGACCAATCTCAAAAAAAACCCCTAAATCCCAGTATCTCTTCCTAGCCCAAGTAACAAAGGTAGCTGCTCATAGCAGAAGTGTAGTGAGCCAGGGTTTTCTGTCAGCAAGTTTAACCTTTAACATGAGAAGTCCTTCTGATCAGCATTTTAGTTTATTTGCATCAGATCAAGCCATCACATTAAAATAATGTAACATCAAGGATATCCCTTCAATTGGAACACAGCAAAATCAGTACACCTTCTAATTACCTTTAATTACCTAACCACACAGTAAGTTGTTTTAACAAATACACCACATTCTTCACCATAAGATCCAGCTTCCAGTACTCCACTCATTTTCTCCCCACACTCTGAGGTGTGTTTTATTTCTGTCTCCATAAGCGGCCAGGGAGGGTGGCACATAAAAACAGCAACACAGACCATGCCAAACTCACCCTGTCAAAATGCTGCTGCAAACTGTGCTTCACTTGTACCCTCTCAGCTGTTTCCAGTCCTGAAGGTGTGTTCAAGCACCTTGTGAGAGTTCCAATCTCTTCATCCGCATCCTCGCCCAGGAATATTCTCTCATCCAGGTTTCCCACTGACAGAACATACTCCTCATAGGCCTTGTTGATGGCTTTGCTGCAGCAAAGGAAAGGCAGACAGACCCCCTTTATTGAGACTGCTTTGTTCATCTGCTCACACACTGAACACAGCTCTGGCCTGGGCAAAGTCTACTTCAAATTTCTTTTGACCCTCACTGAAGCTCCTTTAAGCTCTACAGTACCTTATACCTGACAGTGGCAAGGATATTATTTTCATTATGTATCTGACACCCTGCCATTTATCCAGCTGCAGGAAGAACACACTAAAACACTGAGAACTCCTATTTCCTGGAAACTCCTCAAAATTTACACACCATCGTATCATAAACTGATATGATAAACATACACTGAACCATTTTTATATCATTAAAATAAAGTAAGTCCTACCCATAAACATCTCTAAACACCACCAAACCCATTTTTTCCCTCTCACTCCTACTCAATGTGCTCCCACAGCTTCTTCATAATAACTCTGAGTTACACACAAAACAAAAAATGCAGGAAAGAGAAACGTAAGAATAAAGGCAGCCATCCTGAAGCACTGTTCCTTTTCCCAGCAGTGCCAGCACAGGAAGGCAGTGCTGGATGGCCATGCTGAGCACAAGGCATGGCTGCTCCCACTGCTCAGCCCAGGGAACAGAGGGACACTCCTGCAAGCCAAACCACTGACAGGGGCTCAGGGACTCACACGCTGTCTCCAAAGTTCCCAGGATCCAGAAATCCTGTCAGGTTTTCATCTTTTCCTTTCAAAAGCTGTAAGACATTTAAGAACAAAGAATGGGTATTTCATTTCTTAGAAAGGGTTTGAAGGTAACAAGTAAGGAGAGGTTTTTCTACATTATAAATTTACTGACCAACCTTTTTGTCAAAAAGCTTCCGGATATATGGCTTCCAAAAATGTTCCTTTATACCTTTTGCTTCTAAAACTAATCCATAATGTAAAGAACACAGTTTTTCAATAATGCAGGGAGGGTCAGATGATACTTTATAATCCTTACTATGGAAGTCTTCAGGTAGACCTACAATTCAGAATATAGTATGATTTAATTTTGCAAGTCCATATCCTGCTTTCTTATTAAACCTAAATTCTTCAATGCTGTGCAGTCAAGGTAATATGAAATTAAAACAGCAAACTAATTAGTTCTCTTGAAAGAACTACACAATGCCCACTAACTGGGTAATGTTATCAAAAGCAAATTTTGAGTTAGAGAGTTAAAAACATTAGTTACTGAGTGATAAAAATTACATATATCAATTTTAATAGGAAAAAAATCAAACACTGGTGAACTACAATATTTATTTGAGATAATGGTCCCAGGTCACATCCAAAGCACTACACTTGGCCAGTCCTGTACAGCACTGAAAATGAAGTGCAAGCCTGGGAGGAGTTACATCAGAAATTCAAAGGCAACTTCTCACCATTCATTTGAATTTGTGGTTATCAAGTCAACCTACACTTCCATTCTCTTCAGAAAGAGAAATGACAGAGAAAACACATCTCCTGTCTGAGCCCTGGGTCTTTCCAAACTGCTGCACCACAGAACATTCCAGTCTCACTGTGTCCAGTGATGGCTGTATCTTTATGCACTTTTCCACTGACATTAAACCCTCATTAACTCAAAGTATTACTCTGGAACTTCCTTCAAGGGTATTTCCACAGCACATCAAATTCCTGACCTAATGTATTATTTACAAAATTCACTGGTCTGTTATTACATGCTACATTAACAGGAATGGAACTGTGCAGCCAGATACAGAAAATATTAGCTCTCATGTAATTCAAATCACCTTCTTTTTGTCAACATACCCTTAAAATTAGGATTCAGGAGCTCTTTACGGTTGGGACACTGCAGAGCATTTCCATACACGAGATCCAAAGCACACAACAGGAGATGGTAGGAATTGACCAAGTCATCACTGATCATAGGAAAATTTCCTGCAATATTAGAAAGACATAAGACATAAAATAAGCAGAAAAAGTAAAGTAAATTTGAAAAAGTAAAATTTAAGAATTTTTTTAACCAAGAGATTGTTGATGTTTGTATTACCATCAATAATGGAATCTTGGAAACACAGTGTTTGGTGTCTGTAAGTATCTGGATAGCAACACAGGCAGTAAAGCAGACTCACAATAACATATAACAAATATAAAAGTAAAATACTTTATCAGTAGCAACAGTTGTGAAGGAACCCAAATATACTGTGCTGAAATCAAACCTTACCTTTTTTTTTTAACAATCTGTTTTCTTGTAAAACAATTTGCTGGGGGCATACTCATTATAAACAGTAATAAATATAATTTCATTTCTCTTGTGCTTTAAAGAAGAGCTAAATGTGCCTATCTCTAGACTGGTTTAAGAAGTATTTTTTATCTCTCATTTTCCTGCAGAAAAGTGTCCTTGTAACCCCTTCACTCTTTTAACACCTTTCACAAAGATTACAACCAGAGCTGTATGTGACTCTTTACTGAACTCATTTATGTTTATGATATTCCTCTAGAGGAGTGGCCATAGCTGAAACAGTTTAGTAAAATAAATTATACAATTAATCAATAACTTAAATCACAATTCACTTTTTATGCACAGCATGATGTTTCTGATGTTTCTATTACTCCTTAAATACTAATGACTCTTCCACTCTTTCCACCCTCCCTTTTTCCTCAGGGAAGCTCCAAATCACTTGGCTGAGCCCGCTATGAAAGATTTCTTCAAGAATTTAAACCTGTTGATCTTATAGTAATAAACTTATTTAGAACACATTGACATGGATATATGATTAGAGAATTTTTCTCAATTAAGCTGTTATTTTTTACCAGTAACATACCAGTTTGTTCAAATTTATGTTATTTTCTGGTTCTACGTTTGTTAGAAGAAAAATTATTTAAATGCAGATAATTTGAACTATTTAAAATAATGAACCCTAGATGAAATTTTAATTAACTTTACCCACTTATCAGTTATTTCCAAGTCATTAATGGTTCACAGCAAAGCAATAAAAATCCTAAATACTATTAGCAAACCTTTAATCAATAAACTTCTCAAAGTAACACAGGATCAATTCCACAAGCATGACTACTTACTGTCAGCACAAAAATAATTTCACAGTACAGGTAGTTCCATAGCAATTTCTTGCTGCTGACATTTCAAACAAGGCTCCCTTTCACAACTTTGTACCAAATAATAAAAAACCAAAGATTTTCTTCCCCCATCAATTTTAAATGAAAGAGTCTGAAGAGCAGTTCTTACAAGCAGTTTGCTGAAGTGCAGTGCCACTGAACAAGGGGCTCCCTCAGTGTGCAGAGCATGAACTGAAGGCAATGGGCTGCAGGAGCAGACAAGCCTGGGCCTGCCACTGCTGTGTGGTTGCTGTGATAAGGATTTACTGCCCACCCCCAAACCACACAGCACAAACCCTCACACCAACACCCAATGCCTTAATAGTCAACACTCAGTTTCTATTTTTAAAGTGCTGCCACATTTTAATAATCATTCAGTAACCTTACAGCTTCTATGCACTGTAATTTTTCCTTTTCCTTATAGAATTCACTTGGATGTGTTATCAACATGGTATTCTCCCCAGGGTCAGTTACCATATCTGAAACTGCTTGGAATTACCATGTAGTCAATGGATGCTGCAGTTACTCAAACATATCAGCCACTAACTTAGCAACAGGAAGAACCATAAAGTCCCTCTGCACCTTGTCAACCACCCAATCTTCCCACAGCAGTGCAGACTTCACAGAAGGGAAAGAAAAACCTGTGATTTTCCAGACTGACCTACTTACAGCTGCCTACCTGTGCCAAGGAAATGAAGTCCAGACTGACTGGAAATAAGTGCAGCACTAACTCTGCTGGGCTCAGTGGCTGCAATCATGCTGTGTTTCAGGCTGAGAGCACCACACTTGTTTAGGAAAGACTTCTACTGCCCAATAAGGTGGAATTTGCAGCCTTACAAAAAGGCATCTTCCTCACAGGATGGAGTGCTCGGAGCAGCACTTGTGCCCCAGCACACCCTGCCTGACTTTAGCAGGGATGTGGTGCTGAGGGTCCAGCTCTGCTGCCAGGAGCCCTCTGCAGTGTGGCACAGTGTTAAAAGAAAGGCTTTGTAAACAAAGGTCTGTGCTGAACAAAATTAGTGCCAGGCCATTCAGTATTGCCACAGCCTACCCTGTCCTAGCCTCAAAATCACCAGTTAAGGAAACAATAGCACACCATAGGAATCTTAACTCTGATTCACTTTTAAATTTGAAAAAACACTTCCCACCACACGCTCCCAAACAAAAACAAAAAATCCTTTTATCCCTTTCCTTGAAGAAATTAAAATATTGGTTTTTCTCTGATAGGTATTATATTATGAAAAAAAAATCAAGTTACTGGACATTATCAGTGGATCTGATCTACAGTGATGCTCTTTCCATGTGGAATATCAATCCTGTGTTTACTTTCCACAAAGCACTACCTTACATTATACATCACTCACAGTGAGCACTCACCAAAGCAGGACCTGAAACAAGGCCTAGGGATGTGGAAATGCTTTAAAACAAAGATTTGATAAGGAAAAATTTTAGACTATACATGCTGAGACTAAACAACTGAAGCCTGAAATGAGGATGAATCCTGTTCCTTCCTTTTTCTTCCAACAGTCACTATCAAGAAAAACATCTGAAATTCTCTACTGTTCTCATAAGCTTTAAGGATGATCTTACAATAAAGGTACACTGCACCTATTGAGTGTTTAAGGACTGATATAAAATAATGACTAATAAAACTATGTCTGCTGTATTTAATCCCTTTCAGATCCCTTACCTTTTGCATGAACAAACAGGACCCAACAAAACTGGAAAACTTCGGTCACAGTACATGGTTGTCGTCTTTGGGAGGAAAATACAGCAAGAAGAGAAGGAGCTCAATGAATCAGAACTGATAAAACATCATACAAGAGTCACTAATTCAAAGAGAAAACTAAGCTTTACTGTAGTGTGGCAAAAATCTTACACCCTTCCCACAAAGCCCTGACTAAAGGAAATACAAAAAGATGCTCAAAACCTAAAAGAGGTTTAGTGTAGGCACAAGTGGAACCCCTTTTTAGAGGTTTAGTCTGGAACCCGTTTCAGCCTGCAAGTTCAATTCCACAGCACTGCAAATACAAACAGTAACAAAGAAACAAAGCTTCTACTATAAAGTAAAATACCCACAAGATCTGCAGCTATGAAGAAATCCACAGGAGTTACTGGGCAGTGAAACACTGAGCAGTACTATGAGTTATTAAAGCCATGCAGATCATAAAAGGATCAGATTCTTCCTGTCTTTCCCATCTTTACAACACTAGTGCTTCCCTTGCCTACAGGCTGATTGAAATCTCTCCCCTCTCCCCCATCCCACAAATCATCAGAAACTCAGCAGCTTTGGGATTTCCTGCCCCTGTCATATCTGAAATTGAAAAAGAGATTAAACATTTACTGCAAGCAAGAACAAACTAACACTACTATTATAAACAACAACTATGAAAATACAGTCAAAATACAACTAAAACAGCCAAGCAACTTCATTGTATTTTCACTAAAGTAATGCTCTACAATCAGTCTGGAAATAACAGCAACCCACCTCTGTTTCCTTCCTCTCTGCTGACGAGGTTGATCTTCTTGAGGATACCTGAAAATGTCCTGAAAAATGGGCTCATACTTCTTAAAAATGACTGCAGAAACGGTGAAGTTCCTCTCCAGTCTCTCAGTTCTCTCTCTGAACTGGGATGGAAGATTTGCCATGTCTTCCCATTTCTTCATCTTGTTAAAAAACTCAATCAAGCTGCAAGTACCAAGCGGGTTAGATCAGAGAGGCCGTTTGTTTCTCCTGCAGAAATAAACTCTACATTTTCAACAAAAGTGCAATTTCTACTGCCCACACTACTGATGAAATGGTGGCCCTGCAAACATGACAATGAATTCAGAGCCAGTCCTTCTCACGGTTCAGCTCAGACAGCTCGGGAAATATTTTTAGATCCTGGGCTGATAACCACATTAACCATGTACTCACAGGTCTGGCATCCTCTCACAAAGGCAAAATCAACTCCATCAGTTAGATTAAGTTGAAATCTGACTTATCTCGTTTTTCTGAATAATTTAATAATTTAAATAAAACAACTTGTAAGATATACAATGCTAAGAATATTCTATAAAGTATGAAAAACCTCTTTAGTTTTGGTAAATTGCACTTTGCAAATCTGGCTTTAATTCCTGTGAACATTTTCACAGTGAACTATAAATGTTTTCCTGTGTGAGAGCTTCATAGTTTGCACACCCCCAAAACTGACTGTTCTTCAGTGACTGGCTTCTTTCTCCTTTGAGTGAAGGAAGTCAATCTCTTATTTTGAAAACCAGAGATTTTATGAACAAAGCACTGAGCCAAAGGAGCTGCCCTACTTCTGTGGCAGTGAGTTATAACACAAACATTCTGGGGATATAAAATCTATCTTCAAAAGCAGGAAACAAGAAACACGTTTAGCTTTTATTCTCTAGTCCAATTTCACAAGGTGATAACCACTCATTCTTTTGATATTTTGTAAGTGTCTAAAAATCAGCAAGAATAAAAGTTACCTTTGGTCTGAACAGCGCAGGATTCTGGTTAAGGATACATAATTTCCTTCTGCTGTTCCCCTGCTCACAGTTGGAATCGCTTTCCTGCAAGCCACGTACAAGGCACAAGCCAGCCAATGCATGTCATTTCCCTGTGAATCAAAACATCAGGCATCTAAAAAACTGCACTGAAAACAAACACATGCTCTTCAGCTAGCCCAACATCGGGGAAAAGCACTGTGTCCAGAACAGATGAAGTTCAACCAGTGAGAAAGTTGGTTCGCTGTTTCAAACTTCTGTTGTGCTTTGGGTTTTTAACTGCAACAAAACAGGTGCTAAACAGACACTAAACACTGAACTGCATCAAAACTAAATTCACTAGTGGCCATTATAAATTTCACATTTGACTCAAAGTGTGAAATACATTTTGAGTATATGAAAATAAATTTTTAGTGTTGTTCTACAGCATTTTGTACTGCTCGTATTTAAAAGAAAAAGGCAACAAAAAAAAAAAGAAAAAAAAAAAAAAAAAAAGAAAGGCTACAGTTCTTGCAACCAAAACATTCTTCTGCCCTGAACGGACAGCAGGAAAAGAAAAATATTGCTTCCCTTTTGCTCTGTATTACACAGCAGAGCAATTATTCAATCTGGTACCTAAATACAGAAATTTATTCTAATGAGCACTTGAGATGTTATTCTCCGTCTTCGATCAAAGAGTCACATCTGAGTGGAAAAAAGGCCGGGTAAAACAAGGGGCCAGACTGAATCCGATGCTGTGGTTCTGTCGGGCTCCGTGCTGCCCCGGGCCCGGGTGAGCGCTCCCCTCCGGGGCACGGCAGGGCTCGCTCCGAGCATCGCCGCCCGCCCGCGCTGTGACAGCGGCGCTGCCCGAGCGGCTCCTCCTCCCTCACGGGCGGCCCCGGCCCCGCAGCACCGAGCCCGGCCCGCAGCTCTGCCCCGAGAACCCCGGTGACCGACGGGCAGCGCTGGGGGCCCCGGGAGCTGCCGGGGCTTATCACAAGCGCCACCTTTGCTATAAGAAGGCACCGATAAAGGCGCTTCCGAAGCTCCCGGGCGCGTCACCGCGTGTTCCTGTTTTCAAGAACGACGCGACAACCCTTTTTTACCTTCTACCCTTCACCTTTTACCCTCCACTCCCCAGCCCGGGCCGTGCCAAGCCCTCAGAACACAGCTCACACACGCGATCACACCTGCGCGGGGCATCTCCGCGGGCCCCGCGCGGCTGCGGAGCGGAGCTGGCCGAGGCCACCGCGCCGCTCCTCGGCCGAACCGCGGCACCGAAGCACCACAGCGACCGGGGCTCTCCCATTTTTAACACCTTTCCGCCGCTACGACTCCCAATTGCGATGGTTATTCCCGGCCGCCCGGGCGGTGCGGGGGAGAGGCCGCCGCGCCTCCACCGCCGTCCCTTCCCTCCGCGCTTCACCCGCGCGTCCCGCCGCGCTCCCCCCGGCCCGGCCGCGGCCCCGTCACCCCCCCCTCACCTCCAGGGTGTAGTTGCGCCTCATGCTCTGGTAGCTCAGCCAGGCCTCGGCGCGGGCGCGCTCGTCCATGTTGAGGCTCCTGCATAGCTCCTCGTAGCGCTGTCGGGTCTCACCGTCCTCGCCCGGCGGGGACGGGGCGCCGGCGGCGCCCCCCGCAGGACCCGGCTCGGCCCCGGCCGCGTCCTCGCCCGCCATGCCGCGCCCCGCCGCTTGGGGGCAGCGCCGCGCTCCCCGCACCGCGCCTGCGCCGCCGCCCCGCGCGTTCGAATCCAAACATCGAGGGACGGGCCCCGCCCCCGCCGCGCGCCGCGCCCGCTCATTGGCCCGCGGGGTGCCCGCCCGCCCCGCCCTCGCGCAGGCGCACGGCGCGCGCTCCTAGCACGCACCACGAAGCGCGCGCGCGGCACGGAGCGGGAGCGCGCCAGGCGCGCGAGACCCGGGCGGGGCGGGGCCGGGACCGTGAGGGGAGCCCGGAACGGGCCGAGAGCGGCCAGGGCCGGCAGGGGCTGGGCACAAATACACACAAATATATTCACAAATATATATACAAATATGTACACAGAGTGCGGGGTACGGGCTGTACACAAATATATACACAAATATGTACACAGAGTGCGGAGCACGAGCTAGACAGAAATATGTACACAAATATATACAAATATATACACAGAGTGCGGGGTACGGGCTGTACACAAATATATACAAATATGTGCACAGAGTGCGGGGTACGCGCTGTACACAAATATACACACAAATATGTACACAGGGTACAGGCTGTGCACACACACAGTGCGGGGTACAGGCTGTACATAGTGAGGGGTAGGAAACAGAGACAGAAATAGCTCCCACTGGTCAAGTCCGAACTGAGCAGAGAGGAGGCTGCCAAAAATAATATTTAAGTCCTAGAGCAGGTAGATGTCAATTAAGTGATCAGTAAAACAGGCTGCACTCGATTAAACAAGATTTCTTGACTCTGTCACCTTGATTTTGTACTACTGGTATTTCATGAATGCTGAAAGCTTCAGGGAAAAAAAAAAAAAAAAAAAAAAAAAAAAAAAAAGAAAAGAAATGTCAAGAAAGGAGGATTATGATTTGACTGACCTGAGATGTGACTCAGGACACACATACACACTGGTACCCAGCACTGAGAACTACAGAAAGCCTGAGCTGGCACTGGAAGATGGTGATGCCAGCAGGGTTCCCCCACCCCAAACCTGCAGCCCCCAGACTACCAGGACAACTTACAACATTAAAAACAAGTGATTGGGTTGTACCTAATCTTACATCTTTTATTATAACACAGAGGAGCTGCGAACTTTGCCGTGAGGCCAAGTTCCTGCTCTGAGTTATGCAGAGCATTGATGGGAAGCTCTCGGCCACCCAGAAGACTATGTAAATAATGCAGAGCTTCAAATTTACAGTATCTACTAAAACACAAAGCAGCAATAACTTATTACAGCATTTAATTTCTACTGAGAAATATTCACCTGCTCTTTAAAAATCCCTCATATAAAAAAAAAGGAAGATCAAACCCTCACAATATTGAACAATAAAGCTGGGGTTAAAGGGAAGGTTATTATGCTGTGATTACACCTGTGTACTTCCCTATGGTTTCATGCATCAGGACTTCAGGAAGAAATGGTTTAACTTGACTGGTCTTGTGTAGAAAACTTTTTTGAAAAGTTTTCAATTAATGGTGTAGTGAAAACTCAGACAAGAACCATTTTAGTGAAATCTTTTTCATGTCTGAGGACACAGCTTCACTTATTTCTCCACTTCTCCCCTCTTTCCCTCTCGCTCATCCCCCATTAAAAAGATGCAAGAATAATGAAGTTATCCTCATATTCCATGTTAATTATCTGAATGATTTTGACTACTGCTAGATGCTAAATCTACCAGTATGACAAGTATCAGCCACAAACACCCTCTCAGCCCCAGTCCCTCACAGCTGCCTGGCTAGTCCCCAGTAACATACATTTTTTACTGTCCTGTAGTCCCAGAAATCTTCTCCATGAGCACGCTCTTGCCCCTGCTTTGAGCTGCAGCACACAGGTCAAACACTGTCAAGCAGAGGAGCTACAAATCAAATGCTTTTATTGTCTGAGAGCAGAAAACAGTTTTGGTGAGCACTAGGGAAAGTGCTCTCATCTCTCTGGATGATGACACTGTATCTGTCAGTAGGATCCCAAGAATTTCCCAAACCAGCCTCCCTTTGATTCATGAGACCTTACCTGGAGCACTAATGAGAATTGTGCACTGTTAGGTCTCGTTCACACTGGAAGCACACAGGAGGCAGAGCAAACAAATCCTCATTTTCCAGTTTAACTTCATGAAGGATCTTGGGAATTACATTTTCCTTCCTTCCTTGCATGAAAGAACCTGAAAGGAGGCAGCATTCAATAAAAAAAAAATCATGAAAAGAACTTGGAAAGCTGTTATCTTTATTTTCTTTTCCTCTAAACGTAACAAAGAAATTATACTGCCTGTTTGTGTAACATTAGGGACATTTAGATAAGCCAGGACAGTTATTTTGTAAACTCCCGTGGCTACACCAGAACAATTAGTCTGCTCTACAGACAACACCACCAGCCCAAGGTCCAACAATGCACAGATGTAAAATTTTAAATGTTGGTCAGCTACAGCAGTGTATATCCCACATTGCACTGAAACAGGCTGCTCATGTGGAAGGTAATGATAGGTATAATAGAACTAAATCAGAAACTGCCTATAAAAGTAGCTGTTAGTAACTTGCACATCACAAATAAGTTAATGTAACACTACCCTGTACATCCCTTTATATTAACTCTGAACACCAGGCACATTTCATCTTGCTACAGTTTGAATTAGACCTTCATCAAACCTTCATTTTAATGGGTGATCAGCATGGTCACACTGAGCAATCCATGAAAAATGTATTACTAAATAACATGGCACAAATAATTTTCTGAGACACAAAATAAAACAAATAGGACAGGATTTTCCCTAGACACCTTGTTAGGAGGCTTCTCTAATTATGATACGCCACACATACAGTTTGGAAAAATTTCAAAGGAGTGCCAGAAACTAACCACCAATATAGTGCCTAGATCACCTTTCTGGGGAATATTTCCACTGAAAAATAGATCCTTATATTTCATTTATAGACCAAGACAACTGGATTCCAAAACTGATTTTAAAAAATACTATTAGAGATTTTGCAGGACTTCCATGGAAAAGAGAAGTTGAGAACAGAGCTCATGTACATGTGAACTTCTATCACCTGTGCACACATCTGCAGAAGCTCAAAAAGGATGATCAGGATCTGAAGACAAAATGCAGATTGAAATAAATGAGGATACCACTGAATCATTTAAATGCAATGCCAGGTATCAGAGGACAAGCAGGAGACAACTTGGGTTCAGGAGCAATGTCTGTGCCCTGTGTGAAATACATGCAATAGTTAAGTGCTGTGTACACAATTAAAAACTTTATTAAAGATGTGGAAAGTAATGCAAAATTGTTTTTTTTTTTTTTTAAGAAGACTGAAAAGATACTTATTTCACTGCCAACATGCTTATTTAAAATTAAGGCAACTTTTGGCCCAGAACCTAGACTATACATTCTTTTCCAACCATAAGTACTGAAGGGTGGGAGTAACAGCTGGTTTGATTGTAAGATAAGAGAATTAGATTCCCAGTAAAATTATACAAGAGTAAACCACGGTCTTGGGCAGTAGCTGTGTTATGTCCTTGGCTTGTCTGCAGGGTTTTTTAAGGTCTTAAGAATAATTTCAGTTTTAAAACTTAGCACTGAAAACTTGAGTTCTGCTGCTGGAAGATCCATGTTTAATTCTTACACAGCATTACTTTCACATACTGAGGCTGACATCACGGGTAGTCAAAGAATATGTTTAATAAAAAATAATTAAACTTCCATTTGCTCTATAGAACATCATAGAAAGTAATTCAATAAATTACAAATGACTTTTTAAGACGCTTGTTCAACTACAGAAAGCAAATTCAGACTACACAGAACACAACTGGCAAATATTGCAAATGTCCAAAAAAAACCTGGACTAAGACTTGGATCATGAAGCCTGAAACAAGGGATAGAAATACAAGGCAATAACAGCTAAGGTTTTTTTAGTAACTACCAACACACACTTTTATCATCACCTTGGATATCCTTTTAATTTTAACTTCAGTATTAGTGTAATTCTACTGAGGTTTCCTTATAACCCTTAACTTTATACAACCATATTTGCATATAGTTTAGCTGATAGTGGGACACTTTTTCCCCCTCTGGATCAAACTGATGAAAAATAACCCAAATATAATTATGTTCAAGTCTACACCAGCCTTCATTACTTGAAACTGTAATTGCCTTATTACATAGAAAGAATCACTAGAACAGTAACCAAACTTACTTGACCATAATAGGAAAATACTTTATTTCATAAATCTGATATAAATTAGGTTTTAGCCACAAGATTTAGGACTTGTTTTGGGGGGGAAGGGTGGGAAGTGATGGTATTGTTGACATACTCCATCAGCAAACGAAGTTAATAACTGCTTGTAAAACTTTGGCTATTTCATAGATGCATCCTAGTTAAATAAAAGTGCTATATTACACAAAGGGCAAAATATTAAATATGAAATACTTTTTCTTTTAATGACGAAAAATTGGCTACCCCCTTCTCTTGGCAGTTTTTGATTTTCACTATTGCTAAGACACTGCATGAAGGGCCAAAAATCAGAATACTATCTGGGAAAATACGTAACCAGCACAATCCAAATGGTACTTGTATAATTGTGTAATTACATCTAATACTGCTTCTAATCATGGGGCTAGTTATTTTGCACATAGAAACTTATATTTCATTGGTAAAGTTCTTGATAAAAAACAACACAGTTGTTTTACTGTACAAGCAAGCAACAGAACTATATCAAAATATACAGTTTTTGTTTTTTATTTTTAAATTTATCCCTTTGTAAAGCTTTTTCCATGACTTTCACTAGTACCTGTATCTGTTTTCTCTTAACACTTGCCTATTCTTGGACCGCAAATGATGTAACCAAGGTCACCTGAAGTCTCAGTCAGTTCAGAAGTTCTGTAAATGTGAATCTGGGCCTCGACTGTGTCAGAGTAATAGCAGCTTAAGAAGAAGGAGGAATCATATCACACATCAAATCTTTGACAGATTTTATATAGTAAAGGGTTCTAAGGATTTGGACTTGAAATGAGATGCCTTATGCCCTGTTACTGTGGTTTCTAGGAATAATTTGTCTTCCTTACTATTCAAAGTGCTTTTTTCTTTAGTGGGTAACTCAGCATAATATATGAAGTGATATCCCAATAATGATTTTGGATAATGTTTAGTCAGATTTAAATCTGCAGAGAAGTTTAAACTCAAAAGGAGTTCAAAACTATCTGTACTTTATTTACCATTATTAACTGGGAACTCCAGGAGGTTTTATGACATAAAACACAAATAGAAATCTACACAAACAAAGCAAACAAACAATTTTTACATGAATTATGCAGTGTTGAAAGGTCTTTTCAGTGGCACTTTATGACAGTTTGCCTCTTCTGAGTCTTGGGGAAACTACTCCTCATTTTGGGACTTTTAATTCTGCAGAGGGAGCCCAAAACTTTGCAAGGTGTAAACTAAATAGACCTACATGGTGCCAAGTAGCATGAGATAAGACAGCTTTTGCTTTATTTTCCCCTTACTGCTGTCAAAGAGAACAGCTGCAATAAGGGGGAAAGAAAACCCCAACAGTCTTACCTCAAGTAACTCAGATTTTAACATGCTATACAGGATGTCTTTAAAAAACAAAACAAAACCTGAAAACAAGTAATAGAAACCAATGTAAACTTCCTAAACTAACTCAGCTGAGGTAACAGGTAGCCAGTTTAATTGGCTAATTGGGAAAAATTTATCTTCTTTTAAACACACTTGTACCTGAATTGGAAACAGCAGTGCATCACAACACTAGAGCATTTTCATGTAATTAAAGCAATGGATGGTGATGTAGATTCTACAGCTTTCATGACATTCATTAGCTGCCCAAATTATTGCTGAGTTTTGATCTGTAAATTATAAGTGTCAAGGAGGCTGTAAAACTATATTCAAATTAAATCAATAATATGCATAAAGTATTCTGTGTTCACTGCAAATATATTAAATATACAGCTCTTACTTGAGCATTATTTTCATAAAATTAACCCCCCAACAAAATTATAATGCCTTTTGTTGTAATTTTACACCATTGTGTATTTGATAGTACATACAAGTTCAGAAACTTATGAACTTCAAGAAATATTACATGCAAAACGTCTCTGAAAGCAGTTTGCACTTCTAAACAAATACTGAAATGTTCGGTCAGTAAATCATTGATGCACTCAACACTGGGTTATTTACAATGAAATAATTAAAGAATAAATTCAAAATCAGTTTATAATTTAAGTGCAGAGTCTGGGGTCAGTCTTCATCGCTCGAATCCGAATCCTCAGATGAAGACGATGTACTGTCAGATCCAGATGAAGCATCTGCTTTCTCTGAACCCTCATCTGTGCTGTTTTCATTGTGAGAGCTTGGCTCTGTTCCCCCTTTGTCTTCCTGATCTCTAACCCTAGAATTTTCCTCCTTTTCTTCTGTGGGCTTGGCTGAGCCCGTGTCATTGCTTTCACTGTTCTGTACATCAAAAATATTAGACTGAGACAAAGCTGGGATATGAAGATTAAGGCCTGGAGTGAGAAGCATCCCTGGGTAAAGTATGTTGGACAAAAGTAAAGGGTTAAGAGAGAGAGGATTGGCAGCTGCGGCGGCAGAGGATGTCGAAGGAGAACTGGAAACAGAGTTTTCACCACCAGTGTCCGTGTTTTGGTCTTCTGTCCTTTCCTTCTTTGCATCCGTCTCCTTCGCATCGTTTCCCTTTTTCTCCTCAGCGGATTCCGTGGACTTTGCCAGGAGCCCTCCCATGCCCAGCAGGTTTGGCAGCCCGGCCATGCCCGACAGCAGCATGGGGAACATGGCAGCCACGTTCTTGGCCTCTCCCGCGGCGGCGGCGAGGCCGGCCGGCATTCCCATGAGTCCCGCCGTCACCTGCAGCGACTGCAGGTTGTGCAGGTTGTGCTGCAGGGCCTGCAGGCCGGGCAGCTCCACGCCGGGCAGCAGCCCGTTGGCCAGCAGGGGGTTCACGGACACGCTGTGCGCCGAGGCTGCGGCCGCGGCCGCCGTGGCCTTGGCGATCTCGCTCTTGGGGCGCCTCCCCCGGCGGCTCACCTCCTCCCGCACCACCGGGCCCGTCAGGATGCGCTCGAACATCCCCTCGGGGAGGAAGCCCTGCAGAGACACAGCGGCACTTTAGCGCCATTCGGGATCTTCAGGATGGCAAAGGAAAAGCAAACACAGAACTCGAGTGTACAGAGCAGCAGCTCCCTGGAATTTGGGCTGACTCTGTGCTACCGCATCCCAAATGTCTGCAGCCCATCTCCACTGTGAGGGCTCTTCTCACACCCTCTGCTACCCCACCCTTCATGGCTTCCTGGCACATCAAGCCAAATACAGCTAATTATAGGAGCAAGCTCCATCTACGATCTAAACCAGCATTGCTTTGAAATATTATCACACAGCAATCACTTGACAGTTTAATTAGTTTTCAATTTAAAGTTAAATATGTGTGATTGCACACAGACCGACAATCCCTGAGCCCTTTTTATTTTTGCTGGTGTCTCTTTAATGTCCTCATATTTCATCTCATCCATAAACTGAAGAAAAACCAATAAAGACTCAATCTGAATTTAAATTAAATTCTTAGTACTTCTATTTAGGATTTGTAAAGTATTGCTTCACCACTTTAAGACCTCCTACCTAACAACAAAGAATTGCAATGAATACCAATATTCCCTTTAAAATGTATTGTCTTGAAATTTCCTTTTTCAAAAGGCAACCATAAGATCAAATATAACTCAACACTATGGTACAACTGCCTTTTCCCCCTAGCAAATAACTCTGATTTGTATTAGCTTAATGCAACCAGAGCAATTCAGAACTCCAGTTCTGTTCTCCTCTACTGTATAACTGCTACTTTCTCAAAGTAATTCTGCTAGTATTTATACCTCTATTCAGAGGTATATACTATACAATACAACTTCTTTAAGTTCAAAATATGGCCTTATTTTCAAGGCAAGACTAACTGATAGTATCCTCACTCTCCTGATTTATCAGAGGTGCATGCTAAAAGTAAAATAAATATTTAAAAATAAGAATTTTTTTTCCCAACTGAAACTTTAGAGAAAGGACTCTCTTTCTTAAATGATTTCTTGGCTAATATCTTTCCTAAAAGCCACTGGGCTATATTTAAGACACGAGAAGTCACAGTATTACAGCATCTTCAACAAAATCTCTAATTTGGGGGTGCCAGTCACTGTTCCACCCCTTTCTCCTATTCCAGTTGTGCCAGCAAAGCATTTACTGAACTGAGCTGGCAGAAAGCTGACACTGACTCATGTTTGCTGTTCATGTAATACCAGAAATGAAAATCACACCTCTTGGCATGCATGCTTTTTCTATTTGCCTTGTTTCCTTTCAGATACATTTCATGTCATGGTTATCTTATTCTGCAAATACTTACAGACTGTTTTACCACGTCTCCCCACTCAGGAGCCACTCCATACTCTGGATTTTCTTTCAAGAATCTGCACAAATCCTTCAGAGGGGGAGCAAATGCACCCCCAACCTGAGAAGCAGAAGATGGAGGTCAGTGAATTTATGACAACTGATAAGAAAAAAGGCAACATTAATACCTGACACTGTTTCATTTTTTATCTTTTGAATTACACAGTACAAATAAAGCCTCACTTCAAGTTATCATGGAACATGATGCAGCTTTTGGCTGACTCCTGGTGATAGATGTGTATGTGATTTGTTCTAAATCTACTAAACTCAAACTCATCTATTGAACTCAATTCAAGACTTCAGTATTTGACATTCCCACTGATGTTTAATATTTAGTATTTATTTAGACATGCAATGAATGGAAGAGCAACCACATGAACAGAGAACAGTGGTCCAAGTATTACCAAGAAGGTTGTAAGTACAACCCTGTTAAGCTTTTCCTTCATTCAGTATATAAATCCTATTCTCTCATCTCAGTCAACTTCTAAAAATATTTAAGAGGCACTGCAATCATGAATTAAGTTCCTGAGGTTTTTTTTCATGCAAGAAGGGCCAAAATAAAGTTACTAAACAGCATATCCTAATAAAAGCATATAAGCAGGAAAGTAAGGTTTTTAAATTAATGAGACAAATTATTCAGATCCAGAAAGAAAAAGAAGAAAATTTTCCAGTTTCTGCTTAACTTTCTCTATAAACTGCAACTTAAACTCATATTTTCTAGACTACTTTTGGGCCCTCACTCCCTGCTACTCAAAAGTATTACAGAACTAAAAAAGTAAATGAGAAAAAACAGGTTTGGTGACACACAGAAATTGGAGACAACTGATACATGGAAAACCTGGTATTAATTAAGCATCCAAGCACCAGCTATGGAGTGGAAATTTGAGAGGAAAAAAGCCATCATGAAAACACAGGTTTTCACAGTAAACAGAGATCATATCTCTCACTCCTTGATCTTCAACTTTGACAAGATCCCTCAGGGCACAGCTCTTGAAGAGCAGCCACAGATCTCAGTTCCAAGAGACTCACAACCATTCTGGTTCCCCTTCAGAGCTGCTGTCTCAATACACTGAAGAGATTAAAGACTCAAATTCTGCCTTGCTCTCCTGTACAGATGGACAAAGCTCCTGACCTTAATATAGCAGCATACAAAAAAACCCCATCGTGCTTCCCTCGTAGCTGCTCTAACAAAAAGAGAAGCAGGCAGTGCCACAAGGGAAAGGGAAAATGCTCCTTACATGGACACAACAGCTCAAGGACTCCCGCCCTGGGTTGCTGCTCTGGTGCTACACTGACATTCAAAGACAACATCAAACACATCTGGCCAGATCTGTTCAACAGACATCACTGATGTTCTGCCTGCTTTTCTTGAATATTGCCTTTAGCCTTCCCTAGAGCCTGTTCAAATGCATTGTGCTGTTCCCAAACTTTGACCACCTGCACAAAAATTCATTTCAACACCTGCCCTCACATCTTCCACTGCTGCCTTTTCACACAAGAATTCCCCTTCTCCTTTTGTTCTCCTGTTCTCCTACCATTTCACCTAGAAATGTGACTGACAGCCAATACTACTGGCAGATCCACAAAGGGCAAATGGCAGACATTACTGAAAAAAGCAAAAAGCAAAAAGCAAAATCATCCAGTACAGAGGATTGCCTCAATTCCAAAGGACAAGTTTCTTTGGCAGATATATTACCAAAACAATTTTGCCAAAAATAATAATGAGAAGATCACAAAAAAATCTCAAACTTCTGACAAAGTTGCCACTTTGATAATGGATTTTGAACATTTATTTTAGTGGCCCCTGCCTCTGTCTGAGTCAATGGCACAAACACTACATCATACAGAGTGTTCAGTTCAATAAACCATGGGCTAAGTTTCTATCTGTATCTTACATATTTTCATAGTAGCAAAATATTTACTAGAAGATTGAAATTTACATCTTTTGTTCTGTGCCAAAACTTTAGTAAGTGTAGCATATCAAGTTCTTCACCGGGAGTAACTTTTCATTTGGGGAGTATGAGAATGGGAACAGTATCATAAATACCTTTCTTGCATTTCTTCTATTTATGAGCTGAACACGTTCTTCACCAGTTAAACTGTTAACATCCAGTTTGTTGGGGTTTCGACAACGGTGTCGTTTTTGTTTGGGCCTCCCATCGTGCAGCTGCATCCTCTGTTAGAAAGGAATTAAAAAGCCAATTATCCTTCTGATATAACTGCTTTTAAAAGCAAGATCTCTGTGCATTCTCTTGAGTCAGGCATTAATTTGAAGCCAACTTCAACTTCAGAAATATTTTAATACCAGTACCTATCCACTAATCACAATCATTTAATAAGCAGTCCAGTAAACAGCACTACATCATCTCTCTGATGCCTCTGCCCATTGCTTTACTAATTTTTCAGTTTTTAACAATGCTTTAACTGTCTGGAAGATTGCTGCTGCTTTGTATTACCTTCATGGAGAAGGAAGGTTGTTATTCCAGATATCACACATATGATTTTCTTACATTAAAAAACGTCAAATTTAGAAGTAACAGCATGAGAAGATCATACCCACACAAACACCACTACCACAGCACTGTACTGTAGGTATGAGATGCATTCCACAGTAAGTTCTTTAATCCTTTTGCACATCACTAAATATGCTGTTACACATTTTCAGCCCCTATCATCAGTACCACGGTAATGTGAGTTTTCTTGTCCTAGATAATTTTTTAAATAGTACATGAAATCATATAAAGATCAAATGTCTTGATTTGGTGTTGCTTTTCTTGGCAATTACATTTGTGAGACAAAAGGAAGGCTTGGAGACCTCACACTGTAAAAAGAAATGGACATTTTCCTTTTTCTATGTGGAACAGAAGAACAAAGAAATAATTCCCTGTAACACAGAATACAAACCAAAATACATAATATGTGAAATATTGTACTATTTAGCTAGGGAGAGGTGAAAGAAATACTCACAGGAATACAAGCTCCTGAATCTTCAACATATCCAGGATGTTCTTTAAGCCACCTTTCTAAATCTTTTCTTTTAGGGGCATCATCACCTGCAAGCCTTGTTCCATCTTTTAGGTTAATAACAGGAACTGGGCTCTCTGCATCGAGCATGCCTTGGGACTGTGTGTAGGTGAGTGCTGGGTTTATTCCTGCAGCAACCTGGCAGGAGTTAATACCTGGATTAACCTGGAGAAATTAAAAACATCTGCTTTATTGCACTGAAAACAAGCCATCACAATTATTTCTTGTATGAGTCAATGAAAGGCACAGCTTTGCAGATCGCACTCAAGGACTTGCTCATGCCAAAGAAATCCCTTCAAGTCTCTGTCCAATGAGTCTCCATAACAGATGTTACAGGCAGGTATGTCCAAGTCACAAACTGGACATAGCTATGCTATGTCAAGCCACAAATTTTTAATAATACATTGTTAAAGTTCATCAGAATTCAAGTTATATTTTAAAAACAGTTATTTCTATTGTATATATCTGATATTTAATGACACTCCACCAGTTTTCATCTGTGTAATCATAAACTATCAGCAAAAAATATCCCAAATCTGAAAGTTTTGCCTACAAGCTTTTGTGGCGCAGGGACAGCTGGTTATGCTCAATTAAGGCATTAATAATAATAATAATTTTGATCTTATTTTTTGGATACAGAATGAAATTTACTTACATGGTTAGGCTGTTTATTTCTATTCATAAAGAGGACATCAACCCCCTCCACATTCTTCCTTCTTCCTCGTCTCTTTTTGACTACAGGCTGACTGTCAACGATGACTCCATTGGCACTGGCTGTTAAGTGACTGGAAGTACCTATTAAATGATGCAATCAAACTTGTGTCAGATGCTTGTTTTATAAAGAGAAACATTCTGAACACAAAAAGGAAATAAAATTATTCTAATTATTGCAAGTGCATGTAATTTCTACATGTAACAGCTAAGATAAATTGCCCTTTGTTTTATGATTGCTTAAAGCATCATGAATATCAGGTTCTGAAAGCTACTTTAGTATGAAAATTTCATTACTGCCCCTGCACCCCCTCCAAATTTATCCATATAGGGATGATTGCTACTGACAACTGTTGATATCATACACAAAGAGAGGCAGACATCCCTAAACAAATGTTCAGCAAGACTTTAATGGTTTGTTGCAAAATTGAAGCAGAAGCTGGTCTAAGTTAAGCACCCATTTCTAATAATTTCCAATATTTTAATCCAAATGTTAGCTCCTTACTTCAGGCTCATTTGTATTTGTCAGAGTATACCTATTGTTATCTTGTTATGAAACAAGCTGTAAGTGTTTGGCTATAAATCAAAAATTGATTCCAATTGTCCTCCATGGCCTATATATATGAGACACAAGGAAGATTATCAAGAGTTCAAATTGGCAGAGGCATAAATTTGGAACTCTTCATCTTTATTTACAAAGTAGCCACATTAAGTTCTGAGTTAAACTGATTACTGTCAGTGTACAGTGATGCACTCTATAATTATTAAAATCTTTGGAGGGGGTTTACAGTGTATAATGGCATCATTCTACTAAATTAACATTACAGTAATTGACACTATGATAAAGCATCCTGTGCTCCAAACTGGAGAATGTCTCCACACTGGAGAGAATTTCTCCAGGCTGCAGTTTAGAACACTGCAAACATCTCTCTCCATTGCCAATTCATGGACATCAACAGAAGAACCCAGCAGACTGAATACTACATTGCCCTTCTCCCTTCTGACATGTTTTGTACCTGATTTGGGAAGTGATTTGGGGAAGTTGACAAGGCTGGTTTCCGAAGCATTCTGGAGTTCACGGAGCCGAGCCAGATATTGCTGCTGACCCAATGCACCCTCCTCGCTTTCAAACGGCCTTTTCTGAGACAGTCCCTGCTTCTGAAAAGTCAATTTCAAACCACCTTCCTGTTAAATAAATGCCAGGATTAGAAGAGCTTCTGCTGAAGCAGAAAGAACTACTTCACAATCAGGATTTCACACACAGTTACTCCAGCAGAATTGAGAAAGAATGAAAACACTGTGTTAGACCTTGTACAATCTTGTTCTTCCATGTAAAACCAGAATATGAACACAAATTTCATCTGAACTGAAAAATCCAGACACTGGTAAGCTGTTTACCTCCTGAATCCAGTCCTAGACCCAACTACAAGAGCAAACAGTCACATATTTGTATGTGCTACAAATAGGTCCCCAACTTCAGATAAACAAAACGTTTGAAGCTTCTACCCTGCATTTAAACCAGGAAATTTTCCTGTAATCCTCTAAAAAACCATGAAATAATAAAGTGCTTGATGAAATGAAAAAAAAAAAAGCTGAGCAGCAGAAATACCTTTTTATACTAACCAGATTTGTTAGAAACAGCATAAAACAAGCTGTCTGAGGAAGCATCAGCATGGCAAAAACTCAATTCAGGAAAAAAAAAAAAAGATTCCTTCCAGTGGCTTAAGCAAATAAAAGAAAAAAAAAAGAAAAAAAAAAAGAAAAAATGAACACAGAAAAACCCCCTCCCCAAAAAACCAAACCCAAACCCCAAACACTCAGTGCCCAGAAGCAGCAGACCCAAATACCCACAAACAAGTGTGTGAAGAAGTGAGAGTGAGAGCAGGCAGCCACTTGCAGGTAAAGCATGCCGCACACCGCAATCGCAACCAGGTCCTAGGGCAATAAAAATAAACATACGTCATTGATTTTCACTGTAAACTCCTTTTCTCGTACATGCTTCTTCACCTTTGACAGCTGGGGAGATTGCTCATATTCTTCTTTTACAGCTGCCAGAGGGGGTGTGGGTGCAGTGGGCTCACAGTACTCTGCAGCTGCCCCTGAGCTGTCCAGCAGCTTGGTGGTGTAGAAGGATGCCACGGTGGTGCTGTCGTAGCTCCTTCGGGCTGAAGGCCATTTACCCTTCAGCACCGTCTGACAAATGCTGTCCAGTCTGTTAATCATAACTCGGTCCTGAAATATGAGAAAGTCATTCTGTAAGAGCAATGCTTACCAACACTGTTACTTTTATGTATTAGCTCTTAATTCTACAGAGAAGAGAAATGACAACATTTTTATCACTGGACTTGAAGATTTTGAAGTTCCTGGATTTGTACTGATTCGCTGTAAATCTGTGAAAGCAATTCTGTACATAATACTATAAACCTCTAAACAAATATGCAATTTCTCTCATCTGTGCAGGGTCTGGCAAATGACTGAAATACACTAACTCCCTGATTTTTAAAGGAAAGATATGGTAACTACCAAAGCAATATTTGTATGTGTGGCTTTGACTCACTGTTAGCAGGATCTGAACCTGTGAGCAGCACCATACCATACAGCAGATACCATTTACAAAACTAAACCTACAGATTACTATTTATGTCTCCTTTTATCTTCCAAAGCCATGTAATTCCTCATTCCCATCCTTTGGGCACCAAACACAGATAATCACACACCTCTGTAATACACAGTTCTCAAGTCCCAGTAAACTCAGCTAAGTACATGAAGACTACAAAAACTACTGGATTTTCTGATCATTTCACAGTTATTTGTCAAATAAATTTGCTAAAATTACAAGTTCTGTAAGCAAACACTTATTACTCAGTTCAAGGCTTTCTGCTATATTTGATACAAGTCAACTTTTTACACTTTGAATGTAATTTTTCACAATGTGCCAAGGGCTTGTAACATTACAATTATACTCCCCTTCAAAAATTATTAAAAGCAGTACCTAGATTTAAATGCATGTTTTAGGAGACAACATAACAACATCTAAAAGGTCCTGAAGCTCAAATCCTACAGCTGTTGACCCTGCTTCTTGGTTCTAACACACTTAACAGAATATTCATGTTAGAGCCTTCAACTACTATTTTGGTTTTCAAGGTTGCATTATGAACTTGCCTTTGGCCAGTAGGATGCAGCCAGCATGTATCCACCTTGTAGGAGATAACCAGAATTTGGTGTCCCATTGTTCATCTGGAAACTGTCCTGTGTCTCATCTTGTGTGGTGCTCAGAGAGGCCACACTCTCTTCATCATAGGCTTTTATATGTGGAGTTCCTTCTGCTAAATAAAACCATCAAAATCATTATGCTGTAAGGGAATTAGACACTCACTGTAAGAGGTCCAGGTGAATAAAACACACACAACAATGTTCAGAGAAAGTCCAAACACAAAGTTAAACTGAAGAATTAGGTTTTTCAGGCTGATCCTTTTCTAGACATGTAAATTCCACACATATTCCTGTTAGTATTTGGAAGCTGAAGATGTTGAACATTTAGCTATTGGAAACAGACATGCTTCAGAATCATCTAACAGACAGTCTTCACTTAACATATTTATTTGATAAGACAACATTCACTAAACCATAGAATTAAATTAAAAGCAAAGGTGTCTATCACCAGCACATGGGAAATCCACTGGGAGAGTACTTTAAAAGAACCATTTCGTTTACTGCATGGAATACTGGATGCTCCATGCCTTGAACATGTGTGCCTGCATAATTCAGTTGTTCAATTTTTGATCATTGAGGATTTTTCCCTATTATCTTTGCAGTGTGTCCTCTGGCTTTCTTATATTTCATCATTAGTATTTCATTTCTGCCTCCATTTAGACAACAGAAATTTCACTGTGACATGGGGAAACAGTCTGAAACAACAAAAAAAAAGTGTTGCCTGAAAATCCAACTACAAGGAGCAAGAGGGGCAGCTCTTCAGAAATTAGATTTGTCCTTAACAATAGCTCTGTACTGAGTCATCTGATAGAATCCAGCACTCCCTTCAGAGATGCTTCAAATGTGGAAAGTATGCCAAAGGGTCATTGCCATTGAATCACCAATGAAATAAAACCTGGCCTTAAAATTAAGTGAACAGATTAAGTGAACACAGATTAAGTGAACCTTCCAGCCTATAACCATCTCTTCAAACTAACAGCAAAACCACCAAAAAAAACCCTCCAAAACAAAAAGGCCATCTGATTTATGAGATTCTGCAGTCTGAGGAAGGCAGGATTATTTGCCTAAACAGACTGAGCTGGTACATAACAAGCATAATATTTGGACTTGTAGCACACTTATGGTAACCATAATCTCTATCTGAATATTTATGTTATATAAGCATTCCTTTGCTGTCATTGTTTTACTGTTTGCACACCAACTGCTTCCTCTAAAAACATCTTTTCCCTGCTACAGGCAGCAGCATATTAGTAATTTTCTCTAAGTGGAATTTTACTTGCTCAGTAATCATTTCCCCAGTAAATTAACCCCATGGTTTCCATTTGTCATCTCCATGGACAAGGAGATCCATCTGATTAAGACAATGCCTTTTCCTCTTAGGCATTGGAAAAAAACAGGTTCTTCATCCCACTGCCTGCCTTCATCTTCTTCCCTTCTCTATTACCATTTGTATCACATAGAGAAATCTTTCCATATTCTGAGTTTCAGTGGGGGAAATAGAGGACACTTCACAGCAGCAAAGTAAGGAGTGTACTATATAATGAATGGCTGGGTTATTAAAAACTCTAAATCACTTTATCAGAGGTTTTTGCTTCCAGTTTGAAGCTTTCACTGTGTCTGTGTTACATGGTTTTATGTGCTGCAGCCACCTCAGTCTTGGCTAAGCAGGTTTTATTTTAAGTGAATTTTTTGAAAAGTTTTAAAGTGTTTGAAAATTTTCAGTGCAAAAACATTGTTTGGGCACTAAAATTCACAACAGAAATCAGCTGACATGACTCGAGTTTGGACAGAAGGAAGCTTGCAGGTTTTATGAAAGAACATATGAGGAAGCTACATAGGTGAGCAAGAGTGGAAAAAACAAACAGGGAAACCTAAAGGATCTGTTTAGGATAAGAACCCATAATAGGGGATACACACACAGAGAGTATATTTCCAGAAAATGCTGCCCATTCCAGTCTCCCACACATGAACCACACGCACAGCAACCTTGCTTAGGGATCACAACACATCCTAAGTACCTCACCAAGGCTCTGATATGGAGCAAACAAAAAGGAGTATTCCTGAAATTCTTCCAACTCACTTGGAAGAATCAAACAAATATGTTTATTTACATTATGTTTAATAAAGTTAACTTCCGTGGGATCTAAAAGCCTTTTAAAGACATTTTTCCATTAAGAATAAACTAGTTCAGTAAATAATTATACTGCAGAAGTAAGACTACACACATACCACGTTTTTGTGCCTCCTCTTCATCACTATCACTCTCTTCAGACGATGATGATGATGACGACGATGATGATGAGGACGACGAGGAGGACGATGAAGATGCTGAAGAACAAGATGAGGATGATGAAGAGCTAGAGCCAGATCGAGAGTGGGAACAAGATGAGGAAGACGAAGAGGATGAAGATGATGACCTGGAAGAACAGGATGATCTATCTGAGTCAGAGTCTGAGTCAGAGCTAGAGTCAGACCCCCTTTTGCTGACTCTCTGTTTTTTGGAAGCTGGGTTTGGCGTTAGAGGCTCTGTCCTTGCTGCCACCATGCGTCTGTCTGTCTCAGCCTTCACGCTAGGTCTGTGGTCTGACATTTGTATTGGGGTGCCATTTTTGGGACTCAAAGGTTCAGATTTCAGTATTGTCTGTGTCTCCTCTGTAGACATAGATTCCTCTTCAGAAGACTGGGGATCCTCTTTCAGATTTTCATTTTTAGCTTTTGTGTCCTCAAAAGCATTCACTTTAGCATCTGACAGTCTTGACTGAGGTGTAAGAGGAGAAGCAGATAATGCCATCTGGTACTGGTGCAAGAGTGGAGTAGAAGTCCTTGAGAGAGCCACTTTGTTTTGATTATAGTTCCTCTGGGCAGACATAAATGAGAGTTCAGGATCACGAAGAATATGATAATCTGTCCTGCTGACTCCGTGCTTAGCAGCTCCAATAAGCAGATCCCTGTCGTGAGTCCCACACTCCCACCAGACAGGCAGGTCAGGGTTTGGCTGGCACAGCTTTAGCCTCTCAAAGAGCTGGGGGTGCCTGAGGGCCTGTTCCCGCACTTTGCGCAGGAGCTCGATGCGGTACAAAGTCCGGGAAGCGCGTTCCTCCGTGATGGGCTGGATGAAAAGGTTTGGGTCCACGAGCTCTGGATTAGAACAAAACAAATGAGAATCTGCCAAAACCAACACATCAGTACGTTACGTAGATGACTAATGAGCTAAGATATGTCTCCCCATTATAAGCTTACAATTTTACCCTCAACAGGTTTCCTTAATTCTTCCTCCCCCATTTTTATCTTCCAACACATGAAAGAAAAACCTTTTCAAGGTAGGCACCGACAATACAAATGTAAAAAGTAAAAACATACACACCCACCTTCTTTTGAGGGGAGGCGACAGACCCTCCTGCACATTGACATAAATGCATACAGGTACTTCTCCAAGCTCTCATCAGTTTTCTTGTGCAGCCGAGCCATCGCTCGAAACTTGGTCCAGTCAAACCGTCCCCTCTCAGGGTCAAACACCACTCCAAATGTGGACACGACTCTGTAAAAGTCAGCTTCTTCTCTTCTTGTCCATCTTGACCAGCAAGAAAAAATGTGAAATTCTGTCAATTTCTTCACTGTTTCACACATTATGTCTTCACCATTTTTTATGTAAGGGCGGATTGAAAAATTACATTTGCATGCTGCACATACCTTTGCTGTCTTTCAATCTTAGCAGCCATCTTTGGATTTAGCGCAGCTTCCTCATATGGCAGCTGCATCATACTGGTTTGTACTGGGAATGCTGGCTGGATCTGCTGGGCCTGCCTGTTTTTACTGGTGCGTTGATAAGCGGTGATCAGGCGGCGCAGCCGCGTTGTTAAGGCAGACTGAGTGGGCCAATAGATTTTGTCCCCTTCCATCATTTGTCCATCTGTACAAAAACCAAGTCATGGGAAAAATAAAGAAGTTGATTACTGCTGGTGTCTATGGTTCTACATTAGCTAATTAGATTTTAAATAAGAATCACAAGAATTAAACAATTCAAAACACAACAGCAACTGGCTCAGATTTGTAGTTTTATGGATTTACCTCCATCTGCTATTACAAGATCACCTGGGGATGAAACATCATCCTGTAAAAAAACAAAAGAGAAGCACAGTTTAAAATATAGCCTCCTCCAGAGATTTAGGTTAAATGTACATCTTACAACAATTTCTGAATATGAAAAAGAACAAAAGTAACAAATAGTTTGGATAAATGGCTAACAGGGCATACAACAGAATTATGCAGCAATTCCCTATCATTCCCACCCACCCAGACAACTTCAGAAACTCATGGAGCAAGCCTTATCAACAGAAAAAAAAAGTAATGATTTGCCCAACAAAAAGGTGGAAGTATTACATTACAAGTGAATGTGTGTTGAAGTGTCTAAGTGAATGGGTGTTAAAAGGAACAATTAACTGGTGCCTACTATACCTCTATGTCATCTTTAAACAGTGCTGGTGCTGGTTTATACTCTGGATCTTCCACATCCCTGTTAAAATTTCAACACAAAAGAAGCCATTTTAGTAATATTTTACACTACTAACTGAAAAGTTCTTACACTCTCTTCAATTAAGCAAAACTCATTTAAATTTAGTAAGATACTGTATTTAATTTTTTCTTTGAAATGAAGAAAGTATTTCATGGCAACTTTGGCTTGAATCCTGCTCCCCCCAAGTCACTGTATCATCCAAAGATATTCTTTGATGAATACCTTTATATACAACTGAAAACCTCAGTGATGAGGCAATGAATAAAAGCAGTTCTCTCTTTCAGCAGTAACCAGTAATTCTCACATTGATCTACTGGGGTCACTGGTCAGCTACACAAGACTAAGACATGAAAAGCTGACCTGAAATCAAGTTGAACAGGTCTGTAGCAATCCACCTCTGAATGCTTTTGCAATTCAGTGTCTAAGCAGTATTTTTAACTTATCAACACAAGGTAGAATCCTTGTCAATAACAGGTTGCTGCATTTTTCCCTAAATGTCAAATCCCAAAGTTCAGTAGTTGTTTTACCAACCCTCTTTTCCACCCTATGGGAGTAAAATCACAGTGGAATCGCTTACAACAATGACACCAAACTCATGTAAAATCAGTTAGGAAGAGAATAAGGTACAGCATGTAAATTCAAATTTGTTTGCTTTAAGGCCCCAAAACATTCCCTTCCATACCCATCCATATAATCATTTGCTCTCTGTTCAGCAGCAACTGCTTTCTCATCTGGTTTTCCAACCCTTTCCAAGAAGCAAAGAGCTGGGTCTGCTCTGATAGTGTTGTATTTTTCATAACCTTTAATGGAAAAAGAAGTGGCAAAAATTCAACTTCCAGAGTACACAAAAAAAAATTGAGTGTAAATTGTTTTTATTTTGGGGTGTGGGGAACTGCAAACACAGTCACCCTCATTACTCACCATGTTTAAAAACTCCAATTAGAAGAGATTTATCTGCATCTGCATCCCACCACTCAGCAGGAACTTCAGAGTGGTCTGGCTCAGGAACCCAAACATCAATTTCACTAAAGACAATCACCAAGAGCATACCAACATTAATAGAATTCAGAGGCAGAAATACATTTTGATATTTTCTTAGTACATTTCTACTTCATGTGGGACTTTAAACCTCTCTCTTCAAGCACACAAATACAGTAAAACCAGCAATACAAAACACCCAGACAGCTTAGTATTTAGTATTTGAGACCAGTAATAGGGAAAGAATACAAAAGCAAAACCAGTATACAACATTCTTCCTCTCTAAGTGAACTTCACCAACTCCCAGTAGCCTGTGCTTGCACAACCTTGCAAACCAAGGATTATCTGGGTTAGTGTTTAATAGCATGAGAGGGACTGTTCTTCACGAGTATTTCTGAATCAAATTACAGCTTTCTATCTCCCACAAGCTCCAGTAGCAGTGAGTTCAAGAATTTCCAAACAGCAATAATTGCCTTTACACCAAAAAAAAAGTAAAAAAAAAAAATGAAGGCATTAATGGAATACACAGCACATAATCAAAAGCAGATGAAAACCTGCCAATTATCATGTCAAGTACATAATTCTATCTTTCACTTGCTTTTTCAGTCTATTTGACTCATATTATTTTACTTTATATAGCTAGACTCATGAAGAGGAATCAGGACTTCCTCATGTCAAGTTGATGAAGTGTTTAGTAAACAAAGAGAAAACAAAAAACATGTTCCTCACAGCCTAAGGATAAACACATTTAGTTTTAGCATGTCTTATTTAGGTCTAGGCAGATTCTTGAATATTCATCTGACATTTGAAATAAACAAGTAAAAATACTCTCTCTATAGTTCACCTGGCATCAGTTCCATCAAAGACCTTTTGGAATTCATTACCAATGACTTCTTGCTTTAAGTAATATAGCATTCTTACTCGAAGTAAGACTCTAAATAAAGAAAAAAGAGAAATACAAATATTAGAACTCAAAAAGCTTTCAATAATTGTGGATTGTTTTCTTTTGTCTTTTGTTGTATCTCAGATATTTCAAGTCATTTTCCTAAAACCTACTTCCTTCACTTTTAAGGAAGTAACATCCAGCTCAGGTGGATGTTACTAAGACTTTTTATTGTCATCACATTTACAAACTGTTTCATTGCAAAATTTTCTTTCAAATCCTGAAGACCAGGGTCAGCAGAACACTCTTCAGTTGCTTCATAAAATAGTGCTAAGAATAAAGTACTATTTCCCTTTTCCTGCTTAGAGCATGTCCTTAGAGAGGATTGAGTGGGCTGACAGTGAACATCCTCCCCTTAACCTTTCCTTTCCTTCTCACTCATAATTTAGTGACTCCAATGACTTCTCCATGCTTTATCTCAATTCTTGATTACAGCTGTATGAATTGTCCAAGCATAATATGGTAACTTTTGCTACAGAAAAATTGTTTATCTACACCAAGCTCATTCACTGCCATGAATGACTAAGCTTTCACAAACTGGTAGCTCATATTCTCTGAAGCCTAAAAAACATGCCAGGGAAACAGCATGTGAGATTGAGGGGCAACAACTTCAGTGCTTTCAGTCTCTCTGATAAGCACTCCCACTCTTTGGTCCCTTGGCTGCTGCAAGGCATCCCAAACAAGTTAGCAAGGGATCCCTCCATACACAAAAACAGTTTCTTCAAAAATTGTAACAGAATTATTTTACATGTGAAATTATCTGTTCACCTACAAAGACACCATGACCTATTTATTCTAATCAAAATAACACCATTAAAACTTCTTTCTTCCTACTGCCACAACTATTTTAAAGTCTAAGACAATGAGAAACTAGAAGAAAAAACAAACATTGAAAGACATTCACACTTCAGCTACTGCTTACTTGTTGCAATGGTGTTTTATGTGCTTTTTGTAGCCTTCATCTTGCAACAGATGCTCTGGATTGTATTTTCGAAGCCATTCTGCTTTGTGTATATCAAAAGTGCTAGCCTGGGTCTTCACTTTTTTTCCTTTTCTTCCTCTAGGCACAGGGGCTGATAGGCCTGTATAATGTAAAATATTACAGGTATAGATATAGATGCCCACAAAACTGACAGTTCCCATATACTATACAGATATTGAATCTGCAGTGCAGGTTCAACACTAACATCAGTATGTGAGACTTTTTGTGTCTCAGAGCACCTCTGGAGTATACATCACCAGTGAGGACCAACAGGAGAGGGGGAGAAGAGGAGTGGGCTGTCTGTCACCTACCATGAAATAGAATAGATTATTCTGAACTGGAATGAAAGCTCACACCAAACACCATTTGGGTAAGCCATCAAATCCAAGGCAAAGCAGCAACGACAGTTCTTTGCCCATCAGCTGAATTGTGTGCTTGAAATAAATCCCATTTATTTCAAGCAGGATATGTTCAAAGAGGGTTTTTTGCTGTTTTTACCCCAGTACCACAGACACACATGAAGCTGTTTGAGTGCAGAAACACGTGAAGTCCTTACCGAGGTGGTTCTGTAACTCTCGTGTTTGCCCATCCTCTGTTGGGGTGATGAGATCCCATATAAAACTCTTTATTTTCTCATCCCCTCTGTAGTGAACAAGGCAATAGGCTAAGAGGGCTCTGCAAATGATCTCCACATCGTGCTCATTCAGCTGCCTCTTGAAGCGGCCGTGGGACAGAATTTCTCTCCATCGGCCCCACCTAGTCCAAAGTGAAACACAAATCAGCACCTGGAAGTGAAACACTAGGGTACCTACAGACTTCTCTTACAAAAGAGAATTTTTCTCTAAAATACTTAGCTTTTAGCCTTTTTCTTTCAGTTTAAGTTAATGAGTAGAAATAATAAAGTAACATTTGCAATATAACTCCACCTGATTAAAACAGAGTTTTAAACAAGAAGTGCCTCTTTACAAAAAGTATGGATGATTGTTTTAAACTTCAAAGACACAAAACTGATGGGAACTCATTCTGACAAGAATGCTGTTATTTTTCTTTTAAGATGGGTGAGGGAACACCTAAGATTTGATTTCCAAATCAAGTTATCTGATTTCAGTATGCTTAAAATAACTGGTTAGATTCTCAGTTCCTATTTGTGCCTCACAGAAGTGCAAGATGTTCTACAATTATGAAAATCAAGTTATCTACCAAGGCATTATTTCAGACATTTTTAAGACCCTTGAGCCAGCCTGCAGCACTTACTGTAATGATTTTTAGAGAGACTCCTGAAGTGCCCATGTTAAAAGCTGTAATCTCATTTGAAGAAAGATTTTCACCCTTCTTTCTTAATGTTTCTTTAATTGCAAATCGTCAGGAAGATTTATTACAGGATGCAAGATAAATTCCTGTCCTAAAAACATTCTCTGCACACTCTCCAGGTCATTGCCAATACAGAGTTAAGTTATTCCACAAGACCAATTTACTGCATGGAAAAATAAGTATTTTTAAAACCCTTGAGAGAATGAAGAAGGATGTACACAATACCCATAGACCAGCAAGTTCTTCTCCACACGGAAGCACTCGGTCCTCCCATAGCCGTTGGAGCGGTCGCAGGGCCGGCGCAGCTTGGGCTTCTCGTCCCCCTCACTCTCCACCTCTGACAGCTCTGCCAGCTCATCCTTGGTGGCACTGAAGGGCCGAGTCTGCTTCCTGATTCTTGGGGTATCAATGACAAGGCTGTTCTGCAAAATCCCAAACAAACCTCGTGAGAGAAGCAGTTTTTCTCAAGTACACAGCTCCAGTTCAGAAGCAGTTCCTATATCTTGTTATTCACAGCTATTTCGTGAGGACACTGAACACCCATGGAGCAAGGTAAAACATTCTGTGGTATTTAAGGCAACAAAAAATGAGTTTCATATGCTAATGCCAGTACATTTGTTACAAACAACACAGAGTACCTCATCTGAGCTGATGAGACTTTCTCTCACACAGACTACTCTGCAGGCTTTGTGAGGGAAAGGGGGCACTGAAACCTTTTTGAATCAAATGCATGGGGAATGCCTTCAAGTATAGGGCAAAGACTTCAGCATTATAAAATTTATACAGGTTTTAGTAATTTATTTTGCAGATTCTAGCCCAAGATTTACAGACAGAGAAATGGGGCAATCAGAATAATACCACAATTTTAATCATTTTCAGGTCTTTGACAAAAGTCAGAAATGTCCAAACTTTTTACTGGACGGGACAGAAATCAGAAATACTACAGCTGTCAGCAGGCCAACTGCTCATGTACAAATAAGCCAGCACAAAAAGTTTGATTTGTTGAAATATTAATCAAAAAGCACCAGAAATCCCATACCTGCAATTTCAGAATCCAACAGCAAGCACATGCTTGGAAAAAAATACACATTAAAACAGTACTTACTCTACCACTGATAGCATCAATATCAATTTCTGCTTTTTTGGCCCATTTCTGCCAGAAGTTGGGATCATCTAGTGAAATATCAGTCCTGTTTCCAGATGCAACGAAACTAGCCTGTAATACATAAAACTAAAGCTTACCAACATCATACATCAAAAGTTTGTAGTTTGCCTCACTGCTGTAAAGATTGCCTGACCTTATTTCATCAAAAATCTCCCAAGCACCTGTTAAGACTTTAGAAGTTACTTACACTGCAAAGCAACTCAAAAGCTCTCCTCCCCCTTAATTTTTAAAAATCAGATCCATAATATATCAGAAAAATCTAATGAACTTTTATGCACCATCAGGAGAGAAGAACATTAAGCAGCAAGATTCTTCTGCTGCTAAGTCTGAATCTAAATTACTTGAATGGAAGAAAAAAGAATCTTTTGAAGAGGCTTATCAGCATTTGGGGATTTCATCTCATGCAGAAGTACTCGCTTGAGGGAAATTTCAAAGGGGTGTTTAAGCTGCCAACAATCAAAGCCTGAGTGCATGGAATAGGCTTAATTTCAGAAGGCATTTAAAAAACCCTGAAACACTGCATTTGGGAAAAGAGTAAATACATATAAAAATTTCTAACTCTTCTGATAAAAAGACAGTGATGATGATCTTTAGAAATCTATTTCTTATTTAAGGCATAATCAGCAAGATATAGGAAAACCTAAATAAACATATAAATAAATAATATTTTTAAATATTGCCATTTAAGAATATAAATATACATTTACAATATTTTAAGTCTTCTTTTTTCTTTGCTTTTTTAATTCTTTTGGAATGCTCACAATTGCATTCATGAAGTGCCCACATCCCAAGCTTTGCTGCTTGATATTTTACACTCTCAGCCCCCTTCCCATGTACATATATGTATCTCCACTCACTGCTATTTTAGGACACTCTTTATTTTACTTTTCCAATTCTTACCAAAAAAGCTCAAGGTTCAAAATATATATCTTTTGTTCATGCATTTTTAGAATGCGTTTTTAACCATATTAATTTTTAGCCTTATTAATCATTGCCATATATATTTTTCTCTGCCTTTAATGTATCTAAATACAAGATCTATAAGCAAATTTGTTTTAATATTCTTGGCTAATGCAGCTCATCACATCTCACACAACCCCCAGCCTTTCCCAAAGCAGCACAGATCCCTTACTCATCTTTGCTCAAGCACACTCCTTGCACCTGGCGTTTACAGAATCTGTAATCTGACTTTTTATGTGCACGTTAACAGAAATGTACAGATGCAAGAACCCAAAATATGTACCTCACACACAACACAAGTAAACAGAACTTAAACTAAGGCCTAAGCTCTACCCCATGCAGTGCCATTTAGAGCTCTCTGCTGCCACAGAACACCCTGCTGCTCTGCACCTTGGCAAACGTGGAGCCCCTTCCCTCGGACTCGATCGTGATGGTCTTGGTGCGACGCTGCAGGATCTGGTCAATGTCCTCCTCACAGAACTTGGAGCCCTCATCCTCCTCATCCATTATGGCACCATAGGCACCTCTTCGAAGCAAGTCCTCTATTTCTTTTTTGGAGAGTTGCTGGATCTGAGCAAATAAAATCAGGTTTAGACAGTCAAGAAGAAAAATCCCTGAAGTAATTTCTCTTCCTCTTTCCCATCTTTCCACAACCTAGCTGTGCCTTATGATCTATAAGGCTAAATCTGGAGTGTTAAAAGCTATGAGAAAAGTCAAGCTGATAGCTGAAATAATAAATTAGGTGCTTACAGCACACATTTCAAAAAGTACGCCTTTTTTTTTTTTTTGGCTATTCTCAACACCATGATATGCATGTTTAAAAAAAATTACCTGTTCATACATTAAAGTAACACATTATCTTAGTATGAGAAAATACTAGGAAACAAAGAAACTTTTCTCCTTATTTTAACACTTTGACATTATCTACCTTGAATTTTATGAGGCAAGAAGGATTTATCAGAGCGACTGACTCGATTTAAAATTATATCAGCTATGTTGCTAGTTCACATCAGAAAACAGAATGGAGATGCAAATGACAGAAAAAGGGAAAAGTGGCAGCTTCTGTAATTTAAAGCAATTCCCACATGATTACAAAATCAAAAAAAGGTTATTTCAGGAAATAAATCTACATACACCACCAACACTGTTTTCTCTTCCACTCATACTCTGCAAGACAGCCTTATCCAGTCCCAGTTTCAGGCTTGCTCTGTCAAACATCTCTCTCTCATAGGAATTACGTGTGATCAGCCTGTAGACCTTCACTGCTTTGTTCTGACCAATCCTGTGGCATCGGGCTTGAGCCTTTGGAAGGAAGGGAAGAGAGCAGTTGGAATTTAGACTTACCTAGGAATAACATACTCATCTTTTAAGAACCTGTTTCTGCTGTAGCCCAATCCAAAAACAGGAGGGTGAACTCAAAAAGATTCAACACACATTTAAGCAAACAGAAGTTATCAGATATTTTCCACAAAGTGAACAGTTTTCTAAACACAGTGTAGCAAGAAAAATGCAGATGAATGGCCTGTGCTAAACGCTCCTGACTGGTACTTCCCTTGCAGTAACACCAGATAAAAAGACCTGTTAGCTGTTAAGTTAGCTGATCTGATACAAATGGTAAAGGAGTTGCAACTTGAGAGCTATTTAAATTTCAGCATCAATTCCTAGGATTCTATTAATTCACTTTTTCTTAATGCATATTAATCCTTTTCTGAATGTTTCAACTGAACACCTCTATTTCCATAAACTGTGTTAGTCAGTACATGCAAAATATAGCCCCTGGGTTCACAGTGTCATCAATTCTTAAGGGTTTTATCAAATCACTGACTTCACCTGTGCTATGTTTTTCAAAAATAAATGAAAGAAAAGTTCCCAACCAAATGAAATCTCTTCTGAACTGAAGGCATCAAAAAATTTTAAACACATGCCTTAAAAACATGAATGTGTCAAAATTACGTGTGCTCAAACAGAGACAATACTCAAAGTGATGAAATTCTTATCCATCGGGTTTAATTAAGGCTCTCTATCATGCTCAAAGAAATTCACCTGCAGGTCATTTTGGGGGTTCCAGTCAGAATCAAAGATGATGCAGGTATCTGCTGCAGTCAGGTTGATGCCCAGGCCCCCGGCCCTGGTGCAGAGCAGGAAGACGAAGCGATCCGAGTCGGGTTTGCTGAAGCGGTCGATGGCCGCCTGCCGCAGGTTGCCCCGCACGCGCCCGTCGATGCGCTCGTACAGGTACCTGCCAAAGCACACGCACAGCACACACAGCCTTACACATGGGTCTGACTTCAGAGAGCCTTTGGACACGTCTACTGCTCACAGATTGATTCTGTGCAGTGAATCAAAGTGATAAAGACTGACTCTGATTAGCAGTGGGTAACATAACCAAGAATCATGTCAGAACTTGCAGAGCTGTAGCACCAAGGCGTATCAGCAAGTCCAAACACTGAGCATTTTAAGACAAGTTGTTCTGCATTTTGTCCACTGAGCAATTACCTGATTATGCCTTACTTATTTATTAAAACACACCCTAATCTGAAGTCTTATGTGGTCACTCAAGTTTTTCACGTATTATCCTTGGACCTCTGCCTAGGGCTACATAAGCAGGACAGTGGGCTCCTGTATGATATACCAGATTGCCTGAACACACTAAGGGTAACCAAGCAATCAGCAGAAACCAGAACTTGGTGAGCTGTCAATGGACAAACTGCATATTGATTCTGTAAAGATTAAGAGAAATGGAACAAAAATGGCATGACAGCACCTTTAACCATCTTTATCAAGGCCTCCCAGATAAACCAAGCACATTTTCAAGCCTGAAGTAAAACTGCCATTTGTTACCTTTGACAATTACAAAGACTGCTTTGAAACTTCTGAAATGAAGCAAAATGCTTAAAAAGGGAGCAAATACTTCTGTACTTGTACACTGAGTAAGAAGCTGAATGTGCACCTAGTAGTTAAAAGGCCTCACAATCATTTTTCTTCTCATCAGCTATAAAATGGCACAGCAGATAATCCACAGGACCACAGGCATTCTGGCAGGCAGCCATCTATCTCCTACAAGCCTGAATTCTGTTAAGTGCTAAGTCTGATCATGTGTGCACTCCAACATTTCTAATCAAATGGCAGCACACAGCAAATTTCAGCTTCTATGGGTTTCAAAAGATTCCACCTATAGATATGATTCACTGGTCTAAATGTAACATCGTTGCAGAAAAGGAACATTTTCCATGAAGAATTATAAGTATCACTATGAAGTTAAAATTAATCTTTTAAAATAAAGCAGAAACTGTTGCACTCCCAGTTCAAACAGACAGGTTTAATATAAAACTATCACTAAAGCAGATATTAAAATAACCTAATATCCAGTATTCCAGTATCCACTGCAGGAAGGCTTAACATTAGTAATTTTTGTTTTCCAACATGTTAACTCTGCATTACTATGATGTAATTCACTGACAATTACATACTTCAAAGCAGTGTGTACATTGCAACACTGGTAAAACAACAAGAACTACGCCTTGTTAAAGATTTTGAGGTTGATACAGCAACTACTAATTGCAACCAAGTTTAAGGCTTTATGCATTTATTTAGTCACATGCTCAGAAAAGCATTTAGTTTCCATGGAGTCAATAGTCTGTAATAATCAGAGGGTGCAATTACATGTGATGGCAAAAGCCAGCCTAAGGAGCAAGTTTATGGCTGGCAGTTCAGTTCTGCTGCAAAACGCAAAACAGCCAATTTAGCAAAGATAGGAAGACCATTTTCACTTTTATATTAATAAAAACCACATTCCCAGTTGTTTATTACTTTGTGCTTATATTCCTTTGGAAGTAAGGGGCTGTACCTTGGACCCATGTGGTCCCAGATCAACACCATGTAAGTAAAGAACACATTCAGGGTTTCCTGGGGCTTGGACAAGCAATGACAAGCTTGAACTTGCCTTGTTTCTGACAGAAGATGTAAAAACAGTATATAAATAACTGAATGCTTAATGGAAAAAGTAACAGACTGAAAGCACGTGGTTTACTTAAATTGGGCAATCTCTCTTTAGTTTTTCTTTGAAGTTTTCAATTAGCTGTGAAAAAATGATCCCAGAACACAAAGTTACAAACTGCTTAGCAAAGAAAACGCAACTCCCAGCATTGGTGGGCTGCTGTCAATCCAGCACTATCATTCACACAGAGCAATATACCACAGGATAGAAAAGATGAACCTTACCTTTTATGGATAAGGTAATCCTCCAAAATATCAAGGCAGCGCACCATTTGAGAGAAGATCAGGACCTTGTGGCCTCCTGCTTTCATTTTTGGAAGAAGCTTATCAATAAGAACCAATTTACCAGCAGACTGGATCATTGCTTGCAGGTGGAAGTCAGGAGCACTTGGACTGTATGTTTCCTTAAACTCTCCAAGGATCTTCTCTTCAGCACCTATCAAAGAATATATTTCCACATCTATGGAATGTCCACACAAATATCTCCATATTCATTCAAATCTAAGTTACCAAAGTCAGTGCTGTACCCTAAATATCTCCTTTTAGGTACTGATGGAGACAGATGGATGTGAAGCCTAAGCAAGAACATCTATTTTTGTCAGTTTTGACAACAAATCTTAAGTTTTTAAGCAGAACACCATAGGAAAAACACCTTGAATGAGGTGAATCCCCTTCCTCCAAATTTCAAAAACTGAAATACTTATTCTTAACTATCGTATGTAAAAAAACTACTAAGAAAAGTTCTTTTGTCTTTGTGATATTTTAAATGGATCATGAGTCTTTGCAAAAAAACAGTATTTTGAATACTACTTCTGAAACCACAGCCAAAACTTTTGGAGTATAAACTGTACTGTCTTGCAAATCAGGAAAAACACCAGTTATTCATAAGTGAGAAAAGCAATGAAGACTGGCAGAGATCATATCACTTGAAAGAACCATTCGTTTTAAAACTTAGACCTAAAAGTTCTTGTTCATATTGCTTTTAAAGAGCTGTACTATTTCCATGAGATAATTGCTTCTAAATGTTCTGTGAAAACCTACAGAGTAAGTTCAAGGTTCAGGCATCAAATATGCACATGTCTCACAACTTTGTCTTGTATCTATCAAAAAAATGTTTCCACCTAATCCAATCCTTGCAAAATCTGAAGAAAACATTGAAGAATTATTACAAAATTCTTACATATTTTAACTGAAAGTAAGTAAAAAAATCCCCAGTCCTTATCCTGTATTTACCTTTGATGAGATAAGGGTGATTACAGCACTTTCTGAGTTCCATCATAGTGTTAACCAGGTTGGGTACATTCGCCTGCCCTGCTCCTTTGGATAAGAAGGCAAAATTTTTCTCCAAAATTGCTCGGTAATATTTCTTCTGAATATTAGTTAGCTCTACTTCTATTATGGTTTCCTCCTTAGGAGCCAGCTTTTTTTCTACATCTTCTTTTAATCTCCTGAGCATCATGGGTTTCAGGATAGCTTGTAATTTCTGAACCTAAAGGAAGCACAACCCATGAAAAAAGGTAATACTGCAGCTCAATGAAAAGGCAATTCCTCCTGAACTCTACAGCTCAGATGAACTCATACCTGTTCCTCTGTTTTAAGGTCTCCAAACTCCTGCATGAATGTAGACTCAGCAGGAAAACGCAATGGTTCCAGAAAATGAAGGAGGCTAAATAATTCTTCTACTGTGTTCTGCAGTGGGGTACCTGTTAACAGCACTTTATGCTCCTAGAAAAGGACAAAAAGACCTTGCATAACCTTATCTGCACACATTTACAAAAATGTTTGTGCTAAGTCTGAGCATCAAAACCTGAGAACACCAGTTCTATGTGTCACTAAGTACACAGGTAATACAAAGAAGAAGATTTATTAAAAAAACACCAGTAAGTATTTTCTAGTAGCTTTCCTTTAAAATTTTCTCTTCCTACATCTGTAATGAAGGAACAAGTGAACACTTCAACTTTGCCTGTAATAGTCACAAATTTATAATCCTCAATCTCTGCAGTGTGAAAAATATACACCGAGCATGTGTCAGAAAGCAACTCAGAGGACTTCTGAGAATACACTGGAAAGTAATAATGAAGCAATAAAAAAATGCAAAACTAGTCATGGTGCATCTGATACATGCTAGTATCTACTTTTAAAAATCTTTAGAAGTATAAAATAAAATTTTAAGTACTCGCCTAGACAATCTGTCTATTTAAAATTCTACCACTTGCATGCTTTTGTTGTTAAATAACTTGCTTAAAATATTTTCTAAATTTTAACACATTGCACAAAAACTAAAGCAAGTTTTAAATGATATTTTCATCCTAATCAAAACAAAAACTGTACAACAGTATCATCGGAAATAGATTGTGCTAACAGTGAGAACTTGCCACATTTTGTTTAATCACAAATATACCAGCATAAGTTATCAAAACCACATATGTTTGAAGAATATCAGGAATTGCTATTCCTCAAGAAACACTGCTGGAGAGGTCTTTTTTGACATGCAAAGAGAATTTTTAATTTATTATCATACTATACCAAACTAAAATCAGCCCCAAAAAGTGAACTACAGGTACTCACAAGGTTCATTAATTTTAGTCCTTCCAAAAGTTTGCAGTTTTTGTTCTTCAGTCTGTGAGCTTCATCAATAATAACACAGCGCCACTCAATTGCATTTAACTCTGGACAGCCACCAAGGATCATTTCAAACGTTGTGATAATGGCCTGGAACCTGTAGGCACCTCGGACAATACGGCCCTAGAAATTCACCAACACAAACAAATTGTTACATTCCCTCCCATCTGCTCAATGTACACATTTCCTTGTTGAAATTTTGCCAGGAGCCAGACACTGGATTTTACATTACAAATTGCTTTGTCATCACACTTAATAATCTTTGTAACTCCCTAACTAATACTGACGAGTAATTATTCACAGACCCAAATCCAGTATTATCTAAGCAACAGAAAAAATGCAACCCTCTTTTAAATTACAGATATAACCATCTAACAGAACTGTTTCAGAAGGTGCATGTAGATAAAACCCCATTTTTAATGCTGAGAAAATCTGAAAGAGTGACAGGAAAAATTCTACCAATCACAATATGATGTTATTACAGTTGGCAGTCATACAGTAAGTAATCAGAGTATCACATGGGACTAAATGAAAACTTTTTACTCCATGGGTCTGACAAGGATAACATGTAAGGCCTTCAGCAAGGCAGCACAGAATAACTCATTAGGCAAACAAGATGTCATTTTGATATTTAGCACTAGTTAATAAAAAGTTCTCAGCTTTACCAATTCTAAAGAAATACCATGGAAATTAAAAAGAATTATTTATGCACAACATATAAAAAAAGAAAAAAAAAAAACCCTTTTAAAATAGTCAGGTTTTTCTCATGTTATTTAAGGGTGTGTATTTCAGAAAAGCAAGTTCAGACTGTACACAGTTAACACCAGCAAAAGGAAATCAACAGCTTCATAAAGGTAGCAGAGCTTAATCAGTATTATGTTTTTTCTCCCTGCTCTTCAAATTCAGGACCCAACTGCAACCATCTGTGTACACTTTAATCTCCACAAGAGCACCAGCGTCACTGCCATTCAATTGCAAAATTACTCAGCACAGTGAAACAACACACACATCTTGCTGCTAGCACTGCCACCGAATTTACCCAGTAAGCACTTGCTGAAGATGCTCAAATGTAACATCCTGGAACGTGAAGTGACTCTCACCAAGATAAAAAGACAGATAATGTCAAGTATCCTTGTCACTGCTGCCAGCTGAGCCATGTTTAGGGTGAGTTATTGCACACAAGTGAGGTTCCCATACCTGGGAGTCCCTGAAGTACATCTCATACTGCTGGATCATCTGCCTGCTGATCATGCTGCCGTGGTACACCACGACGTTCAGGTCAGTCCACGTGCGGAACTCCCGCTCCCAGTTTGTTATGGTGGAGAGCGGAGCTATGATCAGGAAAGGGCCTCTTATACCCGTCAGGAGGATTTCATACAGGAATGTAATGGACTGAATGGTTTTGCCAAGGCCCATTTCATCTGCTAAAATGCAATTTCTCCTGAAAGCAAAAGAAATTTATTTGTTACTATCATCAAGTAAAGTAAAGACCCTAACACTGTCAGCAAAATGAACAATTTACAGAAACAAAGCTCAAATATACCAGTCTAAAACAACAGCCAAAACTGAGGCACTGAAAAATGATCCCTGAAAGCATTCCCTGGTTAAGGTGAAAGAATGTGCACAAAACCTTTGTGTAAAGCCTTGCATCAGGTTTAGCACTGTCAAAACCTGAGAACAGAATGTTCCGTGAAGTTCTACAAAAATATTCAAGAAGTATTCTTTGGGGACTACCTTTGCCCTAATTAAAGGAATTTAAATTAGGCAGGTTTCCTCCATGCACATTCACCTTGACAAAACTGCTAGAAATTAATGAAGAATCCCTAGAAATCACACATAGGAAGTATCCCAGCTACACTCACATGAAAGGAGCGCATCAGAGCACCATTAGCAAATCTCCCTTTTTGATTACAGAACTAGACAGATGCCTAAAACTAAATTACTGCATGAAGCACCACTCCATGCTTGCCCTCAGCCATACATTCCAGCCCTTCCCTCTGTTTGCAGATGTCACACAGCTCTGCACTGCTTGAATGAGAATTAAAATCAGATTTCCTTCTGCAGACCAGTAACATGCATGGTAAAATGCTGCACCCACTGCCATCATCTCTACAAAGGATACGCAACTGGCACTTGGGAAATACAGCAAGCAGAAGATACTTTAACAGAAAGTGACCTTAGAAACAGAGAAAACACATCATTCTGAGAAAGATCTTCCAAGTGATTATACCTCTGTTCATAACACATAGCATTAATGCACAGAAGTTAATTTCAGCCTAAAGTACACATAATGCAATTATTTACTAGCCTTACTTTTGAAGAGATATAACTTTATTACACAATTTCTAGCAATCATTTTGAAAGATGCAAAAAATTTCAAAAATTGTGAAAGCTTGCACTTTGGTTCTTTTTGCTTTAATTTCCTCATAGCCATCGAAAATTTATTTTCAGTTAAGTTAGCTGCATTATCTTAACATTTTTGTTAATTTCTGTGGATAAAACATCCTTACACACCCAAAGGTTGAGAAATTTGTTCCAGCTATATTATTTTAGCTATAAGCAGAGAAGCTACAAAAAATTTAGTTAAAACAGTATTCATCCCCAACAAAAGTGATTCACTCTATATAGTTTAAAATCTACATAAAAATATTCCATGCATATACCTATTGTACCAGTTGAATAGGAGCCAGTTAAGTCCCTCCAGTTGATATTCCCTGAGCTGATTGCCATTTTTATATTCCCTGGACTGTTCTATCTTCTTCCAGGAGTTTGGAGGTGGTCGGTCCTTAAAGGGAAAGACAAATATAGGTACAGATTGATACTTGCTTGATTTTTTCCCAAATATCTAACCCCTCTATTTTGGGGGTGTATCACCTTATATTTAGAATGTTGTTATTCAACCTTAAAAGTGAAGTGTCATTGTTAACATCACTTACTAATTAATAGTCTGCAAAAATCTGAAATTTGCTTTTATTTTTCTCTGTGAATTGCTATTTTTGAAGTTAACTTAAGTCTATATGATAATTAAATTAAATTAAGAAACTGGTTTCCAAAAAATAGAACACAAATACTTTGGCAGGAATAACAGGGCACACAAATTCATTTATACATGAAATTTCCAGACTACATGAAGTTTCACTTTGGCAGCTCTAAGAACAGGCAGCTGACCTACAAGAGAGCCAACTAAGTATTGGTATTAAGAACATCCCTGAAGTCTAAGACAGCTCTGGAAGCTGATGTTGAAGCAGTCTGGCCATCTACACAGTTACTGAGATCTTGCCCTCTCCCTTCTGCACTTGCCCTGCCCTGCTGATCACTCTGGCCCACTGCAAATGCATGAAGGCAGGGCCACAGTACAGAAAAGTGAACTTGTGAGAGCTTTAGTGTGCTGAATAGATTTCCCCAAGGGACCTGATCAGAACAGCATCAGCATAGGCAGGGTCACAAGACAAAGGCCATGACAAAACCAACTGAGAGTATCAAGGTGTATCACCTGCAGGGCCCTCACAAGCTAAGGAAAGCTGAGAGACTGTGTATAAAATATTTATGTATATACACAAACAAACAAGTTCCCAAGCCTGGAGCCAGAACAGCCTGGTCTCTAGCTTAGCAGGTGGAATCATGCAGTTTTTGACTGATACTAGGTAGGATTCCAGCAGAAAACTCTTCTGACAGCCCCTGCAACCCAACATGAACAAACTCACACATTCAAGTGAAGTAATTTTAGTAGGAGCTTTTCTCACCAGCTGTACTTCCCCCCCTCTCCCTCCCCATTTCCCAGCATTTATGAAAGCTTGCATTCACTCGAGACTCATGTGGCCCTATGTGGCAGCTCTGAATTTTCCATGTGAATTCTCTCTCTCTGCACTGCCAGCGTCAGCATCACCTGAGCGCAGGTCTGGGTGCAGCAGGAGCTGTCCCTCCCCAGCAGCTGTGCCTTCCTCCCCTCTCCCACCAGCTGCCATCTGTCCACTCCCCCACTCCCGGAGCAGCCCTGCTCCTGCTTGCAGGGCTGCAGTCAGCAAATAATTCCTTGTAGCTGCTGGAGCCTGAAGCAAAAATACTTGTTGCTGATGCTGAGATGACTGTCAGTTGTACAGTTGCGCTTTAATCATCTTTTTCTCTCACAGCCAAATATGGTAACAGAGGTATAACAGCTCTTCTTCCCACATGCCAAAATGTCAGGATTTTAAATAAATACTACATAAATGAACTCAATATAATATGAAGATGTTAATCGTGACTACTGTCATTATCTGTAGATGGAAAAACCATTAAAATAAATTCCAAAGCCTCCAAATTAAAACGCTGTGCATATTTAGTTATGTAAAAGAAGTAAGTTAGAACAAGTGTTGTACTACACCACGCAGGACACATGTCCTACTCTGACAATGACATACAGGACTTGAAATAGAACTATTTTGCTTTCTCCTGCTCTAAGAGACAGAAGATTGATAATTTCAAGATGAAACATATTTCCTAATTACATGTATTTTTCTGCCTTTCAGCTAGCTCTTTAACAACAAGAAGAAAAATAAAAGCAGGAAAAAATTACAGAACCTGTTTGACAGATCTCATTTGCCAATTCCCTTCAGTGCTGAAGAACAAAATTTAACTCTCTTCTCTATAAAAGGGTGTTAACACATCATCCTGCTTTCTGCTCATTTTAAAGGTGCTCAGTTCTGTGATAGCCAGTTTCAACCTGTGGCTCACTGCTCAGTTAGAAACTCAGAAAGTCACAGCACACTTCAGGTTTTTTTCCTAAACAAAAATCTTTATTTTTTTAGAGTAACAACTAAGATAAGAATATTTATATATGCCTACCTGAATGTTTTATTACTCCTAGGTAACAAGGCACACAGATGCTTTACACAGAATGTCAATAAGCCTTATGTTTTAACACAGGAGTTGAAAGTTGGGAAAACTAAGTCAGATGTACTAAGACAGACAAGTAAATTAGATATAATTTTACCAATCTCCTCGAGTCAGGCCTGGAAGCTTGCAATTGTTCAAATTCTTCTATTTTTGCTTGATCTACATCTTCTTTCAGCTCCCACGTACTGTCTTCATATGGCAACGAACACCATTTTACTAAATAGTAAATAACAGGCTGCAGAAGAAAATTCTGAATGTTATCAGTTTTTAATTTAGTATACAGACTGTTAATATGCCTTACTATTAGATTAGCTCGCTTACACAAGAACTGGAATCAAAATCATATTTCTGACAATTTTTTAAATGTTCCATTTAGATTCCTGTTATCTACCTACTTATCCTTGGCTCCCAACACTCTGCCACTTTCTGTAGACCTCTGGAGTGCTTTTCAACCCTTCTTACCCACAAGCAAATCTTGTTTTAGTCTCAGGAAAGATAAATTACAGTATTTGTGATATTTGTGGAAATGGGGCAGGGTGGCAGAACTACCTACAGAAGTGCTACAGCCAGGACATTTCCTCCACTCTCCAAATCAGGCTACCAAGGCCCAAACCAGAGCTTTAGAGCTCCTAAACCAGAGGGCTGACCAACAAAACTATGATCAAGCTTTACAGGCTTGATGAACAACATACAGAAAAAATGGAACCAAAGTAGATCATCTTACTTAGATTCAAGATGTAAATATTTAAAAACCAAATAAAGATTCATCCTTCCAGAAGCTGAGGGGAGTCTTATGACAACACATTTTTTCTAAAAATTTAATAATGACAAATCTGCTGCATACAATGAAAGTCATTCTAACTCTCAACTCTTAGGAAGATTAATGCAGAAATCACTGGGTAAAAGTCTGCTCATTTTGCTATCCACACAAGCAGAATAAGCATTATAGATATTCCAACAGCCTTAATCAACAACTTTCTTCTCAGTCTTTGATCTCCACTGTTCTCAGACTTTCTGAATTTTGGCAATTTAATTGCTTGACTTGCTTTTCTGTTTTCTTTTTAATCTCAGAATGTTTTTGTTGTGTAATAGCTTTCCAGAAGAGGTATTTTAAATTTAAAAAATGAGTTTTGATAAACACAGAGGGAATGGTTCACTGGTGGCCATCAATGCACTTCAAATCACTGGCTCCCTAAAGCTTTTATTACCAGTGACCCTATTCCACTATCAGAGAGACAAGACTGTATATGGGATCAGCCTTTTGATGGAACTCACAAGACAATTATTGAACCTGACATTTATGTCAGTCAATAGCTAAGCTTTGCCTACTATGACCTATTAATACTAATAAAAATATAAGCTATTAAATGCTGACTTGTCTTTCAAATCCACAGGTAGCACAGGACAGGACAAGACTGTCATCTCTCATTTAAAATATTACTGAAGCTTTAAAATCATTGAAGTGTTACTCTGAGACGTGATAAAATGACAATTTTCAAACCTGGAGCATCCTGACTTGCTTTAAGACACCCTTACCTCACCAGTGTCTTTGTCTTCACAAAGAGACACTTCTAATACCCGGTCTACCTCAACATAGTCAGGATTAAAAGGTTCCTCTTCCATCTGCAGTGAAAGATGAATAAAATCAGTAGAGAGGCAAAAACAGTTGGTATTTGCTAAAACTTGGTCTAACTGTACAGAAAATAAATTTGGTAGCTGGAAATTACTGGGGTTTTTGCACAGGCCTTAAATTCGACACCAGCCCCTTGCACACACCCCCTTGGTTCTCCTGGGCAACCCTCACTGAAGAGGGATTTGACCCCAGATCTCTGGGATAAAGTGCTGTCCTGTGGAAGTCCTAGAGAAATTAAACATACTGACACAATCCTTCCCTCCTTGCCACTTCTAAGTAGTTACTCAACCAATCCCACTTTTAGACCATGTAAGTCAGGTTAGTTCAGTGACTCCTGAAGACTTGCACTTTACATTACATTAAATAACCCACCCCCTGGTGCAAACAACACCAATGGCTCATTTTTAGTTCCTAACAATCAGCTCTTTTATATAAAAGCAAACTACTAATCACAATTTTACACGGAAAAAAAAAAAGCTTATTTAATTTTTATTTCATACTCACATCTGCAAAAAAGTGAGCTCTTTGTGCTTTCCTTACTTTGAACCGCTTTATTTTCTGCTGGATTCTTTTATCCTTTAAAAGCTGTTGTTCTGTGGCCCACTCACAGTGGAGATATGAGCTAAAATCACAGAGATTGACATTAACACATTGGTGAAAGCAAAAGCTTACTATCTATTTTTAATATACAGTTAAAATAACAGAATCCACCATAAAGATCAAAGATTTAGTCTTCCAAATAATCATGTTGCAGCACCTCGTTAAGCCAATGCTTTTTAGATTAAATATGTGAAAGTCTGTAGATCCACAAATTTCTTTCATGTGTCCTAAGAAAAGAAACAAGCTGATTTCAAGTGAGCTTAAAGAAATCAAGTTTGAAATTTGACACCTCTATTAAAAAGCACCCAGAGATTTAAGTTACTTCATATTTTGGATCTGGTTTTGCCATGTATCTGCTGTGACCATCTCTCAGTGCTGGATCACAGAGCTCAGCCCATGGGAGGCTCAGGAGGAGCAGCAGAGCCCGAGGCAGAGGGACCTGCCCTGGGCTGGGGCAGCGGCTCTGAGGCAGAACCAGCAGCATCTACCCAGGAGAGCCTTTCTGAAATTGCATCACAGAAGTACACATACTTCCTCCTCACACCCCTTTTTGAGTGTATTTCCATCATTTTTTAAGCTTTTTAAAGATACGCTAGAAATAAGGCACAGCTGGGGATTACTCATCCTCGGATGAAAAGACAGATTTTGCCCTTTCAGAAAAACACAAGGTAAATGGTCTCCAACAACATGTGGAAGTAGAATCTAAAAAAAGTTACATTTATTATAGCAAAAATTGGATTAAATTATTCACATATGTAAAATTTAAAATAAGCTTCGATTTTCAGCATCAAGAATTGAGTAGTGACAGGAAAATAGATATGAAATTTAAAATAAAATATGGGAATTTTTTTTTTCCTGCAATTTTTTTTATTTCTTGCCTTTGATGTAAATTCATTTCTATCACAGTTTTTTTCTTTTTGAAACAATTAAGTCCAACTACTACATTAGCATCTCCTAAATTCATGACACTGTAATTCTAATCTATGTCCACAAAACACCTCTGATTTAAATTCATGAAATTAAAATTTGCCTCAGGCATGTAGCCCCTGATGAAATTAATAAATATATATTCTAATTTCATAAATATCTTTTATAAAAAATTCTGTTCTTTGACAGATAAAGGCTGCTAGCTTATTGGACAGTGCTGGTTCCAAAATCTTCATAGTTTTAATATTATTACTACTATATCACAGATTTTTAGAAATTTAAAGATTAAATTGGTAAAGAAAAATCTCAATCGATGACAAAACAACCTTCAAGCAATACAAAACTTGAGTACATAAATATGATATAAAACAGTTCAGTCAACACATTCAACTCTTTAATACTTACTAGTTCTTGTATTTTACAAAAAACTCTTCTGTGTCTACTGTCATCCCTGCAGATATCTGGAAAAGGAAATTCAGAGGAAATGTAAAATGACAGATGCCCCCTTTATCAAATAAACTATTTTATCCCATGACAATCACTTACTTCTTTCTTTATTACCCTGGAGGATAAGATTTTGTCTACAATTGCTGCATCTTCTTCACTTGGATTTTCCTATGAAGACATGAAAACAGTGATATTATAAAACTGCAGTACGTGCCCACTCTCTCAGGCTTAAAACCTTCAACCACACATGGCTTGTCAGAAGATGAGCAATAAAGGTAAATTTGACCTCCACCAGCAGCTTTCCCTAACAGGCTGGGAGTAAAATTTAAAATCCTCAAAGGGTTATGTGCAGAATTACAGCAAGTCTGGCACTTGCAAACAGCATCAGCTGCAGTGCTCACCTGCCAAACACACTCAGTGCAAGCACTGGGGATTCTGCTGCTTGCCAGACACTGTGAATGCCCTGCTGAGCTAAACTGATGCACTGGACACAGCCAGAACTCAGTTATACACAACTGGAGAAGAACTGACAGGTGGAAAAAGAGAGAAGAAACCCAGCATGTGGCAAACTCAGTCTGATCCATCCACTGTGCACACAGGCACCAAACACGCTGTGGAATCAGAGGGAGGAGGCTGTGGCTGAGGATTCCAGCAGGGCTGAGATGAGGCACAGGAGGGACTGCAGGGCTCTGCCACAGCTGGGGCTGTGGTCCCAGAGACAGAGGTGATCTGTACAAGCTGCCTGCCACAGCCAGTCACCTTCCCTCTTGTCTGATTTGCTCCCAATTATATCACCATTCTCCTTCCCCTACAACTCCTGGCACTCTTTCAAGCCATAAACTCTTTTTTCCTGTTTCTTCCCTGCCACTCTGTTTACCTTGAATGGCTTGACAGTAAGTTTGAGTCTCCAAGTGGAACAGTGAAGTGTAAACCTGAAAGGGTTGTGTGTCGTTTTAAAATACCTCAGTAAACAGAAATCCCCCAAATAATTTGGTGCTTCTGTAAGTCATGGTAACATCAGAACAGAGCTTTTTCATATGTCTATGCCACATAAAACATTACTTGAACTATACCCATCCTTAGTCTTATGCTTAACTTCAATTAAGTCAATAGATGTTTGGAACACAAAAAACTAGTAAGAGGTAATTTCTTACAGTTTTCAATATTTTAGCAAAATGTCACACTAAACTGGGGCTTAAAAATAATAATGTATTCCAAGGTAGGAGTTTTATTAACTGAACTACCTGAGACAAATACAAAGTTCCCACAGACCAAGCCAATTTTTACTTACCACAAATAATTGTAAAGGCTGCTCAGCAGGTAAAGGGGCAGAATTCTTCTTGATTTTAACAGAAACTTTAGCTGCTTCTTCTTCTGATTGTTTCCCTTCTCCTTCTTCAGAGTATTTTTTCCTTTTAACTTGACGATTTGATCTTCTCTTCTGCCATGCAGGAGAAAAGAAAGAGATGGAGGTTTTACCCAAAATTTCCCCTAACCTGAGCTGCATCTTCTGGGTCACTCTAAGCAATACTTCAGCTGTACCTACAACCAAAGGTCAGTATCTGATAACAAACATGAAATAAAATACCTCTGTAATCCACTTATGTTCAACTAATTAAATTGTTATTTTCTCCTTCATCTAAGCATACTATACATTTATTTTTAGGGTTCAAAAGTAAACATGAAACACTCTTTTCAGGGTATGGGAGCAAAGCTGATACATAACAGATCTCCCACCAGCATCAGTAACAGTGATTTCCTAATTTAGTGTAACAGCTGAGCGTTACCATCCAACTCCAGCATCACAGGGAAAGATGTAAAATAAGCTGATGTGTATCTACTAAATGGTGCTGTACTAAAAATTATGAAGGTTTCACTAGATCATATTGGTCAGATTGCTGATGAAATCTGACATGATGGCTAATAAAGTCTGTTGCTTTGTTGATGTCTGTATTTTCTCCTCCACCTTCATCAAGGCTGGTTTAACAGCATTATACAGTTACTTTGCAGTTTCTCTCTCTAACCTTCCATTCTGGTTTCTGCAAGAATCTGAGGACAACAAATTCCAGCTGAAGAAATAATGTTCAGTCAAAGAGAATAATTCCCTCTCACTCACAGTTTCAAATACTTAAGATTATTAGAATATTGCATAACATTTCCTAGCCCTCAGTACCAACATGAGACATTGTCTATTTAACTGTAAGATTAATTTGTAAATTGGATTCAGTGGATAAAAATAGCAGTATCAAACTAGTCAGCTAACATTTGAAAACACTATAATCTGCTTTAGAGAACTGATCATCACAAAATGAAAACAGCAAAACAAAACTGTCTCTACAAAACAAATTTATTATATTGAGCTACAAAGAAAAAAGGTATTTTTGTGCAAGAAAATCCACTGCAGGTCGTAATGTTATATTACACTGCAGTACTCAGCTGGGAGAACAAGTTGTGAAGAGGACAAAACCCTAAATCCTATGGTCACAATGGCTTCTGCAGAGCAGCTATTAAGTAACAGTGAGATTGCAGCACAGGAACTTTTCTTCCTGACTGTTAATTCAGCCTTGGTCTGGCTGGCATCTGGTAAATGACGTAGCTGCACTTTAACTACACTGCAAAAGCTGAGCAGTAACCTAAGGGTACAGCACAAGTCCAAGAAGGGCTGTGACCATTCCTCCAGAGAAGCTGCAAAAATGAAGCTCCTTCATGGGCTTTCCACAGTTATGTACATTAGCAGTTCTTCCATAAATGTGTATGGTGTTAGGTGTTATCACCAAAAGGAATTTCTAATGTAAGGACACACTAATGGCACATTATACTTAAATCAATAATAGTTTGCAGACAGAAGTAGGTTTAAAAAAAAATAAAAAAGAAAGCCAGGTAACATGAGCAATGCAAGATTATGTAACTGGCATTTTCAATTCTTCTTACTATGTCTTTTCTTAAAGTATGAAGTGATTAGCAAAACATCAACATATGTTCTCCAACAGATTAATACATAATCTGAGCTGTTTGGAAAAAAAAGTTTTGTATTTCCCTGAGCTGAGAACTAAGGCCATAAACAAATGGCTCTAAGACAAAAATGAAGTAGCATCACATATTAAGAATAAAAAAAAAAATTTAAAAAAATCTATCTATTTAAGGAAGACACTTGACGTGAAACTAAGCATGCAAAATGAATTAGGGGGAAAAAAGGCCTAAAATTGCCCCCCAGAGCTTTGAAGCAGCTATTTGCAACAGAAATTAGAAACAGCTCTTTAAAAATAAAATCATGAACATATTTGAAAATTAAAGAGAAAATGAATTAATGAAGTAAAGCAATTTATGTCTTTGCTGCTTCTCCCTAGCTCCTTCAAAGAGAGCAGGGCAATGCTGTGACACTGCAATAAAAGTTATTTCCCTTTCATGCCGCCCCTGATTATCTCTACCCTCTTTTCCCTTCACACCAGGAGCAGGTGATTTCATGACATGCCCAGGAAAGAATTGATATTCAGTCTTTTATATTACATTTGTTGGCCTATAAATTCATGTTCATCTGATAACAGAACATGACTGAAAAGTTACAGATCCTTTCAGGTAACCTTTACCTAGGACAAGCTATCACTTCAGTTAATGAGAAGTCATTCTGGGAAATGGCTTCTGATCCCTTTTCCCCTCCAACATTATTATCTGTGAAACACCAGAGGGCAATTCAGTATCTCATAATTGTTTTTTGACAACTATCATCAACTAATGCAATTAATTTATACTCAACAGCACCTTATTGTGAATACTGATTTTGCCTCTGTGGATGAAATTGCCACAGGATAAAAACTTGTGCACTTCCAGCACATAACCTTATGTTAGTGGAGATTGCCCTAAAGCAAGAAGTTATAATCCTGTTACTAATGCAAACAGAATATAATCTCTTCTCAACAGTTCATGTTTCTTTGTGCACAAGTTACAGAAATAATTAGCTATGCTACTGTTGTTTCAGGGCAATCTACGAAAAAACTGCAGAAAGTAAGCTACAAGAGGGCTATTCCTCAAGGGAATGACTTGACCACTTCAATTCTTCATTGGGCACTTCCTTCAGAAATACTCCACAAGCAACTAGAGCCTATCAGCATATTGATCACTGCTGCCTTCAGATCCCACACTGCAAGAAATCTGTTCTTCCAGTTTCTACAGAAGCAGAGCTCAGGAAGAAAAACCACATTAAAGCTTGAAACAACCCTTTTAAAAGTTCTCAAAGAGCCAAGTTCACTGATAAATGTCCTGTCTGTTAGGAAATCTCTTCATTTTCACACTCAGCCAAAGTAAGGATAAGGTCTAACTGCCAGCTCAGTGTTAGTACTCACAGTCTCAAATCTTCAAATCTATGGGCTTCTGTACTGAAATGAAACAGATACAGGCAGGGCACTGATGTCCCATTATGGAAAAGGGACTCTACCCTGTAGGATGTTCTGATTTTAAACTGAGAGAAGTGGCTGATGATGAAAAGTTTTACCTATGAGACACACAGAAGTGTGAGAGTAACAGTCACTGCATCCAAGGAACTGTAACTTTCTGGAGACAGGGGAAAAAGATCGGTGGACATAACACACAGAAATGTATCAAGGAAGAATACCAACTACCCACCTGTGAGTCTTCATCTTTCAGGGGCCGCTGTGGAGTCTGCTTAGCATCAGACAATTCATCTGAAGATTCGTTTTTCCTTTTCTGCTTTTTGCCCAGTGTGATGATCAGCTTTCTGTCAGAAACAAAACCCCAGCCCCTGAGTGAATGCTGTACACCAGTGTGTGTAACTTCAGGAGCAAATCACCAGCAGTTCCCATATTCTCAACATAAAACTCAACAGCACTGTCTGAAAAATGAGCAATAGGTATTATCAAATACCTTACAGCACACAGTACTGTTCACTAGTGTTAGTGAGCTTCTTTACAGTTACCTTGCTATCTATCACAAATTCCTAATTATCATGTACATTTTAAATCTTTACATGAGAAACAGAAACACAAAATCCAACATTTAAACCAAGTGACAGTGGTAAACTACACAAAGTTAGCAGAAATATCATCCGCAGATGACAACACTAAATGATTTATCATAAAAAATTTACCACTGCAAAATGTAGCTTCCCTTATTTTTACTTAGAAAAATTAACTGTGGAGAACAATCTAAAAATCACCCAAAGCTGTCTGACATGCAAAACTTTTATGCTTAACTAAGTCATTCAATGGTAAAAATAAGGGAATCGAACAAATCTTTTTTTTGCCCTTAGGAAAAAAGAAAAGCTATATCCAAAATCTGGTAGTTTTATCTGTAAGTAATCTTAGAACCTATCAGAGTATGTTAAGAACCATCATTGTGCTGAATAAATTAGTTAAACTCTAATGAAAAAGCACCAATTATTCCTCTGTTTGGATTTTAAAATTACACTGTAAATCATCAGATTTGTTTCTAACTAAAGGGTGTAAAAATATTTTTCCAGATTTGAAATGTGCCAAATACACTTATTTAAATGTGTTTACAGTGGCATAATTGTAGAATGACAAACTAGTCAAGAAAATCACAGAGAGCTGTCCTAAAATATGTATTTCATATGGTCTCATGATCAGATCTGTAACAGAAAATGAGGAGAGTGTTCCAGCATACAAGTGCTTCTGCCATGTCACAAACAAATTAAGCACAAAATTCTAGTGTTTATACAGACAATACAAGTTATTTTACAGCATGTAACACCAAATAAACTGGTCAGCTGATGAGAACACTATTGGTGAGAATGTAATGGTTGAAACACAACTCATTTATCTCTCTTTGCAAGTGTTCAAACAAGAGAACACATAAATATTTACTATGTCCAGACTAACAGTTCACAGGAACATAAGCATGTTAAATTACCAAAACATTATAGAAAGTTCAAGCAGCATTGCTTACAAAAGACTGCAGGTATAACTTCAGAAGCAAGGAATATTTGCATGGCTTTTCAATATTTAATCACTATGTGTGTTCAGTGGAAAGGCTAAAATGGGTTTTTTCCACTCCAATTTTTTTTCACTTTTAGCACAAAGTGAACAGCACTGATGGATGCAGGTTGAAATGAGGCTGTAGTCAGCATAATCACAGAGCTTCTTGTTCACAAGTAAATTCTGGTCCTTGGCTTTTCATTAGGTGTTCTCAGTTTAATTATTAGTTAGAAAACATGTTTCATAATCACAGGAAATACTTTCAGCAATGAACACACTGGTTTCCCTACTGACTTCAAGGTTAGTTTGAGCATTTTTTCCCCTCACTTTCCAAGCTCTGATTAGGAGTCATGTTTCTTTTTTTCTTGGTTTTATTTTACGACTTGTATTCTTGGGTATTTGTCCAATATGACACTTTCTAGTGATGGACTTGGATAATAATTTTTTCCATTTTTATCTCACTTTGTTTCATAAAATTTAAGTGTTACATTAGCACTTGTCACTAATATGTCAAATCAGCTAATATATTCCAAAATGATGCAGACAAGGCACATTGTGATTGACCTTCTGAAATTGTTGTTAAAGGGAATTCTGGATGCTAAAACTTAATGTGCATTTAAAGGGAAAGGTGGTAAACTTATGAGAATTTCCTACAAGATCATTCATGAAACAATATCCACCCCACCAAGTCCCTGGTTTGCACCTTTAGGGCTTGGAAAAATGGTAGGAAGTATCAATATATTTTTTCCCTGCTCTTAAATTCTTTCAAAGAAAAAGGATAGCTGAAAGTTCTTTAATCAAGCAAGTGTTAAGATACAAGCCAAGCTGGAAGAGGTCTCAGGAAGACCTGTGGTCCCTACTCCAGGCCAACTTCAGAGCTCTTTGATGTTGCTCAGCCCAGTTAAGTTCCACTTATCTCCACGGCTGACAGCTGGTAGGTACCTGGGCAATCTGTTCCAAATTTTGATCCTCTTTTGTGAAAAGGTAGATTAAAACAATTCCTAAATGCATGTTGCTGTGTTAAATATTTGTATCTGTGCAACCACAGCTCATTCTCACCTCATGCACCACTGTTTACTATTTTAGGCTCAAGGGTCCTTTAGTATTCAGGAAACACAACATTAAGGGATATAGGGTTTCTATGGGTTCTAGTGGTACCCACTGAATAGCTGAGGATTTTAAGGACACTCTGTTTTAGAACATGGGGTATTTTGTGATTCTGCTCTAGCTACATCTTTCCTTGCACATTTGTTCCTCTCCTTTCCTTAATTTTTGTCCCTCCTTGGGCTCACCTCTTGCTCTGCCCCTGCACCTTACACACAATATTCCATTTGTCAGCTTTTGTATCTTTCAGCTTGCATTCCCCATCCTCAGTACTTCACAAGCTTCTCCCTGAAATTTTCTGCACATCTCTGCATGCTGTAGATCAGAATGTTTCTTCCTCTATATGGATATGGTGCCAATGACAGGAACAAATGCAGTTTTACTTCTTTCTGATCCAGTGCCCAGAATCACAATGCTCCTTGCTATCAGAAGTTGCTGAACAACAGTATGGTGCTAAAGTCATACATTTCTATCAGTAAAAATGCAATCTGCTCATATTTTGGCCAAAAACTTCTAAAAAATCTGCTATGTGAAAACAATGATTTTCAGAAGCTTGTAAACTGGATCAATTCTGTGAGAAATTTTCATTGAGCGAACAAGTTCTCTTGCCAGTTTATAAATTTCTGCATGAAAGCATAAAGATCCTTGGCTAAAATCCCTTTTTCCACCCTGAAACAAACTGTTCTGAACAGAAACTATCTATTCTGTTTCTATGAAAAGTTAACAGCACACTGCAGACATGGAATAAATAATATCACCAGACTCCACTCCAATTTCACTTTCTCTTGCCTTTTTCAATTCATATTTATCTTATTACATAACAACTATAAATGTTTCAACAATTAGACATTGCAGATTTCTTCATTACGTATTTTCTTCTTCTATAATTACAAACTAAAGATGTTGAGAAACTTACACCACAAAAAAGGTTTAAAAAGAAGATTTCTCATGAGCCAGTATTACTTCTGATCCTTAGCACAGGACTCCTATCATGCTTTAAAGCTACCAACCACCACTATTTAAAGAGCATTGCAACTTCTCTCTTTTAAACGAAAACCAGTAAAAATGTGCTCCATTGCCCTTCTGTTTCATAGCAGGGAACACGATGGAAACACTGCCAGTACTCTGAACAGCTTTAAAGTGATAAACACTTTCCAAAGCCTCCAAAGAATAAACAAGGAAATATTAAAGAGGATAGAAAGAAAAAGGCAGCAAATACATATTAGGCACATCAGGAATAGGGAGTACAGCTGGCCTTTAATACATCAAGCTACTGCAATTTTCCCAAAACAGAAAACACCAAGTTGCTAATTATTAGTGTCCAGAGTCACCACTCAGATATTATCATTTGTAGCCAAAGCACTTTGTTAAATTACTAACAATAACACTCCTACATTATCAACAGTATTAGCAATTCTTTATCACTAGAAACTTTGCTAAAAATATAAAGAAGAAGTTTCCTTGACAAGATACTGTAGCCTCTTGAATGAGAGTTAATTTGCTGGTATAAAACCATTTTCTCTCATCCTTTTATATGTTTCATAAATAATACTAACATAGTAATATTAGCCACTGTCTCCTTCTCCAGTTGTATTTCCAATTAAAAACTTCTGGACTGTGCACAGATTTTAAAGCACTCGTAATAGTCTTTTTGGAACCATCAGTCAGTTCCAGCTCACACTACATTGAAACAATAATTCCAAATAATAAACAAAATGACATCCCAGAAGGATGGCCAAACCTTGAATTTACTGCCATTTTAATCAGGACACAAGATAATGACCTTAACAGATCCAAGAGAACTCAAGATTCAGTGAGCACCCCATCGTTCTTAGCACGAGCTGTGCCCCAGCCCTGCCTGGCTGGCAGGGACCAGGGGACAGTGCTAGTTAATGGGGACAGTGCTAGTTAATGGGGACAGTGCTAGTTAACGGGGGACAATGCTAGTTAATGGGGACAATGCCAGCCCCTGCCTGGCTGGCAGGGACCAGGGGACAGTGCTAGTTAATGGGGACAGTGCTAGCTAACGGGGACAGTGCTAGTTAATGGGGACAGTGCTAGTTAACAGGGGACAATGCTAGTTAATGGGGACAGTGCTAGTTAACAGGGACACTGCTAGTTAACAGGGGACAGTGCTAGTTAATGGGGACAGTGCTAGTTAACAGGGGACAGTGCTAGTTAATGGGGACAATGCCAGCCCCTGCCTGGCTGGCAGGGACCAGGGGACAATGCTAGTTAATGGGGACAATGCTAGCTAACAGGGGACAATGTTAGCTAACAGGGGACAGTGCTAGTTAACAGGGGACAGTGCTAGTTAATGGGGACAGTGCTAGTTAATGGGGACAGTGCTAGTTAACGGGGACAGTGCTAGTTAATGGGGACAGTGCTAGTTAATGGGGACAGTGCTAGTTAATGGGGACAGTGCTAGTTAACGGGGACAGTGCTAGTTAACGGGGACAGTGCTAGTTAACGGGGACAGTGCTAGTTAACAGGGGACAATGCTAGTTAATGGGGACAATGTTAGCTAACGGGGGACAATTTAGCTAACCTGGGACAGTGCTAGTTAATGGGGACAATGTTAGCTAACAGGGGACAGTGCTAGTTAATGGGGACAATCTTAGCTAACCTGGGACAGTGCTAGTTAATGGTTGACAATGTTAGCTAACCTGGGACAGTGCTAGTTAATGGGGACAATGTTAGCTAACGGGGGACAGTGCTAGTTAATGAGGACAATGTTAGCTAACAGGGTACAGTGCTAGTTAATGGGGATAATGTTAGCTAACGGGGGACAGTGCTAGTTAATGGGGACAATGTTAGCTAACGGGGGACAGTGCTAGTTAATGGGGACAATGTTAGCTAACGGGGGACAGTGCTAGTTAATGGGGACAATGTTAGCTAACGGGGGACAGTGCTAGTTAATGGGGACAATGTTAGCTAACGGGGGACAGTGCTAGTTAATGGGGACAATGTTAGCTAACGGGGGACAGTGCTAGTTAATGGGGACAATGTTAGCTAACGGGGGACAGTGCCATCCCCTGCCCCGGGAGGTCCCAGCTGGAGGCACCTCCCCAGCACCAGTGCCAGAGACCCAGCTCCTCCCCAGCTCTCCCCCCACGGCTCCTGAGGCAGCACCTGAGTTTATAAGGGTTTCAAACCATCTTAACACTCTCAGATCAACAAGCAAAGATTATCTGTCAGGGTGCTGAGTTTTAAGACTGCTCGTTAACAGTATTTGTGAGACCTGCTTCGAGGTACAAGGCAACAAGGACAGTCGCTCATTTCAGCAGTGCACAGCATCACATCCCACTTGCTGGATTCATTGCTACATAATTCAAGGATTAATGAACAAAATCCACCAGTGCTCTTTTAACACATGAGATAATACAGCCATTTCTGGCAGCAGTTTTGAACTGAAGGACTGCCACTCTGACTCAAGCATTTGTAAATTGAGTTCTTAGAATTTGGGGGACTTATTTATTTAAACTATGCAGTGATTAAGAAAAAAGAAATTACCTAAATGTATTCAACTGATATTGTCCTTTACATCACCAGTGCAGAGCTGTTGCTTTTCATCAGGGCTGTGATATTTAATTTTATGTTTGAGTAGGTGGGAATACGTTGAGAGCTATAAAACCTAAATGCCAATCTACTTTTTTGAACAAGAGAATGTTCACAAATTCATAATTCTTCACATCAAGTGGTAAGAAGTAGACTTTTTAGATTAAATATGCATCACCTTAGATGGAAGAAGTAGAATCAATTAGAAAGAGCTTATAAATAGAAACAAGGTCTATGCAAAAATATGAAAGGTTTTAAATAGATTCCTAAATGTCAACACACCTTGGTAAATAGCCAGGATACAAAGTGGTTCTGCTGTCTGCAGAGTAATTGTAAAGCAAATTTTGAAGAATTAACTTAATCAGTAATCAGTGCATAACGCAAACTAGTTAACTTTGGTAATACTAAATATATTATACATACATTCTTCTAATAATTTCTGTCATAGCCTTATAATGTTATTGCTAATAATATAATTTAGTCATTTATCTTCACCAATTCTTATGGCACAGAAACTTTGCTAACCACAGAATCCAGTTCTAATGGACCTGACTGAAATTAATAAGCATTATTTCTCTGCCTTCACAGCTCCAAAAAATAAAACCTTTACCCTCACCTTTAGAAAGAAACTACAGCCTGCCTAGAAAGTAGCTGCCAGCAATTTCTAACTAGCACTGATAAATTAGAATGAAAATTGTGTTATAAATTTTTCCTGTAGGTGTTGATCTCAGAGCATCATGAAGGAAAATATAAACAATTAACATGAAGCCACCAAACACAAACTGATTGTCTGAGCAGCAAAAACAGGAACTCTTGAAAGACCATCCTGCCCCTAAATCCAGACACAGTAGCTAAAACTCATCTCGATCTCAGACGAGGGCTACTCCATTTCAGTAAAAGCTGTGCTGTATTACAATTTAAAGGACTTTTTTTAAACTGATGGCTATCCGGCAATTTTATCAAGGTCTGTTCTGCAATTAGTGTCCCAGCTCTACAGTTGAACTGTAACTCTGAAAATCCTCCTCCAGAGCAACCCAGACCTTGCTACACAGAATAAAGCCCTGTAAGAGGTCAAAGTCTATGATCACAATCTAAATAAGAGTTTGCTGTTTGAGTTCTGGGCTACAGAGGGTACAGCTGTGCTCTTACTGAACAGGCTTGTGTTTGTTGTGAGCAGAGATATGAAAGAGCAGATTAAAATGGTTTCTCAAACATTTCTCAAAAGGAAAAAAAAAAGAACAAGAAATCAATATATTTGTTACTGTTTCAGATCACTCAGCTCTGTCTTGGCCTGCAAAAATGAAACAGGAGTCACCCAAAACATACATGTGACTTCAGATCTTCTCAAACACATCCAACTCTGCATCACCTCCTGCATTGCTCTGGCACTCCAAATCCAGACTGAAGCAAGAGATTTAACAGTTCCTGGAAGTTAAATGAGTTTGCCATAGAAAACCCTGACTGAAAAAAAATTGATTCATCTGGGATGGATGTATCGCAGCAGACCTTCTTCTAAAATGGAACAGCAGATGCACCCAAACAAATTCTCTGCTACTGTTAAAAAGGTATATTTATCTTCTTTTTTTTAATTGTAAAACTTTACAGGTTTCAAGGTTTCACTCACAACTATAGTGCTTGCAAAAAATTAGTTCATAATGGCTTCTAACAGTTGGGAATTGTTTGCTTATCTTTTTAAAACATGAGGGGACCTTGAGTTTTCTGATTAAATGTAAGAAATATATAAAAATATGTATACATATTTATATTATAAAGTTTTTCTCATTATTGATTGAAAGAAAAAATTGAAATTCTTTTTTATCCCATTTTAAACAGATCTCAGAAACCTTTCCATCCAAAGGAAAAAAAACATTGAACTGAGATCCTCCCTTCCCTTCCTGCCCAATAAAGCTCTTATCTTTTAAAGGTATTATTTTAGCATAGTAAAATTTTCTCCCAAGATTCAGTCAAAGTTTATTTTAAGGTAATGAGAAAAATCAATGGAGCAACCCACACGCTTAAAAACCCAATCCTATTTTGACTTAATGATTCTGAGGATGTGCTTAGATTCATTAAGAAATATTTTTTAAGAACTGAAGATAGGACAAAACCTTTACCAAAGCTTTAGTCTTCTAAACTCCGTATTCTTTAATTTTGGTTTTCTCTGAATAAAAAAAAAAAATATTAATCACAAAATTTTTTTGAACCATGGTTGAAAAGACAAGTATAGTGATGTTGTAATAATTATTCTGCTGTAATATCAGCAGTTACATTTGCATAGAAAGCAGGGTTTGGTAAGATTATTCTTTTAAAAAAATCAAGGCCTTATTGCAATTGCTGCTCTGCAAAATCCCTGGGGTATTCCTTGCTAAGCAGTTATTGTTTTATGTATTTATATCAATAATACACAATAGTGCTAATTCAACACAACACAATCTGTTTGGATGCAAAAATGAAGTATCTTGATGTCTCAAAGGATTTGATTTGCCGCTGTCCATCTAAATAAAATGGAATTCTGTGAATATGAATGGAAATCTGTAATATGTGTTGGTTTTAGAAGACTCTTCAGAGCTCCTTACCAGGACCTGACTGCTCCATCTTTAGGTATTTATCCTTCATAATGAAAGCAAGACCTGGCAGCATGACTAAGTTAGCAGAGTGCTACTGGGTATTAGCTGATCAGACTGGTAACTAATGGGGACACAAACCTTCACAGCCCAATGCAAAATGATCAAACACTGACAATAATTAAATGGGAGCTGCTCTAGCAGCTTGCATGTACTCTGCATCAAACACAAACACCACAGTTAAAAACACAGTTTGAGAAATGTCTCTCTCATCTGACGCCGTCTGATGAAATCCTGAAAAGCGATCCTAAGTGATGTGCACAGCAAAGCATTTCACCAACACAAAACTGAGTGCACAATCATAAATTGTAGGTAACAATTTACTTTTTTTTCATTTAAAAAAGTAAAAGTATTATGGCAACTATGCAGTATATCATAATGATATTATTTTGGCAGGTTTTGTCAATTATTTTGTCAATTACTTTTGTCCACAGGTATGAATCAAAAGCACACTAAGGACAAACCACAAGGTTTCATGAAACTGACACTAGCTGAACAACAGTGTAAGTTTTCTAATTAGACAGATCCACAAAATGTTTATTACAGAACATGAGTAAATTCAGAAACATGAAAGTGAAATCAACTTCACAAAAGTAGACCAACTTAAACTAGATGGAGAAAAAAAGAAAAGGAAGCACTACTTGATGCTTACAAGCAGCATCATAGGCCAACACATAAACAGAACAGAAAGAAATTAACACCATGAAATTTCATGTTAAGAATGAAGTTGGGTACAGAGCAGTAACCTTCAAACTACAGGATAATTACTCAAAATTGTTCACTTCAAACATGTAAGAAAAGATCTCTACAAGGAAAAAAGAAAACACCAAGATATAGATTGATTAAAAGAACATTCATTTCTGCTCCATACAGTAAAATATACATATGGATATGAGACATTTAAATTTCAGAGATATGCCAGTTAATATTTCTGCTACTGCAAAAAGAGCACAGATGTATGAAACTAAAAATCAGGCTGTAAGTAAGATTTCTATTTCAAGTTGTGACTGATATATTTAATACTGGAAATCACACACTGTCTTTTAAAAGTAAACAGGCAACAGAGGTTAGCTCTGGAGTCCCAAGCTGAGCCAGTTCCTGAAAACCCTGGAGCACTCCAAAAGCTCCTCACCCTAACGTATCCACCCTGGAGCACTCCAAAAGCTCCTCACCCTAACGTATCCACCCTGCTTGACCCAGCTGAGTCTGCAAAATATTTAAGAGGGCAGATTAAATTGATATGAGTGAAGACTACAAAATTGTTAGAATTTAATCTTTCCAGTATGTGCTTTACTTTTGATACGTGTGATATCTGTAAGAATACTCTCTTGTCTACAAGTTCATTAAAATCAAATTTCTCCCTGTGAAGTTTATGAAGCACACTGTATTGAAGCTAAAATTGATAAAAACCGCATTTATAATCCAGAAAAACTCAGTTTGGAGTCAGAATGAATTACCAAGCTAGACAGAAGGTATTTCGATCTATGCTTCAAAGCGAATACAGAATATTTTAGAATCTGTATTAAAATAATTCCTTTCAAAAGGACACTCCTACAGTGATTTTATCTAAAGAGAAAACAGAGCATTCTTGTTCCTGAATGAGAGAGTCCACACATGGACTTAATCAGGAAGAATTTTGTGTAGGCAGCGGAGGAGAACATTTTATTATCAGTAAGCAGCTCCCATTTTAGTCAAGGAAATACAGTCTGAAGAGAAGACAATGTTTTAATCTACTTACCCAATTTTTGTTTTCTCTTTAAGTTTGGATGAGGAACCAGTTTTCGGCTTTTTAGTCTCCTTATCCTTTGGTTTGGATTTAACTTTTCTACCCTTCTTTTCCTCTTTTCCTTCAGCTGAAACACTGGGGAAGTTTTCAGGGCTCATTACTCGTGGAATGTTTCTCTCTCCTCTCTCTTTTGCCTTTGCAATTGCTTCGGATATTATGCGATTCGCCTTCTCTTGTTTACTTTCCGAGTCTGTTTTTTTCTTCTGCTTCTTTTCAGACATTCCCCTCACCTGGGTATTCTGCAACTTAGTATATGATCCTGAACCATCAGTCTTCTTGGAAGGAGGCTGTAGCAATAAACAAAAAGTACATTAAATCCCTTTAAAGATAGAAAGAAAAAGTGCAAACATTTTTGGTAATTTTGGTGATATGCATTTTAAAAAAATGTAACTGCCAGGGACTTATGTGGACACAAAAAATGAGGAATTCCATTTATACCACAGAATTGCGTGGGTTTCAAAATAACTACACCAATTGTTGGTTTTAAACAACCAATCCAAGTACTCAAAGTCAGTAAAAATTATTCTTCTGAAATTCTCTGAGCCGGCTCTCCACCTCTGTAATTAAAGAAACCAATCTTTAACCTCTGCAGCATTCCCATACATTTGACACACACATCCAACACCTCCAGTAAAATATGAAAAAGCAAAGAGCTCCCGAAGGTAACAGCATCAGTGTTTTGCCTTTGGTAGGATACCAGGACCACAGTTCCCCTAAAGCAGATGAATGATCTACAGGACTAACTCGGCGATGAACACAACAGATGCTCGAACAACACCAAGATTAAAAAACAGACAAAAGATAAAACCAAAACTAAAATTACACAGCTCTATATCCATAAACAGATCAGAAAGCAGCGTTTCCTTTATTTAGATCAACATACACTCCATGCCTCGGATAAAAGACGTAACTTGTTTTTATCTCCGGGGTTTTAATGCCCGTTTCATGGAGGCAGAATTGTTTACGGGGCTGATGAGCTTCTCCTGCAGCCAGCCAGAAGACATGTTTTTGCTTTCCTCCCCTCCCCCTTTGAGGAATGGAAAGAATTTCCTATTCAAACACAAAACCCCAGCAGATAACAGTTATGTTACGTTCTCACCCGTAAATGCGCCTCTGCCTAGAGCAGGAAGAAAAGCCACCAGGAATTTCCAAACACATTTTCTGGGCAAACCCCGCGCACTTCCCGGGATTCATGTTCTAGAGGAGCCTCATGGGCGGCGGGGGCGGGAGGCAGGGATGGGGCCGCTCCCGATGCCACCTTAAAGCCCCGGGGCTGCAACAAACAGCCGGACCCAGCTCGGGAACAGCTCAAGATGGCGATGCGGCTCCCGCAGCAGCAGCCAGTAATAAGGAAGGTTATTCAATCCCATTAGCCTTTTAGCCCAAAGAACCCCTCCTCCTCCCACTCATTCAGGCTCTCACTTACCCTTCCTCTCGGCCTCTTCACTGAAGACATTTTTGGCGTCAGACAAAGACTTGCCCTCCGCTTTTGCAGCACCCCCGGCAGTGCTCAGGAGAAAAGCATGGGGAGAAGATTGCTAAATGGCCTATTTAGCGAGCGGCAGCCGGGCCGCGCTCAGCCCTCCCCGAGCGCTCGCTCGCTTCAGCAGCATCCCCGCGCCCTGCCCGGCGCGCACCCGCCGCCCCCGGCCCGGCCCGGCCCCGCCGTGCGCGGAGCGCCGGATCCCAACAAAGCGCGGAAAGAAACGCACAAAGCATCAAAAGGCATCAGCGCCAATATTAGCGCTGGTTAGACCCGCTCCCCGCGGAACTAGGCCAGCAGATGGTGCTACCCGTCATTATTCCATTAGGCTCCACGTTTAACCCCCGCGGGGATCGGCTTTAACCCTTGCCGCTCCCCGCCCGCAGCGCCGCCCACAGCGCTGCTCGCTCCCTGGAAAGCCGTGGGAACCGGGCGCTGTGTGCGCCGGACCCGCTGCACCGCAACCCTGCGGCTCCGGCCCGGGGAGGGCACCGGGAACAGCGGCCGAATCCCAGCCTCTGCCCTCACAAACAGATCTTGCTCTCCAATATACTTCTTGATTTTTTTTTTAATTATTTTTTCTTGCATTTACTTCATTACTGTACGATGGTAAGAGTGACTATAGATCATTTGCTGACAGGCTTCCCTGCTTCCTACAGAAAATGGAAGAACTGCTCGGTTTTATCCCTCTGCCTCTGCCCAGACCTGCGGGACCCTGCGGCCGAGACCTCCTCGGGACACGGCTCTCTGGTAAGCGCCTCTTCATTCCCAGCTTGGGTTAAAGTGCTATTTTTAAAAAATCAGACAAGTTTTAAAATACGTGTTGTCAACATATCAAATAAAACAAAAAAGAAGATTGGGGTTTTGCAAGGTTATTAAAAAAAAAAAAAAAACAAAAAAAAAAACCAAGCTTTTGACAGCATAGCTTCATCCTAGCAATACCCTTGATTCTCAAAAGCCCGCTTAAGAAGACTGAAGAAAGATCGGGACTTGATTTCTGTTTTTCTCAATATATACATATATCTTCATTTTGCAAGATATATGTTTTTCCATAGAAAATTTAAAATAAGGTAAAGAGTTTGAGATTGTTAAGATTAGTCATTACTCTAAAAGGTAATTTCACTTCTATTTAAGATTAATTTCAAAATTAAGTTCCTTGTCCAGTAGAAACACTAGTGGCACAAATACTTTAAATTGATTATTTTTTTAACAATACCACTTAAATTCAAGGATATTTCTTTAAATATGCAGCAGCATCACAAGGACAATTACCACATTTTAATTTTACTTTTGAGAACTCTAGCCAAGATGTTTCTACATTTTGCTTACAGTAACTACAGTAAATTACAGGTATTTATCATTAAGGGTGATTATTTCATATCTTGGTAAAAATGGTAATTAATCAACTATTTTATGTTTTGAGATCAGCTAAACAACAAAAGAAAATATTCCTAATGTATCCTTGGTATAATTTTAGCTCAAAAGCCAAATGCTACCAAAGGCAGTAGTGTTACATTGGTTAGTTCTTGAACATTCCTGGGCCAGAAACAAACAAACAAAAAATGCTTAATAATTAAGTAGGTAATCCAGAAATGGTTGCTTTTTCGTGAATCCTTTTACAGCCTCTTCTAGATATTTTATCCTTTTAAAACAAAGTTTCTTTGCTACATTTTCTCAGAGCTCAAAGCTGCTTCCCAATTTATTCATCAACATTTACTACACTCTTACTGTAGAACTGTGAGTATGCTGGCCGAAGCTCCTCTATGTTATAATTCCTCTGCGTGCTGCTCTGTACTATCCCTGCTGAGTTCTGTCTCCTGCACTGCACAAACATTAAGCTGTTTGTTAGAAATCCCAGACCATGGGGATTTTTACATTTTGCTATGACATTTCTAACCACATGGAAATGACATTCATGAAGATGCAGGAAGGCACCAGCCAGCCATTCTAAGCCAAATAAATCTGTAATGAAACCTTCATCAAGAAAGTCACCATAGTCACGAAAACCAAAACTGGAAAGCAACACAAGTGTTTTGAGATTAGAACATGAAACATGCTTGCACAACAGAGGACAGGATCTGTGTGTACTTAGCAACAAAAGCCATTTAATCCAGCAGCTCTGTTATGCTGCTAATAATTTCATGATTTGAAAACATGCACAGCTATAAAATGATTGAACAGTTGTAAATGGTCATGCACATGAAAACCATTTCAAAGGTTCTCGAGCATCTACCAAAAAAAGGGCAAAGCCTTTTGCAAGCTGAAAACACGCCTCCCCCTCAGTGAGACGGAACGCAGATAAAACATCCTAAAGGAATATATCCTCTCAGCAATGCCTTACAAACATATTCCATCTGGAATAAGAGAGAAAATTTTAAATGACATTTATATAGGTGAAGGTGGAAAGGAAAACCCTGAGGCCACCACATATTTAAAACCTATTTTATTCGGAAAAATAGGCTTGTACTTTTCACGATTGCAAAGATAATCATCCAAACACGAGCGAATGCAAAGCAATGCAATGTTGTCTTTTGAGCCTGCACAGAGGGAGCTCCAGGGTATCTGCTGCTGCTAATGGCTTTGCCAAGCAGCAGCCGAGTGCAGGAAACAAGCCTCCTGTCAGTTCCCTGCTGCTCCACACAATCCTCTGGGCAGCAGGGAAACTGGCAGGAATCACCTCAGATTCACACCACTGCTGCTGCCTGCAAAAGCCATTAGCAGCAGCAGCAGGTATGGGCCCTGGTGCTGCTCACACCGCAGAGCTGGCCCGAAAACCACTCAGGGAACAGATCTGACAACAGCTGTACAATCCCCCACACATGCCCTGATCCCCAGCCAGGGGAGCATCTTGTTGGCACTGTCCAATTTGACAGTGTCTCACAGGAGTAGAAGGTATAACCTACACATATCTGAATGATTTCTTAGTTAAACAATGTAAAAGCAGTCAAGTTACCAGGCATTATCAAGAAGCGGAATCATGACAGCATCTTTCCAACAGCCAACAGTACTCTGCTGAGCAGGCTTTTCAAAGAAAGGCATTTCCTCCAACACTCTTGTGGTTGCTTAGGACATGCATTGGAAGACCTTCACTGGCATAACAGTCCTTCCCCCAGCAAGGACAAACCACCATCCTCAAAACTTACAGACATCAGGTTTTTCTCCTCTAAAGCCTAAACCTATTTTCCACAACAAATCCTTCCTTCACATCCTCTGCATGTCACTACAGAGGAAGCCCCAAGGAGCAGGCGAGTTTAACACCAAAACTACTTCTACCTCCTAGAAAACCCTCCCAAATCCTGCCTTACCTGTTCCAATAGTAAAACATGGCTTCCACTGCAAGAACACCTTTCCTGCAGTAGGTATGGCCATTCACAATAGAGTAGCATTTCTTTCAACTCTGTGTGTGCACAAAACCTTTCAGACTAAGTATCTCCCTGAAGTCACGCCCATTCGTGATATATTCTAGGAGCTGGCAATGCTTTTCTCTGAAATTTTAACAAGTCACACATTTGTGATTGAATTATACGAGGCACTTCACTGAAATAATGCCTTTCACTTGTGGATCTACCGACCACTTAGATTAGCTACCTAACAGCTAAATCATGAGCTAAGAGCATTAAGAGCTAAATTATGACCCTAAGGAGTCTAACAACAAAAAGTTAAGGTTTATGTGCCTTGAGTGACTGTTTCACTCCTGCTGGTAGCAGCACACACCTACCTGCAAGACGATGCTCAGACTGCCTGCCTTGAAAGCCTAACAAGTTCCTGAGAGTCCATCAGGTCCTCAGGAAATCAAGATGACCTTGACATCAACTGCACTAAAAGCAGCTAAAATTAGCCACCTGGAAACTTGATCTTCATGCGTTACTACATCACCTTTGTTCATGTTTATTACTATACAAGGCATCTCTTTGTGCATGTCTAGTCACCAAAACACCATGAACATCAGAACCATAGTACAGATAAATAAATTTCATGACTTACAAGAATCAATAGTTTGGGGACTTGGTCCAAATTAGCTTCTCAATTTTCCACATTAAAATCACATGAAAACTGCAGTTGCTTTTAACTCATTGCACTGAAAAATCTTAAAGGTATACCCATTCATCATTTGAATTATAAAGTTGTATTTAGGAATGCAACTTTAAAAAACCCCCAAAGCATGAACTCAACTCAGTGATTTCTGAATTCCATACTAGCACTCTAAACTTCTTTCTTCCACAATAGTCTGCAGAAATAAGTCCTCTTGTGACTTTTAATGGTGGATTTATAATTAAAAAGGTTATTTATTAAAAAAAAACTCCAAAAACTCACATACTTGACATAATCTATCTCTAGAAAATTACCTGCAATATCCACATTTATCACCCCACTTGCATGCAGAAAGACATTGCCTTTGCTGAATGGCAATCCCAGCAAAAGATGTAGTTTTCTTTAGACAGTAAACTGAAATGAGATTTTCAGTTAATCAGTCTACTTCTGTACAACTAATGGGAAGATCACCTAAATATGCAGCAGGGTTTCTTTTCTCCAGAGCCAACTCCCTCCAGAGCTCCTTCTGAACTGCTTTTTTTTCTTGTTCAACAGTTGCCCCACACCATCTGCCTGTGCTTAATGGATACAGAATTTCAAGACACACATTTATGAAACCTACCCCAATATAAAATAGACATGTACATATAGATTAAAAAAAAACACAAAAGAAAAGAAAAAGATACCAGGTGAGAGTGTTTTTCATCTTCCATACTTGTTACCTATAATGTTGGTAAATGAATGGCTAACAATTATAGCACTGTGGCTGGACAACAGTTTTTATCTGTGTAAGTCACTTCAGAACATACATCTGTGATTTGGGATGTGAATGCGGTTTATGCCTCACAAGGCACTTAGCATCATGCTTATTTTAAATTTTAAATTTCTGTGGAAATGAAAACACTAATGGAAGGGTCAGCAACCTTAAACTAGTCATGTTTCTAAGATGAAACGTGCACCTGTTGGCACGTCACACTCTCTCTACATAATGTTGTTTCACATCTCAGTGCTACAGAACCCAGTAATAGTATCACTAATCATGTTTTGCCACCAATATAGTGAAGATACCATAGCTGTCATTAGTAGCAGCTTCTTACCAGTGACCTGCCTTATCATTCCTGGGGGGAGGATCAAGCCATGTCCATGGAAGCAGCTGCTAAGCTGGGCCTGCTGCAGAGGCAGCATTGGAAGTTACAGGATGAGTCTGCAGCACACATTTTGATTCCATTTGGAAGAGACTGATTGAAAAAAGTATTTTGGGGCTCAGTACCAACTATAGTTAGAATCTTTTTCTGAATATTTAGTAGTGGTATGAAAACTGTGTGTAATTTGCACGGGAACTCTTAAAGGAGGCTCTATGTACTGGAGCATGCTAAATTGCCAGAAAATGAAAGAAATTGAGAACTTCATCCTGCTTGCTCTGCCAAGCTGCTGCATTTAATGTGTTTCAGTTTTCAGTGGTTTGGTTTTCTGTGCCCATCAGGTACCCACTTCTCTTGGGTTCCAGTCTGTAATGTAAGAGCCATTTGGAAAATGGCAGACAATGCCAACACAAGCCACTGCCTCAGCAAAACCTCTCAGTGTTCTGTTTCACAGGCAGAGCCAGAACATGTAAGGCTAAGCCTGCATGTAAGGCTGATGCCTAAGGGCACACCTTGTGGTGCACTATGGCAGTATCACTGCACTTACCATGAGAAAACCATAGGCTCCTGTCTATGAAAAAAAAAAATCATTATCATATCCAAGGCACCACCAATGAGTTACTAAGCTCAGACCTAATTCACAGCCATGCCATACCTCTACCTCTACTTTAAGATTTTCTTCTTTAAACTAAGGGCCAAAATGGTCCAGCAAAAGCCTCCTTCTTTCTTCCATTCTTGCTTAATCCTAACCGTACAAATTTTGCAATCACTCGACTCCTCAAACAACAAGGATGACTAAACTTTCTACTCTATAAAAAGGCAATTCAGGTTTCAGTTCACTCTTTCAAACAAGTCTTATGTGGGCATCTGGAAATAAATCTGTAAAATAAATCTGTAAAATACTTAAATAGTTACAGACAAGAAAAATCAAAGAGATATTTCTGTTTTTTAAAAAAGTAGTCATTAGGGTTCAAAATCCCTAGGTACAGCTCTAAAATATCTTTGATCCACTGAAATCTAACATCATCCAACACCTTCTTGGACAGTACACATAAGAATTTGCTTCTTCTGGAACACATGCACATACATATGCCTGATTTTACAATTGTAAAAGTTTATTTAACATATAAAGCCAGATAGCTTCTATCCCCAGCTTGTTTTTAATGGCCTTTTAAACTCCTGAAAAACGTAACATTACCTGAAACTGCTCTAATTTAAGATGACAAAATCCCTTTAAATGATGATTTAAAGGTAAAATAATGAAGAATTGACTGCAGATGTCTTCAAAACAGAAAACAAAATTGCAACAAACTCAAAATTCAACTGAATTTTTAAAAGTTGCCACTTACCCACCCATGTTCTATATGACCACCACTTTTGTGTGCCACTGAGAGTTATTTTCTCATGGTTTTTTTCTTACCAAACAGAGAAGAAGACAAGAAGACAAAAACCCACCCAAACTCCCTTCAGAAAGAACATCACAAGAAGAGCTTCCCTTTAGTCCCAACATCCAAGATAGCTTCAGCATGCATGTCCCAATCACACTAAAAACCAGCACAGCATCCATCTTTGAGCAAGAAAAAGCAACGGGACCTTAATGGTCCCTGGTTCTTGTCAAAATTTCAGTTCCAGTGTTCCCTCTACATCTCTCATGGAAATGGCCTTGTAAGAACACATTTTTCTGATTGAAACAAAACCCACTTTCATCCTTAGGAAGTTTAGTGCTGCAAGTATTTCCTTCCACTATCCCCCAGTTCTTCCACTCTCTCTGTTTGTTATCAGCCCAGATTGAGGAGACATTCCAGGTGTGAAGGGCTGTAAACTGCACAACCCTCCATGGTCTGTTCTTGGCACTCTTGTGCTGCTTGGAGGAGTCACTGAGCCTGCTGAAGGGATCAAAGGAGGGCCACGAACTCTGCAGCAGCAGCAGGAAACTGCCCACCTTTTGTGTCAGTGCCTCACTTCTGCAAACCCTACAGAAAGGGAAGTCAGGCTAGGTCACAGAAACAGCCACACATGGGACAAAACACAGAGGTAGCTTTTCTTCCACAGCATGCTTCAACAGCCTAATTTACCAAATTCTGCTCACATTTTATAACACATTGAGTGCAATGGTAAAAACCAATTCAATTGGAAGGTAAGTGAACCAGCTTATTCAAAGTACAAAGGCTACTGGAAAAACATGCTGCAATGGATCACTGTCTTGGTCAGTCCCCAGGAAATGATCCTGTGATAATAATGGCAGCCTTCTTTTTAACTTTTTCCTGTTTTTAAGGTATGCATTTTAAGTGCTTGTTTCTAGCAGAACAATGAAGTATTGTTGACAAGATGACAGATGTGAAAAATAGGTATCATTTGATTAAGAGGGAAATACCAATCATGAAAGATCTTTAAATCAAAACAGATTGCATATTCAGAAAGGCTAGCATGTAACATCTCTCTGTACAATAATTTTATTCCCTAGAAGCAGTTTAAGTCTAAAAGTTTACTTGATCTTTGAAAATGGCTTTTTTTTGGTAGTATTACTCAGTACTTCACAGAGTATCTAAAATGTTTTCAGCATTCATAATTTCAGTGAGATGAAAAAAACCCACTTGATACTAAAACATATATAACAGAAATAGGGAAAATTATTTTTAACATCAACAGCTGGGGAGTCACTAATATCAGTACTGACTGCACAGCACATTTCCATTTAAATCAAAGAGGGGGCATAGTTCTTCCACTTCAATTCAAAACAACTAACATATTTTTTGTTTCAGTTTCAATGAACTACTTTAACAGCTTTTTATGCCAGAATCTTCAGTTCAAAAGAGTCCTTTAGCATATATGCTAACCTAATGAAACTACTTCCCTAGAATCTAGTTTTCTCAATTAAATATTCATGAACAAAATTCTTCCCCCTAGTTAAGGAGTAAAATAAGATGCCTGAAGAAAAGGAATTTATCAAAAAGTGTGATGGTTCAAAAATAGAAGTCCCAAGTCAGAGGATACTACTGGAGAACAACAGTTTGATTTCAGGCAAATAAAACCCAAAAAGCAAACAAACCAAACAACTTTTTCCCCAAAATAAATTTCTATAAGATTTTTAGAGAAAGAACAGCATCCAAGAGCTTCACAGTAATAACCACAAAATAACTGATGGTAAGGATCAAAAAGAAAAAAATGTGCAAAAAAAAAGTTGCAAGACAGGTTTTGAAAAATTACTGCTATGGTTATGTTTCTGACCTCAACTGAGTCTGGCTACCAGCAGAAGTGGCAGGACTTTGGGCAAACCCACTGTGAAGGCCAAGAAAAGAGAAATTCTTATTTTCAACAGAGCTGAAGTCAGCACAAAGTGTCACCAGCACAGAGCAGAGTGACAGCCTGGTTAGAGACCAGTGTGCTGCCAAGGGCATCGCCAAACACCGTCATGAGCAGGAGGCCCTCGGTACCTTTGTCCCCAGCAAGCAAGGCTGGGTCACCATTTCTGAAATCTAAAATCACTCACAGCCTGAACACCACTGCAATTAAACCACATAAAGTCAGCAAGCACACTGGGCAGGCACCAGAAAACACATCTCCTGTGTGGTGTTTGGAGTTGATCAAATTTCAAACACTACAGGATTGCACGTCAAGGAATCCTCCAAAGGATGATATAAATAGGAGCTACAATACAGACACATCAAAATAAATTTGCCTAATCTAGTTTAAAAATTGTTCTTACTGAACTCAAAGACAGTGAGACACATGTCTGGTTTTGTCACTCAGATGTTCCTTAAATAATTTACCTGCCTTCCCTGTGATGGCTTGGGTTCTCTAACAGCTTGTTTCTGCTTTCAAGGACCAAAGTTCCTGCTACAACAAAGTTTACACATCAGGCTGAGCCATACCTAGGCTTTATGGACAACTGCTGCTTGACTTAAAGATAAAAAACAATGCACATATACTGCATCTTCTTATCCTTCTGTGGAATACAGGTACTGGAAGCCATAGCGTGTTGCAAGTCTCTTTCTTGTGAATGTGCTTAAAATACTATTAAAGAAATCTCTGTATTGTGGTGCTCATTATAAAAGTAAGGTACAGTGAAACAATTCCTTTTAAGATTACTTAAGATTATTTTAAAAACCTATCAGTAGGACTATTGTTTTGAGACAATGTTTCAAACTCAGAAAAAATACACAAAAATCTCAGAACCACAACATTTGCCATGGTTTTAACGCTAAGGCTAGCTTCTCTTTTCTTTCCAAGATACCAACTAAAACTAAATTGTGAGGTCATGAGTATCTCTTAGAGGAGGCCTTCGTATCAATCTATGGAACTAATTCTGGTTTGCAATTGAATATGCTGCTCAACAGCATTATGTACACATACGTGATATGCTACTAACATTGAAATTATTTTCAAATAGGGGCTAACTCCTGAGCAGGCAGTATGGAAAAGATGGGAACAATTTCAGGAGATATAAATTAAAATGCTTGCTTTCACAGTAAGATATCAAGGGAACAAAAAACTCAAGTACAAATACAAGCCAGATAGTCCACACAAAAGAAAACCTGCCACATTTATGAAAGAAAAATCAATCTCTGCTACAAATTACACAGCTTTCAAAAGCTGAAGACTTGTCATCTTTTCTAGCCTAAAGCCACATTCCTAGCTTCATTTATCATGCTTACTGAAATCAGCATTAGAATTCTTGGTCTCATCATCCTAAGAATCCCACTAATTTATATTTATTAGCCTTAAGAGTTCCCAAATTCAATCCACTCAGCACCTGATGATAAACACTCTCTTAGAAATCTGTGTAACCAGGAAATTGAGCAATTTCTTTTTAACCTGATAATAAACAAAGAAAACAATACCTCTCCAGATGTGGGAGGCTGTTTGGGAAACAAAGTGTTGAAAATTATTTTGATCAGTCTATATATTTAGAAGTAACATAACAGCTAAAAGAAATTGCAAAACCTGAGTGCACAAAACACACAGACATCTGAAGAAAAGCCACACGAATTCCAAATGTATCAGATTGTCTGGCTTCAAAACCACACTACTGGTTAACATCTTTACAAGTTCTGCTGCTCTTTCAGTAATAACACTTCACTAACACTTCATCAAGTGTTGATTTTCTATAAAATGTCTCAAGATAAAATGCTGCTCTGGAAGTTTTACAGGCAACGGTATGTTCTTAGCCACTCAAAAATGCAGAGTCTAGATAACAGTGTTAGTTAAAGCAGGTTGGTGGCTACTGGAGCCAAGGGACAGTGCCACAACGAGTCCACTTGCACTCTTTGCATTTAATGCTGCAGGCCCACACACAATTATTTTGCCTGTACTGGAGACAATAATGCCTCCCACTCCTTCCTCTGTCACAGAACCACAGAATGGCTGAGGTTGGAAACCTCTGGGGATCGTGTAGTTCATCCCTCTAGGACAGGCTGCAGAGGATGGTGTCCAGGCAGTTCTGGAGTAGAAGCAGCCTCCAGAAGCTCTCAGGGCAGCATGTTCAGAGCTCTGTCCCTCTCCCAGCAGAGCAGCTGTTTTTCATATTTAGATGGAAGCTCCTGAGTTTCAGCCTGTGTCCCTTGTCCTGTCCCTGGGCACCCCTGGAATGAGCCTGGCCCCGTGCTCGTGGCACCTGCAGGTGTTTGTGTGCACTGACCAACTGCCCTGCCCTGCGCCAGGGAACCTGATCCTGTGAACTCAGAAAACTGAACCAGGAGCTTGGATGCTGGAAAAACACCCATGACACAAAAAAGGCCAAAGTTTCTCTGTACCTGAAGGAGTTTCCCAGTGCAGTTCATATCCCAAATGTTGCATTAACACAAGACAAAAAGAAATACTAGTGAAATGGAATAGGAGCTTTTTTTCTAAACTGTCTTTTTCCTGATAATTTATTAGAGTTTAGGCATATATTGAACTATAGCTTTGACAGCCTATAGAATGGGTTGCTGTCCTTAAAAGACAATTTAACATGGATTTTGTTTTCTCTTTTGCATGTAATTAGGTACCACTTCTTCCAGACACTAAGATTGCAGAATTATATCAGTACTCTCATTTAATGAATTGCTTTGTAGTTTCTCAATGTTAACAAGACACCTATTTCCAAATAGTTATTTAGATTATTCAACCACACTTACCCTGCATCATCATTAAAAAAATAATATCAATTTAACTTATTTTTATCAACTAGTCTCACCTTGCTATTTTACTCCTGCAATTTGACCCAGCCAGAAGCTTTCTTCCTATGCCTGCCATCTGTTAACTAATTTTTACAAAAATGCTTCTCTTTTGGCACATTTCAAAGACAATTATAGTAGTTATTTAATGAGTGTGCAATTATCTCAGGAAAAAATATCTTATTATATTATGACAATCATTAAAACAGCAAGTGTTTAATTTTAAAGAGGAAATATACACAAAGAATTGGACAGCCTAATTATTTGACAAGTGATGAAGGTTGAGAGAGACCTTCTCAAAAAAGGTTTAAAAAAGGATTCATGATAGCAAAAAGATACAAAAAAATTGTGAAAAAAAATTAATTCCACTCAACAGAAATTACTAAGAAACTCATAAAGCATTTAAAACTGTAAAAGAGATACTCTGGCACATTTTCAGTTTTCTGAAAAACCCAACAATTTTTGTCTTTCCCTTGCTACACAGTTTTATTTTGAAAGCCAAAAGAGGGGAAATGAAAAATAGAGACAATAAAAATTATACTCATCAATAAATGTGTTACAAATTTATCTCACAAACATGTATTTCTTTTCCCAACCTATGCAATTTGCAATTTAAAAAAATAAAATGTATAAAAGGTTTATATAAAACATATTTAATATATACAAATGCAAGTGCTTCATACACATTCAACTATAAATAAAGCTATCAAAACATTTTTCTTTAAATGATTAATGTTATTGGCAAAAAACCATAGATTAATAATGAAAACATTATATTATATACAGTTATAATTTAGAACTTCATTCCAAGAACTGCACTACTTAGAGATGCTGCCCTACTCTTCTCATTAACTCTGGGCATTTGACACAGCTTTGCCGTGGTCAATCCCACCTGTTTGTGCAGGATTTTCTTAAATGACAGAAATTAAGCAAAAAAACCTGCAAAAGGTGATCAGTGAAGGGTTTGTTTTCATTACTTCAGCATAGATGATAAACTTATTAGGTGCTGGGAATTCTGCTGCCTCACTGTGGTACAGGATTTACATTCCTATGAGGAAGGTAAAAAATGTTCTTGAAGCACAGAGAATTAAATCCAGTGCACACAACTTGTAGAAATGCTTAAAAAGAAACTTCAGGCAAAGATTTACAGTTGTTAATATGATGTCACCCATAAAATTGACCCTAATTAAAGGAAAAATATAAGAATATATTGGATATGCTTAGTGGGAGTTATATCAGCACTATTCACCACTTTAGAAAGAATAGACCATGTTAGGGGTATGGAGGGTTTTTACATATCAAAATTACAAGATATGATGTGTAATGAACCCAAATGCTTACTGGAACAGACATCTAGATTTCCAATCATAGAATCATTAGGGCTGGAAAAGATTCCCAAAATCATCAAGTCCAACTTACAAAGATGGAAGATTCAAACTAGAACAGATTTTCAGATGTGTATTTTGTTATGCCCAGTCTCACTGAATATTTCACTGCTTCCCAAGCCACATGCACATAGCAGCACCATAATTTAAAAATTTTGTATGATACCAACACTTAGGAACCATAACCTATAAACTTACTATGCAAAATAGCCAGTCTTTTCTACAAAGAAGTTCTGTGTAGTATGATCAATCCCTTAATTTAATATATTCCTTGTTATAGGCTTACTTAAAATTGAACCATACAGAATATAAGAAATACACTCTAATACTATATTCTATCTAAACAATATAGTGGATATATATACACACAAATCCAATATCCTTTGTTTTGATACATTTCCATAACTGCTCATTTATCAAGCAGCTGTCTGGACTTAGATCTCACAGTTAGCCAAGAAAGCACTGCTTACTGTGTGTATCTCTCATAAGAACTTCACAGTCCACGAGTGTATATACAAGTAGAACAGCAACCAATAGCAGGATAAGGGTTTTACAAGTGGAGTAATCCAAGGGATCCATGTCTGCAATGAATTCAGAGTTGCTCTAACAGTGCCATCTGATAGCACAGTCAGGCATGAACAGCCTGTGACAATCCAGGACATCTCAGCAGCACATAAACCTGGATGTGGATCTGGTGAGAGTTCATGATAAGCTCATATATGAGGCTATGCCACTCTGATATTTACAGATATCCTGGGGTACAGCACCACCCAAGCAATCATCTATGAGGTTCAGACTTCGCCAAACTTTCAAAAAGGACAAGACAAATTCTTTCAAAAAAATTAGTGTCATCTATTTCTATAAAAGAAGTGGTAGGACAGCTCAGGCTTGCAGGCATAAAAGCACTTGCACGTTTCAAGTCAGTTTTTACACAAATTCATGAATACACTGAATTGTCAAGTTAGGTGCCAAACTTTTAGTCACAAGAAGAAAAAAAAAATTGTGTGATTTAAGAACTAAGACTACCACCTCATCCTACAGCACTTCATATTATTAATGAAATGTTATTTTTCATCAGTATATTTTTCATTTTCATATTATTTTTAATCTCAATTCCTCTGCTTTTATGTGTGCTGCCAGAAGACATAACGTACACAGGGAGACAGCTATAATCTTCTCTAAGGACAGTTTATACTTATCTTTCCAAGAGTTTATACTTCACATTATTTTTCCAACAGTTTATACTTATCTTTTCAACTTCCTTTTTCTTCCAAAGATATAAAACAATGTTGAAGCCTTTTTTTATCCTTCTGAGACGCAAATAGATTATTTAGCCTTAGCAAACTCAAACCATTTTTAAGTGGAGTTAAAAGAACAGAAGTCTTGTATTAGTCAAAGTTAAGACTACAGGAGTCTTCAGCACTTCATTTTACTTTCTGTTCTCAAACTAACTCTGATGAAAAATGCATGATGTAAAATTAAGGGTGCAATTTATTTACAGTTCTGATCTAATTACAGCAGAAAGCATATTAGCATTATAAGACAGTCTTTTTAATTCTGCAGCATTATTACACCAAACAGATTGTATTAATTTTTAAATTAATTTCCATCAAAAGAATAACCATACAAGTAAAAATGTTATGAGTATGCTTGCTCTCAAATACTGAAACAAGTATTTAATGTTCTTCCTTAATTTAAATAACCTCAGTCTAAATACAGTTAAAGATCTTTGATTATCTAATATTGGGTCTGTTCCAATACCTACAGTTCATTAACTATTTCATAAAATAAAGTTATTCTTTCTGAGAAAACATCAACCATTATCAAGATGAAACTGTCAAAAAAAAACAACTAAATTCACTATTGTTTCCTCAATATGTACTAAAGCCAGTGTGAAACACTGTCTTGTTAAAAAATTTAAAGTTCACCTTAACTACTACATATCAAACTTGTCAAATCCTTTCCCAGGTGACTTCTACCTAAGGCCAACCAGTTTTAGGAAGATTAAAATTCCTTCCCTTTTTACCCCATCTTTTTCCTCCCTAGTTAAACTGCACACATTTGTAAAAAGCTCTAACAGAACCAACTCATCTTGAACTTGAAATTCTAAAAAGAGATCAAAGAATAAAAGTGAGAATTGCAACTAAAGCCCTTCTTAGAATTGGAGTCAGTCAAAGGACAGATCTGAAACACTTCAGTAATTGCCATACTTTTCCTTTACTATTCATACTACATACTCCACTGGTTTAAAGAGGCTTCTACATGGTTTGCTTCTGTGCATTCCTCAACAGTTTGACAGCCACCAGTTCACAACCAGCTTCTGACAGAAACATTAAACATCTGTCCGACCAGATAAACTCAAGGTCAGAATCCAATTTATACAATTTATTGCATACCCCAAAAAAATAAAAACCACACCAAGCAATTTTATAACTATCTGGCTTCCAGCTGTTTCATTTCAAAGAGGAGAAACATTAAAATTTCAAATACTGCAAAATTGTTTTGTTTTCACACCATGACAAAAACAAAACCAAACCCCTAAACTTTAAAGGCTCTCCACAGATCTCAGAACTTCCCCTCTATTTCTTGATACAAAGCAAAATGCTAGAACTGATGTCAGTGAGATCGAAGCAAGTCCAAAAAGGTTCTGACAAATATAACACAAAAGTCACAGCACCAGAAAGTTTTATTAGACCTGCTTTTCATTGGCTGGCTTATATCCCACAGGCTCATCGAAAATGATACCAAGCTCTGGGTTTCTCAGCACCCCCACTTTTCCTGGAGCCCATTTCCTCTTCACCCTTCACCCCAAGTATGGATCTCTGACAAGAGAGGCTACTTAGGTGCACCCTCTTTTGGTTTTTTAGGCAGGGAAGGAGAAACGGAATGTTTATCAAAACCAACAGATTGCATCTACTGCATCATTCAGTTAATCAAGCTCATCTGAACAGCACTGCTGGATATCCATGTTCCATTAACATCACCCCACAGTTTACAGAAAAAGTTTCACTGCTAGGAATTGACAATTACACGCTCCATAAACATAAGCAGAAGTTGTAATGGAGAAGCAATCTACTGAACCAAGACCAAAGATTAAGTGTGTTAAGCCCTTATCTCTACGCTAATGATCTAAAATTAACAGGGGGGAAAAGAAAAATGCTACATTGTCTCCTTCACAGGCTTGTGGCCTACAAACTAAGAGAAGCAAAAGTCAGTAGTTAAGGTTCTTGCCTTCCCCATATTTTTCTTCCAGAAAGACAATATTCTGGTTTCTCAGGTAGGGAGAATATTGGTAGCAAGAATACAGAAGTAACAGTTACTTAAATCTTTTTAAAGCTGTCTTCTGTAAATTGTGTTTGATTGTCAGCGTTGCATCTGTTTTGAAATGCACACATTGAAAAATAGCAAACAATTTTTATGTCATCTTGTCCTCCTTGTGGAGGACTCAAATACTTGCAGTAGATGGGCACATTATACTAAAACAACTGCTGAATTTTTTGGTAGAGCCAAAAGTAACAAAATCCAACATACACACAGCTTTTTATATGTTTTCTATTATTATTGAACACATGAAAATCAAGAATAATAAGTGTGTATTTTTAGGCAATGAGCATGAGCACAAAGACACAAAGCAAAGGACAGAGCAACATAACCACTGCAATTCTTGCAGGAAATCAGCCATACAAACCTTACCAAAGGTCTTAAAAACATGTTTCTCTAAGTAATTTTCAAGACAACAAGTCATTATATTTGCATCGAAATCATAAACCAGTAAGTTTTCTCTGTTGTACTTCAGAAGTACAAGCAGCAGAAGGAGCAACACCATTTTATCTGAATAAGATCACGTAGTCTTGCTTTCTGCAGTGATAGGAAAACAACAGGAGAAAGCAATGTCTGCATCAACTGGTTAGGTTTATTCCCTCCTTAACAAGACTCCTTTAGGGTCAAATAACAGCTCAGAGACTTTAGTTATCATGCTTGGACTCAAGCACCAGTCACTATTATTCATTTCATCCCATCAACCAAATCAGATGGTTCAAACCCCCACTCCCCAAATCCCTACATACCTGTCCTTGTAAGGTTGCACGACTCCTGCCCTGCAGGTGCTGATTAGAAACTGAAGAATGCCAAGGATGGATCTGAGTTTGAGACGGTGCCCGAACGAGTTCGGATGACGGTGTCACTTGCTGAGGGGTTATGTGGTGTTCCAGGTCATGCTCTAAAACATGGCTTGTGCTATCCTGGACAAAGGCAGAGTCATCAAACTGTGGCAGAAGGTCTTCCTGCAAGAGGTCATCTGGGTCAAGTCCTGTGAATGGTTCACTGTGAGTCTCCACTTGATGAAGCAAATTGTCATCTAAAGATGTAAAACCGTTGCTTTCAATAGGGTCAGTGAAATGGCTTATCTGAGAAGCAGAACCAGTAGAAGCTGGAAAATTAATATTCACAGGAGAGAGTTTGGAACTACTAAAGTTGCCCTGAGGATGCGCAGAATGCAACATTTGAAAAGTACTTGAATTCAAAGTTGCGTTAGGATTCAACATGTGCTCGGTTGTTTCTTGCTTGGTCCCTGTTTGAGATGTAAAGGCATCGCTTCCAGTGAAGTCAGAGATAGAGTGTGTCTGCTGGCTGGTAGAAAGAGCTGTTGTAGGCTGAAGAAGGCTGGTAGGAGAAATGTGATTATTAGAGTACGAATACGGAGATGAAAATTGTTGACTATTACTGACAGAACATGGAGTAATAGTTGGGGACTGTCCATCAAAATTTCCTTCTTGATTCCCACAAAAATGTATTGAAGCACTTGCAGTTTGAGAAAACTGTTGAACGGACAGAGGCTGCTGTGAAGTCGATGGATTAGAAACTGAAGGTGGGTGGTTAACACTGACTCTGAGTGAAGTAGACACGTTGACTTCCATGAAGTCTTTTGGCTGACTCAGAGCATCCTGCCCCGTGCTGTTCCTGCTCTGCTGCGGCCGTAGCGAGGCACACTGATGCTGTGGTTCATTAGCCTGAAATAAGGCAAAGTCATGGTGTGCTACAAAGCTTTTGTTTTGCTGCATAGACTGAGAATGTCCTTGGTGAAAAGGGGACCCATTTTGATTGGAAACAGTCGTGGCAGTTTGATGACCCCACATAGGACTGCCATCGGCCACATCTGGAAACATCCCATTGGACTGGTTTTGCGGATGAACTGGTGAACAATTGAACTGAGAGTGTGGTGATAAGACATTGTCAGCTGAGCTATTAAAAGACTGATTTACTGAGTGAAGCTTCAGTGAATCATACTGATTCAGCTGATCAAACTCACTCATCTTTTGTTGATTTTGAGCATCTTGCACATGGTTCAGTGAGTCTATGTGCAAAGGTTCAAATTCTGCACCCAAATTCAATTCATCAACAAGTGAAACAGGTCCAGGTTGAACAAAGGCATCATCTGACAAACCTTCTAAGGTCTCACTAAAAAGATTGGCATCATCAAAAAAATCCATCATAGGATCAGTCATCTTGAGAGGCCTGTTCTGCTTTTGCTCTCAACTCCAAATGGAGTCAATTTTGTCTCTCCACAGTGAACAGAAACAAATGACATCCAGCGGTCACCACCTTATCCAAGGCATGCCAACAGCCATTAGTGCTTCTGATGAAACATCTGTCTTCAGGTGTTAAAGCATCCTGAGGGAGAGGAGTGAGGGAAAAAAAAAAGGAAAAATTTAATTACTCTCCTCATTCTTCCTGACCCTTCCCAACACTTTTAAAGGTACTTGATACTTTGCTCATAACTTTAGCTACACCAAAAATCAAGTAAGTTATTTTTGCTTATACTTGATGCCCTGTGCAGGTTTTATAATATTTGCCCCTTATAAAAATACATTTTAAATGTAATGGTTTCATTTGTTTTATTCACTCAAAGCAAAGTTTTAGATTATCCTTGGTCATATTCATTAAAACAACCGAATTGCATCAGAATTGGGTTTTGGTGCTCCAGGATTAGAATTTGTTTACAGCAAAGAAGTCATACATATATGAGATGTATGTAATAATTCTGTATACTTAATGAAAAAACTTGGAAGTTATAAACTACATTTAAGTCAGGATTCATTAGGAGAAACTGGGATACTTTGTTTCTTCTATTTAAGTTGCACTATGCAAGGTCCTGAGAAACTGTATTTTATTGCACTTAGGACATAACATACTCTTGTTAGAAGGAAAGACAAGAGAATGAATACAGTGATACAAAGAAAACACAAAAAGAACAAGTTTTGGTTCAAAGGAGTTTGCACACCTAGTTTTGAAACATTTGAGACTATATATTCACAGTATCACTGAGTGATCACCAATTAATTGATTTGTAGTGAGGGATTTAAGGAGAATTGAAAAGCATGGTAAATTTAACTTTAGCCTAAAACCTCCCACATTTATAGTGTAATCAAACAGAATGGGAAATGACTGAAAATGTGTGTCTGTGATAATGTACCTCCCCAGACAACTGGTAACTCTGTACAATAGGGAAGCAATCACTTTAAATGAGCACCTTCATAGAATAACCATTCATTTATCCTGTTAGTACATACATCTAATTAAAGAAAATTTAAAAAAGGGAAAAAACCAGACACAACTTTTAATTCCTGACCCTCCCATTAAAGGTCACCTTCAATTGCAACTCATCATTAATGAATTTTCCTAAGAATAAAATGAATATAGGATCCTTCCAGAAATGAACACCCAGTAAATCTGAAATATTCTCTGATAGGAAAGGTTCATGCTGAACCTGCTAAGCCCAAAGTACTTCTTGGCAAGCTGATGAGAACCCATTCTGCACATATTCCTAGGCCACTGAGGGTGGTGTGGCCATAGTCAGAATAAAGCCAGACTTCAATTCACAAACCCCCTTTAGGGTTTGAGTGTATGAGACTTCTGGTGTGTACAGAGAAGGACAGAGGGATCCTGTATCATCCTGAGAGACACAGATCAGGCATGGTGTCAGTGAGGAGAACAGGCATGATAAAAAGAAGGGACAGAAGCTTAGGGAGATGTCACCTCAACACAGCAAAGCTGCTGTGGGCCCCAGATTATACATGTGCAAGTTTTTGCTTGAAGTTGGGATCTCCTGAAGTCCCAAGATAAAGAAAGCAGTAATATAAATTAGACCTCATTATCTTCAAACACTGATTAAGTTGTCTACTTACAAATAAAAGCAACATACTGATGACGTTGCCAGAATGGAACACCTTCCAATAGATGACAAACGAGTAGCAGGATCCAGGTAGAAGGTCTGGCATGGGTTATAACACTGCTAATATAATGATATCTCATCCTAGTTTATCTCAACACGAAAGATAAGTCAGGAGAGAGCTATTTTACCAGGGATGTACAATCATTAACTAGTATACATCCTCTTAGCTAGAGAAGTCTAGAACTAGTCAACAAGACTAAATGCACCCTGTATTTAAAGTCATATACACCAGATAATCTCTTCCTGTTTTAATGACTGTGTCCCTTTCCAGTAAGGAAATGGAGAAAAGCTTGCAGAGCAGCTGGAATTACTGCAGCATTCTCAGAACTGGCCTCACAGAAATTTACTTCTTGGCTCAAAAACCAAGAAACACTTTCCATCTTGTTTTTTCCTACTTCCTTTCAGTATAAGGAAAACAAAATAAGAAATAATGAACAAATAATATGAACGTTTCTTTTAAAATGCTAAGTTTTATAACACAAACGAATCTTGGCAGGTATAAATAGGAAAAATAACCTGACGATGTCAGCTTTGCTTCAAGGATCTAAGAGAGTTGGATAGCACAGATGAATTTCCAAACTGAGAAATCTGAAGGCTAGATACACGAGAAACCTCTCCCAGCTAATTAGACCAACATAAATTTATTATGAAGACAGCTTCTATGTAAAGAGGAGATTGTGAAGTGAGAAAAACTCCCCCAAAATAACCCCACCAACCAACCACCCAAACTTCTTTGGAAAGAATACCACTATCAAAGCCTGAACACAAGTCTGCTGCAAAGAGTTTGGGTTTTGACCAGGGAAGTACTTTTACCCATAGTCTTCAAGGAAACTTCATGTCTGTCTTGTACCAGAAGAAAAGGAAAACAAGATCTATTGCACAGAATACATCAAAAAACCTGAACTCATTCAAAAGCATAAGGGAACAGATAGCAAATTTCACTCTGAAAACAAAGCGGAGTAACAGTAAAAAAGGAACATAATAAAAAATTCTAATGTGTTTTATTTCATTTATTTCATGGCATTTTTGACTACTCTTGCTGAAGTGACAACAGAACACAAGCTACTGTAGTTATAAGCAAGTAAATCAGGTGGAGCTTAAGCACTTTGCCATGATAGCCACAGTTTCAAACTTTGATACACGAGGTATCACTGCTTCACATGACTGATGTGTGACAGTACTAAAGATAAGAGAAATCAGTGACTTTGGTGGCCATTTTTTCTCAAAAGAAGTTGAAATCGTGGCTATTCATAAAAATAACAGAAGCCATCTCAGAGTGAAGCTAGGGAGAAGTTAGCAACCACAAGGAACTAAAACAAGTCATAAAAGCATGACATAAGAGAAATCCAGACTATGGGAAAAGGACATAGTCATAGTTAGGGAGGAGTTTTACATAATATGCTTGCAAAGGCTTTAGTTCTGGGGAATTTTTAGGGAAGTAATGCAACCAGGTAAAACAAACAAGAAGTCTGCCAGAGACTGAAGAAATCAGTGTATTTGCTAAATTCTATGTAGCATGCAACAGCATGACAGCTTTGTGGCTTGCTGTGATTTGCCCATCTATCAGCAGATGGAATACTGCATCAAAAAAGGTGCATGGTAAAACCCAGACACTCAAAAAACTGATCACTTCTGCTCAATATTTAGAAATAAGACATTCCTTTCCCAATATTAAAAGACAATTACACTGTCATTACTTGTCAGATTTGAACTAAAGCTTTGGCCAAGTTCAAAAAGCCGAGTTAATTAAATAACACCGAAGTTACTTCCTGCTGATGTGCCAATAGAATTGACATTCTATCACAGATTTAAAGATCAATGTACATGTTCAATTTAAAAGGCACAGAGGGGCATATCCCAGTCATATAGAAGACTAAAAAAGAACATTTAGTAGATATAAACTCTTTTATTCCCTAGCAGAAAGGAGTGTCTGTATGGAATGCCATGGTATCTGCAGCTAAATATGGATTGAAAAGATGCATTTTCTTATTGTCATCACTAAAATTCTGACAAAACTTGGTTGGGTAGCCCAAAAAAACCCCATACTTCCAACTGTATATATACATATGCATTATTTTAGATTAAAATTACTTTTCATTTCTATGAATTTCTAATTATGCATTTCTAACTATTTTTGTGTAATGAGCCATCCCTTTAGTAAAATCATGCCCTCAACATACTGGTTTTGTTTAGAATCCTCTTTGTGCTACAGAGTTCACAGACATCATGCTAAATATTCAAAAGATCACTCAAGTACCTTGAATTTTAATTTGAAGATTATGAAGATTTGAAACACATGGGCTTTAACTAAATTCTCAGAACTGAGTTCCAGCCCATGGCTACAGTTCCAGCTCCAAGTAAGAGCAAAGAACTGGAGCACACTGGCTTGTGTGTGCTTGTCAGACTAATCACAGCAGTCTGTTGCCATACCTACACTGATCCTGCTTGCACCAAACACCCCTGTAACACTTTCCCTTCCTCTACTCCCCAGACATGCACAAACTCCACCTTCCTCCACTTCTCCTCCTTTCAGACTCTGGGAAATAAATATAACAAATGTAAGTAAGAAAAAAAAGGACATCAGTAGCTATTTATTTGTTAAGGTTGTTCATGGAATTTCCAAGCAGCAAACAATAAAAATGGCATTTTACTTGGGAAGAAAATCCATCTTCCAATCAACGGAAAGCAAATTTCTACCATTCTCAACCATGGCTGCCTTCACTGTGAATGGCAGATCTTCCCTAATGAGAACAGCTTTGCTTAAGCTGAAGAGAGCAAAACCAGCCCAAAGAGAAAGTAGATCACAGAACTCTGTATAAAACAAGAGGTATCAAAAAGCCCCACAACAATGCTTAGGCTACTTACTATACTTCATTAAGAGATCCATGTTAACATTAATTTTTAACTCAAGGTAAATTTATGAAGCCTAGAAAAGATATTTCAGCTAGCTGTACTTAATAAATGGAGAGAAGACATAATAACAAATTCTGTAATGTATGAAGTAAACATAGATTAAACTTAGCTGTTTTCTTCAGAGGCCTACAAAAATTAAAAATACCAGTAGCTTTTTGAAAAAAATCACATTTTCTATAGAATCTTTTGTGGGTTTTTTTTCCCCCTACTGTTTGGAAGTGCAGGTGTGTGTAATACCACAAAGTTTCTTTAGACTAAGTAAGGTTTATGTTATTGAGAAGAAGTGTTGTTGTTTGTTTTGATTGCACAAAATTCAGATCCTTTGCTTTGGTTGCATTCCAAGTTAGAATAACTTTCTTTCCAAAACTCCAAATTCCAAAGAGGCATGGCAAGATGCACAGTTAAAGCTTTAGAAATGTACATATATCAGAAAATTACTCTCAAATCACAGACCAATTTATAAATTATTTACCTATATACCACTGTTTCTCTCTCTGTAATACTAGGAATTAGTGATTTAATTAGAGCATTCATCTTTAAACATATGAATTCCAAACTTTAGTTATTAGCTTGGGTCAACATTAAGAGCTAGCACAGGCACCTAATGAACCCTATACTGTAAAAGTTCCTGATGAACCTTTAAGACAAAACTAGGCTGCTGAAATCTTCTACATTAAAAATATATTACAAATAATTCAGAAAATGACCCAAGTCAAAATAAAAAATATTCTTACCCATGAATATAGAACACATCTCTTGAATGAAGAATTGAAAAGCTCAGAGCTGTGTTTTAAATCCAGATGGATACCTCATCATCAGAGACCTGAAATGAAGGATGTCAAACAAGTCACACAATAACCAACTTCAGGAATGTACATTCAAATGCAATACCTGAAACTCCAAAAGATACCATAAAACCAAGAACAGCAGAATTAATACACAATCACTAGTAGCTATGATTTTGTGTCTGGTGAAAGGTACATATTCATTTTGTAGGACTACTAAAAATAACCCAAGTCTACAAACCCCTTAGGATGAAGGGCAGTTTGTGCCACAATACCAAAAAGTTTAGGCTAACTTTAAGTACTCCAAACCAGCAACTGCAAAAAGAAAAGTTTTGAGGTTACGTTTCAAACCTGTCAGTCTGAGAAGCCCTGTACATGTCTTTTAACAGCAGTGAGCTGTTCCACTCTGACAGTGGACTTCAATGGGAACTGACAGTGCCTTTTGGGGAGAGAACACCTGCATGACAGTTTTATCCTGTTCCTTGCCTTGGCAGAAGGTAGAGGAGCTCAGTTTCAAGAGGTTCTCTTTTAATCTGAAAGAGGCTTCAAAACATCACAAAGTTTAAGGGAAAATGTGTGCAGGGGGGTTCTAGGGCCACTGTGTAAAAGCCTCAAAGCACACAAAACTACCCTCTAACAGTGAAAGACAGAAAGTTTGTATATGAACTGAAATTCTACACCAGTGTGTTTTTCCATTTCAAAAATATGATTATTGTGTCCAAGGCACCAAACATCCTCCAATTCCAATACAAAGATTCCTGTCTTCCTAAATACAGTTTTGTGATGCCAGTCTTTAACACTTTTGCAGAACTATTACTGCAGATCAATCTTTAAACTTTGTTAGAAGATAACATAGCATATAATACTGCATTGAGAAGTAGATTTTAACAAAATTATTTCCTCTCCCTACATCTTTGAAATAATGCTGTAATGTATATGGAAGATATAAATTGGTTATAACAGCTACTGAATCCTGCAATGTTCCAGAAAAAAAAAATATCTGGTACTAATTTGGTACATAAATTGCTACAATTATCCTCCTATCATTCAGTAACTTTCAACACTTTTTCCAAGGTTGCTAAATAAAATGTCTCTGCTCTGCAATAGGGACACTTCATGCAGAGAGGTATTTTTCTAAAATTCATGTGTGAAAAGCACATACCCAACACATACCTAGGGGAAAGTTGCTAAAATACCTTTATCTTTGCTTACCATTTATGTGAACTGATGATAATTTTGTATCAAAACAGACAGAAAACTTGCTCTAGATGTTCCCTTTTTCTATACTGGAAATCCCATAATACAAACAGAGCTCCTGTCATGCACAAGTCCTCTTCACAGAAATTAGAAACGAGTTTGAAACTATTTAACTGTCAGGTCCTGTGCAACATTTTAATCTATTTTTTCTCCTGTTTTCAATCTCTGCTTATTTAGAAGTTCTTTGTTGGCTAAATAAAGTTAAAGCATACAGTAACTGAATAGAGGCATTAAAAAATTTAGTATTTGACAAACAAAAAACTGAAAACTTGCAATCAAGTAATTTATTCTACCTGTAAGAGTTCAACAGTAAAAAAGAAACCTATTTCACCTGTAGCTACCATATAAGACAAATGCTATCTTAAGTTCTTGGCTAAAACAGCTGTGTATCCTTCCTCAACTGATTTTTCTTGAATCCTCAAAATAAAGAGAAAAAAAGCTATTTCTTACTCTTTAGAACAGTGTCCACTTGCTTGAACAGCTTCCAATATGGAGACAATTTTGGAATACTTAAAAGTTTGAAAAATCCTACAAGGAAGAAAAAAACCACATGTAACTAGATATACATTCACCAGGTCTGCAATACATTATTCTAAATGTGAAATACAAAAAAATACTTCTGACAACAGAAGATTTACTAATGATTATATGAAGTGCCAAAGAGAAATCCACACAAAAGGAATGTAGAGCTTTTATAAGCTCCAAAATGGGATCTATTTCCACAGATTCTCACATAAGCTATATTGCCTGTGAAGTTTGAAATATACATATATATGTATCTGTTACATGTGATATGTTAAAAAATTTACTCTTACTAAATTTTAAGCATTACTTTTACTAAAAAAAAAAAAAAAAAAACAAAAACAAAAAAAAAAAAAAAACCAACCCCAAAAAAAAAAAACCCAACAATATTTTGGCTTTTTCTCTAAATATCTGCAGGAGGTGTCAGAGGATGGACCAGGCTCTGCTCCTGGTGCCCAGCAATGGGAAGAGGAAGGGGCAGGAATGGGGCCCAGGGAGTTGCACCTGGACATGAGCAAGGAGCTCTCTGCTGAGCAGGGCCCGAGCACGGAACAGCCTGGCCAGAGCCTGTGGAGTCTCCTTGCTGGAACATTCCAGAACTGTCTGGACACAGCCCTGTGCCTGTGCTCTGGGGAATTCTGCCTGACCAGGGAGGTTGGACCCGGGAACCCACTGTGGTGGTCCCTTCCAACCTGCAACATTCTGTGAGTCTGTGATTCTTATTTTGGACACTAAACCACAAAATTTTATACCCATTTTCTAACAGGAAACAAACAACTCATTTCAATTAGTTGAGAATGGCTACACAAATTTCTATTTTTTAAAACATCATGTAAATTTAAATAAAACTGTTTAGTTTTGCACAACATCCTTGTGTGCTTTTATCTCTTCAGTCTTGGCAAATACCTTTAGAAAATTTAACAGCACCAGCTGAAGACAGTATTATTTTCAACTACCTTCTTCACCTTTCTGCCAAAGGTTATTGCCCTCAAAGCACACCTGCAGAACAAAACATGTAGGTGTGCATCTGCTGCTTCAGCATATAGTCTCCCAATTTAGTTTTAACCCTTCCTCTTGTTTGTTTAACAGACTTTGCATGAAAACGGCAGAAATGTATATATACTTTCTATTTTGTCATTTATATCCTGTGGGCGTTAATTGTAATAAAGGGACAATAATAATGCAGAGAATGACAACATGTTAATTTGCTGCTATTGACAGAAATCTAGACACATATCAGGAGTTTGGAATACCTTATTGCAAAGCACAGAGTTGATCCCCAAGTCAGTTTATTTTAGTGAAAATAGCTGTTAAGAAGTTAATGTGTTTGGCCACCAGACTCCTGAAGGAATCCGTATCAGTAACCAGTACTGCTCATACAATATTGCAATTTTGTTTCTCTAAAGTGTACCTGTGGAGATTTTAATAAATTTCAGGACTTCAGTGATTTCCTTTTAATCACTTTCTTTCTAATATCAATAACAAAAACTTCCCATGTTTTGTTCTTCAGGTTTGAATTCCACTACATCAAACTTTTTTTTTTCTTTTAGCATATCTGTACAAAATACAAATGTCTCTTTTGGAAGTTTAGTTGTCAAAAGAGAGTAACATACTCAGTGTAATGTATTTATAGTTTGCAGTTTGCTTCTGATCACTAGCAAGAGTTACAGAAAGTTACAAGGAAGTTTAAAAAGAAAATCCTCTGGTGCTGCTGAGATTTCAGATGTAAACATTACAGGCTTCCTATTGTTTTGTTATCAATTTCAGTGTTACACCTCAAATTAGACCTACAAAATATGTTTCTGAATTCTAGTATTTTTCCTCAGGAATATTTAGGCCATTTTAGGATTTAGAGAAACTTTTGCACTCAAAATCAGAAAAAAACCTTTTTATTTTCATATGTGGCCTAAACCAAGCTTTCATTACAAAACATAAGAGACAGAAGACTTCAGAGCACAGCCCTCTTTCAATTCACAATCTGATAATACAGTATCTTCCAATAATTCTCATGTTCTACCCTGATAAGCATCTTTGGGAACTGCTGCAAGTTTATAACCTGGAAGTACCAACTAGAACAATGCAAAGGATTGTGCCTGTTTTACAGATGCCTATGGATCCTGACTGATGAGTACAGACAGGGGTGAAGGCTTGAAATAGACAGAAATCTGCACTGGGAAAAAAAAAAAGCACAATTTCAAGTCTTTCATGTAGGTGGAAGCTATAACTACAGTAGCTTTACTACAGGGTAATTGAAAACACAAATTTATTGTATTGAAGTGTCAGATTTCTGATAACATATGGAATATCAGATGGGCATGGCATATCAGATATTCATGGCATTACACAAATGAAGTCTTTCTGAAGCTTAAAAGTTTCTTCACTAGGGTGTTAAGTATCAAATGTAATCAACCCATTTCTCTTCAAAAGCCATTTCCAGAACAGATTTTGGAGGAATTCCTGAATTTTAGTGACCAGTATAAAAGAGTGAACAAACCTTTCAATACTGCTTATGCAGCACAAGCAAAGTGCCCAAGAAAACACCGCAGAAGGAAACAATTTGGTAACCAGAGTTACATTTTCTAATATGACTCAGATAAAGAACAAAGTCAAAATTACTATTTGTCTCCAGAAAAAGGATGGGAACATTTTTCCATCTTCTTGCAAATTCTAACTCTTGATTTAAGACTAAAACAAAAATATATCACTTACAAAGAGAAAGATGCATGTACACTGCCAGCCTGAAGACATTAATATTTGGCAGCACCTGGATAATCTGCATGAATGAAGTTGAACATTTCAACACATCTGCTCACTGACAGATGCCATGTCTTACCAATTAATTTCTGCTGAATTCTGACTTTTAAAAAAATGCTTCCTACCTTGTAACATCTTTCTTGCAGCTTAGAAAGTGAATGTATTGTAGAGTCAGCACTGCAAGTGGAACTTGGATCCAAGGTGCTTCCAAAAGTAGCCTTTTACTTCATCACTAGAGCTCACTCTAAGAGGTAGCAGAGCATACATCTGAATTCTGTTACATACACATCTTAGAAAGTACTGCTAAGGTCCTCATGTTTCTGAAGTCAAGATAAATCTTCATTACCCACACTGTTAAAAAATATTTAGAATTGGTCTTCTGCAAGTTTTCAACACTGCAGTTATGCAAAAACACAGTCATTGTAAGCCACATTATGCTTTTCTCCTGTACCACTTACAGGAAAAAATACTGCTTAAAAACTATCTTTCCTCCTCGCACTACTGTAAATCAGAAAGTTGTGTGTTCAGCTGACTCTCACATTTATGATCTGGTCAGATTAAATATGGGAATCTTGCTGCTCCTTCAGCCAAAGCAAAAGCTGCAAATACTTTTCAGTTGCTGTTTCATCAGCAAAATAATCACTTCTTATCATGACAATTTATTTTGCTGAAGGAGAAAGAGAATACTTCAACAATATAACCATGTTAACTATCAGTTCTTGAAGGTTTGCCTAAATACACAGCTGGTTTCTCCATCACCCATTCCCATGCACTTGGATACCCCACGTTCCTGAGGCTGCACTTCTGACTATGGGAAGAGCACTGGGAAATAGAATGGGAGCACAAGTAAGTGTGAGATTTCAGTCTTCATAAAGCTCACAGCTCCATGGATTGATAGAGGCAAGGCCATTAAAAGGACAGCTCTAGATAGGTGGATGGAAGAATGTAAAGTATTGACAAAATTAGGGTTAGGAAAGAATCTGGGTGTGATGGGCTACCAGATTCAGTTAAACACAGCAATGTTTCAGTTGGATGATTTATAAGCACAAGTACCAAGCATTACTGAGAATTCAGTTCATCTATAATGGTGGAAACAAAGAGAATGAATTCCTATTCATCCTAGTCAGTGATGAATAGGGTATGCCATTTGAGTCCATCCTAAATTGCATGAAAATTATCAAAGAAATGCACTTTGGGCACTTCTTTCTACAAGACTGATACAGAAGGAAAAAAATGCACTGTAAGGAATCTGAACCTATAAAATATGTAATTGTCCAGCTTACCTGTACTTTTAAAGTGTCTGAAGGATACATAGACCATAAATACAGGGAATATTTTTATTGTAAGATACATTAAAAAAAACCTTAAAACTAACCTATAAACTAAGTGAGAACAAATGTGCACTTACTTACTTCATGGGTTTCAAAACAAGGCAATTTTAAAGCAGCAGGTCAATCTTTTGGGTTTAATCTGCCTGCATCATTAACTTTTCTCACTCATAAGAGCAACCAAATTAAAATTGTCTGGTTTAGGATCTCTATAGTGTCTCAGTAGTGGTTCATGTCATACATCTTTTAGATAACACCACTAAGAAAACTTTTTAAAAACCACACTCTGCTTTCATCATCATTTTAGCACAACTGAATTCTTGGATAATCTTCAGCACAAGCAGCTCATGAGAAATGAGAATGTGCTGAGACTCCTCAAAATTCCTGAAGAACTCTTCAACTTCAAATTCCACTTTTTTTACAGTAAAAATTATAACCTTACTCTGAGTGGCATGAATTAGTATGGCTTCACCAGGAAAGGCAGCATAGAGTTGTATAAATAGAACAATTTGGTTAAATACAAATAAGCAAGTTAGCACAAAGTAAAGCAGCACAGATGCACTGTAACTCCTTAGATGCCTGCCCTTGTGATCTTATAAATGCAAAGGAAATTGATGCAGCTTACCCACTAACAGGGATAGAAAAAAACTCCTTCACATTCACTTTAAGGTAAGAGAGTCCCCAATGGCCCTTAACCACAGAGCTGTTGATAACTGAAGTTCACAGCCTACCTTGCTTCCCACCAACTTCTCCATGAGCCTGTGAGTTATGGGCAAAGGGCCTGGCACACTGATCCCTGAACTGATTAACATTCAAAAACCTGTCTATTAAATTTTGCTCTTTGGTTTACACAATCTGGGCATTGAAGTCCATGGCACGTTGGAAGCCTCATCTGACAGATGTGGGAAGAATGAAAAAGTCATTATTAGTTACAGGTATAAGGTGTTGGGGCTGTCTAGAAACCAGTAAACCAAAAAGCTATTAATTTCTAATAACAGTTCACAAAGTCTAAGATAGGAATAATTATTGATTTTAAGATACTTACTTTGTGAAACTAACAAAAAGTTGATCTGTGCAACAACAAACTAAAATTCAGAGATAGGATAAAAATCCAAATTTTGCTCCAAAATGAGCAAAATATATTAATATATTTTAATATTTTATAAAATATATTCACATTCTGCCTTGAAATATAAGCACATGTATAACTACACACAAATGATTACATGTGAAACAAGGTGAAATAATTTTTACCTCACACCTGCCAACTGGGAACTTGATGGTGTCGAATGATCCAGGTTTAAAAACAGTTGCAGTGAGCTTTCAGGAGGAGCCTAGTTCTCCTGAGAGAGGAGTTACTTTCTAAGGCTACTTCTTAAAAGTCTCAAAAAATACACAAGAGAACTAGAAACCCTATCCTGTCACACAGATTGTTACTTTGTCCCCCATGAGCAGGGATTGTAACACTGAAGGGTCCAGCTCTCTTCTGCATGATGGAGAGAGACCAAGCTGTATTTTCTCACACTGATGAAGTTAAATGGCTTTCCTAACTGAAGAAAGTTCTCAGCTGCTAAAATTCAAGGCACTTATGATACAACAGTGAGGAGAGCAAACCATTTCCTACAAACTGAAAGTGTGTGCATCAAGCTTGCTGTCAAAGCTATCCAGCCAAAATGAGAGAATTCAGAATCCTTTCCAGCTGTTTTTTGTCCCTGTTCACAAAATATTTGTGTGCAAAGAAGAAATGAAGAGGTTTTAACCTTTCAGTGTGTTAAGCCTCAGTGGGAAATGTGACCATCTCCCCACTTCACTGGAATAAAGATGCATGCCACCTATCCACTCAGTGCCATCTACCAACAGCACCGAGCTGGCCTCGAAATCCTCTCCTTGTCATCACTGGAGGAGGTCAGCTTGCAGCCCCTTGTGGGAAATCACCAGTCTGTAAATTCTAACCCTGCACTTTGACAGACAAATCCCTTTTTAAGTCTCCACCCATGCAGTGGGAACCTGTGGCCATGCACCACCAGCTCTCCTCAGCCCAGGAGGAGAGCAGAGTGCATGCCCATCTCCATCTCTCCGGACACACCTCACCCACTGCCAACCCTCCCTGTCACCTTCCCTTCCCCTGCTCCCACCGATGGATCATGCTGGGGTCAATCCAAGCCAGGGGGCTGCCAAACTCAGCTCCTCTTTTTCTTACTGCTTCTCTTGCCCTGGGAAATTATTTTAATTCCTCCCTCTACCCACCTCTATTCTCTTGTGCGGTGAGAAGCCGGGTCTGCCATGCCCACTGTTCTGCCTGGGAGGCTCTGCATCCCTTCCCTGCCTCACACTCCCTTCCTAAACGACACAAGGTGGCCGGGGATATTTTTACCTTCCCTACCTTCATCCACCCAACCCTTTTCTCCCACTGCCACCTCCTCGGCGGGGGAGAGGGACATGCAGCCTTTTCCTCTGACTCCCCTAAGGAGACCAGCCCTCTTCCCTTCGCCCTGCCATCTTCTTACCTGTAAGCGAGCAGGACGTTCAGGCTCTCCCCCACCCTGAGACCCCGGCAAGGCCCCAGTTCCTCCCCTCCAACTTCACCCCCACCCCCGGCCACCCCTGGGCGCCGTGGCGGGGCCCGCATCCCCGGGCGCCCCCGCCGTCTCCATCCTGCCCGCTCCACCCGCGCCGCCCCCGGGAAAAGCCTCGCCTGGCCGCCGCCCCCCTTCCTCCTCCCACCCACCTCCGCCGGCGAGGTGCGAGGGGCCGGCGGAGCCCCGCGCCCGGCGGCGGCGGCGAGGGGCGGAAGCGGGCGGGGGCGGCGGCGGGGAGAGCCCGGGTGCCGAGCAGGCCGCGTCGCGCCGACCCCGGCGGCAGCAGGGGCGGGCAGGGCCGCCGGGGCCGCCCGGTGTCTCCAGCACCTGGAGCGTGGCCTGCCCGTCCCTCCGCACGTACTCACCGCCCGGTTCGCCATTACGGTGCCGCCGCCGCTGCCCGGCAGGAGGCGGCGATTCCCCACGCCTGTGACAGCTCCGCGCCGGGGCGGCCGCGGGCGGGCGCGACGGCTTCCCCTCCCCCCCGCGGGGATTCCCCCCGTGTCCCCCCCCGGGAGCCGGCGGGCGAGGGCGGCACTCACTCACCGTGCGGTGTCGCAGGCCGGCGGGCGGTGCGGGCGGCGCTCGGCGCTGTCCCCGCGCCTCTCCCCGCTCCTCCCCGCGGGCGCTGCGCGGGAGGGGCCCCGCGCGGGGGGGGGCGCAGGGCGGGGGGCGAAGTTTCACTCGCTCCGCGCCGCGACCCCAGCGGCCCCAGCGAACCCGCGGGGACGGGCCGGGGGGCGCATTTGCATATTTGTCACCCCCGCGCTGATTGGCCGCCCGCGCGGGGGCCGCCGCCGCGCGCTGACACGGCGGCTCGGCTCGGGAGGGAGGGAGGGAGCGGCGTGAGGGGAGGAAGAGGCGGGCGGAGCGGGGACGGGGCGCGGGAAGGGGCGTGCGCGGGGCGGGGATGCGCGGGGGGCGGAGAGGGGACCCGGGGGCGTGCGAGTTCCCTTCCCGAGACGCCCTCGCCCTCCCGCCGCAGCCCCTGCGGGAGGGGCAGCCCTGGCGGGGCGGGGGCGGGCGGCGCGGAGCCGGCGGAGCGGTGCGTGCGGCGGGCTGGGCACATCCAATATGGCCCCTGCGCCGGGAGAAGCCAATCCCGGGCGCGGTTACTCCGGAGGCTCCGGCGGAGGCCGGGCCGGGACGCGGGGCAGGCCCCGGGGGGCGGGGGGAGCGGGGATTTTCCCTGGGAAAGGGAAACTTGGCGCTCCGGCGCGATTTGGCGAGGCGCTCACGCAGCCGCTCCGGGCGGCCCGGCCGTGCCTCCGTGGGAGCGCGGCCGGCAGCGGCAATGCCGCCTTGGCTCCGGGAAACCACGGGGGCGCGTTTGACACCGGCGCTGGGGATGGTGCTCGCCAGCCAAGGCTCTCTCTCCCTCCCTCCCTCTCTCTCTCTCCAGGCAGAGCCCGTGGGCTGGCAGCTCAGTTCGTCTGACCCAGCGGTGGCATCACCAGGTCTTCCCTTGAAAGCCAAGGGCTTTCAGGGTGAGCGAGGGGAATTCCCGCCTGCAAATGCAAAGGTAGATGCCAGGCAGGACGAGTGTAGCCTCGGGTACACGGATCAAGCCACTTTGGAATACATTTATTGAACACGCTAACAGGGCTCATACATTCCAACAAAGTTGACTATAAGCCTTTTCTTTTACATAATATTTTTTTCAAACTTGTTAAGATGAAGTACGTTAAAACACAGGTATTGATTTCAAAATCAAAGTTTTGAAGTAACCATTGCCAAAGACACTTCAGTGCTATCTGAAATAACTTTTCTTTTTGAAGTGTCAAGCTACAGAGCTGTTACAGGACTCGTTTCCCCGTAGCAGGACAGCAGAGCAAAAAGCTTGAGGGGAGAGTTTCTAGCACAGCTGAAGTGAGAAACCTTTTTGGGTCTTGCCTACAGCTTTATCTACTTTGGCAAATAAGTAGAGAAAAAAAAAAAAAAAAACGGAAAAAAACCCACTTTAGTTGAACAGTTACATAACTCTTTTGAGTTGACCTAAAGACTAAATTAAGAATTCTAGGAATACAAGAAAATTCCCAGTCAGGATTATATACACTTGGATATTGTACCTGTGAGGACTACAGGCACAGGGGCAATCAGAAATCTCACCCCAAGTCTTCCATTCCTTGCTAGCAGGGAACATGGGATATACTTCTGGTTCTCTCCAACCTGTTGCTTCTATTGTTAGGATACTATTTAAGGCAAGTTTTGTCATTATATTAAGTATCAGATTTGTTGTGTATCTTATATGCTTGATTATAATTACAATTCATTAATTGATTACAGAATTTCTAAATAGTTTGTCTACTGAGATTCTGTGGCTACAAGCATAAGGTAGGGTCTTACCATTAGTTTAGAAGACAAGCCTTTAAGCAAGCTACTTCAATGTTTTGGCTTTACAGTACTTTTGTCTTTCTCCCTATCTCTCAATTCCTTCATCACAAAAACTCCAGTCTTCCTCTCAGACTATTCAGAAGACTATTGTTAATATTTACACTAAACATTGTTTTTACTTTCTTCTTTTAGCCAGCCCCATAATTTCCCCTTCTCTCGTTAGCAATTAAAAAAAGTTTTAAAAAATAAATATAGCTGTTGTGTTTTTGTTTGGTTGGGTTTTTTAAAATCCTAATGGCTTCTAAATCAAAACTTACATTTCTCTGCTCCTCTAGCCCCCATAAAAGAAATAAGCACATACTTCAATGGAAAAAAGTTGGCCTTCACCCTTTTATTAGGATGAGCCAGGCAGTGGTAGTGCTTCCTTAATAAAGCTATCAGCAGCAGTGGAACAGTGTGAAGGGCTCTCAGCTCTGGAGAGTGTGAATGGCAGTGTCATACGCTGAGAGCACAAGCTTGGATTCATAAATCACATGAATGACCAAAAATAGGATCATGTGACTGGTTATTCTGCTGCTCAAAAGGACATTGAAACTGACAAGCACTTCATGTTTGGATGTATCCTTTTACAATTTAGAAAACAAAGAGGTTACATAAATAAATATACAGAATTAAATAGTTATTTTTGTTTTAGGCCTCATTTTATTAAACATGTATGTGTCACATCAGTTCCAGAGATGGCTTTTACACAGTGTTCATTTTTATTTCCATCAAAACTTCTGATATTTTACATCACCACCCTGAAATCCTATTGTTATTTCAAGCAATCAGAATTTTAGCAAGTTTTGTACATTTATGGTATCTATTTTCTCAGTAGCACTGCTTCACAAGGTAATTATATTGTCTCGATCACAGTGTATTGATCACTTTTTTTGTAATGTTGGGTTTGGTAAGAGTGAACAAATACTTTGCCCCTCCACTCGTTTTTTTTTTTTTTTTTTAATACATTTCTTCAGATGTCTCATGTACCACAGATTTAGAGCACATGCATTTTTTAATGTTCTTGGTTCCCACAGAACTATAGAGATTTATTCTGCCTTTGGATTTACCACGAGTCTTGTAACCCATTGTAGCCTATAGAGGGAGAGGTCTTCTGTACTCAAAGCAAGGACACTCATCCTTTATCCTTCTGTAAGCATGGAATAAAATTTTGCAAGAAAAACTCTACCAGAGGAAACCAGTTGCTGTACTTTCCTGTACTTGGGTGACCCATGGAAGTTGCTGCAGAGGTGTTGAGGTCAGGGCTCAAGTGACCCATTGAATCTTTAGGTAGGCAATGACCTCTGTGACCACTGAGTCCAACCATTGCCCCAGCACTGCCAAGCCCAGCACGAGCCCATGTTCCTCAGTGCCACATCTGCATCCCTTAAATCTCTCCAGAAATGGTGACTCCACCACTTCCCTGGGCAGTCTGTTCCAAACCTTCCAGCCTCCTGGGAGGGTCTGCATCCCTCCCCTGTCAAACCTTTACAACACTCTTGGTTAATAAACTTTTCCTAATCTCTGATCCAAACCTTCTCTGGAACAGCTGCTGGCCATTTCCTCTTGTCCTGTCACTTGTTACTGAGGAGGAGAAACCTCCCCCTGCCTGACTACAACCTTCAGGTAGCAGGAGAGAGCAATCAAGTTCTCATTTAACTGACTGTGCTGCTGAGGCTCTGCTGTTGCCACAGTGACTGCTTTGATCCTTCTCCAGCAGCCACCCTGTGTGACTTGGGGAAGCAGAGAGCAGTGAGTGCACAGATTGCTGTGTTGGAGCAGCTCCCCCTGTCTTTGCTGATGTGCTCCAAAAGCCTCCTTGGGGTCTGGGATGCAGCTGAGGATCTGCAGTGCCACGCACAACAAGCCCTTGCTGAGATGTTCAGCTGCTCAGTGTGTGCCTCTGCAACCTGCAGCATGAACGGGGAACAGAAGGCTTTATCCAGGTAGCTTCTGGAGCTGTTAACAACGCTGCAGGTGAGGGGCTCTGCTCACATCATTTTGCCTGTGAATACATTCAAAGTCACATGTTCCCATAGGGTTCAAATGGGGAGCTCTGCTTGTTTCGTTGTGCTGTCACGTGGCAGTTTGTGGGTTTGTGTGAGCTGGAATGAATGCTGGAACTCCTGCAGGGAGCAGCTATGCTGTGCACCTGCACATCTGAAACACTGCAGATGCAAAGGAAGTACCCAGAAGCAGATGGTTTCTCTCATGTCCTAGCAGAGGCAGATGTAAACCAGGGTATCATTATAAATCTTTTTAGATTAGGACAAAATTTAATTTTTTTCACGGTGCTTGAGAACAATTGCATCTAAGGATATGTGGATCAGAAAGAGTAGCTGGAATTCAGCATATAAACCTTTAATACTGTGATAAACAATTACCAATAAATATCTGGTTGCTAATTAAATATGCAAATAATCTGCGTTATGAAATGGAAAGCAGCTAGAATGTTCTACTTTTACTATGTCCTAAAAGTTTACCTGGCAGCTAGATCCTAGTGATGTAAATCGAGTTAACCTGCAGTTAAGGCATCAAAATGCTGGTTTCTGAAACTATTTTCATTGCCATTTCCTCAAACTCCCACATCTGTGTCTGCTTACCACAATGACAGCCACAAGTACATTGTTAATTGATGAAACACTAATGATAGTACTGAAATCTGTCATGAAATAGGAGGCATGAAAGGACAACATTTTAAAGCTGTGCTTACTGGAATCTTACTTTTTCTAGCGCACCATGTTTTTCATTAAGAAACTTATAAAGCATGTTTTTAGGGTAATTCCTGGCAGTGCCCAATTTTGGCACTGCCAGGAGTGCTAAAACTTTCAGCAAAGGTTTTCTGCATTGTCTTTAGACAGAACAGAAGTTTGTATCTTGATAGGCTGAGGTCAGTTTGTGTATCTAGGCGCTCTGAGATTTGTGAGTTGGGGTTTAAAGTGTAGTCTGTAAAGATCTCATTCAAAGGAGAAGGGTGATACAGGACCTCCTCTAGACTCTTTTGTTAGGAAGAAAATAGCCAATTACGCCCAGCTGAAGGTTTTGATGACCACGTGGAGCTCACATCACCTGATTCTCTCTGGTCTCCATAAGGCAGCACTGAGGCCTCATTGCAGTTTTCTGTAGAGTGGTTTTAGTAGGGGGGAGTTTTCAGGAGAGAAAGACATCAATTCTAGCTGTAGAAATGTGCTTTTTTGCTGTTTCTTCAGTCTGTGAGAGGGAAGATACATACTGATGTCTTTACAAGCAGTTCAATGGGTGCAGATATGGGTGTTCACCTCTGTTCACTTAGTCTGCTAACTTAAAGCAGCAACTTCATTGCAGAGCCCAGCCAGCCTGGCTCCTGAAACTGACAGCTGGGTCTGCACAAGCCTCAGCTTCTAAACTTCAGGGTAAAATGACAGGCTCGAGGAGAAAATATGGGGTAGGTGGTTTGAGAAGGCTGTACAGCTTCCAAGTGCCTCAGCCAATGGGAAAAGGAAGAGAGCACCATGGGGCCAGGAGTTTAGGGTAAAAGGAGGGTGCGCCCTATGAAACCTCGAGAGAGAAAACTCTGCAGGCACGTGCCCCAGGGGATTCTCTCCCTTTATTTGAATAAAGATGCAGGACTCCTCTGTCTCCTTTGTGGATACTGGCTTGTCATACTGTGATTTTTCCATACAAAAGCCCCAATAAAAGTTTGGTAAAGAGTGGGGAAAATAAGTGTATTAACCAATTCTGAATACCAAATCACACAACACTTCAGAATAGTTGAACAGTGCAGGGTGCACAGTTTGTGGTGATTGGGATGGGGCTGGCCCAGCCTCATCCCCAATGGGCTGCAGCTGTGAGCAGCAGGTGAGCAGCACTGACAGCAATGAGCCATGGAGTGCCCAGGGGCACTGAGCAACCACCAAAGGGAGCAGAGGGCACACAGGGGCAGGGCATGGACAGTGAGGGGCACACAGGGGCAGGGCATGGACAGTGAGGGGCACACAGGGGCAGGACATGAACCCTGAGGGGCACACAGGTGCAATGCATTAACACTGAGGGGCACACAGGTGTAATGCATTAACAGTGAGGAGCACACAGGTGCAGGGCATTAACATGAGGGGTATAAAAGTTGGGCTAGAGAACAAGTGGGGCAGATGCTTGCAGCCTTCCAAAGTGGTGTGATGTTGCTCTGCGTGGGCTGAGGCTTTCTAAAATTGTTAGTACTCTGTGTGTTGTGGCTATCTCAACTGGGATGTGTGCTGTGACAAAAAAGAGGTTTAGAAACTCTTCAGGGAGTCTGAATGTACAAAATAGAGGTAAGTTAATAATTTGTTGGTTGCTTAATGTAGTGCTTACTGTTGTAGGGAGACAATCCTTAAGGAAAAGCTTCTAGGTAGTCAAGAGTAATTGTAAACTATAAGCAATAGACTTTGAGGGCTTGTCTTTATAGCTCTACTAAACTTGTTGAGGTTGTAGCTTGGGCACTGCTTTCAGTCAGTCCATAGCTAGCTACAACAGCTAGCATAGGCAACTTGGAATCCCTTAAACTTAAGGGGAAATGTAGAACCTCCCCTTGGTTATTAGATTTCATTTAAGCACCTGTGAAAACTGAGCTGGAAATACTGTCTTACGTAAAGTGGGTATCCATATGCCAGTTGTGAGCAGCATATGAAATAAATCGCTAAAACGTGACGTTTTAATTCAGTACCTGTGTGTGACGGCGAGGCCGAGCAATGGCTGTGCCCGGTGCACCCAACCCACTCGTTCCTCCGTGCAGAAAGGTCCTGCTGCCCTCCTGTGGTCCTTCCCAGTGCCACGGGTTTGTTCTGAAGCTGCTGGAACATTAGTTTGCTTTTAAAGCCGAGTTTTTAGCTGCCTGTAAAATGAGAGATGCCTTTATTCTGTATGAAAGAGCTAGTTTCAGGATGTGGAATGTTCTTCTGTGGTAAAATTACCTTTGTGGAGGACAGGACAGCAGTGGATGTCACTTATCCCAGCTTTTGTAAAGCTTTTCATCTCACGTCTAGTATTCATCTGTCCAAGTTAGGGTTTCATGCTCTGAATGGGTAAGTAATCAGATAAATGAAAAACTGGATGAACAGGCATGGGAGAGTGTTTAATACTGTGTGCAAATGCTGGTAACAGAAAAAATCCCCCAGGGATCCATACTGAGACTAGTTTTGTTTAACAGCTTTATTAGCTGCTTAGAGAGGTTTGAGGGTGACAAGAACAGGGGGGCGGGCCAGGTGGCATGCTGGATGACAAAGCTGCCCCTCAGATATAGACAAGACTGGCAGGGCTGTGCTTTACTGGAGCTTGTTTTCTAATATCTGAACCTATTCTAGGAATCTGGTATCTCCTGTGGTATCTTGAACATACTGAGAAATTTGTTTTATAAGTCTAAATAATGTAATATGCCAAGCCAACTAGCTGAGTCTTTGTTTGATGAAAAACACGGGTTATAATTTGTTGCTTTATGATATTTGTGGTGGAACTCTAAACCCATGATTGAATCTCTTGTCAGTGTTGGCTTCAATAAGTAAACCTCAAATTTCCACTGAGGTAATAGCCAAGTAATCATGAAACTGAAAATGAGTTCATGACTTGAATTCTTTTATAATTCTCTACTGTTAACTTAGATTAAAACACACCTGGCAATTTTGAAAAAAAAAATCCTTTTTTTTGATTTCAGCAATACCAATAATTTCTAAAGTGAACTTTGTTCTCTTTACTTTTAAATGAATATATGTGGATGAAAGCTTGTGTTTCACCACTTGTGTAAAAGAAATTTATTATTGTAAGCTTGATCAGTACTGTGCAGGTTGTCTTGTAAGTTTCTGAGGCATGATGGAGTAACTGCTAATGTTACTGAGTTCTGTAAATGGTGTAGCTGAGCACTTGATCACTGCAGCACATCTATTTTAACTCGCATCCTCTGCCCTAAACCATAAGTCTCACTGGTCAGTGCAGTGCACCTGCAGAGTGGCTCTGTGGGGCTGCTGTGCAGGGTTTGCAGTAGGATACTGATTGTGCAACTTCCAAACCTAGCAAGGTCTGTGTGCGTGTGCCCCAAAGTATCCTCTCCTGAGGACCGATTTGAGGTGAACTCTGTGGGACTCAGCTGTCTTTTGTGTTGAATCTAAAGTACTTTGGGCAGTCCGGAGTACTGTAAGAGCCACACAAACAGGCTGTGGCTGTTCTGCCCATCTGCAGGACTGACCCTGTCCAAGAGGGAATGAAGGCACAACAGAGATGCATCTGTCTGCCAGGGGTTTTAGGAAGCCACAGGAGAGAGGTTGTGTTTGTTGGTGTCTTGTGGTAATTTGGACATGTCTGCCTAAATTCAGTTGAAATTGTTCTTTGAATCTGGGCCTAAACAAATGAAGTTCCTTTGGACCTTGACTCTCTGGGCTGAAGTCAAATATTTAACATCTGCTTACAAGTGATTAGTTAATATGGTAAGGTGAACTTTTAAAGAGGTGCAAATGTTCTGACTTGCATTTCTTGTTCAGCTTCCCGTCTGTAAAAGTTCTTTACAAGTCACAAACTGGAAGAATATGGTGAAATGAAACTTGAAGGCCTTTTTAATTGTTATCTGTGGAAACATCCCAGAAGCAGTAATGTGCAGCCTAAGTGTGTAGCTAGTGGTTGTCTGCTCAATGATTGAGGATTACTGCATACAGTAAACTAGATCTGTGCATAGGAAATGAGAAATTTGAGCCTTAGCAAAACATTACCTGGGAGAAAACACACCATCACTTTTTAGAAAGTTAATTCTAATGTGATTCCTGAGCAACAGACTCAATGTGAGGTACTGTTTCTGTGTTACTTGTTTATTTTTTTTTCTATTGCTGCTTTAAACTTTAGTAACCGTTCAGGTATTTGTAACTGATCTTATGTTTTGTAATGCTTTGGGATACTAAAATTGACCTTAGTAATAGACTAAACTGCTGACTTAGTGAACTTCTGTTACTCACAAAAAAATGAGATCTTAAATATTTGTTCTACCTAACTAGGTATGAAAAACCTGTACAGACTTTTATCTTGTAATGGCTCCCCACAGATATATAGGAGTTAGGATTGCATTTTGGCTATACTAGTTTTAATTGCTTAGCTGCTTTATTGCTTTTGCTCTCCCTACTACTCACGGTTTTACTTTTATTTAAAATCCCTCTAATAGTTACTTTTCCCTCCAGTACTTGTCAGCTGAGTTATTTAATGCCTAAATTAGAAGGCTACTTGAATTGTGGACATGTGCACATGCACAGGGTGTTGTGTTTTGGTTGGGTTTTTTTGGTGTTTTTTTTTTTTTTGGTGTGGGTTTTTTTTAGTGTTGTTTGTTGTTGGTTTAGTGGCTTTTTTTATTTTGTTGAGTTTTCTGAGTTTTTTTTTTCCTAATAGCACTTACTGAGACTGTGCCCTTGATTATGGCTCTGAAGAAACTGGTTTTTGGCTTCCCTTATTTAGAAGTTAGGAACAAAGAAATAGCCTAAATTCTACTGAACTTAATAAAAAGGAAAATACTTATCTTTTGCTTTTTTCTATGAGCCTCTTCTATCAGTTTCAGAACAGTTAGATGGAGGAGGTGTGTGTATGTCTATATAAAGTGTATACCTGCAGTGCCACGCCCTCAGAAGAGAGAGTTTGTAGTGCAAATTCTTCCAAACCTCATAATATCTTTAAATCTCCTTCTGCAGAATGGAATTTGACTGCTCACAAGAGGGCACTGCAGCTCTACTTTTGTGCATGTTATTGTAAGCCATGAGAAAAACAAATAATATTGTTGTTTTTCAGTGTAATTTTAAAATGAAGCTCTACCAGTATAGATTTCCAGTTTGGTTTTGGTGGTGGTTCTATTTTTTTCTTGTTTTGTTTATTTTTGGATTTTTTAAAGCGGAAATCAAGGCACTGGAAGTAATAGAGAAGTTAGAGTTAGGGGCTTTGAATGGAATGCCAGCTTCAGGGTCAGAGTATTGTAGCTGGTGATGACCAAGTGAGACAAGTAAGATAAAGAAAGCTGTGCTCTCATTCAAAAAAAAAAAAAGGGAAGGCTGTCTGACCATAATGAACTAATTTATTTACTTATCAAAGCCTTAAGTGTCATTAGACAGCTCAGTAGGCAAGTCATCCTGAGAGGAGTGTTCACTTAGTAAAGATTAATTATAGCCTCCAGCATATCAAGTTTATTATGTCCAATAAGTATGTCAAACAGCTGGAGGAACATGTTTGTCTTTACACTTGATAGCGTTCTCTTGCCTCAAGGTCTGACTCCTGGAAGAATAATTAGTTGATGTGGGTGAATTGTTTCTAATTCTGCAAACTGTTTTTTGGTGTGTATTTCAATCTGTGCTTTGAGTAAAACAAAATTAAGTATTGGATTGGATGCCAAAGTTGTGAATACATAACTCTAATAGTGCATGGACTGTAAAGCACCATAGGGTTTTGTTTCTTTTTTTGGTATTTAATCTATGCATTTATTGTATTTAAGAGTAATTGTTGAATAATTTTTGTTTTAGGATTTTTTTTCTCAGAGAAAATATGGAAGACTAGCAACTCAAAAATTGTTGGGCTTTTAGTGTCTACCTGCTAAGAAATTCTGATAACAAGCTGGCTTTACAGTTTTTCATAATCTCTTTCTCTTTGGCTATTACTTCTCATTAAATGGCACAGACACTCACAAATTTGGTGATGTAAAAGTCTCTACCACTGAATAGACAAGGCAGACTTGGAGCCACATTGCAAAGCTGAAGGGTCCACAAAAAGCCATGGAAAAAGGTCTGTACTTATATGTAATTTATATGTGCTTTTCAAAAGCATATAATACTATAGGATTATGAAGGGGGTGCATGGAGCTGATAAAAGCTACAGGAAACAGCCAAATGTACAATGAGAAAAAAGATTACTGCAAGAAATGAGTAAGAAATTATGTAAAGTGTTTCGTAGAGTAAGGAAAACTTCTGATAACAGAATGAGTTTAGGATCTCCAGGACAAGATTTAGCTAAAAAAATTAAAATTGGTTTTTATACAGTGCTCTGAAGGTGATGTCAAAAAGGAAGATAAGATAGTTTTGTTTTAAACAATAAAAACTTCAGATTGGTGAGAGGTAGGCACAATTTTGAGTTTTGAGCAGACATGGTGCAGTTTTGAAACAGAGGGAGAGCAATAATTCTTAAATGGGAATGTCTAGATAAACAACCAAAACCCCTGGTCAGTCTTTGAAAGCAAGTGACAAGATCTGATTTAAAATAAGTGATTAGATACTCTTATAAAAATCAAGTTTAGACTGCAATAAACCTGCACTGGTTTTTCATCTGGCTTTCTCCTTGTTTTGCTCTGCAGTTTCTGATTCCTGTGGTACTGGGTTGGGCTGTTACTGTCCGTCCTATCTTGCTGGAACTTTTATTTTATCTTGTCACAATAGGATTCTTGTGAGATTTATGACATGTACTAAGCAGAGGGGTTTTGTACAGTCTTCAGGAGAATGAATAAGTGTGAGCTGACCAAGTGTGTGCATGTACAGCAAACAATGTCACCAATTAGGTAACATCTTTGGCAAATAGAGAAAAGCTTAGAATCTCAGGGTCTTTATAGTACTATAGGTTTGCTATTTCTTTCTCCCTCACCTGGCAAGTGGCAGAAATTTGTCATTTAACAATTCAGTGCAGTAGACCTTTTATAGATATTGAGAAAGCATGCACACAAATTTTAGAGCAATAACTCTTAAGTATTCTGAAAGCTTAGTTCTTAAACTTAGTTCAGTGGAATTTTCAACTACTGTAACATATTCACTTCTTGTTTTTTCTTTCAGCCAGCCAAACACAGATTGTGTTTTTAAAGAGAGAACAGATTGTCGTGGTTCCTTCTCCTTAGTGTACAGAAACACAGGCGTATTTGACAGCAGCAGAACAGCACGTTAGGGTGGAGGCACAAAGATAGCTTGAGAGAACACTCATCAGTATCTGCTTTTTTATTCTTAGGAGTTAATAAATAGCAAATAGACATTCCTTTAAGAGCATACTGCTAAATTAATCCTTTCATTTACTAATGAAAAATAATTAGGAAATGGTATCTTTTCCTATTGCTATTTGGAACTTAAAAAATATGTACTTGATGTGAATTTCATGAAAAAATCTTTTTAAGATTACTTTGCTGAGGTAGACAGACAACTCCTTAGAGAAGCATAATATAGACGGAGAATATTACAAGTCTTGTTTAGCCATTCAAATAAAATCTGACAACTACAGGGATATGCTGTATATACTTTATGTGCCATTGGAAGATTTAAAATTTCCTTTGTGTTTTCACTGAAAATGCAGAACACAGTAGTGGGGAAGGAAGTAATATATAAGTACACCCAAAATTTACGTTTCTTGTGTACCTGCAAAGTAATTAATTTCTTCTTCCTGCATGGAGTTGCTTGACCAGTGGATCTGGCTTCTGGCTATCAAACTCTGGTCACTAGGAGGTAACACACAAAAAAGCATTAGCTGAATGCATGTCAGAAAGTGAATGTCCAGAATATGTCAATGGGCCTTGTCATCAGTGTGCAGTGCTGAGTAAACATTGTCACTGGAACAGAGGACAGCTCTTATTTCATGTCATGGAAGCCTTTTTTAGAGGTTGTGCTAAGCAAACAGTGAGCATATCCTCTTGCTGTGGGAAGACATGGCTGTTTGTGATACAAAATCTTTGCACGCAGGGGTTCAAGCTGAAGATTGCTGGATTTTCTATAAGAAGTTGTTTTCCTGTTCAAAACCAGTTTTAGGTCTAATATCTTACTGTGTGCTGTAGTCATAGTATGAAATCAATAATGTGCTCCTCTATGATTCATTGAAGTAGCCTGAAGTGCTTAAGCACTGTGTTTGGCTTTGCATCAGACCTGTATTTTTTGGGGTCACATCTGCAAAACCTTCTACTTTACCTGTGGTAATAAGGAAAAACTATTTCAGTGTAGCTGTTTGATTAGTTGGTGTAGAGGCTTAGTATGCCTGTTGATATATTAGACAATTTAGTTTGGACAAGTATTTTTTTATCTTTTCAGTTACTGTTAGTGCCAAAGCAATTCCACATTTTAGCTAGGTATGAGAAATGCTAGACTGAGGACCTTATATGTCAGCGAATCCACCTCTTTATAAAAAAAAGACTCTGGGAAAATGTTTCTATGCTACTTGATAAATGTGTACTTCTTTAATGAAGAAATAGGAAGAAGTCTTTAGAAATCTCAAAGTTTGTGTAACTTTTTCACTGTAAAAAATATACAGTTGATTAGAACAAATTCCTGTGAGACATTGAGATGAAGATAGAAGCGATCTAGAGAAAGCATGAACAGGGTAATATAAATCATTTTATGGCCATTTGAAATGGAGTCTGGTTAAAGCTGTGAAGAGTTCTTCCAGAAGAGCTGTGCTAGGGGAATTGTTCCCAATTCATGTGCTTATGACTTCTTCAGCTGGTTTCCTGCTTCTTGTAACTTTTCTCAAAAGTTTTATCCTAAGTAAATTGGTACCCAACCCCCGTTGTTCTCTCTTGTATTGACAGTAAAATTGTTTATTTAGATTCAGGATGTTGTTTGTACAGTTATCACTTTATCATTTAAATTATAATTTATTCAAGTGCTGCATGCTTTTCACGAATTGTGCTGGAAAATTCCTTATAAGAGTTTGGAATGTTTCTTCAATTACTGGCTTGAATATCAGAAATTTATGCAGCGGACTCCTCATGGCTAACTGGGTTAGTAGCCACTGTGCCTTGGCTTCCTCAAAATCTAGAACTCCTCTGCTGGACTAATCTGCCATGCTTGTGGCCTGCATTTGGAGTGCATTCAATGCACTTGTTTGGAAGTGCATTTGACTTTCATCTTTAGACTTTGCATGGAACTTGCTGCAAAAGGTTTGAGAGAAGGTTTTCTTCTGGGTTTAGGGCAGATAGATGAAAGCTTGTCCATTCAAACTGGGAGAATCACAGCCAAACTGAGACTGCTTTGTAAATGGGGTCTACTAGGCAGCCTTGAAATATTGGAGATGATGGACTAGATATGAGATTAATTAGATGATCTCCCTTGCTGTCAGGAGAAATAAAGGGTGCAAAACCACTTAATTAGAACAGGACAATATAATGAATAATGTGTTTCAGTGCAGGCTTTTTTCTTCTGCTTTCAGCATGCTTCTGTAAAAGTACTTGGCAAGTAATAATCTGTCTAATAAGTAGACAAAGGAAAGAAGTTGTCTTTTAGTTCATTTACAAAAACTGTCTTAGTTAATCTATTAAAAATTAGTGAAGTGGCCTACTGCATGGTTAAATTTGGAATACTTTATCATTTCTCTGGCTGTTATGTACTTCCAGTTTTGAAAAGGAAATATAGGATGAAAAAAAACTATTGTTGCTATGGGAACAGTAACTATGTGCAATTGAAACTAGTTGTTGCTGTTGGAGTTTGTAGCACATCAGTACCTGAACTATGGCCCAGGTGCTAAACCAGTGTGTAGCCAGGCTGGAGTGGAGGGAGGTCAGAAACTTAGAGAATGAGATATAAGTATAATCAATAACAGCTTAAGCCATTTTCAAATACTCCTGTGTAAAGAGCTTCTGCATTTATTGTCAGTGGCCAATAATACAAACAGGCTATTAGTACTTCAGTTGAATCATTTCCTAATGTGAAGCATTCTGCTTTGAAGTTTTTCAGCATTTTCAGGGATCTAATGAAGAGCCTTACAGAAAAAAAAAAAACATTGTCTTTCAACAGATGAGGGAAGTGGATGTGTTAAATAGATATTTGAAAGAAATGCCTGACCCTGAAGGCTGGCAAACATGGTTGCAATAGTGGGCAAACACAAAACTGAACTGAAAGCAGAATTGTGTAATTAAAGACATCTCTTACCTTTAAATATTTAAGACAGTGTCATCTCTGAGCATGTCTTATATTTAACCTAAGATGCTGAAAAATCAGAGTCACCAGGTGTGGCTCTTGTGGCCATCACAGACTGTATAATATTGAACTATCAACATAGTATTCAGCTACCATCTAGTGGAGGATTTGAGACAGTGTTCTGAAAATGCAGGCTAGTAAAAGCTCCAGAATAATTAGTACTTGTCCAGCTATTGCAATTTGGCCAAATGGTTTTTGTCAGATTGTATTCCTTACAAGTAAGATCATATTGACTAATAAAGTCAACCTGAATTAAAAGGGGGAAGGATACTGAAGTGGATGAAGCATACAAATGGTGAAACACAGAAGTGTAGAATTGTGTTCCTGGGGTTTTCTTATGAAAACAAAAACTTCACATGTGCTACTTGAGAGTTTGAATGCCTCCTTTGTCCAGTCGTTTTGAAATGGGCATGCTGGTTTAGGTCAGTTCAGCAGATCAAAATCCTGGAGGTTCCACTTGTGGTTGTGTGGACCTCATTTATGACTACATGAAATTTTAAGCCACTCCAAAAGCCCCTTAGGCTGGATGTTCCGGTATTACCAGTATAGCCAAGATGACTCAACTGAGATGACACTCATCCTGGTTTAGAGGATTTGGCTGAAATGCACTTTGTGTACTAGAAAGAGAAAATGTGGTCCCATACTGTGTTTAAAAACAGTGAAAGAGTAATGGCAAAATGTTCCAGCACAGCTGTAGTTCTTCTCTGCCTAATCCTCATTGCATTCAGCTGGATTTTTTTGTCTTCTGGAGCAACTGAATTCTGCTTGCCCTTTGATTGTCAGAGGTTAAACTAGCTCTAACCTGAGGATGGAAGTGGTTCTGGAACTTTGCTCCTAAATCCTTTTCTGGCTTGATGGAGGGGGGTCTCCTACAATGATCAAGGTTTGTCAGAGGTTGCCCTCTCTAGATTCCTGGGTATGTTATGGAGAGTTACAGCTCAGCTAAAATGCATTGCTGATGGAGGGCTGTGCAGGAGGGAGGCTTTTCTCATAGTCAAATTTATTTGTGGAAGCACACAGGATATGTGGATGGCTATAAGGTCTGGTATTGCTGAGCGCTTCTCTAGGACAGAACTCTGAGGAATGCACCTTTGTAGTCAACAGTTTAAAAATGGAGAAGAGAGTTTTACTCATGGCAAACCAAACACTGCAGGTCCATGTGTACCTGAGGGTACCACTGTCTTGTAGCTAGTTTGTATGGATAGATGACATCATGGGCCAGCCCCTTTGAAACCTTTGTGTATTTCTCACTAGAAAATTTCTTGTGGGTTACGATGTTTGAGCTTGTTGCTTTAGAATCTGGTAGAGATGTGCTGTTTGACAGGCCTGGGTATTAGGTATATGTATTCAGGCTTGCTTTCATCTGAAAGTTTCATGGTATTTCAGAGTTGAGAAGCTTGTTTTTTTTAAAGAGGGGGAGGTGTTTGGGTTGTTTATTTTATTTTGCATTTCTTAAATCTAAGGTTCAAGCTTATATTTAATGAGAGTTTGGGCATGTGGAGTTCTCTCACTTGTAAGAGGTGTTTCAAGCAAGGTGTCTCCCTATTCTGGAGGCTTCTTTTTGGAGCTGGTAAGAACAAAAAAATTGAGCGATCTTGAGAAAATAACAAGTTGTTGTATGGTGCTAAACCAAGGAAAATCATATACTTAATGATGGGCTTAGTAATGACTATGCTACTGTTACTTTGCAGCTGTGTCAAAATGGAAGCCTAATTTGTCAACAGGAAAGACCTGCCAATAGCCCAGGTTCTTCCTAAAGAAGTCATCATGAAACACTGATTTTCTGACTTAAATGAGTAAGTTAGGCTTTATAAGTGAATTGAGCAAATTATTTATCCCTCATGAATGAGTCAAGGAGTTCTATTAAAACTTGCATTGAAACTTGAAAGACTTGGACTCAAAGCCATTAAAACAGCAGGAGCAAAACTATGAAGGTGTTACTGTGCATTTAAAATAACTTGTAATTATATAGCAGTATAAATTATCATGCTGAAGATGTTTACAAGATTGTACAGGCTTGCTAATTTGACAACATGCATTTTCCCCTTTTCCAGATGCTGTTTCCTATTATGGAGCTTTAGAATATTTAAAAGTTAAAATAGGCTTTCTTGGGCAAGAAAATTGTGAGTTACTCTGTTGGGAAAGAATATTAATGCAGAACAATTTCCTACTCTCAAAACTTTTCTTTTGCAACCTGCAGTAAACCATAGCTCTTTAATAGCTGCTGTTTGAGTGGCAGGATCAGTGAGTTGTTACAGAAACTAGAGATACTTGATCTTCACAATTCAGTAGTGAAGGCTGTTGAGCTTGGAGATCCTTTCCTTGTTCTTGATTCCTGCAATGCAGGGCGCCTTCTGTAGGCATCTGCAAAAGAAGATAAGTCTTTTCATTTACTGCTTAAGACCAAATGGGCTGCAATACCAGTAAGAGCACAAGAGTTGTGGAATCTGTCCAGAAGCCTGGAGGCCAGCCTGAGGAAGAAGAAAAAAAAATTGAGACCCTGGCACAAAAACAACTGCTGATGCTATAAAGGACAGTGCATGTGACTGAACAGGCTGAAATTGGATATTGATGTGCTCCAAATACACACTGTAACTATGAAGTAAGCAACTTGTTTATTGGCATTTTGTGCTTGAAAGGATTGATCTTTGTGTTACTGACACTGGAGCTAAAGGCATGTTTTGAATTGGATCTTAAGGAAATCTGCATTGACAGACACTGGTGTGAGATCTGCTATCTCGGCTGGTGAATTCACTGCAAGAATATGAAGGAAGCCTATGTAAGTTGCATGAGAAGCCTTGCCATCAATGTATCCTCCTGGGAACTTGAGCTGAAGTCATTTCACAGAAATCAATGAGGCCCTAAATCTTGGACATTACTGATTTTGCAGCAAAACCCAAAATATACATTTATTTATATGTTTTAATTCCCTGGCTCTGAAACAGTTTCTTTTGCCATGGATTTTAAGCATAAATAGCAGTTGAACACTGGAACTGGTGATGAGATCTATGTAGTAGGCTTTTTTGAATTAAGTCTCATCATCTTCACTTAAAAATATTTTTTATAATTAACTGAAATACCATGAAAGGTGTATTAAGTAAAGTGAAATCTTATGTCCATATTCATCTCCTCTCCTAGCTGTAGGACACTTAGTGGCTCCAAACATACTTGGTGAGCCCTATTACATTTTTCCAGAAGTGCTAATGACCCTGAGATGGGCTCACTTGGTTTGAGTGTGGTGCTAATGATGCCAAGGTTGTGGCTCCATCCCCAAATGGGCCCTTCGTGGACCTGATGATCGTACTGGGTCCCTTCACTGTGGGACAGAACCTTCTCTGGTTCTGTAAATCTCTGAAGCAAAGGATTTGAGCCACTGGGTGAGACAATCTCTGCGGGCAAAGCCCACTGGAGGGCAGTGCTGTAAAAGGAATTGCAGGACAAGCAGCTGTCCCACTCCAGGGAATTCTTGCTGAGGGCCAGCAAAACACTAACCTGCCTAGCTACCTGAAAATATGTAGCCGTTCAGATTGGTAGATTTAACTTTGATTTAATTTCTTGGCATTGTTCTGAATTGAAGGGTTTTACATCTTTCACCTAGTGCTGATGTTGTCAAGCTTTTTCTGTGGCCATTGTTGCTGTTGTGGCAGGAGGGCCTGTTGGTCCCATTTGGGCATCTATAGCACTGCCATGGGGACGATGCTGAGGCAGATTTCTTGTTCTGTGACTCCAATATGTTGAGCTCTTTTAAATTGTTTTTGATGTTGTGTCAATTACGACTCTGAAAGGGTATAAATTACTTCTAAATTGGGAGCTAAGCAGTAGTGAAAGATAAGGTCAGTGGCTCAGTGGAGAATCCTGTTGGGAGACCTTTGAGGAAACACATGCTGCCTCTAAACTACAGTTGGTTTGGAGCTTACCATCTCCTTTGTTCTTCAGTGGATGAAAAAAACTACTTTTGATTTACAGAAATATGATGGTGGCACTCTGGGGAGAGTTGAGAATAATGCTTGAGATGTAAGATTTTTATTATAGTAAATGTTTCAAACTGCTGTGTACTTGAATGGGAGAAGAAAATATTCTTCATGTACAGTTCAATTGTAATGAGTTTAGGCTTGCTGTCTTTACATGATGATTCTTAATAAAATGGAAACAGATAAGTTTGGGTGTGTCATGGAAAATATTAGAATTAAAATCTGTTCTAATTTAAGCATATTTCAATCTCTTACAGTGCAGTAAGAAAAAGAATTACTTTTCAATGAACAGAGCTGTAGTATAGCTAGGTGATACCATAAAGAAACTAAATTCTTCAAATGAAATACTTAGATGAGTGGAAAATTAACTATGGTTTATTCATGAGTTAATGCATGTAGCTTGAGAATACTTGAAATGTAATAAATTCTGTAAAGGAGATTTTCTAGCTGAAAGCTATTTCCTGTATTTCTCATGGAGTTCTGCAGTTAGTGGAAGTGATCTCAAATTAAAGAGTATTTGCTTTTTTCCTGCAAGGTATACGTACAAGTCTACTTAAAGGCTGTCATAATAAATGTTACTTGCTTTTATTTAAACTTTCCAGAGCTTTTGTTGTCTCTCCCTCATTATTTATCAGACTCCTTACCCAATGTTTATCAGGAGAAAGCCATTTCTTGGTTTGCAAGTTTTTCTCTTTCATTTGTTTGGGAATGGCTGCTGTCTGCAGTGCTCACATCAGATCCCATCTGGACAGACTTCAATCATCTGGTAAAATCAATGTTAGAACTGGGCATTATTGGCTTGTTTAACTTCCATGTTTTAACTAAAGCTAGTTTTGTGTTAGGAAGTATTTGTTTTGGTGAGAGATTTGGGATGGCAGTCACTTGAAGACCCAGAGTTTAGATCTAAGACTCTGGTGTCTACTCCTTACTGCTCTAAAAAAATTTTTTAGATCACAGAGGAATTTAATATTGCTTCCAATTTCAGAAGCAGTTACTCACATGTGATTAGTCACTTTAGTCACTGAGAATGCTGGAGATATCTTCTGCTTTGGCTTCTCACTCAGTGAAGAAAAAATTGCTTTTCTCTTTCAGACAATTCTTAATAATCAATGACCCTGTATCTACACATACTGAAACATCAAACTTTTTTATTTTCTTAATCAAGTTCCAGTGTTGTTTACATGTACCATGAGTGGCAGCTTGGTTATCCATCTGTGCCTAGTAAGGTGTCAGACCTCTGAAGTTCAAAGGAGTTGAGGTCAAGCTTCTGTCCTCAGTTTCTCCAAGTTTGTATTAATACTTATGCCTATAGTTGTATGTGTTTTACATGTCTCACATATTTTCATTCTTCTTGTGATCTCCTGATTTTGAGCAATCTGTACCAAATTTTCATGGTCCCTACAGTGAGCCTGGTATCTAAAAACATGTTCAGAATAGATTGTTCTTTTCATTGCTCCTTAGTTATTAGAACGTGAAAGAAAATCATACTGTTGTAGTGAAATTTGATTGCTCTGTTCAAATGTGTTAGAAAATTTTGATAGATAATGAGCACTTTGAATTGCTGCAAGCTGGAGTCTATTATTGATGACTGTCAAAAGTCTTTAATGTAGTAGTTTTGGAGCCACATTGGCCAACAGTAAACATTTGGTACAAATGGAGAAGTCCAAGAGAAATACTTGCTTAAAAATTATTCTGATGCTTTTGCGTCTTTTATAAAGTTTAAGATTTCCAGCTAATAGAATGAAAGTTTAACAGAAGCTAGAGAGCTTTTTGGAGTGATTTCTGAATTCTGCAAAGCTAATCATATGGAAGCTAAGTTGGAGAAAGGTAGTATTGGGAAATAATTTCTATGCAAACAGAAACTATTATAGTTCATAAAAGGTGAAAATGAAACCATACTTTTCCAGAAGATCAATGTAAAGCACTTTATTAGAAAATAAAATAACTTTTTAACTGTAGATACAGTAAGGAAAAATAGTCCTTCAGTTTAATTGAAACTGATTGGTGCACCTGCAGAGAAAAGCAGTTTTATCATCTCATTATCAGTCAATTAATATTCAGGTTTAAACGTGAATACTGTGGCTGCTAACTGTAAATGAATTATTTCATTGAAGACTTAACAGATGAGGCAAAGTAGTCTTCTGCTGTGCTAAATGAGGTCATGTGGGGGGAAGAAATAAAAATTAGTAATTCAGTTAGGGATTTAAAAATACTTTGTATTTCCAGAGCTTTAAATGGTTACTTTTTTGAAGCAAACTTTCATTTTGATTGCATTGAAATTTACTTTGAGTTGTGCTACTACTGGTACTGGTAAGCCTCTACATTTAGATTTGCTAATATTTGGAATGTAGAGAGATTTTCTGGAAATCAGAAGAGATTTCCATACAAAATGCTCAAACTAGGAGGGAATGTGGGCTCAGAGGTTCCTTTGCTCAGAGTCCTTCCTCAGAGACACCAGCTCCAGCTCTTTGTTATTGGGTTGTTGCACCAAGATGAAACTATTAAAAGGGGTAGAACATCTGAGACTCTGCTGTGGGCATCCCGGGGTGAAGCTGGTGAGGAAATATGGTGTGCCCATGTGAATGGGGGTGGCGTGGCTGCCAGGGGCTTCCATCCCAGCAAGTGTGGCTGCCACAGTGGGTTCTGCGTGCTTGGATGCGGGAGTTTCCCGAACACCAGTTCAGTGCTTTTGGTGCTTTGGGTGATGAGCTGGAAAGCCTCCACAGACACTGTGGTGAACTTGTCACCTAACTTCACACATTCTTCTTGGAGGACAAAAGATCCTGGCTATGTGCTCTAAACCGCGGTCTTGCATTTCATGTATAGAAGAGAATTACCAACTGTTGCAGCTGACAAAAAAGAATTTACAAGGAAAGAGTTCTGTGACCCTATAACAACTTACTGCCCTGAAGGGAAATGTTTTGATGTGTGATGCTCTTGAGCCATTGCAGCTTATAGGTGTATTGCTACCTGTTTTTCTCTAGGGTGTTTTTATCCTTCAGAAATATGTATCCTTCTGATCAAGTATCAGTTTTACTGTCCATTATTTGAGCAGATACCTGATATCTGCCAAGCCATATACACTGGAGTTACAATTCTTGTGTGTGAGAAATGTAGAATTTGAGGTGAAGGCAAATTGCCCATTGATATTTGATCATTCACAACTATACAACTGCAGCTGTAAATTGGGTAGAACTGAAATGTATAGAAGAGGAATAAATAGAAAACTGGTTCAATGTCTGCTTTAATCACTAGCAAGCTTTTCCCCATGATGCTTAATTATCTCATTTATCTAATCTAGTGAGGCATAAGACACTAACTGCTGCAAAAGGACCAAACAATCATTAGTAGCCTACCCCTATGGATAGGCTAGGTGGAGTAAGAGTAAACTCATTACAGTCCTTCCTAGAGATGACCTCTGTAGGCATCTGCTTGGGGAGACTATTACTGCTGATGCTTTCCCCAGCTTTTTCTTTTTAAATTGCTCTGGCAAATCCAGTTATTGATCTGAAATTCCTCACACTCTGTAACTCTATTGGATGTTCATCAGAGGGAGCTAAATCTTCTGCAAAAGATTTGTCATACTCTTTTTTTTTGTTCTTTCCAGCCCAAGGCTTCATTATCTTTGTACTGCACTTGATCTGACTTCTGATACCTGCATCTGTTGAGGAGAAAAACAAACTACCCTGTTGGTGACTGACTCGTGCATAGAATGTTTATGCCTTTTTCAAATTTCCATTTCCTGCCTTGTGTTTTAAAATTGTGGCTGGATCAGGTGACTGTGCCTGTCTTGAAATAGCTGAATACTTGAAAATCACAGTTAATAGATCCAAGTTACTCTGCAATAGTGAAAATGAGCTGAGTAGGGTGTTCTGAACAAGACTACTGTTCTTTTACATCAGTATTTAAAATGATTTTTAAAATAATACTATTAAATATTAATATATGATCATATTAGATTTGAATGTTTAGATTTCTCTCTTTTTTCTGCTCTATCTTTTTTTCAAAATATCAGTTCTGAATTCCTCTACCTTAAGAGTTTATCAGTATCATTTTGTGGAATCCAACACAAAAACAAGGGACTAAGACAAAATCATTATTATTTGTGTACTAATTAAAAGCTCTCTTTAATGAGGCAGCAGTGTGAGAGCTTGTTTGTATTTATTTGATTCCAGAGTTCTGGAGGTTGTTTATATTTTCACTTCAGTGCAAAGGAAAGAGCCTTGTCATTATATTACTGAACATCTATTTGTAATTCATAGTGATGTTCCAGTAATTTCCCAACAATTACCTGGAGAATTAAATAAATAGTGAATAGGTTCTCTTGACAACAGGAACTTGGAGACATAATAGCACATCTGCCCTGGGCCCCAGTCAGTTAAATGTCCCAAAAAAGTAAATTACACAAAGCCAACTTTTCCCATTTTGAGTATTTCTAGTATCTTTCAGTGGGGGATGGGGAGCCCAGAACACAGATTTGAAAATAAACATTACACTGCAGAAATCACTTTTCCTTCTATGGTTTATATATGGATTTATCTTTGGTGGTTGGGAGGCAGAATTATTTCCAGTACTACCTATTTTCAGATGCTGAGCAAGCTTTCCTGTGTGTGCACCCTGAAAATGTAATCCAGGCAGCCAAACCACCAGGCCATTGGATCATTGAGAAACTCAGTGCCACATCCATCTAGTTCTGCGTTTGCCTGTTCAGCCTGTCATGGAATAAGCTAAGGCAGCTGCCTGCTACCATTGTTCATTAGTATGGCCAGAAAATCCTTTGATCTAATGATCTCTGAGCTGTAATCATATATGGGTTAAAGCTGTCAATGTGAAACCTCAGGAGTCCTTCAGGTATTCTGAAATCCCTTTCTGTCCTGTTCCATGCTGTCCCTTTCTGCTCTTTCTGTTCTCTTGAGTACCTTTATGAAAGTCCCTTTTTAGATGTAGTGGTTGATAGTTTGGTTGTGGCACATCATACCAGAGCCCATAAGCTGTGCTGTGTAATGTTAGGTTTGCCAAAATCCATGTGGTGTATTCAAGGGAAAAAACCCCAAAAATGTGCAGTGTTATGAAAATTAGTCAGAGAAGAGACTTCTGTGGTACTGAATATTTCTCTCTGGTTTCTAACTAGCAATGCAATGTGCATGTTCTCCTTTGGAGCTTTATGTTAAATGCTGTGCAAGCGCTGTTTGTGCTGCAGAATCAAGCTGCAGTGAATATTGCAGCTGGGCACTGACCTGCTGCAACTCAATGAGAATTTTCCTGGCTTTGACAAATTAGCTGATGTGTCCATGGATTTTTAACTGATAACTGGCAAAACTCTTGCAGAAGACGCTTGGACACTTAAATAAGCATGTAAAAGTTTGTGTCTACTCCTGGTCATGTTTTTAAGAATAAAACTGGTGACAGGAATTAACTGAAGTCTGAATTTTGGGAACCAGCACCTAGAACTACCTTGAGCTTTTTTTTTTTTTTTAAAAAGCCAAGGCTCAGTTATAAGAAAAAAGCTCCTGTGTTTCAAATGTTTTATGTATAATACATAGAATAAGTACTGTATGCCTTTATAAATTGTGTGTATATGTAAAGATCCCCTCTCTATTGATCCTTTAAAGTAGGAAGAAGGAGGAGAATGAAAAATAATACAGGAACCAACATCTCTTCTTTGTTCAATTAATGTCATTTAACATAAATTGCTGATATAGAGTAGATGGTAGGTATTGAATAGTGATGATGAAGCCTGAGTTGGGTAAGTCTTAGGGTCTACCAGCACAATTAAATGCAAATCAACAGATCTCTGGGACTTGTGGATGAGTTTCATAAGGGGAAATTATATAAATTCAGTTTTCCCCTATACTTGAGCATTGTGTATTGTGTTGGTGCTTCAGATGTGCTGTAAAAATTATTGATTTTAGAGGCTTTATTTTTTAAGTTGGTCCCAATTTTTTCCATTCTTGGCTAGTTAACAGACTATCAGCTGTAAAAGGATGCAGAAATAAAGATTTGATCATGTCATCTAGGATTCTCAATTCCCTTGTTTTTTCTCTTTTTCAGTAATTTTGATGTTGCAGATGATATATGCCTTTCTGTAAGACTGGATTACTAAGGTAGCAGATGTTGAGATAAATTTAGCATTTTTCTTATTTGCTCAGAGTCTGTTTTTAAGCAGCTCAAACCTTGCAGTTTACTCTCCTACCAGCTCTGTATCTGAGATGATCACACCCCAGAATTTTCATGTCAATAGATCAGAAGCCAATTTGGCTTAAGAGACATGGAGGTGATACTGCCTTAGTTCATGACAATTCTTTGGTAGTTTTCCCTCTTAAAATGCTGTTTATTTGTTGCTTTTAATAAAGTATCTGTGCAGGAATTAAACAATGCTCTAGCTTAAGCAATGTAGTATAGCAAAACTTTGTTATTTTCTCATTTCATGTGAAAAGTGTGAAGGATAAATAGTTTATTCCTTAGTCTGATTGTTTTGGTGCAACAATATTGCTGTTTGTGTTACTACAGAACACGAACAAATGTAAGTAACCCAGTGTTCCTCTGGTATGTGTGCATACATTTGCACGTGAGTATTTGTGCTGAAATACAAACCAAACACAATATTTACTTCTTGCTTGAAAAGAACAGTTGGTACATCTTGGCAAGTGTCAGTGAATAAACCAACAAAGTAGGTGGCAATTCTCACCCATCCTCCCATTATATGGCAATTTATGTGTCTGCAACAAGGGAATGATCAGCTGCCTGCAGTTACATCTGGCCCTGGGATATGACAGGCTGCTTTGTTGGGTTGATTTTGCTCTTTTCTGTGAGGTGTTCAGAGGGCTGGAGCGCCTCTCCTGTGCAGAGAGCCTGAGAGAGTTGGGGCTGCTCAGCCTGGAGAGGAGACATCTCTGGGAAGGCCTTACACAGACCTTCTGTAAGAGCTGGAGAGGGACTTTCCACCAGGGCAGGTAGTGACAGGGCACGGGGGCATGATCTTAAAATGAGGGAGAAATGGCTTAGGTTAGATATTAGGAGAAAATTCTGTGTTGTAGGTGTGGTGAGGCATTCCCACATGTTGCTTATCTGTGGATGCCCCATCCCTGGAGTGCTCAAGACCCTGCTGGGTGGGACTTGCAGGAACCTGATGTAGTGGAAAGTGTCCCTGCCCAGGGCAGGGGGCTGGAAATAACCAGTTGATCTTTAAAATTGTGCAATCCAGTTTTTTTGAAAACAGCTTCGTGCACCAAACCTGCAGGGATTCAGGAGATGTTTGGGCAATACTGGGGCACAGTGTGGGATTCTCAGGCTATGTTGTGCAGACCCAGGAGTCAGAGTTCAGTGTGGGTACCTCTCAACTTGGGATATTCTGTGATTCTAAGAACTTTTAAACTGATAATTTTTGAGTTTTTATTGGAGATTATCATTCATATGCAACTGTGTGGTGGATATTGACATATTTCATTATGATTTCCCTTGTATTTATCTCACATTGCATGTTCTATAGTATTACCTGTATAATCCTGATGGTTTATAAATCCTAGTAGGAAAATAATTCCTGGAGATTGAAAACTATATGGTTCAGAAATAGCAGGAATTTATTTTTCCCTATCTGTGCCAGATGTAATGTTTTGTTAAAGTAATGTTGTACCTGTGCATTTTTGATCTCTAAGGGTTCTTTCAAATCAGAGCAGGATATATGAAATTGCCATGAGAATAGAAACTAAACTTATCCAGTTGCTCTGTATATTTCAGGTACATGTCTCATCACAAGGCACTGAATGTCAACATCTCCATGGTTTTAAAAATTTTAGTTGAGGGGAGGGGATGTGAGATGTAGGGTAAAGTAACTTGAATCCACTTTTATTTTCCTTGCCTGTGGATAAGACATCCACTGTTAAGTGTGCCTAATTTTTGCATCACATATCTAATGCTCCAATTTAACTCTAATGTTCCTTGATTTGAGTGCAAGTTGGGTGTGCTCAGAACTTTGCAGCATCAGGCTCTTGTAGAAACAAATCTTTATTGACAGTTTTCAGCCTGAGTTTTGTATGTGGTTTTTTTTGGTCCAAATTGCGGTTTTGAAAGAGAAAAATCTTACTTTTCTTGTGGTGTTTCTAAAAATTGTATGACAGATTCATGCTGTATTTTTCATTGGTATTAATGCTACATGTGTATCAACAGTGTAAGATATCTATTACCCTAATGCCTGAAAACAAGACATTGAAGTGATGTGAGTGAAGTACACTTAAACCACAGGATGACTGTAGCTGAACGGCATAATATGAGGCTTCATTTAAACAATATGAAAACAATGCTGGTTTACAAAAATTGTTGTTCTTGTTGTAAGGATATAGTGAATTTGTATTTACACTGAGGAAAAAAGATAAGTTTGGGTGATGTGTGGTTTTATGAACCTAAGTAGTGTGAATGTTGGCTCTGATTTTTGTTTTATAGTAATATAAAACTAATCTTAACAGTTGAGTTAATTGGGAAGAAAAATGACATCAAACCCAGAAATAAGTCTAATGAAATCCATTAAGTAACTTAATGATTACATAATTATATCCATTTAAATTCAGGAATGGATCACTCCAAAATTAATTTTTGGTCTTTGTGCGCTTGAAACATTTGTTGAAGTGAGGGATTAATTTTGTTTGATTGGCATTTTACTTTTTACTGTTATTATAATGAGCATATCATGTTTTTGAGTAAACTTATGTGATGATTATTAACATTTTAAGGGAAAGTCTGTTCAATAAGGAGATTGCTGTACTGACTTAACAATAGTGGCCTAACCAAAACCAAAAATAGTGAGGCAAAATGTATGGATAGAAGGCCTTAGAGTACTTTCATTTGAATAATTGAGGACAGATTTTTATATGACAGGCAACTGTTAAGCATAGAGATTTTTTTTTTCCCTCTGTGTAATATCAGGCACAATCCTATTATTCATAGCTAGATTATAATTGTGCTTCCATTCTATAGCTTTTTCATGAGTAACCTTTTTCTACTCCTTTACTAAATTGAGATAGGAGGGGTCTCTTTAAAGTTTCTTTATTGTGGAGCTGCTTTTCCACTTCTTTGTTAGAACATTGTTGAGCAGATTTACACAAAACCAATACTGAATATCTTGAAATATTTTGAGTTTTGTAGTCTGTGTGTTCCTGTCATTGTTTAGGCAGCTTTTTGTGGGAAGAGAATTTCCTAGCACAGGTATAATTGAGTGCTAGTATGTTGAACCTCTGTGGAAAAAATCCAAGCTAGAATTGTTGTAAAATACTGGAAACTTTTTAAACATGGCAATATATTGTATTCTCCCAGTGTCTTGTTATCTTAGAACTGTGCATATATTATTAACTTGTGTTATTGTGGTATAGAAAAGATCAAATCCTTCTGCCATAGGAGTATTGCATCATAGCAGCACTGTGACCATAGCACCATTTCATGGAATGCAAAGATGGAACAGACTCTGATGTGATTCCATTACCATTCCTTTTGTAGTTCAAATTGCAATACAATTCAAAACAATTTCAGGTCACCTGTGTGGAGTGTGGAAGTTGTGGCATTGTCAATTTTATTAATTACAACTGCTATTAACAGCTCTAGAATTACTTTGATGTAATCCTATGATCAACTAATTATATCTCTCCAATTATCAGATGTAGTCACAGTGACAAGTAGACTTAACTGAAGGGCTGATGCTCTCCTAATGCAGGTCTGTGTAATACCCCAATTTCTCATTTGGATGATGACATAATAGTCAAATAGATGAGACAAAATAATTTCTACTTTATTAGTAGCCCTTAGGAGTTGTTTTAGCATAGGAAATAAAGGGAACCATTGGTGAAGTTTTTTAAATCTTAACGTTGTTCTAGGAAACTTAATGCTTGGGGTTTTTTTTCCTGAATAGCAGGTGAAACAAAATGGATGCATTATTGTTTCACAAGACTGCATTTGTATCATGTTTTGCTCTGCATAAAGGTTCTAAAATAAAAGGCTATGTGGCACTCAGTGTTTCTCTAGGAACAGTGGTTATGCATGTGGACTGCTGGAAAAAGACTATTTTGTAGTAAGGAAGTGTTCAGACTTTTTAGTACGGAAAAAGTGTTCCTTTTTTGAGGAGTAAAAATGGGACAAACTGAAGATAACTTAGAAAAGAGTAGCAGGTCCATGTTGTGGGGAGTCAAACTTACACACAAATTTGCCATTTTAGAAAATTGGTCCACTGCAAAACAACAGGCTTGAATAAACAGCCTTGCCTTATGTAAAAGAAACAAATATGGAATGTCAGCAAACGTCCTTTTCTGTAGTTTGGAGCATTGCTAAAATTGGTCTAATGCCAGGATAGAAAAGTGCTAGAAGTTTGAGAGTGCCTGAGCTGTTAAATTGGATGTACTGTGGATATTAATAGAACCTAGAGGATGTAAGTAATGAATTTAATATTGATTGAAATAGCACTCCCTCAGAATCATGCCTTGGGTAACTAGTTCCTTTGAAACTAGTCTGATTTTTATAGAGCTATACGTTTGAATGTTTCCTTGAAATGTTCTTTCAAATCAGTGTAAATTATTGCTTGTAGTTTGTATGCCTTGATCTTTGGCTTCTTTGACAACAGGATACAGATAAATATATTTCCATAACAATTGTAGACAATGTTTAGTATCACTGCTACTTTCTGTTAGTGCTGCTTGCTGCAAGAAGAAAATAACATCACTTGATATGACTTGAAAGGAGCTTTTGTTGTAATAATTGAAGAAAAATGTGCACTAAAATGATGATCTGAAGAAAATTGACAGACAGTAAAAATGACAGAGTAGGAGAATGCTATTTTGTACTGTTTTGAAGTTGTTCCTGGCCAATCTCTCCAGCGATGCTATTTGATAAACTTGAAGGCAACTATTTAACTGATGCAACACTGAATTCAGGTTAGTGTGTGTTAAAACATCTAAAATGGATGCATGACAACTGTCTAATAAACTATTAAATTTTTCAGTTGTTAGCAGCTGTTAAATTTTCAGGTTTTCAAGCTTTAGTAATTTTCAAATTCAATAGTCACAGCTTTCAGATTCTCTAATGTTATGTAAGCTGATCCATGCAGTAATGAGCTGTCTCATCCTCTTCAAACTGAGAAAAAAATAGCATTACATTAAACCCAGTGTTTAGAAATACTGATATTTTATACATCTTCAAATTTGAACTTTGTAATATAGCGCTGACATAGATTGTGAAATACAATATATTTAATAATATATAATCCTCTGAACTGTGCTGTGTAAATGACTGGATGCTAATGCAATGTGGGTGATGTGAAGGCCAAGCCTTCACTGTTTACAGAAAAGGTAAACTGATAACTTGGCTTCTGTGTTTTAACATAAACACTCATAAACAAGGGATCAGATCTAGGATATTGTTGTACCATGCATGTCTTTTGGAGCATCTTGTGTAAAATTGGTTCTTAATTCACAGAATATTATTTCAAAGAGTAACAGTAACACATATCTTCTTGCTGTTCTGCAGATCTCCTTTTCTAGGTTCTTTTGTGATAACCTTACCTCTTCTGAGGAGAGTCAGGCAGACATTTGCCAGTAACTTGAAGATCCATGCAATTAGCTACAATTTTCTTAGGTAGTTTGTACCTTTTCAGAGCTTTAGAGGTTTTTTACATTTCTTAAGTTTTTTGCCACAATATGACAAGGTAAAGATAGAAAAGTATTATATACTTGTAATCACTTCTGTTCTTGCCTGTTGCTGTTTTGAGTCAATATTTAAATCTTAATATCTATAAAATAAATGTTTTCAAGGCAATAGTTGGTAGAACTATTGACTGCTGCTTTTCAGATTTTATTACTAATTAGCTAGAGGTACATGAGACCACCCTTGGAAAAACTTAACTTGGGAAGCAAATGTCAGGATATGAAAAACTGGCTGAAGATGACAATTTAACTTCTCAGAATGGAATATATTTTATAGTGGAATTAAAAAAAAATCCCATAAATGTAACTTTGGGAGTTTTGCTGATGTAAATGTTTTTTTTTGTCCTGTAGTACTTTTTGCCCTGTCCATATATGCTTTTGATCCTTCACCAGCTTAATAGAGAATGGTATCTACCAACGTGCTCATAAATGTGTAAGTATGGCTTGTAGTGCGCAGAAGACACAACTTGTTCAAGTGTTGCCTTAACTGTTCTGTGAAATACCTGAACAATTGCTTTAAAAGAGTTTTACAGAATTTTATGACAGAATGGCTGGCTCCAGAGTTGAGGCATTTCTTCACTCTCAAGTATTTTTATGCACCCCATGAATCAATCTGTATTGCTGCCTATTGACTTACACTCCTCATGCTTTCTTCCCAGATAAGAGAGCAGCTCTTTACAAAAGGGAATTAATTGCTTTGTTTTAGATAAGTGAGTGCAGTGTACAAGTAACAGATGTGTAAAATGGGGTTAAATTGTTTAACTGTTGTATTCTTTGGCCCAAGTGGAGGGAAAACAACCATTCAATTCCATCTATATCATATGAGATTTGAGTGTGTGCAATATTAAATACTGAATTCCAGAATTATCAACAAAAGTAACTTTTCAATATCTCAAGTATTTAAATTCCCTAGCATCCAAGAGTAAATCAAGTATGTTATGCTACTTTTATGTGAATATAGTAATGTCAGAGCATGGAGGAAAAAAAATTAATGTAAAAATGCTTAATCTTAATTGTATGGTGGTACAGCACAAAGAAGAACTGGTCTAGAAGTGCAATAGTTTGACAAGGATGAAAAGTAATGTGAAAGTGTAAAGTATTAGTACAGCTCGAGGAGCATTTACTTGATTCAGCAGTGGAAGTATTTGTGCCAGCCCTTCATTGTCAGGATTGGGGTCAGACGTAATCTTATTTGTTTTGTGCAGTGTCAGATTTCCATATGCATGATTTTTGGGTGTAATCCCTGCATGTTGCTTATTAAGAAACTGGTGGAAAAATCTCCTCCATAAAATTTCCTTGATGGAGCAGGATGGTGGAGTAGACTTTATGTGAGGGTTTCAAAAGCATTTGACAACCCCACTTGCCCCCAGCTTCATTGTAGTTTTTCAGGCATGACCATGTAAATATTTTGTGCTGTTTGTTTCAGTGCTTTCAGGTATATGTAAAACAGAGTATTTATATGGAATGTGTACCTATTCACATGTATGTGTGATATATGAAAAATATACAGAAAAAAAGGACTATTTTATAGGTTGTTATCTTGAGAAATATTTTTTGTATTAAAGTGGATAAAATAGCATCTTAAGGTCATGCATGATCAAACATGATGCTGCTGTGTACAATACATTTCCATTTCTGGACTCCTAGTAAGTTAGAATTAAGTTCATGTTTTACATTTTTGTTGGTTGCTATGTTCATATAATTCAGCCTGTGAATGTCAATTAGGCATACTTGCTGTAAATAATAATTTTTAAAAATGTAGTACTTGGCACCTTAATTTTTTCTTCTAATATGAACATTAATAGAATACTTTGTGTAAACTTCCCCTGTTACTTTGTACAGAGTAACAGTAGTTTTAACCTAGATTATTATTAAGTAATGGTTCACCTTAAATAGGGTATGCATGTAGTAATCTCTAAAATTTCATCAAGTCTTTGATCAGTGAGGGCATTGAAGAGTAATCCAAAGTCTCTAATTAACAAAGTTTCTCTGCTCCAAACCTAAAGATTGCAGTTGTGAGCCAGTCAAGTTTTCAGATAAAAACCAAGTGACTTCAGCATATATAAATTAGAAATATAAATATCCATTCTACTATAATGTGCTCTGGCCAAGAAGTCTAAATGTTTTAAGACCATTGAAGAAATTATAAACAAATGTTGTGCTTGAGTTAGTTCTGTATTGGGGTTGATGTAAAGCTCCAGATTTCCTGAGAGTTTGGGAAAGTTTCTGGTTGTGTCTAGTGTCTTCACTGGAGGCTTTTACAGAAGTCACTATCTGTGCCTGGAGACCCAGAGGGAGCCTTTGGCAGTTCTGGGCAGTGCTTTTCCTGGGCATTCACAGGCAAGTGGGATGTGTTCACGCATCTTATCCAGGTGAATTTAAGTCTTCAAAGTGAGAAATTGGGTTAATAAGTGAACTGTAATCCTCTTCTTCATACCATAATGTTGGTTTGACATCATCCTATGTTCATAGCGGTCTGGTGGTTTTGGCTGGTTCCAGCATCCCTTTCCCTGACAGCACAGGCAATTCTCCCTCAGGAATAACTAATTTTGACCCAGGTATTTAATCTGCCTCACTTAGACAATGCCAAAATATCACTTCATATCTGGCCTTTGAAATATGGTGCATGAATGCATGGCTGACTTGAGCACTGATTTTCTTGAGTGAACATTTTTATTGCAATTTGTGCATTTTCTCCTGCAGTAGTTGCCAAAGAACTTAATGACTAAACTAAGTGCAGGTTTTGCAAGCATCTGTCATAAGATGATGATCCTGTAGTTTTTAGAAAATGCCAGAGCCTGCAATTTCAAATAGGGTACAAAAATGTCATAAAGGACCAACAATCCAGCACTGCACCTTGCAAACAATTCTTAGCTAATCCTTGTTAGTGGGAGTAGGTTATGAAATTAGGGAGCGCCTCTCTGAATGTGTCCAACTTATTTATTTGAATTTTGCAGAACATGTGGATTTAAAATACAAATACTATAGAAATAGATGCAAAATTACAGTAATGTGTCTGTATAATTTTCACCCATTGGGATCCTCAAACATTTGTAAATGTTATGGAAATCACCATGAGGCTATTTCATTCTCATTGAAAACCAGCAGTTATGCATAGATGGCTTGATTCTGAGTAGGGTTAGAGTGTAGTGTCACCTGATCTTATGTTCTGAATTCAGCTAAATTGCTTTAGATTGACTCACACTGATTTCTATTTTGCTGTAATATGTACATTATTCTTTACTTTGATTATGGAGATGACTTTTCTAGTGTAGCATACTTTGATCAATCCAATTTATTGCGAAAAGGGTTTCATCAGTAGGAAAGTGTGACAAGCAAGAGTTTTCCTGTGTTTTTCCCTATACAGGAAAGCTAAGCATGTGACTTCTTTGGGTTTGTTGTGTGTGTCTGTTGTGGTTTTTTTTTTTTTTTTTTTTTTTTTAATAACAGTCAATTCTAGCTTATTTAGATCTATGTTGTCCAATGCAGGTAAAGTAGCAAAAATTTTAAGGGCTACACAAGGAAGGACAGCATCCTCTCCCACACCTGAATCCTGCCTGTGCTCCAGAAGGAAATGAGACACAACTGAGTTCATGTTCCTTTCTCTTTACCCTTCCAGCTGCCTCTTTCATATGGAAGATGAGCCTTAAGAAAAATCTCTGAGGCTTGAGGCCCCACCCTACCATCCTGTGTGCATGCAATTAATCACTTTCTTTCTGTTCCCCCAAAGGAACCTTACAGTAGATGGAAAGAAGAGTTGTCTAAGGATGGGCTTTAAATAAGTTTGTGGTGGATTTTCAATATAGTCTCATCCCAAGTCTTTGAAGATCAGAGCCCCCTTGCATTTGCAAGACCCCCAGAAATTACCATGGCTATTTGTATTTCTCATTTATGATGCTTTTGTGCAAGCTTAGGTGCATATGGACTTCTGGACCTTGGGTTTATCAGCAAGGTGAAGCCCCAGCTGGGCTAGTTGAGCAGTCCTGCTTCAAGGGGAAGGTTGAACAGTGTGAGCTGCAGTCCTACCTTCCAAGCAGAGCTTCTAAGCTGTGCCCCCAAGCACCTCATCCTTTTATATAGCAGGGTACTGCTACCTTCCCATGTCCTAGAGGTTGTTTTTCACTTTTAGGGAAAACTGTGGTACCTCAACTTTTACTTCTGAATGTCCTAGAAGTTAAGTGTTTAGAAAGGTGACTTAGGATTTTTAAAATGTAATCAGGGACTGAAGGAAAGAAGCAGCTGGTGACACAGTGGGTTTGCAAAACAGATAAGCCTCAGGGCCTATAACCAAGATGCTTTGGAGAAGTTAAAGTCATATCTCAATGCACACCTCTGTGCCTCTCATATCAGCCCAATTCCCCACTGATGGTTCTGTGCTTGTGTTTCATAACTTTACCCTCTTAGATGGAAGATGAGTGCAATAAATTTTTCTTCTGTATAATGTACCTATTTTGTTAGTGGTTTTTGGAAGCTTTCAGGTTTTAGTTTTGCTTTTGTCTTCAGGATCTCAGTAATTTGAAACCTCACTTTTAAGTTCTGCATACAGCCATTATTTCTTATCATGAGTTTTCTGGGAACACTCTGTTTGTACTTGATTGATAAACTTGTTTAGCACATTAACTGCGGTACAAAGTGGCCTGGCTTCTTGATGGATATAACCTTGGATGGTTCCAAGGAGAAATATTTCCTTAAAGTCCTGACAAGTGAGTTGTTGGACATTTGGCTCTCTGTTTTATACATCTTGTTTTCATCAGAGTAATTAGCTCCTATTCCTTTATCATTAATTTCTATTTTTTCCTTGTTCTTGTCACTTTTTTTTTTTCCCTGAACAGTCAGGACTTCTAAGTTCTATGGTCACAGGAAATGGCTGCTTCAGGCAATGTGGGTTTAGCTGTGTCCTCCCCTCTATTCAAGGGCTGCACAGGTGAAGCTCCCTGAGCCCAGCAAGCTGAATGAGAGTTTTGGTGTGAGGAGGATGGATTGTGCTGGGCAAGGTTACAGGATGTCTGTAGCACAGCTACTGCAGGCAGGATTTCTGCTGGAGCAAGGGCAATTGGTTATTGGCAACCAAACTAAAAAAATTATTAAAAAGTTATTAAAATGTAAAAATTTCTCATAGTTCTTATTACAATATTTCCAGACACTGTAGTGTGTGTGTTTAACCAAACAACTTAAATCCCAGGAATACCCAGCAGATGGCACTTTGATCAAGTGTGTGTTTATTCGATTTACATAGGACTCTGAGAAGCTTTAAATATTTAACCAAATTCAATAAAAGTCTGTTCATCAAATCACATGCTTACAGAATTTTCAGTACATTGAAATGCATTAAATAAGTAGTCTAGCTTTCTATGGTGCTTGTTTATGTAAAATCTGATGATTTGAGTCTTGACTGAAAACCTTTAAAATTAGGATGAAACTTTATCAGTTCTTGCAGTAAGCAGGGAGACTAAAATCTTTAAAAAATTGAAACAATAAGCAGCAATTTTGTTATGTTGTACTTGATATTAGGAACAATATCTTTTTGTACAAAAGCCTGTCTGTATTTGGGGTAACTGGGAAGTGATGTGTGAGGGGCTCATTATTGCTTATATAGAAATAAGTGCATGTTTGTGCATGTGTAAAAGCTCAAATGATGGTATTAAAGCAGTAAGTTGACCCATGCTACATCTCTCTAGTGTACTGTGAAGAGAAATTTTTATACCATTCTATTATAGTTGAACAGAGGTGATTGTAATATGCACACTTAACCTTTGAAATATAAAAAAATTCAACTGCAACATGTAGTTAAATACTGCAGCAGATTTCTGTATTTATGGGTTATTATGGCTCTGCTCTTTGTTATTGTTATTACTTAATGCTTTTCATTCATCATTTCCCACTTATTCAAGAACAAACTAGAAATAATCCTTGCCCTGGTGCCTCTGGTCAGGTTGCATGTGGTTATCTATATATGTAAACCTCATGTGATATTAATTATTGGTCACCTAGCAGACTGTTCTACAGCACTAATTGTCTTCATATGGTACTTACTGATGACATGTAAAAGAAAATTATGAAGAAACTTAATGAGGGAGGGAAGCTGTGTAATCTCACTGAATTGTAATTCATAGTAATTATTGCAAAAGCAGTGGAGGGTCATCACTATGCAAAGACTATGAAAAGAATTATTTTCCCTGACAGCTTCCTTAGTTAACTGTGGTTTTGGAATAAATCAAAGCAGTTGATTCTGAAATAAGTGGACTTTATTTTGGCCAAACTGTTTCCTAATTTTTACCAATGTTTGTTTTCACATAGGACCATTTCAAATTACGGAGGTTTCTTGTTCTTCTGTAGATGTCTGTGAAGCTGAATTTCCAAAGGCCTTTAGAATGGGAATTCAGTCTATTTTCTTAGGTTCTGTGTTTGTTTGCATTAAACCTTTTATTTAAATATTTTACTTAATTAAATATTTCTTTTAAATGCTCTAGTTACTTAAATTATAGAATCACAGGGACCACTGAAACAGAAACAGATTGCACCTCTTCATCTGAAGGGGAAGTAGAACACTCTGTAATAGCTGTGGTGCTCACCCAGATTGGAAACATTCAATTAGTGGTTCAACAAACAAATTATCACCAAAGAGAAGGTAATAGAGATGGATTGGATGGGATTTTTATTCTGTTTTTCTAACATGCTATTTCCCCAGTATGATTACTGCCTAGGTCAGATGTTACTGTGCATTTCTGCTGTTTTTCTGGACCTGATGCAGCCACAGTTCCCTGTTCTCAGTTGTGATTGACTTCCTGTTTGATGATAGGCCACTGGAATAAAATACACTCAAAGAAAACATGCAGGTTTTTTATTACCTAATTTTAACCATTCTTGGTTCTGCAAAGAAGATTCAAAGGGGATATCTTCTATCACAGGAACCTTTGGAAGTGCTGCTGTTCTGATGGGAGTTCTTCAGTTTGTGTGAAGAGAATAAAAATCTTCTTAAAGTGAAAAGCAATGTCTTACTTGTGTTAACAGAATCCCAGACTCAATCAATATTATCTGATCTGGTACAGATTGGTTCTTTGCTTTGCACAAGAGGTGTTAATATCTGTTATGCAGGTCCTAGGCTCTTGTACAGCCTCTGCTGCATGTTTCCTGTTAGTCCTGCTCAGTTTTAGGGCATGGAAAGGAAGTGTTTCATCACTGGAATACACACAGTAAAGTAATATGATCAGACTCAAGCTTGACACACTGAGTAATCTGTGATATGCTAACATTTCAGTATCATGTTAGTATTGCATTAGACTAATATGACACTAATACAAAATGACAGGAAAAATGACTAATACAATAAGACTTTCATATATTACTTTAGGGCTGCCATATCTGTCCTCTTTAATTCACCTGAAACCCTGTTTAAATGCAGAATGAGAGATGCATCTAGAGCATAGCTGGGGAAAAAAACCATTTTTAGGAAAAAGGCCATATCAAATATTGTGTAACAACTAAGATGGAAATAATCTTAGAACACTTGTGCTTTATTTACTGAGAATGACATCAGTTTTTCCAAAAGGATGCAATGGGGTGATGAACTTTAATAATTTGTTTGATTGAATGGAATTTAGTCTATTTTAAATTGATGACAAGATATAGTTTCAATAGAAGGGACTGGAATGCTGTCAGGTGTCTGCAAGTCATGAAGGATTGATTCTAACAATGAAGGTGCTTTTCCAGACTTGCCTAATCCTTTCAGCTTCCTAAATTCCAAAATAAAGAGGATGAAGACAAGTAGCTGTGCTTTGAAGTGTGCCCAACTTCTGTTTGGAGATAATGCATGCAGTTTTTATGATAAACAAGGTAACCCTTTTCCAGCTGGCCATACTCACTTTTAACCGTCCTACAGAGCTGCAGCTCTGCCTGGTTTCACATTTACCATGGGTTGCCTCAAGCAGCTGATTACTGACTGCTCACTGCTCTTCCCGTGTTCCTACTGCTAGAATGGAATGGGAGCATAAATTCAGAAGTTTAAGTTCTAGGCTAGGCTCTTAAGTCATGTTCAGCTGGTGGTGCATGTCTGATTGATTAAATAATGAGCTGAAGTGGGGTTCAATGTTTTTTACAAGGGATGTGTCAAGTAAATCTAAAGGTCAATAGGAATTTCAGATGTGGTCCCAAGGCAGCATAAGAACCTCAGTGGAGGTCAGAAAAAGAGACCCACATGTTTAAAACCAAAATGCTTTTTGTTCTCCCTTTTGGCTGTTACTTTTGTGGTAAGTAGAAATGTGAAGGATAAGAAAGATGGTGAGCTTTATTAGTAAACTCAACCCCCTTACTGCTTGCTGAGAACCAAACACAATGCTGAGAGAAATCCCTAAGCATCTTTTCAAATGAAACCAACCCTGAAGGAAGTGAAGGATGTTTTTCAATGAGTAAGCACAGGTACTGAAGAGTATCTACCTAATATTCCCTTCTAGATTGCATTACTGATACCAAAATAGGAATGCTGGTGTCTGGTTTTAATGTTAAAACTTAAAAAAGGATGTTGGTGAACTGGATGTTCAGATGTGCTATGAATAGCTGGGAAGCATGGGTATTAAATGAATTTATCTTGTATCTTTCTAATACAAAAGAAACTCCAGTATTACTTTATCAAGAATTCAAGATTCCACCTGACAATTTACTTTGTTTTTTCCAAATTTCTCTTGTGCTCTGTGTGTTTGTCTAAAAAATTACTGTGCTCAGCAACAGAGCATAAAGTAGAAAATAGGAGTTCAGAAGCATATGTAAAAAAGGAAATCTGAATATGTTTTTTCCTTAAAGTTTGAGTTGATGTTGTCTCTTGCCCAATGTGTTCATTAGTGAATACATGGTGAGATCATAGCAATTTTGATATCATCATAAGTCAAACTCAGGTTTTGTCAGCTGAGACCAAAATATGCCTCCTTTTATGGAGTTTATAGGCTTAGTTACAGATACTGAGTTTGTAGGCAAAGCTTTGGAAATTAAAGGAAGATACATTGCTGTACTACCAGGTTTTAATCAATCCCACAGAATTTTTTTAATGTATTTCTCACTTCTTAGGGATGAGAATAAAAGAAAATGTGGGTTTTTACGTTGTACCTACTGCTAAGTAGCTGTTAATGTACATTGAATACATTGTGTGAATCCTTGGTGAGCTCGTTTGTTTGGAGAGCTTTTGAGGAGCCTTGCCGTGCTTAATGTGCTGGACAGTGCAGAGCTCAGCAAGCTCAAGATTTAGAACAGGTGTTTGTCTAAGCTTCTGTTCGAGTTCTGCCATGAGAGAAACTCTCAGGTGTCTCCAGGCAATGTCTTCCAGTCTCTGTTAATAGAAGGGGGTTTGTTTGTGTTTAAGCTGAATTTTTTCATTGTAATTTAAACCCATTACCAGTCTTGTTCACTACAGGCATGGAGAACAGATTATCTTCTTCTTTGTAAAGCAGTGGGGGTTATAAATGTGTCCCTTTTTGGACAGAAACTTCAGGTGAGAGTCTGAGAACCCTGCAGTCCCATTCTTGTGTACTGCCTATGTGAAACGACAGGGAAGTATCTTACTGCTGCTCTCATCAGTATGTAAACAACAGTTCCCTTCCCAGCATGAAGATACTCATGAGACAGTGGTGAACATTCATGTGCATTATCACTGCTAGCATTTTAACAGGGGGCTCCCCATAGCTGCTTCTTAGTCTGACAATATTTCTCAAGGATAGGAAGACCAGGAAGTGGAAATGAAGGGTTTTTCTAATCCTCCCAGCTGAGTAATTTGTTACCAATGAGTAACGTCACAAAAAAGGTACTTTGAGACAGATATAGAATATCTTTGACGTTTGATTTAAAACCAGCTAAAGTAGAAAATATTTTTCACAGAGAATGCCTTGGATGGTGTGGTAGCATAGACTTGCAGCTACTATGTATATGTCACAGGACATGGGAAGTTGTAAGCCTTGTAAAAGTTTTTTGTTTCCAAAGCTGTAATTGTAAGTTTTTAACAAGATGTCAAGTGCTTTTAAGTTTTCTAGCTGTCATGCAGTCATTCTGCAATTATTGCTAGGCTAAAGTGTCTTCAGTGTTATATGTACGTGAAATAGCAGGAAGGCTGACAAGGCACATAAGTTTTTTTACTGTGTATGTGTTCTATAGAGTTGCCACATCACATACATGTTCTATAATGTGTGGTAGTCCTAAGAACACAATGGGATGATTTCCAGGAAAGTCAGCGATGGAACTGTAGTCAGGAGTTAATGTGGTCTATAGGGAGTACCAGTCATGAGGCAAGGAGCTGGTATGGAAGTTACAGCTGGGTAAAGAGACAAAGAACTGGAGCACCACTGAAGAGTGTGAATTTTGGTGTTTTCATGCTGATTGTGCAGGATGTGGCCTAAATGTTATTAACTCATTAAGAGACCTACAACATGTGAGGCAATGGCTCTGCACAGGCTTCCCATTGTTCAGCTGCTCTTGCTGAAGTCAGAAGAACAAGGCTCATAAAGTATCAGATAGAAGACAGAGGGGGTTCATGAGAAGATGTTTCATTCACAGACTTTTCTTCCAAAACTGAGAGCTGCAAGTACTGGATTGTTAGAAACAAGCTCTTTAGACAGTTGATGGTTTCTCAACAATTCCAGTTTGCTCCTCTTCTGTCTATCAATGTGAAAGAATAACACTGTTATACTATCCTCTGCTTCAGTTCAGAGCTCTAAAGAGTATTTGGTGCTTTTGAAATGTTCATCTTGATGACATTATCAAGATGGAACTACTTTAAAATAAAACTTAAAGTGTTCTGTATATTTAGGCTTTTGCCCTTCCAATTTTTGCGTTCATTCTCTGGTTTAGTGCTGTACTGGAGATTTATTTGGCTTCAAAATAGGGAACTTTTGAACATCACAGGGAAGGAAAAACTTTTATCACAGGGAAGGAAAAAATAAGGATGTTAGGAACTGGCTTCTATTACAAGCTGCTAAAAATACTTTCTCAAAGTTTTATCCATGTACTTTCATTTTGTTTCTTTACTTAAATATTTATTTTTAGTTGTCCTCTTAGTTTTTCTCCAAACATTTTGGTCAGTATCTGAAAACTCAACTTGCATTTGATAAAAATGCCTTGCAATATAAGATAGTTAAGGTTGTTGTGGTCATCTCATTCTATGCCCAGAAGAAGGGGTTAAGGATTACTGAGTTCCTGGTCCAAAGCAGATGATGTGCTGAATTGACAGCAGATTTCAGTAAGTTCTTCCCCCTTCTACACGCTCTGTCAATTTAAAGTTACTAAAACTAAGTCAGTGCTGGCTCATGACCCTTATGACTGCTTGTTGCTGGGAGATCTGCATATGGCGATTTGCTATTTATGTGAGAAGTAGTGTTTTCTTAGACAAAGAAAACCTTTAAAACTCTGATTTGTGTTCTTGAGGGTTTTTTTGCATGTACATTTACACTGACTAGTGTGACATTGACAGTTAATGATTGATATCCCTAACTTATTAATTTCCTTGCTTTAAGTTTAAAAATGTGCTAGTTTCATGTGTTGTAACTCGGCAACCTCAAGCAATTGTTAAAATGTGTTTTCTTATAGAACTTCATAAAAAAGTACTCAAGATTTGGGAGGTTTTTAATTTGTTTTTGGTTTTTTTTTTCCTGTAGGCCAAACTGATTTTCTTGCCAGTACAGTTCAAAATTGTTTTTTGTGTCATTGATGTTTGTCTGAAGAGATGGCAGAGTACAGCGCTCAGTTATGGGAATTAATTCCTATCATTTCATGCAAGCTCCAATTCCAGTGTGCAGCTCCTTGATGGGCACCTTCCCCTTTCTTTTTACCCATTTGTTTCTTCAGGTGCAGAGTTTGACAGAGCAGATCCTGTGCTGTGCTTCCAGAGGGTTCTGTGTAATGTGTGATGGAATAGAAAGAATTTTCTGTGTTCACAGTGAATCCTGGTATGGTGGATTGGTGTCTTCATTTTTCTGCATGTCAGTAGGCTTGGAAGGATTTGAAAAACCTGTGTTATGCACTTTGAAAGCCTTGTAATATTGACTTCAGAGCTTTCTATGTGTAATAATAACTTTCAAATAGCTATCTTCTGCTTGCATTTTAGAATGGTTATGCTGATAGGGTGCAGTAGCATCACTGGAATCCATGGAATTCATCTGCTTGGTTATGCTGTAGAAAAGGAATGTTTGTCTTGTTTCAGCTGTAATGACCTATGCATAAAAATGAGTGGAACCTTGAAAAGAGAGGGAATATTATTAATTACATTACAGATAGGAAAAGCAACATTGCTCTTTGGAGTACAGAGCTCTTGCTAGTGTCTAGGAAAGGGCCCTTTCCAAAAACGTGTCTGCTTTTTCTAGCTGTACTAATTCATGCAGTAATGGCTATCATTTTCATTATAAATGAGGGGGAAAAAAGAGCATAATTAGTTTACAGTTCTAGGAAGTCTTCTGAGAAAATTGAGGCTACTTTCATGTTTAAGGAGGTGGCTGTATATTTTTCAATGTCAAGGCCTTAGGCTTTGTCATGCTGATGAATAACAAGGAATTTTGACGTCTGAATCATTAGGAGCTTTATTTAGTTTTTCAGTTAATAAACAGGCCAGAAAAAAATACTGCCTTCTGAAAAATAATTTAAAAACATAAGTTACAAAATGTTTGGTGTTCTGAGGTGTTTAGTGTTTTGTAGCCCAGAATAATAATGTAGCTGGAAGACCAAATAGCAAGTGATAAGTGCTTAAGTAGTACCATAAATCACATTTTAAAAGACTGCCAATATGTTCTATAAAATGGATTTCTATGGACAAATGGAGAAAAAAATCTTAGAATAAAGGAATACACAGTGAAAATGGCAGTAATAGAACTGCATCTTTACAGCAGTGTGTGGGGTAACTTAATTTTAACAGAACTATAAAATGAAGTTCTGGTAGCAGAAGGTTTGTAATATAGTACTGAGTATTTGCCATTCTGGGTTTGGCAATTTTTGATTTTTTTTTTTTTTATTCTAGTGACGTTAAATCTGCTTTTGATGGAAATAGGTATCTGCTTCAGCAAAACAAAACTGAGTCCTCATTGGAGACTCGCTATTTGTAAACATGTAGCTGGGTTCATAAAACAGAGATTATTGCTGAAGCAGAGACCTAGTTTTGAAGCATCATTAAGAGGGGGTTGTGCTATCTTCTTTAATTTCACTCTTCTAAGATGAACAGATGAAAAAGATTTTTAATCAAGAGCTGAGTTGGACTCTCATGCTCCTACTGTAGTCACCAGTGTGTTATTTCATCTTGGAGCTGTCATTGGGTGTCCTCAAAAGCCTTTGGAGATGCCCAGTAAATGGCTGGAGTTGTGGACAGCTTTATGTTTGCTATGAGATTCCTTAGGAGAGATATTCAAACATTCTGAAGATGGAATCATCAAATCGTAACTTCAAACTTTGGAAACTGAGCTCTTATAGATACTACATGAAAAAATTAACATTATTGGGTGTTCAGAACTTCATGTGATGTCCTTGTGTCAATTTAATGGATGAGAGATGTGGTGGTTTTTGGATTTAATTTTTTGGCATTTATCTGACTTTGAACCAATTGTTGTGCAAACATCATCAATCTTGATGCTATTAGGGAATGTTTTTTTGCAGTAGCACTTGAGATTCAAGTACCTCTGGTGTAGTTCTATGAAACTATCTTCATAAATTTGAGCTTATATGAAAAACTTCTGAAAGGGTCGTACTAAATATTGTTAGACTTACATGTATTGCTGATGTGATTTCTTTAAAAAACTGTCAAGTGCATGTTGTCTGAGTGAATGTTAATTGATACACTTAAAGGAAAACAAGGTTAAATCAAACTCTTTCAGAGATTATATTTCAGATGCTTCTGCGTACTCTGCCAAGTACCAGGCTGAGTATTGGCTTGTGGGCGGTTTGTTTTAAATTTGGAGTCACTTCTGGCCTCCTGTGAGTCTTAAATTGAAATCTGGTTTGTGTTGGAGCTTTCTGTTAATCAGGTGCACAGAGCAGCAGCACGAGTAACAGAAGTGGGACTAAACAAGAGTTTTGCCAGAGCCTGACCAGCGTCTGGATTGGGGCTGTCTGGTTGAGTTGACTGTCACTTCAGAATCAAAACTATGTTCACTGTTTGGTTCTAGGATTCCATTTTTTTTTTGTAATAACACAGTAGTTGATTTCATAAATATGTCAGGTTCTTTTTTCCAATGAAGTTAAACCTTTCTCTAAGTCCTAAGTCTTAAGAGAATGGAAACCAAAACCAACTGTGTGATTAGGACAGTCAGCTTGAGAAGAATGAATTAATAAAACCTCTCTGTGACAAAGACACAAGAAATCCAGTGTCTTCTTTAAAAGGAAAATTAGTTTCTCTTTATTCTGCACAACAGTATTAAACTTCATATGGTGAGAGTAACTCAACCATGTACAGAACTACTTGGAAGTGTTTTAAATTGCATCTGATGTTTCTGAACTTTAGTTGCCCATTCATCTCAATTTAACTTCAGAGGAGCTCTTGCAAGTAAACAAACACTTTATTTAAATGTTTCTTGTGAAAGTTAATGTCTGTACATCTACACCAGATCAAAGAAAACGTTTGTGCAGTGATACATAATCCCTGCTCTATGCAGTCATTTCCTCTGTAACTGTAATGAATGTCATTGGGAAGAAATAATGTAGAGCTGTCTTATTTTACTGTCCAAGAAGTTCCCCTCCAATCAATTAAATGCTGTTCAAGAGGTTTGGAAACCATAATTTAAGTTTCTTTACTGTACTAGTTGTTCTAACTAGTTTATCTAACTAGTACAGTTCGTTGGATTCTCATGCAGAAGAGGTGTACAGCTGGCCACATTTCTTGGGAGAGGACTTCCAGTGCAGGGTGAAGCTCCTGAAGACAAGGCTGCAGTCTGAGCCTGTGTGCTGGCAGTGCCACCCTCTGCGTGTGCTCGGAGCTGGGGCTGTGCCAGCTGAGGTGGCACCTGCAGACACACCTGTAAGAAGCCCTTTTGGTGCAGGTGTGCCAACAGGAGCAGCCAGCTGCTTTAGGTGGTTGCCACAGTTGGGTGTTTATCTGCTCAGTCCTGTGGACTTGTGAATTCTTTGGGGAGGGTTTGGCTTTATGGCCCCACTGTTGCATTTGAATGTGTCAGGTTGTAATTCTCTCTGTGTATTCTTCTGTTCTGCTACCCTGAGGATCGGCCCTCAACATCTGACCTCACAGATGGTCCCTCCAGAGAATATCTTAGATTGGTAGTTGGACTTAGCACTCGCTTTTTCCAGCTGTGAAATTAAAATAATATTCAAGTTGCCATTGTGTCGGAGCTTAATTGTGCAGTTTTTGCACAGCAATTTAAAGCATATCATGAACACTATGTGGATTATTTTGCATAAACTTCTGTAGCTTTCATGCTTTAGGAACAGTGCGTCCTGAGGGTAACAGGCAGTTTAGGGCTGGTGCCTCTTAAACTTTGTGGTTTGGGTTGTTTTGTTGTTGGGGTTTTTTTAGTTGCTTTGTTTTGGATTTTTTTTTTTTTTCAGAAAATCTATTGCAGTGAAAGCCCGTGGACTCCACATAATGCTTCTGGCTGAGTGAATTTTATGTATGTTTGAGTGAGATCCTGCTACAATGTAGTAACTAGGGGTTCTATAATGTTATATATAAGGCTCTCGAATCTATTTAATCTTTTATTTTTCAGCTTAATGGTACAATAACAAACATAAGCTGCCTTTTTTTTTTTTTTTTAATTGTTCATGCCACAACAGGAATCCTGTAACAAATCATTCTGAAATTCTGACTTTTGTAATAACTTGTGATATTGTGTATTAACATAGGGTTTTGGTTGGGGTTTTTTGGTGCTTTTTTTTGTTTTCTTTTTAAAACTTCCAGAGATAATGAATATGATCATGATAACAGTGTATAAAAGAAAGTTCATCTGTGTTGTTGTAGAGTGGAACAAAATTGCTACCGGAATATAAGCACATGAGTAGCATGGTGTTCTAGTGAATGAATAATACAGGTTAGAATCATAGAAAGTGTAAAAATCAGCTGGTACTCTCAAAGTCCTAATTATGGTATGCTGATGGTGTCCTTTATGGAAATACATAACGTGCCAAAAATATATCCTGAGACACTTACTGGTTCATTTTCAAGTTTTTGTCTTGTCCATTAAAGTAATTTCGAGTTGATTAGAAATAGAGTGGCATTAGTTGTTTATTCTGTTTTTATGGTGGATTTTTTTTTCTGTTATTTGAAATGAACTTGGATTAGGAACCCTCATTATTTCATATCTTTTTATTTTTCCATTGGAGAGAAAGATATGTCAAAGTCTTTTTTTTCATACTGACACCATATGCCTTGCTGCCAACTTAAAGAGACTGCATTGAATATAAAGAGGGTGTGCAAATTCCATTATTATCCCTCACTTTCACTACTTCAAAGTTGACTCCTTTGCTGCAGATTCTAATGTGGAAAAAAATGGACAAGGACTCGGGGGCCCTGCCTATGATTCCCAAATAATGAACTCAGGAACATGTGAGATGCACATTGGAAATGTCTTAATCGTCCTTTTCCTGGATGAGTATTTAAGTCAAAGAGTCTGCTTAAAGGGGTGACAGAGCCACTTGATTACCCTGTAGCTGCAAACAGACCAAAGGGAGTTATGAGAAATCAACAAACTTCCAGAGGTTTCAGAGTGGGTGAGAATTTCTGTATCCAATTAAGTTTAATGTACATTTCCTACTCTTTATATCTTGTGGGATTTAGTAAGTGTTTTGCTGATGTTAATTATAGCTAGACCAATTTTAGTGAATGATTTTACTAATTTATAAACATTATCAAACAAGAGCAGTTCCTGACTTTGATCATATCACTAAGAGAATTATTCTTAATGGGTAAGAGGGTAATAATCTGCCTCTTGCTATCATGATAAAACTGACAAAGACAAGCTTATACTTGTAGAGTTCTTTGGATTGTGCAATTTGTAGAAGAATACTTCTTTCATTTAAAGAAACTATTTTGTTTTCAGCCACCCTAAAAAAAAAAGACAAGCCTCTATCTCACTGCTTATTACTTGGCATTTGAATGTGTTCACTACAGAATGCTCCACAAGGTTTGCCTGTGGCTTATTTAAATGTGAAAGAACACATGTGGGTAGCTGGGAAACACATTTTTGCAAACTATTATCTTTCTCTCCCCAATTCAGTAATTCCAAATACAAGTATGTTTGCCTGCCCCTAGGTAGCATTGATATGTAATTGCCTTTGACAGTTAGTTGTATTTGGCATTGTCATGAAAAACAAATCTATGAATTCTGTATATTAATGATAATATTCTTAGAATCATTTTTCAAGATCAATATAAAGAAGTTTAGCTACAGTGTCTTTGCATGCATGTAATCATCTACATCAGGATCCTTGAGGAATCACAATAACAGTGATTCATTCATAATTCACAATTGCCATTATCTGCTTTCTACATTTAGTATGTGGTAAAATTTATAGCTTCATTTACATTGTGTTCTATGAATAATAGAAGAAATACAGTGAAGACCATGGGAAATGATCTCGTTGCTGCAGATGCACTCTTAAGAAAATCTGCATTACAATGCAGCATATTGCCTCCTGCACCACAGATTCTACAGAGCCTGCAGCTGCAGTGGAGACACTTCAGATGGTCTTCATTAAATGTAAACGCCTTCATTTTCATCTTCAAAGCAGCCTGGTGATGAAACCTTGAATAAATTGCTGTAGGTAAATGAAACAGTTGCAGCTTTTCCTTATCCAACAGCAGTGTAATGTCTTCATTTGAGCATGCTCATAGACAAATAGAAATGGGAGTACTTAAGGAAGCAGCTACAATCCATTAAGCCAATTAATATTTTGATTATTTACAGAAAACTCACAATAGTATATTTAATATACCTAAACATTTTTCAATAGGGGAGAGCTCATGATACTGTTTTCAAGATATAAGAGGTGAATAAGGTGAATCATCTCTTTTTAATAGTCCAGAAAACCAGCAAAACAAACCACCCAAACCAAAATGAACCAACTTTTAGTTTTTCCAGTGACAAGCCTGGCGAAGTGGTACAGTACATTGTTTTGAATGAATTGCAAGCTTTAAGTTTGGTAGGTTTATTATCTCCATTTTGTGCCAGCACCCAGCTAGTCATACCTTCAGAAACAATGAAGTGTATATTTTGATAGAAATAATTGATACACTGTCATTTAAAAGAGAAGGAATATGTTTTAGTTTCTGAGAATTCAATGTTTTGTACATTAAAGAGCACAGCATGGATTAGTTGTCTGAAATATTATCCAGAGCAGTATTCAGATGTTGAAGATGATGTCATAATTTAATTTCTGCTTTCTCACCATAACTGATCTTGTCTGTGTGCAGTAAAAGCTTTTTTTCCTTTTTTTTTTTTTTTTTTTTTTTTAACATCCTGTGTAAGGATTCACAAAGCTGTTTCTTGAGACCTTTGGTATTTTGTTATTTGCTTCTTTCCTGAAAGTATTGATACTCAAATTATGCTCTTATCTCTGTGATACACTTGCTCAATTGTGCTGGTTTTGGTTCCTAAAATACCAGGCTTTATCTGGCTTTGCAGACATGTCAGCTACATCCACACTTGATCTTTAACGTGCCTGTTGCCAGGCTGCTTTAATTGTTTTTGATAATCCTTTCAGTGAAGTTCTTCAGGACAAATGAGACTTAATGCACTATTTGACTCATTGGGTAAAATCCATGCTCTGCATAGGTCAATAGGAGCTTTTCTACTGATGTCAGTGAAGTTAAGATATTGAACACTTATTTCAGTATGAAAGAGTGGCAGACTCAATACCAGAGCTGGTTTTGTCTACATTGGCTTTTTGGAGCTCACCATTACTATTCAGTGAGTTCAATTGGCACGTAGAAATGTAAGATTTGATGGTATGTTTTATATCTTGAATTAAAAAAATTTAAAAAATTCTACCTGTTCAAGTTGATTCCATTTCTGTTAACCAGTTTGACAGACAACTTTTTCTTGGAACAGTCTGCAACTGGTGTTATCAGTCCTGCCCATTGGGACTGGCTGCTTAGAACAGAGAAGGCTCATGAGAGAAACCTGTAATCACAACCACAAGGGAAAACATGGGGAGAACTGTGTGATAAATAAGAACTTTGGTACAGTTGGTAGCAGAAAGATGGTGCAATCCTCTGAGGTGTGTTTTGTCCCTGCTGTGATGGTTTGCTGGTGCTATGTGTGGTTTCACAATCCCACCTTTGCTGACAGCCCAGCTGGGTGTAGGAGTGATGCTGCACCAGGAGTGCCTTAACCCCACAGTCCCACCCTTGCTTCCCCCAGACCTGTGCCACACTCTCAGGATGTCTCCTTTGGTGATGAATCGGGGCTGGCGAGTTAGAAAGGGTTTTTGTCTTTGAGAAGTTATAATGAATGGGATGAGAAATCAAAGAACAGTCTCATGCTAAATTCCAATCCAGCCTCATGGGAAAATTCTGAGAATTCAATACTAATCCACACTTAGAATTGTAAAACAGAATACTGTTGAATGCTGACAAAAAATTAAATGGAAAAATTAACTGCTGCCAGGATAGTGTTTTAAATAGTGTGTGATAAAGGAAGTAGGAGTCATTTGGGGTTAGTGTCAATGAACAAAAATATTGAAGATCTACTTGTTACACAAACTGCCATTCTCTGCACTGAATGAGACAGGATATTAATTAACTCAGTTTTTTACTAATTTAGAGACTCGAGTTTGTAACCTCTCACTTGCATTGTTTTTGTGTTTGTCATCTAATTGTTCTGCCTCAGACATGTTTGATTTCAAGTTTTCTGGGTTTAGTTTTTGGCTGCTTGTTTGTGGTTTGGGTTTTTTTTGTGCATGTGACGGTGTTATCTTTTCGAGGAAGTTGAACTTCCTTGTTTAAATTTAACATATCTCCTGTCTACTTGGCTACCCGTAAGTACAAAGTTTAATTTTTCTTAATGAAACAGCTGACCTAAATTCAAAAATGATATGAAATTCAGAAGTTCTTTCCTGTCATTTTTGGTTTCAGTGCATTGCTTCTTTTGGTAGGTTTTGTGTGTTTTTGTTAGGGGGTTTATTAATCATGTATTTATTTTATTTACTTTCAGATATCTCTGTAGTGGTGTACTGCTCTTATAGATCCCAAAAGCATGACCAGAGAGAGACTGTGTTAGTGTAATATACCAGCATGTTGCTATTTAGATGACAGTGTTCAGACTTTTGATACAAATTTGGAGGAAGCATTGTTAGAATCATGGCTTTTGGTACTTATAATAAGGTTGGGTTTGGTTTTTTTTTCCCCCAAAATCTAAGCTGATATGCATGGTTTTTCCTTCATGACAGGGTGTGTCAGAGCTATTTCCAGCATGGGCTGAGTAGCTTTGCTGGGACCATGCAGGTAGGACTGCAGGAGAAAAGCTGAGGCATTATCTTGTTTTTTAATTAATATTCTACCATAATTAGAAAAAAATTATTCTTTTGGTACTGTTCAGTATTGTATTTTAGTGATTGTCTCTGAATATGTTGAACGATTTGGAAATCTGTGGGATTCATTCAGTTTAACAAAACCTCAGAACACAAGCAAACAAGATGAGCTGCATTATAATTCCATGATGTTGATGGCATTATTTGTGGTCAGTTAAAAGATACATTTACTTATCTTATGAAGAAAGACACTGCAACCCAGCCGTGTACTCTAGACTGCTGTTATCCACATGAACATTTAGGTGTTACATCTGCTTAGGTGGAATACTTTTCAGCCAATTCTCCTCACAGTCAGTAATGATATTGTCATAAGGTGCCTTGTGCTTTTCTTCCAATGGGCTATAAATTTGTGTCTTATCCTAGTGCTGGAAGGTACAGTGTGAAAAGCTTGTGGGTAATACTTACAATCATTTAGAGAGCACAGCGTTTTTGTAAGATGGAAGGTATTAGCACCTTTCATGTCTGGAGTATTTCCAGCTCTGCAATTAAGTTCTGTAATTATCTACAGCAATTTGAAATGAATAACAGTAATCTTTAATGTCCTGTCATAAAAACTGATGTGTGCTGCTGAATTGCTGCTGTATTTCAATCCAGAAGTAGCTCCAATTTACTCATATGTAGAATTATTTTATATCTACCTCTTTTAGGATTCTGAGAGTATATTTTGAATTTGTGATGTATGAAGTGTTGAGCTGTTGTAAAATATGAAACATTGATTTTATGCTGCTTTTTTTTTGATGGTACCTTTGCTTATTTATACTAAATCATAAATGGATGTGATAAAAACTCATGAATGTAACCAGTTTATTATCCCTCCTCTCTTTTCTAACTCAATGTATTCTATTATTTGAGCAAGGAATATTTGCTGTGGCTTATAATTTAGATTATTAAACCCCTTTTATCTGCCATTTAAGTGTACCGCTATATCACTGGGGAAAAAAAAAATTGAGATATTTAATGTTTAAAAAAAAGGTTGAGTGTAATACTAAAAAAAGTCTTTGATTGATTGTTCAAGACTAGAACATAATCTTACCTATTTCATGTATTGGCATGCTCTAGAACCAGGGCAGACATTTATAAATAGTACTTTTTCTGTTTGCGTTATTACTCTTTATTGTTGGAATGAGGCTCTGAAATCTGCTTCAGCCTTTCAGATCTATTTTGTCCAGGAGCTATTGGTTGCTTTATGGATTGAAGCAATTTATTGGTTTATTCACCTGTTAGAGCTTATAATAACATTGCTTTTGGAGTCCACCTTAGTAATAAATCTGAGAATTCTGTTCCTCAGAATAAAATAATTAAAACAAAAATTGAATGTGCCAGAAAGCCTGTACTACAAACAGAATGGAATTGTGGGCTATAATTCTGAATGTTTCAGTGGGCACTATGTTCTATATCTTGTGAACAAGAAGGATTTCATAATAAGGCTGTATTTCACAAGGAACTTTAAATACATTTTTTAAAAGGACTCTGTCTGTGGAATTAAAAACATACATTTGAAGGAGGTATGGGAAAACTGCAGGTTTGGGGAAACCCTGTCTCTGCTGCCAGCCAGCATATTTGCATTGTGTTACTGCAATAGCAGTTGTGAGTGGTTTTGAACAAAGAAGATGTATTTAAATTTTATCTTTATTCCATTGTTGAAGCTTAAAAAAGCAAGCATACTCTCTCCCAAAACTAAGTGCAAAACATAACAGTATGTCTTTGTGTTCCATTTTTCACTTTATGCTCCTTTTTGTGTCTCTGATGAAGCATAGGTGTGAAAATCTGTAGAAGCTGTTGAGAGAAAAGAATTGTTTTAAGTTTTGTGAGCTACAGAGTTCTTATACTGTTGTCTGTTATCTGCCGTTATTGCTAAATGCTGTGTTACATGATAAAGTGCTACTGACTTCTCTACTATTCTCTTCAGAAAATACTATGGAAAATAAAATATTCTCAAAGTCAGTAGGATTTTTCTCTCTGACTCTCTTGGTATGTTATATTTAGTTTTTTGTGAGCTGAAGTTGTCGAGGTTGTTTTAGTGAAGATAATTTACTAATTGGTTGATTCTGTGTTGATGAACCACAGTAGCACCTTTGGCAGGTGGTTCCTTTATTCCTAGACTTGCTTCCTTTTCTGTTGTCTTTTTGAACTATGGTTTTCTTTCAAGTAATAACATTTGAATCTACGTTTTCATAAATAAGATATAGCTTATAAAAGGTAGCTCGGTTTTTCATACTTACAATATGTTACAGAATTGTTGTGTTTAAATCTGTTTATCATGGAGGGATGGGTAATGTATAGTTATGTTTCCAGACTTGTGAATTATGCAGGAGTTTTTTGCATCTGTCCTTCAGCTTTTGATTTTTGAATGAATTGAGATGATGCACACAACAGGTGATGCACTGTATTAACCTGTTCAGCTTAGGGAGGTGAAACTTTATCTCCCAGACTTGGCATAAATGGATGTTTGTGTCATGGCTCTCCACTGGTCTTGAAAGACCCTTACAAATCTGTGCAGAGGTAGTATTACAATTATTGTTTAAGCTCTAGAAGGAACTAAATCTACCCCATAATTCATGACACTTGATAAGTTCACTATTTTTTCTGTGATGAGAATGAATGGAGAATATTTTTTTTGGTGAATCTGTACCTATTTTCAATAACCTGGCAATGTACTGGTGAGTAAAGTCTGGTTTTTAAAATCAACCCTCAGACTGTGCAGGTGTCTTGAGCAGGCTCTGTGGTTGGTCTCTTGGAATGAAATGCCATAGCACATTATCATGATCATACAGCCACAGAATTAATAGTATAAAAGACAGAACTTGGAGAGTAAAGACAAAAACAAGTTCTGGAGTGACACAATTTCAGACTTCCCTAACAGCTCTCTGCTGTTCCAAATGGAAATAGGAAAATCCTACCAAACACTGCAATTTAGTCTTTGTCAAGACCAATGCTTGTAGTAAGAATAAAAAAGCTTCTGCAAAGGAATAGTATTTAAATTTACAAACAGTTCCTGAGTTCAAGTAATTTATTTATTTAATAGAAAAGAATAAGCTGGTTTAATGTGAGCTGTGACTAGAATTTTAATAGAGATGATGCTTGTGGGATGTTTTTTACAATGTGTAACTAGTGGTGTTAAACATGTGTTGAAAATCTCAGTCTTCTGGGACTGCTTTTTTTCTTCACATTCTTTCAACAGTCAAGAGATGCACAAAATAACATTGCTGTGAACTCTGGGACAGTATAACAACATACTGATTGCATTGTGTGGGCTTCACACAAATTCAGGCAGTGTTTAAAACTATTGGGAGTCAGGAAGAGAACCCACAGAAAGTAGAGATACTTCTCCAAGTGGGAGTTAAATGAATTTACAAAGGCAATATGATAATCCTGGCACAGTTAGTACTACACTTGTGATGTTCTGTTGTTCCAGGCTCTCTCACCTTTAAATCTCCTATCTTCCAATTGCTGTTTAATATGCTTTTTCCAAGGAGTTTGAACATCTCTTTCCACCTTATGTCACACATTGTAGTATTTTGTTTCCATAACTTCTGTAATTTGCACTTATTTACTAAAAACAAGGCAAAAATTTAATGTCTTTAATTGAGAAACTTGTGTATTTTGAAGTCTTCGCTGGTTTTTGTCCCTTCCAAACTCTTTTCAGGCAGTGTTGGCAGTATTTCCTCTCACAGAATTTTATGTTCTGCCTAGCAAGAAAATCCATGGCTTCCCAACACAGGTGTGTGTGTGCTGGCCAGCCCAAGAGGAGCAGTGAGCTGTTTATAGGCAATGAACCTATTTGGCAGAGGCTTTGAATGCATTGGCCAGATTAGGTAGGGTTAAGCTCTGTTCTACAGTTCTGCAAATGAGAATGATATCTGATTTGAGTATGATTCTAATACACAATTTTGAACTAGCCTGTATAGTGAATAAGTTTCTCAATACATTGCCTAAAGAGAGTTTGGAAGTGGTACCATGAAAAATGCTGGATATCATGACTAGATATTACTGCTGGCTTTACTTGCAAAGCTTTCAACTCTGATATCAAGTATCTCCAAGATCTTGAGGTCTGAGGATAAGTTTTCTTTAAGATTTTATGATTTAAGCAGGGAACGATTTCAAAGAGCTCAGATCTTTTAAAATTGCTGATAAATAACACCATGAGAGCTGGGTTTGAATGCTTAGCATCTGAGAATCTAATTTTTTACCGGTGGGTTTATTGTTGTATCCTTTCTTAAATCTTTCTCATGGAGCATTGAGATAAGTAGGTTAAAATGAAATCTCTTCAATTTGGTGAATTGAACTGACACATTTTCTTCCAGCTCAATTTGCTATTGAAATATCTCCTTCTGAGGTGCCCTTTGCCTTATAAGAATTGTAGATTATGCACTTCATGCCTCTGCTGTATTCTAATGAAGGCAAGGCACATTTCAAGTGAAATACCTGTCGAAAAATATATGCACATGCAATATCTAAACTACATTTTTCATGGAGCAAATAAATGGGACAACATTTGAAGCTGAATTGATAAACAAGTACACATTATTTCTCTGTAATTTGAAATTGCAGTATCTTTTCTATAATTGCTACAAGTCATTGTGGTACTTTCTTATCACATTAAATGAGCTTGAGCAAATATTGTCTTTGTATTTCTAGGGAGATGTATGTATTTTAGCTATTAGATCAATATTTCCTTTTTCTTTTGCATGGTTTTGAATGAAATATCCAGCTGAAATTATAGCTTTTCAACAGTGGTATTGAATGTGAAAGATATGTTCAACCTTTGTAACCAAGATTTCTGTAAAATGCTTTTCCCTTAACCCCCCCAGATATTCCCCATTTTCGAGCACTCTTCTGATTGTTCATTCAAATTTTTTCTGCCCCCTTTTAATCTGTAATGTCTCATTAAAAACTGTGACTTGAACAGGATAAAAAAAAAGTTTCAAACACTTTTAAATGTGCTTTAAACATACCCCTTCCTGAGCCTTTATTCTTCATTCCAAAAGGCACCCCTAATTGTGGCCTTTTTTCTGTGATATTTTTTCCCCACCTTTTTCATTAGTTATTCCCTCTACTCACTGAACCCCTGAACAGTGCCCTTAAATTTCTATTACAGATTTTCTTGTGCTGGTCTTATGATCCCATGCTGCAGTGTGGGGTGTATCATGATCAATCATGAAATGTTTTGTTCTTAAGAACCTTTTGCAAGTTACATTTGTCTGTCCTTAGCATATGAAATGAGTGTTAGAGGTGAGCTGTCCCTAAAATCACTGCTGCTAATTCTTCTGTGGGAATAACCAACCCAGTGGCCTTCTATGATGGAGTGGCCACACAGTGGGAAGGGAAGATGCCTTTTTAACTGGCCTTTTGTAAAGCCTTTGACACAGTCCCCCACAACATCTTTCTCTCTAAATTAGAGCAAGATGGATTTGATGAGTAGATAAGATCATGGTTAAGGAAGATGTTGGATGGTGACATCCATAGGGTGGTGGTCAATGACTCAGTCTTGATGGACATCAGTGCCATAAATTATGCAGAAACTCACTTCAGGTGGCAACTTCTTGTGCTGTCTTGCATAACTGCTAAAGAATAGAAAAGAGGTACATGCTCAGAAACTTACCTGGTGAAAATGAATATCTGATTAGGTTTGCCTAGGAAGTAACGGTAAGCAAGACATGATAGTATATGCACAAATTGTCTTCAAAGAAAGTATCTTCAAGGAGTGGGTGGAGAGAAAACCAGACACTGAGTAAACTGTTTCCTGAGTGACACATACATTTATATGGCTGTGGGTTTTTTATAAGGCTCTAGGGGATGGTTTTTGGAAGATGCAATTATGCTTGTGAAATACTTTGTAAGTGTTGTGTTGCAAAAGAAAAATGTCTGTTTTGTTTTTTCTATTTAGTGTATGTCTGTGTGTGGGAATACTTGAACAAAATCGTTCATGTGCCCCAAAGAATTTTTATTTACTTTGGACTAAATGTAAAGCAGTAATGCAGTCTTGATAACACTTTCAGCTAGTCTACTTTTTGTTCATGGACTGTCAGTGAGGTTCTAATGATACCTAAACCAAACTCTGCAGATCTCTGCCCTCCTCAAATTCCTTCAGTTTCCACAGAATTGCCACCACAGATATCCTACAGGACATTAATTTCAGCCTTCTAGTTCTGTGTGGAGAAAAGTTGAGCTGCTGGTTGTACAGAAGGAGAAATGGCATGCAGTGCAGCCTCAGCATTTCTGTGGTGGGTCTGGGTGACAGCACTGAAGTTGTGTGCAAGTGCCTGTGGAATTCTGAGGGCAACCTTCTCCTTCCCCACTTCCCAAAGAGACAGTGGAGGTTTTGAGGACTGAAACTTTGACATTGAAATTTCAGAGGAAACACAGGGTCAAAAAGCCACCTTCATGAGGTGAACAGGCTCTAGGGGTTGGGAAGAAGAATGTGGCTGTGATAAGTGTAGTGTGTGTTTTTTCTTTATACACGCAAACCAGTATATAATAACATCATGGAATGGATTGGATTGGAAGGGATCTTGAACATCGCCTTGTTCCAACCCCCTGCCATGACAGGGACACCTTCCAGTACACCAGCTTGCTCCATCCAGCCTGGCCTTGGAGCAGGGAATGGGGCAGCCACAGCTTCTCTGGGCAACCTGTGCCAGTGCCTTACCAACCTCAGAGCAAAGAATTTTTTCCTAATATCAAATATAAACATACTCTCTTTCAATTTAAAGCCATTCCCCTTTGTCCTGTCACCACATGCTCTTGCAAAGAGTCTTGCTCCATCTTTAGTATAAGTTATATTCATAATGTATTTGTGTGCATATATATATATATATAAAATATAAAGTGGGAAGAAATTAAGGCAGTAGGATGTGCATGTCTGACTAGGCAGAAGCTGCCAGATCCTGGTGTTTGTGGGTGAGCTGCAAGTGTGGGATACCTGGCTGGAGGAGCTGCTGTTGCACTGTCTGGCACTTGTGTTCCACCTGTCTTGGAGTTTTGCTGGGACTCCCTTCAGATCTGCATACTTGCAAATGTGGTGGGTTATATGCTGGCTGAGTGAATCTAGGTGTAAAACTGAAGGATTGTAGGTGTTTTAGTTTGCTTCTTTCACTGCCACCACATTTTAGTGCTTTGTTTTCTATCTTGCAGGATCCTTAGGAAAGCACGTTCTCCAATGATGTGTCTGTACACACACTGATGCTTGGATTTCTGTTGGTCAGACAGGGATATAACTGTTGGTAGTATTTAAACTATTTGCCTTTGAGGGTGACCAAGGCTTCTGATAGAAGAGAGAACAGCTAGCTACAGGATGGCAGGAGATGTCTACTTTGTCTTTATTCAAGTTGTAAACTGGACTGGTATATGCAATTCAGGACCGTGCAACTTATGTGAATAATATCATATGTATATGATATAAGGCTTCAGGTTTTAAAAATTAAATTTATTAGAACAGCAGCTTGTGTCAATACAATGTAAGTAGAATTAAATACTCTAGTACATAAAGAATTTTTTATACTTGTCAGTCACTTCAGGAAACTGAGAGGAGGCATCTCTGCTAGGTAGTACAATCACAGAGGAGTTGCACAGGACTTAGGAGCAGCTTGATAATAATTCTGAGTAATTTCTGTGCTTAGCTGCATTTCAGAAATGAAAAGCAAATCTGAATTTCTCAGTCTAAGCTCCAAGACCATAAAGCATGTTTGTTTACCATCTGCACCATCCTTTGAGCCCCTAGAGGCAAATGAAAAGACAGTAATAACAATGGAGCACTGGCTTGCTGAAGGCAGCATCAGCAGAGCTCTAAAGACAAAGCAGCATCTTTTTGTACAACAGATGAAGGGGGAGAAGCAGCTTTTCTTCCTCCCATAGGTTTGAACATATTAACATGATTGAAAATGGATGGAGATATTTCTCCCAAAGACATATCCATGGCTATTTTACAGCAACAAAGATGGTGATTTCCCTATGTCCTGAGGAGTTTCTTAAACCTTCTCATCTTTATAGTCCAGATCAGAAATGAAGTGAGCTTGAATTCTAGCATCATGATAGAATTTAAGATGTGATATTCATGGCTTTTTGGGTGTATGCTAAAACTGAGTTTTAATACATATTGTCAACCCTTGAGTCAGCAGAAGGCACTTTTAAATAGATTCATTATTAGCTTGAAGAGCAAGTTTCATGAATTCCAGTGTTTTTTGTAGTGACTCTGTGTTCACTGTAGTCAACCACTGAAACAACAAGAATGCAAATTATTTCCTGTGTAACACTTAAATGCATAATAGTGAGCCAGCATGCAAGCACCAACTGCTACTTTAGATTGATTTTCATACACATCATTCCTTGTTTCAACAAGTTGAACTCTGTTATTTTACGGTCCCAAATATTGTCCTGCACGGGAAAAAAAAAAAAAATTAAGCACACTTATAATGGATAGCACGATTGGCTGAAAAATGGGACTGTATAACCTGTGAATTTTCTTCTTGAGGAAACCACTGTCTTATAGCAGAAATTATCTTCACAGTTTTTAGTACCATTCTGGAGATGGCTAATCTGATTGACCTAGTCGTAGCTCTTGGATATCTGTCGTAGAATAAATCCTGTGCTGTCCTTTAGAGCTGGCAGGGTTGAGGTTTGTACCAGGGGTGATGGAGACAAGATGCCTCGAGCAGCTGAGGGGCCCTGGCTTGCATGGCCAGCCCAAATCCACTCTGGCTGCACGAACCCCACAGGGCAAATGTCCTCTTGTATTTACAGCCTCCACAGAAAGTCACCCATAGCTCTGCAACGAGCTCAGGGTGTGTCTTGGAGGATTTGAGGGATTTGTTAGCTGCCTGCAGCCATAGGCAGCTGTGTGGGGCAAATTCATCTCTTTGCATGACTGCGTTGTCCCAGAAAGGATTGCCTTGTGCTGAGATTATCACATGCAGTGAATTCTGTGGCCTAAGTTAAGTTGTTGCACTTGTTTACTGGGAGGCAGTGGTCCTGAGCAATGCCCCTCACTGACAATGGCATCAGTATCCATTTAGGAACTATATAATCCTCCTAATTTGGAGACCCCAGAACTGAAAATTTTAGAAAAAGCTCATTCAGTGCTCATGTGTCTGATAGTTCTGTATCCACTTATAGTGACTTCTTTAGTATTGGAAGAAATTCTTCATTAATGGGGTTCCTTATTGTCTAATTCCCATTATATCTCTGTAACTCTAAAATAATAGCATTTTCCATGAATATTATAATAGTGAACTCAGTCTATAACTGTAATGCCAATCATCTTGAGAGCCATTACACTGCTTATTAAGGATGGAAGCTGAGTCAGGAAAACCTTGCTTCAGGACCAAGAAAAAGCACAAATGCTTTCAACTCTTTTGTTTTGTTTTGTTTTTAATGTGGGGTGGGAGAGGGAAGGACTATTCTCTTTAGTAATACTAGGCAATGTTGTTTCTTTCTAAAGCAAAAGATAAAAAGCTTTGATTGGGCAGGAACACCAATTCTGCTGATGATAAAACCACCCACAACAGTGGAGGGCCTGATTACTGATGATAGATGCAGTCACCAGCTAGCAGTGGCCTATGTGTGTTTTCTCTTTTGAATGCTGGAGGGTGAGGCAGAATTGAAAATGTTTTGAGAGTCACATTTTATACTCTATAAACTGATTCATGGCTGATCCTGTCTAGAAATCTCCACATGCCAGCCCATTTTTGGGAACAGTCTCTGGTATGTTTTCAGCTCTTCCCAGAAGATAATCAGGTCCATCTTCATGTGTCAAATGTACTCTGTTCTTTTTAGTAGCACCAGTGCAGAAATGTTATTTATATTATTTATATGTTGTTATTTAAACCCAGACTGCTCGGTTCATAAAACACTTGCAGGACTAACAGAGGAGTTGTTTCCATTTTGCTGTGTCCATATAGGCTGATTCCATTCCCTCACTCTTCTTTTTGAAACTCTTACATCTTAGGCTTCTGAAAAAAAAAAAAAAAAAAAAAAAAGGAAGCTTATTGGGAGATAGGTTTAGAGAACAAAACCATGTTTAAATGGTCAAATATGTCTGATTGCTTTGGGTGTGGTGGGATATGGAGCAGGGAGATGAAGACAGTCATGAAGAGACATGCAAACAGCATGTCTGTGCTCAATTCTTGTATATGCAATGTGTTCCTGCTTTCAGCAACAAAGACCCACCAGAATATGGAAAAAGAAATGCCATGTGGTGGGCAGGTTCTGTGTAGTTGGATTGATATCAGAGGCAGGCACTCATAGAATAGCAGGATCAATTATTGCATCAAAATATCTGTAATAATTCCAGCTTTAGCTAATAGCTTTAAAAAATGGTTAAATTTACTGTAATGTGTATCTGTAAACATGTGAAAAATTACCACTATCTTGGGGATATGTTCATCAATGCAATGTGTGTACATATTTAGCCAATATGGGTGTATTGCTGGGTTGGGGTCTTCATTACTAGAAAGTTCTCAAAAACATTTTTTTTCTGATTTTTATTTTATGTTATTTTCAGGAAATGTGTAAGAAAATTGGAGTCTCCTGAAGTTTCCAATGAATAATCAAGGTATCAAATTAAAGTGAATAGCATCTACCCATAACAGCAGGTGCAAAATTGGCACTAATTATGAATTTGCTGGGTTCAGTAGTGACTATGCATGAATTATATTGCATTCATTAGAAGAAAAATTCAGAACTCAACTGGTGACAAGAGTGGGGAAAAAAAGTCATTAGACTGTTCCTCAAAATGAATTAATTTTACTGAGATTTGCCAGTGAAGAGAACTGCAGAAAGATTATATACTTCTCTGCCTATGTGGCTGACAAATGCTTCTGCTAGAAAAAGTTGTTTTATACTAGTTTAGAAAACATCAGCAAATTCTAGCACAAATATTTTTTATTCTCTTTAGAGAAAGAAGATTTGCATGTAGGTGTTATCTTAAATATGTGAGAAATTGCTAACTGTGTTTCCAGTAAGAGTAGGGGGAAAAAATCTTGTTTCCAATACTCTTCCACTTTTTTTCCTGCTTACCCATGAAACAGAAGCAGAGGAGGGAGTAATTTTAATATGTGTCTTAAGTTATCTTTGTTTGGCTTTCAATAATCAAATGGGAGTATTAAAAAGTAAATCTCACACGAGAAGTAACCATTATATATTGATTGCATTTGGGGGACTTAAAGATCACCTCTGTGAGCTCTGCATTACAAAATGATAATTTATATACCTGAAGAGCTGTCTCAAATGATCTGGGAAGAAGTCCAGTGAAGGATTTTACTAATTGTGGAACCTGCCTATAATGGAGTAACCGTTAAGAACTTTGGACTTTATATTCCCTCTTCCCTCCTTTAATTAAATTTTTTTTTGTTATGACAAAAATGTTAATGTCTTAAACACAGAGCTTGAGATGGAGATGTCATGTGGCAATGAAGAACTTTTTCATCCCCAGTCTTGTCCCTTCTGCTTTCATTGGCCCCTGCCACGTGGAGTTGAGCAGCTTAAATCTGGTCCTCTGGGACGTGGTTTTGGCACGCTGGGAGTCACTGCTGTGGTTGGGAATAAACTTTGGGTGCATGTCACCACCATCGCTGGGACAACTCAAGTGGCAGCTCAAGGCCTGGAGTCCTTCCTCCTTCCCACCCTCCCAGGCTGTCACTTAGAACCAGGTCTCTTAGTTTCAAAGCTTAAAAGTGCCTCTATAGTCTTCTATACACATATTCAAGTGCTTATATTAAACATGTGTGAATTTTGGATATCTGGGGCTGGAGATTGTAGTGATCATCACTCTAGGGAATAAAATGCTTAAAAAGCAGAGAAAAATGAAATAAAACCTAATACTGTTCCTAATATTTCCCTTTTGGTGTCTGCATTCAGCTTCAAGCAAAAATTTTTTTTTTTGTATATATTAGTGATAAGCCATAATTTGAAAGCAATACTGCATCTCAAGAGTGCAGTGGGCTTAGATTTCTGTTTCTGGTTGGTTACCACTTGCTCCAGTGATGTTTTCTGTGCCTATTAAAAGAGTAACTCCTTACTGTGTGTCAAAGTAGCTGAGCATAGTCTAAGGCTACTGGAGGGATTTTAATTTTTATTTTTTGTGTGTTTGCTAAGGAGTCTGCTGAAATACAAGTTCATTTAAAAAAAAAAGGAGCTATTTTGTAGGTGTCATTAAATCTACTAGAATAGGTTTACTGTATTTCTGCAGGGAAGATGAAACACTAAAATGGGCCTATTTTCTCCCACTGGTCTATTCCCTCATGTTCAGTAAATGTCTTGAATGAATTTATGTTCTCAACTAATTGCTTGCTTTTGCTTCAGATAAGAGCTAGTAAAATAGCTGCATGTAATTATGATATCTTCTTAATAAGCCTTCCATTTGTTTAAACTTTAAAAAGACAGCTGAAAATATACTGTATATTATCATATGAAAGAACTGTAGAAAGCACGTCTCTCTTCAAAATGCAGAGTGGACTTGTGTCAAAATGATTTCAAGTGAAGTGGAGGTTAAAAAAAAAAGCCTTTTGACCATGAGCACATTCAGAGATGATATTGATTAATACAAACACATTTCAGCATTTGTACTTAAAAACAATTTAAATTACCTCACAACCACAACCAATGTACTTTATTAGTTTTGTATTCACTTTCATTAACTCAGTGCTTACAACAGCATGAATTAATTTAGTTTAAATTGTTTGGCTTTTGTTTTTAGCTGGTGGCATAGACAGGACTTTTCACAGGAGGCTCAAAGGCACTTACTACAGCCCTAATTCAGTGTTTCTACTTTCCAAGCACTCCATCTGCCTGTAATTATACATCATGGGTATAAATCAGCCTTCCTTGTACTTCAGAATTAAATAATGAAAGTTGACAATGCTAACTGTGGGGAATGATAAGAAATGCTGTCAAAACTGAAAGTGTGTGCCTCAGTTTCATCCATGAAAAATGGCCTGCTTCCCAAGACAAAAGCCCTGGACAAAAGACCATAGATTCTGTCCATTTTACATGAAAAATAATGGCCAGAAATTTTTCAAAGATATGAAAAATGCAGGCACACTTGAAAAATATGTGGAGAAGACATCCCATGAATTTTAACTGAAATGCAAGGAAGAATAAAGTGTCTGTGAATGTTAGAACATCGAAAACAAGATATTTGCTACAAAGCATTATAACTTGAATACTTTAACAGTTCTCAGTCTGCAATCTCATTAGTTCGCCTACTTGCACATTTTCCATGCTTTTGCAATACCCTCCAAAGTTCTCATTTAGAAACCTTTTCCACCATGAACTGGTGCTACTTCTGGGAAAGCTGAACTCTGATTCCAGTATTGGTTTTCAGTGGAAGCCAAATTCATGTTCTAGAATTTACTTAGCTGACTGTGTAAATGGATATGTGTTTTTGTAATTTTAAATGCAGCACACATACCTAGTTTGTCTTTTATCTCTTCACTGAATAGCCCTTAAGATGATTCAAGTATAAACAGTTGTGAATATTTTGGTGTAGAACTCACCTGAAAACACTGATGGGAAAACAAATGCAAATCTCTACAAACCTACAAAATAAATGCACATAAAGCTACACAGTGCATGAAAGGTGTGAATACAGATTTTTAAATCAAGGGCACTCAAGTGTAGGCATGCCTGCTACTTTATCTGTCAACTCATCAAAAGCTTGGTATAAACTTAAGAAAATCAGTGGCAATTCTGAAAATTTCAAATTGGTGGCTTCAACATTATTCAGCTGGGGAGGAGGGAGGCAGTCTTTGGAAAGGTCTAGGTGCCAATACATTCAAATAGATATATATTTTTAAGCAATTTTACCATACTTAAGTAAAAATATTTGAAAATATTTTGGGGAAGCAGAAGACATGATTGTGAATCTCACTGGGGTTTTGAAGCCCCTGAGGGCATTTTCCCTTGTGTTTGAGGCATCAAGAAAGCCCCCTGTGCCCTTAAGGACCTAAAGATCTCTGTCAGTCTGAATTCAGGTAGAGGAATTCATTGACTGTCACCTGCCAAAGTGTTTGGAAGTTTGAGTGCTTTTAACAACATTGCTGTAGAGGTTGAAAAAGAGCCATTGACCTTGGGTTCAGGCTGAAATCTGTTCTCATGACCTTGCACGACAGTCTCATAGGTCTTGCTTGTGGTAGCAATTAAAACACAAACAGATTTCTCTACCAGCAAGTTTTTCTTTCCTTGTCAGTTTTGTATTTATACCAACACAGTGAATTGCTGCTTTGATGTGTGCATGGAACCAAGTCCCATATTATTGGGAATTAGTTTAAATTGTATGAAAATGATGCTTGTGTAAGCAATAGAGAGGGAAGCTAATACACTTATTTATGTTAAAACATGTATTTTGTTTCAGAGAAACAAACAGCTATTAAACACTAAATCCTACAATTCAGGGTGGGAGGTGGGGAATTAAGTGGGCTGTGGAATGCTGCTCTGACATGCAGTGTTGTGAGTTTACATTATAGTGGCAGTATCCAATCAGTATTTTTAATTCTTTTAATTACTGAACTCTCTTGAGTACATAATGGTGTGGAATATACACATGTATCTGTAATAAAAAACATGTATCTTGAAGAAATGGATTTAGTTTTGGCAACAACGTGATAGGGAGATCAAAGAGCTAGCTGGCATTAAAATGATTTAGATACATTTGTCATAGGCAGCTGTTATGCTAATCTCATTTATGCAGTTGTCAGCTGATAGGTTCTGATGAGCCAGCTTAGTGGGAAAATCATTAGTAGATCCCTATTGTGATAAATGTTATTTATTACTGTCAAATGGTATTAATGTTTGATTCAAAGATGGGAAATGGGCATCATCTACATGAAGTTCATCCATTCATGGTCAATGATGACAAAGGGAGCTGTTGAATTCCAGCCAAAGGAACTTCATTTCTGTAAGAAAAAAGAATAATGGATTTAATTTGCATATGTTTTAAAAGGGTAATGAAGTAATATGATGTTTATCTTGGTTGAAGAGTGGTAATTTTTGCTGGCATGGCTCCAGCAACATTTGAGTCATTGTGCAGCATTTGCTGTTCAGTTGTTGGTTGTGGAAGGGGCTTTTCAAAGCAGCAGGTGCATAAGGGGGGAGGAACTAAAATGGTTTATTCATTAGGCCAAAAAATGAGCAATCTCTGTCTTTCCCCTTACCCTCCAGAAATATATTTACAACCATCTTCCTTCATTTTACTTCTGCTACATCAGTATTTCTTTTTCTCTTCCTGTGCGAGGCCTTGCTTCCTGAATTCCTCCTAGATCCATACAGATTTCTACTCCATCTTTGTTGTGATTTGACTTTTTTCCACTTTGTCTAAATAGTTAAATTCACAGCGATAGTATCATCCCATTCCAAGCTGTAAGGCACGTAGGAGTTAGTTGGGAGATGGGCACACATGGCTGTGAAATGGAGTATTTCTTTATTTTTCAAGAGGAAAATACCCCAATATTTTGGCTAATTAGTTGTGCAGCTGGTTTTTAAGTTGCTAAAATGTGTTCCCTCTGCTTGTGAATTTGCATGGAGACATTCCTCTTTCTCTTTTCTATTCTACCACAGCTGTAGTGCTGTAATCTATTTCTAACTGGTTTGAAGTTGAAGAAAACCCAAAAAAAGACTCAACAGAAAAGCCCTATCATGTGCATAGAAGAAAAAAAAAACCCAACAAGAAAAAACAACCAAAACTTAATTATGGTGCAACCAATAATAAAGGGGCTAATTTTAACTACTAGAAGTCAAGCATCAGAACATTCAAACAGTATTGCAGGCTATATTCTGCCATGAGTATATTTAATATTGGTAGACATAGACATTAAATTAGAGTGCTCTGGAAGTTTTAAATAATTTTTGTAGAGTAAATAATCAAGTAACAATGGTAACCTAAGGAAGAACTGACTGAAAAAGTTCTGTAGTTAACACCAAGGCAAACAAAATTTCACAACTCTCACTATGGGGTCTGTCCTGGCCCCTGATTAATATCCTTTATATCTGAGTAAGAAGAAATTCCTAATATTTGAGACAATTATGGTCTGTTTAAGGTCAGGTAGATGCTAAATTCTCATTGATTTTTAGCAAGAAATTAGTGTATGACCATCTAGAAATACTCAAATTTCTATGAACAACTGTGTGTATTTTCAATGGCCAGTAGTGGTATTGGGGCGTGGACAGAGGTAGGTGCTATTTGCAATTCTGTAGAGTTGAATTAGTAAATTGCATCTTGCAAATGAGCTGGTAGCAATTAATGCTCCATTAAACATGTAGACAAAATACTGCAGGGAGTTATGCATGTCTTGAGATTAAAAACTTTGGACTGTGTTTTACTGGTGCATGTGCTCTGTATCAATAAAGATTTTGGGAATTGCCAGGGATAGCTCTCAAGAGCCATCTACAGTATTAATATTTGAGGTTATTTTAAAATAAGTCTTGCCATTCAGAGAGCTGCAAAGAAGCATTGTAGTGCAGTGCTTCAAAGAAAGAGTAATTCTATCAATTTCTGCTGCTTAAAGGTTTTTTGACCCATATTTAAAACATCTTTTGAGGCTGCTCTCAGAATCACACCTACCTGTCTGAGGCAGAAATCCTTTATGAAATCTGAGATCCAGTGTGAGATATCATGCGTGTCCAGTGGGTTCCTGGGCTGCCAGACAGGAATGGGCTGGGTTTGTGCATTCTTTAGGTGAATGCAGCAGCAGATGTTTGCTCCACGTTCAGTCATTCAAAGCACCCAGCTTTCAGGGATGCAGACAGCTTCTGACTGAGACTATTGAAAAGGTGGAAGGTGTCCCTGCCATAGTCAGACCCAGATGATTTTTGAGGTCTCTTCCAAGCCACACTCTGTTGTGATTCTCTGAACTGCCTAAGTTTCAGACCTTGTGAACAAGACTTTCCAAAATGTGAATCCTGACTTGCCCCAGCACCGCTGCCTCAGAGTCCATATTGCCTGCTCTTAGTTCTGTATGAGAATCTGCTCCATCCTCACTGTGATTTTTAGACCAAAAAAAATGTTTCAATAAATATGTATAAGCTGTTTCTCCAAACAGCTGCACCTTTTGGAGGCTTGCTGCAGATAGCTTTCCAAGTTTTCAGAGTTTGGATTTGAGTCCATTTCCTTTCCTGCCTCCCCCGCCATGTCTGCACTTTTAGATGAGTGGTTTCCTTGGTTACTTCTGGCAGAAATTACAGTTGATCCTTACCCACTATTAGGATGCTATTTAGTACAATACATGGAATGTAAGACCTTGGAATTTATCTGTTTTCTTATTAGTTCCTGGCACTTCACAGGGTTAGGATTTTTTTCCTTTTTTTATTTTTCTTTTTATTTTTTTCCTCCAAGCTGTGAACATCCTAGTTTGGGTTAAGATAGATTTCAAAATCTTGCTGTGGGAGAGCACATATATCTTTAGCTTACTTTGATAGTCCTCTGAGGCTGTTCTGTAAAGCAGATAGGTTTGTCTCAATCTGTCTTTATGTTGAGATGTGCTGGGCTTGCTCCATTTTTTGTGATAAGAGTTGCTTTGTAGGTCATGGGAGATAAACGTAGATCTTGTTGAGAGATTTGCTTGTCAAACTGTGTGATGTATTCCATGACTACTAACTTCTGGAGAGTGTGGGATTGTTATGACATGTATAATATACTGTAAGATTCATCCTGAAACCACTGAAATTCATCACTCACACTGGCATATTGAATCACCAGTTTATCAAGGATACTGAAAGTAGCTAAAATTGCTTCCAGCTTATGATTAGCTAGTTGACTAGTTAACTCTGACATCAAGATTATCTCTGAAAATGGTGCAAAATATTCAGTAAATGGACAAGTTTCAGTGGGCTTTTGTTCTCTTTCCTCCTTTCTTAAATTTCAGGTGCTGTCTACTTTCCTGTGGTGTCACTTCTGGCATTGGGGTCAATACTGGTGTTTGGGGCTGGTTTTTGGTCATGCAGCACTATGAACCATATTTCTGGGGCAAGTAATTTTGCAGCTGGCAGATTGTTCTTGTGCAATATAGTGAATTCCTTGTGAAAACTGAATTTCTTTCAAGAGGTGACAATCTCGCAACTAATATGGAATAGATTTGTGCTACTTCTCTCTACTGTAGAGGATTAAATGGTATCTTATGAAGTCATCCTTAATCTGACAGAAGATATTTTTACTCCCTAAAAAGGAAAAAAAAAACCCTCAACCACGATTTAATTTACTTAAGAGTTTTCATATAAGAAGTGATAAACCACTTTTTTGTGCAATTTGTTGCAGAGACATGTGACATGAAAGTTTTCTGTGGAACGTGTGGATGATTTAAGAAAAAGAAACAGCTTTGCCATCAGGGCTTTGACATTCAGAGAAGTCTCTTAAAGAAATTGAAGGAAAATGATCTGTAGGTAGCAGGCATCAAGAATATGAGGTCAGGTAAGGGGGCGCTACTGGGATTTATGTAGAAAGCAAAATAAGGCGCTGGAGCAGTGAACTCCCCTGTCCTTCAGGCCAGAGCAAGTCTCGTGGTCTGAGAAGGGTGAAGTGAAGGAAAAAGTCTCTCTCAGCAGGCTGACATTGTACCCAAAAGAAGTGAGCTTCTTTTATCATCTTTCACTGTGGCTGCCAACCCCCGGTATGGCATGGGATAGGGAAAATGAGTTACTGAGATGGTATTGCTTATGGACAGAGGAAAAACCAGAGAAGGAGGAGAAGTAAAAGGGAGCAACTTCAAGGCAGAAGTTGGGGTGTTTTTTAAGTACTCAATAAATAAAGGTAACTTTGTCCATTTAGAAACTAATCAAATACTTAATATTTTGAATTTGATATCACTAATGATGTGCATTTAAAATACATGATGGCATATACTGATGGGGTGCCAGGAAATGACATTTGCACTTAAGGATCTGTTGCAAGAGAATAGAAAGTTTTTTGTTGTTTTTTAGGAATGGTAAGTAAACTAAAAAGGAGACTGAAAATACTAAAATAACATCTGTGTTAGAACAGCAAAGGATTTCAGGGCACATACTGTATTTTTTTGGAAATGTGTCTTTTGTTCTTTATTTTTCATCTCATGATGCATTTCAGAACAGCTTGTGTTAAGCCATCAGTTGTCATCTACTTTCTGATCAAAACCTGGTGAATTAGTTTTTGGCAGGCCTGGTCTGTATCATTATCCTCTGCTCTATTCTCTTAGGCTCACTTGCCTGCAAGCAAACATCTGTATAAAATGATTTTCAATCAGTAGTGATTCTTTCTCCCTGCTGTCACAGGAGGCAGCATTTTTCCACGTTACATGAGGACAAATGCCCATAAACTTAAATGCTGAATCTACAGCCCTTTTCACCTTATGAACTTATTTATGTCAATACAAAGTGAGTGGAAATCACTCTAAACTAAAGGAAGCCTTTTAATTCTTGTTTTAGGTGCAAGTATATTAATGGCCACAAAAAAAAGAGAAAATGCAAAGGAAATGCATTCTGTAAAAGACCTCAGTCATTGCACTAACAGGAGGCCTGGTCTATCCTCCACCAATTGAAGTGATTGTCTTACAAATCCAGTAATGATACAAGATATTATCAAATAATTCTGTTTATCACATACATAATGTTTGTAAGTCTCATTTGGAAATTCAAACTTGCTATAGAAAAGACAACGCTGGTAAGTAACTTTTTCATTAACACTAACGATGCAAGATATGAAACAGAATTGCAATATAAATGAGAATTAGCATTAGCAAAATATTTCTTGTTCCATCTGAGTACAACTAAATAGCTTATTTAGGGACTATAATTACCCTCCAAAGTGAGCAATAGCATTTAGCAAGTTCAGCTTACCACTGCTGTACAATTCTAATATGGCAAGTATTTCTAGGCCTTCTATAAAGCCATTGGCTTGTGTTTATTCTATTTTGCTTTGGTTTTGGACATTAAAATTATATCTGTCCTGTTCCTGTAAGATGAGTTCTCTCTAAGCAGGTCTTGTATATAAGTAGTCAGAACACCTTTGTATTTCCCCAGTAACTGTGATGGGTCAATTGATTTGTGTTTTTAAAAGCTTCTGCACCTGTTCCAATGTACTGATAATCACGTCTGCACTCACACACCCTCCCAAAATCCAAGTGCATATGCTTAATTTCATCTTGATTTTAGAGTATGTAAAATCCAGGTTTACATCCTAAGCTACTTATGGTCTAACTAAGAAATGACAGACAAACACGTGATAGAAGTTAAAGAAATTGTCTAAATGGTTTTCTTACTTGCTAGATGATAAAATGGAGAACTGCCTGCTCTGATTAAGATCTCTGGTGCTTCTCCTGGTTTCGAGGTTCTTTGAGTGATCTGTTGCTGGCAGAGGTGATAGATCAACTGCAGAGGAGCCTTCCTAACAAAGGGCTCCCCTGGAAATGTTTCCTGCAATTATTCTGCTGGCCAACAAGACCAGGAGGGCCTGAAGGGCAGAGAGGCACCCTCTGAACTCCTAACACCACTCCTTGTATCAAAATCTAATTTGACAATACATTGAAGTAACAACTCTTTCATTTTTCTTTTTCTTTCCATCTCTCTTCAGCCTAAGGCAATGCTGCTGTTATGTTTTATGGTGTTAGATCAGGAGTGCCAGTTGTTTGGGTAATTAATGTGGATGACAGGAATGCCACTTGGATATTTGTAGATGGTTATCAAACCAAGTGAACTCATCCCTTCCAATTCACTTTATCTTGCTGCTTGTAGCTAGTGGTATTTAAAATATTTCACTGTTTCTTTTTTTTTTTATTGGGATTCCAATCTGTAGCAGTTAATAAAGAGTCACTTCAAGGAGAGTGAAATTACATTACATTACAACTGACACTTCTAGGATTAATTTTACAATTTGTGATTTTAATTTCAGTGAAAATGTATTTAAAATTATCTCTTGTCAGATTCTCAAATTAAATATAATGAAAGTTGATAATATTCTAATAATATTAAGTGGGTTTTGGTAGTTACTAAAGCTGGCATGAAAAGATTATTTAGGCTAGGAAAATAGTACATGTTAAGAAAACCCCACAATTCAACAGCATTACAACAAAAATTATGTAATATCTTATAGATCTGGCCAGTAAACACTTATACCATGTAATAATTCCAAAGATATTGTATTTATATTTAGAATATGCTTGAATGATTATTTTTCCATCTATTGAGAGATCTATTTTTCTCTGAAGCTTGTAGTAATTTTTAATTTCTAAGATTTTGATCAGACCTGGATAAAACAGTCAAGATTATTTTGAAAAGAAGTCAGTGTAAGATGAGGGAATGAGTCATAGCCTGGCACATTGTGCAGCCCTTGTGAAATAGTGTATGATTGCAAGGGATGTGCTGTGGCAAGGTGTGCTCTCCATGCAATTCCTTGCAGTTTCAAAAACTTATTAATGAGTTCTTGCTTGTAGAATATCTGGGTTATTAATATGGGCTTGGGCAAGCATGCAGTAGAAGTTGATGTTAGTAATTATAGCAACTCAATTTCTTTTTGGGGTAACTGATGCTTCCCAACATCTGGTGGTCACTCATAAAGCATGATGTGAAATTGCTTTTGCTACAGCAGTGCAGTTGCATGACACTCAACACTTCTGACCATAACTTGATAGAGCCATTCTGGTAATGCTGGTGGTCATGATACTTCCTTTTCCTCTCTAAACTTTGTGAAATCAGGAAATAGATTAGCTGAGGAAAATAAATTTTTAAAATAATTTTCAACTTGGTGTATTCCATGTACTCCCTTGCTTATGTTCTCCTCAATATTCTATAAATTTCAAGAATATTTTCATTCTCTAGGATTTTTTTTCCAATACTATCTGCTCACTCTTTTGTGAACTAAACTTCTAGAATTTCAGTAATTGCCCTCTTATTATCTTCACTCTTCAAATATTTGTTTCATACTAAGGGGACAAGAACTACTCCTGCATTCAAAATGTGGATTCAAGTCCCCTGTGCAGTATTAGTGTGCTTTAATCGAAGTCTTAATCTTGTTTTCTGTATCTACCCTAGAATCTCTCATTTTATTAATTTAAATACAGTTAATCCTTGTGTTGATGATTTTACAGTTCTTTCCGGAAGTGGGACCATATTCAACTCCTGGCCAATGTTTTGTGGCATATGGCCATGGAGAGAGAACTAATTTTTAGTTTTTTTGTCATCTCATAACCTTACCTTTCTTTACAATGAATTGCAGATGCCAGTGAAACCACTAACAGTATCAGCCTGTGATCCTGGTCTATTTGTCATTCAGAATTTTATTGCCTTTCTCCTTTTGTCTTTACAAGCTCTATTCCCTGGTTTTGTTTCATCAGCAAATTTCTTCACCTTCATGCATATTTCATCTCCTAGGTCAGTGATATATAAAATGAACAATAATGGGCATAATACTGATTCTTGTGGCATTCCACTAATCCCTCTCTCCCAAACTGCTCTGTCTCATAAACAGCTTCTGCCTGTGACATTTAAGCCAGTTCCCTATCCACATATGTGGCTCACCCCAATACCCTACTTAATGACTTTGGACCAAATGCTCTTTTCAGTTGTGTGGTGCAGAGGGAAATAAAAGACTGAAAGAAGGACAGGAAAGGAATGGAGGTGGAAGCAGAGACTTAGTGATGTTTCTAAAATCCATGCAACTTCAGTTCTTTCCACTGTGTCTCCTCAATCAAAACCTAGAGCTTTTTTTCAGGTTGTTCTTACTTTTTGTTTTTACTCCTGGATGTAAACTTTCAGCTTGTTGACTTGAGATTACAATTTAATTATCTGTTTAGACATACTACTTTGGTGTCATGGTTTTTATTACAATTTCACTTGTACTTTTTAAACCATCTGTCCTGAAAGTATATTAATCCTCATTAGCAAGGCAAGAAAAGACCTGTCAGATTTCTTGGAATTTATGTTGAAAAGGGGACAACATACAATAAAAATGTTTCTCGTGTTACAACCATATACAGTCTAATCAAAGAAAATTTTTATACTCGATACTTAGGCTTTTTTTCTATCCTCATAGCTTAATTTGTTGGGTATATTTGGGTTTACATTTATTTTTTCAAAACTCTTCCATTTTTTTTTTTCCGGTTGTCTTAAGACTGCTGGACATCTTGTCATCTATAAGTCTGACAGTTCCTTTGTGAAGCTTATTTTTAGACAATGATTGAAGAATTAACTTCAGGTTTTTAGTCATGTATGATTACTATTTTAATAAATTGCTCTTATTTTTCTATGATGGATCTGTGGTAGTTCCATCTCCTAAGGTGATCTCTTGCTTTTCATGTACAGTAACCAGTGGTACTTTGTTCTTGCTATTTATACTGTTGGTTTCTTCATTCCTGAACTCTGTTTTCATATCTATAGTTATCTTTCAACTTAGTCTGTGCAGCCTCTTTTTCTTTTCCTTAGGATTCGTGCTTTATATCTCAGAAGTGTTGCCTTTTCCTGTTATAGTTTGTTTTGTTGTTTACTCTGGATATTTTGATCACTAGCACATTTTTTACTAGAGAATGTGTGTTCTTCTTGGAGAACTTTTTTCTCCATATTGTGCCCTTTGTTCAGTACTATATTTGAGTATAATTTACCCAGCCCTGTTTGTCTTCTTTCACACTTTGTTCTCCTGAAACTTAATTAGATTTTATCTCACTGAAGCACAGTTGAATTCATTCTGTTTAGATCCTTACTATATACAGCTGATTTCCAAGCTCTGCTTATTAAATACAGTCAATTCAAATAGTTCATGGCCAAAATTTGATCACATTTGCTCTCATGCCCTTCAACATAATTTAAATATTTCCAAGTGAGTGAGAAGAAAATGTTGAAACAGGTTTCTCTTTTTTCTGATTGCTGCACTAAATGGGTCATTGAGGAAGAAAAGAATGTGGTGAAAACAGTTCTATTTTTGCCTCTTCTCAAGCCATGGATTAGTGTATATGTCCTGTAGTTCTCTTCAGCATGGTGAGTCAGTCTGTAGAGGAACTTGGGATGAAACTGGTCAGAGTGTGAAGATGGAACTGAGCAGATGAGTTCTGAATAAATTAAGTTGTCACTGTGGGTGTTTTCCACATGTCTACTAAATAACAACCTCTCTTCATTGCTGATCTGCAGGATTAAAATGAATAACATTAGTGTGTGATTAAGTTCATTGTTCTTGGGTGTTGAAGAGTTACAATGAACAGTTTAAGAGAAACTGAATTTGGAACAGTACCATTGCTGGGGGTCCTTCAGTTCAGTGCCAGTGCCAAGGCTGACAAAGGGATTGGGAAAGGAGCTCATGATCCCAAGGGAGGAAGACTCATTTCAACATCTCTGAGACGAGTTTGGGGTTGAGGTGGGTGGGTGATCTGGGCATGGTGATGTGCAAGGCTGCTCCTGTCCATGATGAGCTTGGGTGATGCTGCCTGGGAACAGGGACCAAGCCACCCTCCCCACTCTGTGCTGCTGCAAACACAGGCAGCAGGAATAGGAACAGGAGCAGGGCCTGGCTGGGGTGAGCCTAGCCAGGGTTTGTGAGATTCTTGGACTTTGAGCTCCCTAATTTATTGCCAAGCTTCTGACCAAGCTGATTCTTCTGATCCCTGTGCAGCCTCTCTCATGCAGGCTATAGGCACATCATCCACTCACTTGTCTGTCTGTCCTGAGTGTATGATACTCTAGTTTGCTTTTCTTTTAACAAAAATCAGGAAAAGATTCCTAATAGACCTGAATTTCCAGAAGGAAAATTTCCTTTTCTGTCACTGGTTCTTTTGCTTCCTGGACAGTTTTCTAGCACTGAGAGAATCTAAAAAAAATTGTAACCTTAAATAATTTGTCCCTTTAGAAGCTACCCTCAAATTGTATAAAGGAGACAAGAGGTGTCAGCGCTCTATGTTTAAAATCTTTGAGAGACAGCCCCTCTCTTTCCTAAATTGTGTAGCACAGCTTAACACTAGGGGGGAGAAGAAGCTTCTTTCCTTGACAGAAAATTTCTGTTTCCTTGTACCTATAACAAAATAATCTTATTTTCTCCTTTTCACCCCCTCCTTCTCAGGGGCATTTCTGCAGGGACAAACTGAAACTGAGAACTTCAGCTAAAAAGGCGTTCCTTTGGCTGGAATAATCAACTTTGTTTTAATTAAAACTTCTTCAGTGCTTGTGAAAGTTATTAGGATTATGGTACCAGAGGAAAATGAATAATTTTGCTGAGCAATGAATTTATGTGAGAAGGCTGTGGTTGCTGGTCTTTAGCTCTGTTCCAAACAAAAATCCAAGCTGAACATGCAATGTGTGTTACTGGTAATTGAGAGAGGATAGTTGTGAGTCAGCCAGCTTATAAAAATAGCCAGTGTGCTCTCCATATTCTGAGGGGAATTAAAAGCCAACCTTCAAGAAACTGGTTGGAAAAATGTAAGCTGTGCTTCAGGAGTTATTATTTCAGTGTTCTGCGGTGGCAGTTTAATGGTAAATCAGTGGGCAAAAGTGCATGGAGGCATCTGAAGACATGGCTTATTTTGTTATAGGTGGGAAGGATATTGACTGTGTTCTACAGCTTGAATATATCTATCGACATGGACAACATAAATATTACAGCTGGAGTGGCTGAAAATTTTTGAATATGAAGTGCAGGCAAGGAATTTTTTATTGGCTTTTCACCAGTTTTCTGTAAGAGAGAAATATTCTGTCTGCCAGTTCATTTTAATGAGATTTTGCTGCAATTGCAAGAGAAATATCCCTGTATTGCAAAAATCTGATTTATGTGTGACAGTGCAGTGTGAGAGTTGCAGGTCAAACAGTAAATATTCTACCTGCAGCTAGGATGGTATTGTGTTTATGGAGTTATCTTTTTATTTATCTGTTTGATATGATCTTTATGCTATGTTTTCTGAGCTTTGTGTTTAATTTCTGATATTCATGTAGATTTTTAGGGTGGCTTGAGTTAAAAATCTCTTTCAGCTTCAGTATCCCAGTTTCATAATTTGGAGACTTTCCCTATGTTAGGGCGTATCAGGACTGAGAAGTTCTTGTCTGTCAGTGTTACAGGAGCAACATGTAACAGAGCAAATACCAAAGTTACTGAGAGTGAGCTTTGGAAACATTAACAGAATAAAAGCAATTACAACCGTTGCTATTGTCATTTAAATTTTATTCTAAATATAGTTAAAATTAAAAAGAAACTGGCTTGAACAAGGAAATAGCATCATATGGTGGTTGGTGGGTGTTTCTGTGAATGTTTACAGAATTTGAATTGTCTCCTGCTGCCACTGGGAAGCTCTAAATCGGAAACTGTTTGTGATGGCAGGAGCCATAAATAAGTCTTCCTTGTGTTTGTAATGCAGTCAGAAAAATAGCAACATACTAAAATGCCAAGGCTGAATATTGGAGTGGTGAAATTTTGGCAAATTTTTCTTTAAACTTCCACAGTTCTAATGCCACGAGATACATTTTAGTTTGTACTTTTCTGGTTGTCTCGTATTTCATACCTTGGTTTGCTATCAGATGGGTGTTGTCCTTTAGATGGCAGCTGCGTCCAAGCCGCGTGCCCAAATTGAAAGGCAAGCCGAGGGTTTCTGGGGGCTGAAAAACCCACCTCCCCAAACCAGCAAACCAAAACTCATCACAGTTCTTTCTGCCCAGTGACAAAAATTTCACTTGGCTTTTAGATCTTTCTAACTAGATGTGAATAATAGTTTAGCAACATAGGTACGTTATAGCCTCAGTAGGAAATGGAGAGAAAGCAGAAATTGAAACTTCTTTGGGAAGTGTGGAAAAGGATAGGAACCACTGCATGGAAGGGATGAGTGATAGTTATGGCCGTACTGCAGGGGTTTGGAGATCTACAACTCATCAACTACTGTCTTCATACTTCTTGAGTTGTGTTTAGTTATAATACTGAAATAGTTGTATTTGTTTGTATTTGCAGTGCGAGCACAATTAAACACTGGTACAAGAAGCTGGTGCAAAGCACATCCCATAATTTTTTATGCATATTAAATATACAGTTCTGAAACTATTTGCAGTTCAAAACAGTTCCTTAAACAAAAACTATGTCATAATTTGCGTTATCAGTCTCTAATTTCAGCAGAAATGTTTGCTACCATTTTTTGACCTTTGACTAGCATCTCTAATTATGTAAATGAAGAAAGGCCATGTAAGAAGTTGGCTCTGTTGTGCATTTGCATAATTATTTTCTTTTGGAAGATGGGCAGTTAAAACTACATCAGTTAAGAATTTCTTTTGTCTAATGGCTGTGCCTTTAAATAAAGTTGAAAGGTAAGAAGAGTTGAGTGATTTTTTCTTAGTAAATTTCTCTTTAAATACCATGTTGGTAATTTTCAGAAAAATAGAGGCAGACTTAAACATCTCTTATGAAAATAAAGCTAGGATTTGTGTTATAAAGAAACAGAAAAGAGTATATACAAGACACACAGTATCCACACTGGTAGTTACTGTGGTACAGGCCAAGATTAATTCTTTTTCCAGTTGGTGGAAACAAATTTTTGATGAATGAATGCCTGCAGCAGACATGTCAATAAAGGAAAAAGCTGTTATGAGTTGGGCTTTTTTTGTTTGAGAAAAAATGTGGAAGGTAGCCTCTCTGGAATTTCTCAGGGAATTCTTTACAAAAGCTGTGTTTTACACACAGAGATTACATGCCAGAAATGCAAAATGAAGTACAAAATAAGGCAAATAATGATGAATATCCTAAATCTAGAAAAAAATATATAAAGCACGATACTTTAAATCTCATTAAAAAGAGAAGCATATGTAACTTCCTAGCAACCAAACCTCCAGAGTCTCTCTGGAAAGATGTTTCTTCTCTAAGGGCTCCCTTGTATAAGTGCTTTAATAAATGAAGCACATACGGAAAGTATATCAGTGTTCCCTGTGTGCAGAATATTTCAGTGTTCTCAAAAGCCCCATATACGATTGTATAACTTCCTAATCTGATATAATCAACACAAAAACTCTATGTTAAATTAATGTTTAAGATCTAATTTCAGGCAACAAGAGCCATGACAACTACACATAAAGCTGGTACTCCATCCTTAATTTCCCTTTTGCTCCGCACTAAAAGCAGTGTCCCAATACGGCCTTAGAGAGCTCAGCGCTGATTGAGATGCCATCTCCTGGCTGAGCTATAAAACCAAGTTGCAGAATTATTGTGGTTATTCAAGATGCTGCAGTGACTGTTTCCTGGCCCTACTCCAGCCCTGGTAATTATGGTTAGATTTTGTAATTTCTCTTTCCACTTTCATCTCAATAGGGTGTTCTCCTGGCCGCCTGTCCCGCGCTGCTGAGCGGCGTTAATGCGGCTCTTAAACAGCTGCTGTGCTTCTCCCTGCAAGTGCCTGCATTTCGGTGGTAGGTAAATGACTCCCTCCCTCAGTGCCTGGAGAATTAGCAGGATAAAGGACACTTACTGTTTTTATTTCACCACTCGGTGCCTATGTTTTATTGAGGTCTTGTCTGGTAGGTATTTCTGTGTGACAAATATTGGTGTTTCAAGGCCTGAGAACAACAAGGCAAATCAAAGAAGCGATAAGTGCCCTGATGTTTCATCTCCCAAATGTTGAGAATTTTATTTTAGGCTATATATTGGTCTGTCATTTTTAAAATAATTGTGTGTGCCATTGAAATCAATGTAACATAAAATATAACTCTGTGTATAGACCCAATTTGCACTGTAAAAATAATGAGGTTTTATTCATTGTCTGCATCCATTTTACCTACTAGGTTTGTAAATTACCCATATGAAAAAAAAATTGCACGTTTGGAATGAGGGATAGTGTTTGTTTTTGTTTTTTGGTTTTTTTTAGGCAAATAGTTCTTTTAAATGTTTAAAGAAAAGCCTTGAAGAAAACAGAAACGGAAGAGATAGCTTCTATGATATATTTAAGTTATATGTAATAACCTTTGAGGCCAGTACAATGAGCAAAATAATCATAAATGAATTCATAGCATGGGGCATTTCTGCTGAAATGCTAATGGCTGCTCAAGTCATGATACACTATTTGTGGAATGGAGAAAATTCTCACATTCATAAACATGTGAGATTTTACTGGCATTCTGTTTGCTCCCTTAGACATCACAGAGTGTCAGTGCTGCTGCATTGGATACTTCTGTTGACATCTTACCAGTCTCATGGGTCCTTTAAATATGATATGAGGGCAATGGGACTATTAAGATTTTGTCAGCACATGTTATTGTCTCTGCAGATACAGTAATAGCTCTTTGAAAACTACATATTCGGTGTGTGAAGATCCTTTCTGAAGATAAATGACTTAGGTTTTTGTTATAATAGCAAAAGTAACCTACATAACTAGAAGCTAGCATTTAAATTGTCAAATCTGGGTTCTTGTAATTATAAACCTGAAAACTTGTTTTATCTGTTCTTGTCAAAAGAAAGGAACAGTTTAGTTGATGAATGCTTTTTTCTTTAAGGCAATTAATTCATACTAACAGCAAATATGTTGCATCATTCTTCACTCTGATATGTATTAAAATGGCTAAAGAAGAAGCTCTTAGGAATGCAGCTTTTGTTGGGATGATGACTAACCTTTATCATTGTAATTCATTCAGACCCCAGAGCATGGTGTTTGCTTTTTTTAAAACCTGCTTGCTACAAGTAGCTATTCTTTAACAACATGGCATTCAGCTGGTTTTGTCTCATGAGTGCAGACAGTGAATTTTTGTTTCATCAGTTTCTATCCTTAGCCTAAATTTTGGCAGGTCTTTGTTGTAAGTGTGTGTCTCGCATATTTATCTCACTCTTTCACTGAAGGCATTTAAAATTTTGGCTTGGCTTATGGATGTTTGCTCTTGGTGTTAGCGTAATGTCCATACATCTAATTGATAAGTTATAATGCATTTTTTTGGTAGCTTTAACCAGTCATTTAAAATAAATAAGATCATAATGATCAGTTTCCATTTACCCATTTATTAAATAACAATGTTCACACTGAGCAGTTTGATTTTGTGTTACAATAAGGCAGCCTCTACATGATGACAGATGGTGTTTCATTTTGCCGACACTGTGCTAAAGTGCTGTGAGTTGTGATGTGTTTGATTTTATTAGAGATCAGATTTAACACATGCATTCTACATAACTGCAATAGCATTCCCATTTCTCATCTGTAGGAGAAAATGAAACTGTGATGAAATGTAATATACTCACCCTCAGGCAGAACTAGTGGGATTGGGAATTGCAACATAATAAATCTAATGGATATTGCACTACAGGACACTAGAAATTTACTGTTATTATGTTCAGGGAAGGAACTTGGTTTTGTAAAACTCGCTTTTATTTCACTGGCATCAGTGCAATTTCACATTATTTAACCATTATATCCCAACAGTTTGCTGCGTTGAAAAAGTAACCTAAGCTCAGAGGAACAGAGGAGTAAAAGAACTCGAAAGCGAAAAGACAAAGTCTGAATAAGAAAATGACTGAAATTATTAAATGCAAATTACTGCCTGACAAAATATAGTTAATAATGGGCTATCATGATATGCATGTTTAAAGTACATTTATAATTTATAACAATAGGCCATTAAATATAAATATTACATATTCATACACACTAAAACACCCAATTTATTTTATCTCAACTCTTTTGTACTTGAACAATATTCAAGTTTAACAGGTATCACAAGATAATACTTATTTTTGTGACCCTTGTTTATGTTTTTCTGCTGAGTCAGAAGGTCTGTTTGATCTAATGTAGCATGTCTGTATAAAAGGCTTTTCTAGAGCACACAATAGATTATTTAATCTACTTTAAGAAGCCAGGGATCCTAATTAGAAGGTTCTCATGGTAATACAGGAAAAAGAAGAGGCATTACAATTTAATCATAAGCTAACAATTTTGGCATACTGTAAGTGTTTTGAATTAGTCAGTTTCTCATAGCTTCCAATGCTTCTGAAATGTTCTTGGGTTATACCTCTTAGAAGCCTTTAAAAACTTCAAATGTTTTTTAAATGCTGCATTTGCAGAGAGTGATACTTCAGCACTATGTTTTTATTCTACAAGATGGCACTGGTCCTGTTAAATAGGAATGGTCTAAGTGAACTGAATGAAGGTTATAGTTTTTTTTCCTAACTTCTAACCCTTAATTTCTTACAAAATGCAGTACATGCATTCTATTTCAGGAAAAAAATATTTAATCTTAGAATTCTGACAGAAATACTAACCCCTGTCATAAAAGACTTCACTTGAAGGACTGAAATTAGCTCCCTGAGTCTTGAGGAGAAGGAGCAGAAGACACCTACTCTTGAAAGTAATGCCAAGGCTTTTGAGAGTAGCTTTGAAATATCTCAATTCTTATATCAAATAGTGTTTAGGGCTTTGGTGAAATGTTCCTGTTATTTTTTAGTGGTTAGCACTGCTGCTGTGATCACATGAATTCAAGCTGTCAATGAAAACTGAATTTTTTGGGTCTGAATGCTTAGAGTTGGTAGTGGGGAACATTGATCAGCCCTTTTGTAGAAAAGATAACAAATCGCATCGGGTTTAAAATAAATAAATACCACACACAGCAGAATAGACAGAGCTAACAAGCTGGGAAGGAGAAATGCTATGGCAGTGCTTGAGCTAACCTGGAAGTTGCAGTGGCCGCTGAGGCAGCTGCTCCCTCTTGGGCCACAGGATGGTCCTGCTGTGTGTTGTGCCAGTGCTCTGGGTACACCTAGGCATTTGCCAGAGGCTCTCTGATTTCAGAGGCTTTTATACAACATAGAAAAATCAGCTTCCACATCTTAGTGGAACAGCTTCTTTTCAGAAGTGGAGTTAATTTCTTCAAATGGAGATGCATCATGGCCAAGGCCCAGGCAGCCGCTCTTTCCTTCCCCCACCAGCGGGATAGGGGAGAGAATTTGAGGGGTAAAAGCTGGAAAACTTTTGGGTTGAGATAAGGACAATTTAAGAGTGAAAGCAAAAGCCATCCACACAAGCAAAGCAAAGCAAGACAAGAAATTAAATCATCCCTTCCCATGGGCAGGCCAGTGTTCAGGGATCTCCAGGAGCGCAGGGCCCCATCCTGGGGAATGGTGACTTGGGAAGACAAACATCATCACCTCAAATATCTCCTCTTTCTCCTATTTTCTCCTACTTTATACACTGAGTATGACATCATATGGTCTGGAATATCCCTTTGGTCAGCTGGGGTCACTTGTCCCAGCTGGGCAAGGAGCAGCAAAGGCCTTGGCTCCTTATGAGCCCTGCTCAGTAATAACAAAAACATCTGTGTATCATCATCCTGGTGTTCAGCACACATCCAGAACACGGCCCTATACCAGAAACTGGGAAAAAATTAACTCTACGTCAACAAAACCAGCAAAAGAAAGGAGAAGGAGATGGTGCTTAACCCAAAGCACAGCTGAAGGCTCTGACTGCCAGTGGCTACCATCCATTGCAATCAAGTTGTCTGGGAGGCCAGAGAAAAAGCCACCCTGATCAATAATAAAAACTTGGTACCACAAACTTAAAAATGCATCTATTCTTGGGTTTATTTTTTTCTCATATGAGTTGCAAATATGAGTAAATATACTTTTTTAGAAACCTGATGATGAGATACAGAAATATAATTTTTTTAATTCAACAGTGACATCTGGTTGCTGACAGGATGTCAGCTTCTTCTACGGTGTTGTCCCCATACTCCTTTATAGCTCCTAGTGTTCAAAGTGCTTTGAATTCTATAGGATAATTTTCATGTTCTTTGCAACATATTAGGCTTCTATTATTCTGTCACTTTACATTATTTCTTTCACGGAAAAATACTTAGCCTAAGACAACTTCATAGTTTGACAATGAAAGATAAAAGCTATTTTCAGTTTAAGTGCCTTTTACCATTGTTATGAAATTGTCTGCCAAGTATTCTTGAAATTATGGTTATATATCTCACATAGATATATGTATATATGTTTGTGTATATAAAAAAATTATCCCAAATGTAAACTACACTGGAAAATACCCCCAAAATTTTTACTATTTGTAAACAGTGAGTGCAGGCAAATATGCTCCTAAAGGGAGACTGTAGCTCTATAGGGTTTTGTTAATGTTATACTTCTGCTATGAAGAAAAGTAATGAAGAAGTTGTAAAAAAGCCATGTGTGAAAGAGGATTGATCTACTATATGGAATAATCTCTTAACAGATGTTTTAGGTTTTTTTTTTCTTTTTCTAACCATAGTATGGGAATCTTTCTGTCAGTAGCACTGCTTTGGTTGCACTGGAAACAGTGACAGTAAATCACATAATATATTTATGAATTAATCATTATTCCTACAAAATACTAATTTTCTCAGTCAGGTGTATTGTAGACATAGTCTATGATATTCTCTGTTGAGAGGAGCTCAATTATAATGTTAGAGTTTTTTTTGACCAGCAGTTAACTACATGAAATGCTCATCCCAGAATATTGGCTAAAATGTTTTGTTGACTGCTGCTGAAATGAAGGTAATCAAATCTGGGCAAAGTCAAGAAAAGGAAGCCAGAACCATGTTCAAATCTTAAAACCTTATTCTTTTACAACTCATAGTCTTGGTGTGTCAATTGATTTAAATATGGGAGTTAAAATATATAAGAAAAAAATTTTGCTTCAGTCAGTTTCAAAATCTAATTCCAGCTCAGGTTCTTTCTGAGTTTTTAGCTATTGCCAGGCAACTGGCAATGCAGCTCTCCTGCTGTAAATCCCATGGGGGACAGGCAAGGCTGGTAGAGGTCACTCTTTGCTTCTGTGCCCTCAGTCCTGGGTACTGAGTCTGACCTGAGCCTGTTCCTCTGCTGGGCAGGGTTAGCTGGGGTCTCAGTCCCAGGAGACCTGGGTCTAGAACTCATGAGTGTTTTACTTTGTTCAGGTTTTTTCCATGGCCCAGAGAGCATCCTACCAGCTCCTATTCCATCGCTTCTGTGTGATGGTGCTCACAGTTGCTTTATGTGTTGGTTTTATCTTGGCTAATACAAGTCATGCTGTCATTGCAGAATCACAAGGAGTTTAAGAACTTTTCTTTCACACCATGCGGGGAAAATCACACAACTGAAAAGGGGAAAGTGTATGAAACTTGATGAGTTTCATAGGGATCTGTAGCTCCAGCTTGCCTCTAAAGCAGTGCATGATAGTGGAATTTAAGGACAAAATCCTGTTGTGCCACTATTACAGCAATGTGGGTATTGGTCTTAATGTTTAAGAAGGAGGCTTGCAAAGGAACATTTTGGGTGGAAGCTGTAGGGGCCTTGATCCTAATCGTTGTGATCGTTTTTTAATATACTTGAATTTCTAATATGAAATGTGGCTAGTGATTTCATTCAGTTGTGCTGGGTATTTAACTCCTTCCTCCCCTCCTGCCCTTAGATCTGGAGGAACTGAAATGTTATCAGATTAATAAGGTCTCTGGTTGAAAAAGCAGGATATGGTTTGAAGTGGCTTTTGATTTTGGCAGGATCTATCATTTCAAACACCTGTTTTAAGTTATGGTACTCATAATGGCACCTCCTTATTCTTTCTGACATTGATTGGCTTCCATGACCTGAAATAAGTATCTCTGTGAGGATGCTGGTTTAGATCCTCCATGTAGCACACTCCTTTTGGTTTCCTCAACTATGTTACAGAAAGTAAATTATTAAAAAAAAAAAAAAAGAGATATTCAGTGGAACATTATCTTTTGAATCAAAGATCAGTATATTCTATATTATATGCAATAGTTATATTTTTTATCTTCAATAACCTGTGTTAAACTTTTTCTGTCAGTTCTTAGACAAAAAAAAAAAAAAAAAACCAGCATACACTTCACTGCTGGAGCTTGTTCTTTAATTTAATTAAACTTTATTGTTGCATTTCCTGCCCTCCATCCTCTTTCTCATTCAATATACTTCCCATTATCCCTTTCATTGAAATTACTTCCTTCTTTTGTCAGAAACTCTCCCAACACTTTTTCAAAGGTGGAAAAAGAAAGGGGTTTTATCAGCAGTTTTAAAATGTTTTTTTGTGTTGTATTCATTGTATTGAGAGTCACAGCAGTGACTGAAACCCAAAAAGCCCAGTAATGGTTATTATTGCCTGTACAGAACTGAGGCTTGACAGGGAATCTGGGCAATGCCCTTACAATACCGAGCACTGATACTTTATTCCTTTTGTGTTTTGTACAGATCTCATCTCTACCACTGCATACAAAAGACAGGCTCTGAAAAGGTGTCCTATTTATGAGGAAATAGATAGCCTCTACTTGAGAGGATTTTTTTTCTTTCCTTTTTTTCAACTTTTAATTGCAGATGAGGTAAAAGCACTGTAAATTGAATTTGATTTGCATGAAATTGCACAGGCATGCTGGTTATGTAGCAACTAGGGACTCCCTATTAACAAGAACATTTACCATGTTGATGCTTTACCAAGGTATTTGTGGAAAAAATACAAGAGCCCTCCGGTGGTTAAAATAATGCCATAAAACTTGGTGGTCCTTAACCAAAGCCTGCCTAAGCTCTTGATGAGCTCATGGTACTTCAGCAGGCTGGGTGCTGTGACCTAAGTTTATCATGCTGCTTCTCTTATCTTTCATTGTTATCACTTGCTTCCTTTTTGTGTTCATCTGCTCTTCTCATCTTTCATTTAGATTGATGTCTTTTCAAGAATAAATGTTATTTTCATTATATGTGCATTGCTCTTGCTCCAGCAGGGCTTCAATTCCAGTATGGAGACTATTGTGGCTTCTGTAATGTAAATGCCAGAGTTATATCATACCTTGTTTTAGTGGGTTTAATGGATCATATTGTAACATCAGCATTTCTGTTCTTCAATTAGAATAATGCTTCTTTAGCTGATGTTGAACAGATACAGCTGACCTGTATAAAGTTGTCAGGTTAAGATAGCAGAGTTTTGACTAAGGATTCCTTTAAGACCAGGAATGCCTCTGTGGTTTTTTTTTTTTTCTAAAAGAAAATAACTGTTAGAAATATTATCTATCTGTTCCCTTTCTTATGAATGGAGAATAACCTAGTAGAAAAATATTGCCTTAAAATTTCTGAAAATGCTTTAATTGCAGCAATCAATTATTTACAATGGGAATTCATGTAATGACAAAATGCAACTTTTTCACTTGTGGATCATTGGCTGTGTACAGCAATGTTGTGATACGTTTTAGTTTCATAAAGACTAGTTAAATCCCGGTATCTAATTTATGATAAAGTGAGAAAGACACTATGCAGGGCTGCTGAAAGTAATTTCATACCAGAAGATACACACATCTTTCCTGCAGGTAGATTAGTTGACTTACAAAAGAGAATACTCAGGCACTTATAATGATATTGTGGAATGTTATGGACTTTCTTTACATTTCTTTACCACAGGGAATGGTTGTGTAGCTGTTCTTTGCCTTTTAACTCTTTTCCATATGCATTATCCCAAGGAAGACATTTACATTCTGTTAAAAAAAAAAAAAAAGCCTGTGCTTTTGTTTCCTCTTATTTTCACTTTCCTACTGAGGACTTTTGTGTCAGTTGCTTCTTGCTTGTTTTTTTGATAACAACTCTTCACTCCAACCCTTGAATCTTACTCCTGTCAGATATGACCTTTCTTCCCTTCCCTTCCATCCTGTGTATGTTCAGAGACATTATGATGGTGACTCTGTGTTACAGCAGTCCATGGTGAACTCCAAATCAGTGTCAAAGGGCTTTTCTTATAAAACCTTTCTGATAGCTTTTATATATCAAGGCAACTAAAAACAAAAATTTGTCACTTATGCCAATTTATATGCTCCCATTAGCAAAAATCATTTTGCAAAAAGTTACACCAAATAAAAGAATTCTAAATATTTTTTAAAAATCTTTTTATACATTTTTCTCCTATAGATAAAGTGAGAAACCCAGTGCTAGTTGTTAGCAACACTAATATCCCTCGAGAATGCACAAGAACAATTCCCAGTGATCCAGGCTGCTTTTCACTTAGGTGTGACTATATATTATCTACTAACTCATAGGACTCTGATGGGTTACAGAATTACGGATTTGGAACAGAAGAGAGATCCAGATAGTTAAGAATTGTGTCAGAGACTAATAACAGATGTTCCAGAGTAAGACATAAATCCTAAACCATATTTGATTTCTCAAAAATCCTGATAACTGCTTCAGTAATGTTAAGGCAAAATTTGCAGAACTTAAATGTCATTATCTATTGACATAATACCATGTGACAATACCGCTAACATTTTGCATTAGAATGCAAATTTGATTGAGCTGGGAACATAATTACTTTGGAATATATCTTGGAGTTGGAAATTAAAGTCTTGGAGAATGTTAGCAGCAGCATTGTAGTTGACATGAATGAGGAAAGGAATGCAAAGTGATGCTCTTCATCTTAATTTCTACATGGAAGCTTCTGAAACTTTTTCTGCCATGCCTGTAATTATCTCTTTGGCTGATTTTTACTTCCTATTCTACACTAATCAGCTAAAGTAATTATTTAAATGGTAACAATTACTGTAGAATACTGTGGCATTCTACTGTGGAATCCTGCAAGCTCCAAATGTTCCCTGAGATCCACATGCCAGCCTTGTGTTCAACATTTTCCACAATCAATTGATGTGCAGTAAGAATTTTGGAATTCTACTAGTAGAAAGTTATGTCAATTATTGTTTTGGGTCCCCCCTCCCCTGACAACGTTATCTGAATTTAAAAAAAAAGAAATTAACCTAATTAATTTAATTTTATTTCATTATATTCAATGAGACTCATGTGCTGATGAATAGTGGTGGCTGGTTTAGGTTTCTGTTGTTATTTATAGCCTTGTTTGTAAGTGGTTCATGATTTTGTCATGCCAAATGTGTTTAAAAATATTACTGCTATATTGCATTTAACTTTTGTGTCTGTCCATAAAGTGAAAGTCAGGAGAAAAGCAGGGAATTCCCCTGACTCTCTAACTGCATTTGAATTTAATTTCCCTCTTTCATCTTCTCTTTGTCTTCTCTGTTTAAATTGCAAGCCTTTGGAATGGATTCTCCTACGTACTTCATTTGTAATGTGCCCAACACCACTGTCAAATGACCCTTAGTCTTTTCAGTAATAAACAAGATTTATAATAACATGAATTTAAAGATAATCTGGAGACACAAAAGCCCTAATTATGCAAGGGATGGGGGGGATTTGAGGATTGGGCAGTTGGAAATCTTTTCTTTAAAAAACTATTTAATTTCTGTGCAAAGAATAAGTTTCATGCATTAATCTTGAATTCTGTGTGTGTTTCTGGATTTGTTAAGAAAGAAAGAGATGCACATGTAGGGATTGTGAATGTGTTATTATTTATCTGATATCTCTTAGCGATGCCATATCAGTTCAAAAGAAAAGACATCTAGGACCTTGAATAAAAGTAAATGCTTTTTGTGGGGTAGGAAAAAAGGTTGAACTTTGTCATTGGAACACAGAGGTTGAGGAAATTGCTAAACAACCCCTGGATCTTTGGTAGTCTGCGAAAACCAAACCAACATTTGTGTCTTATGAAAAGCCCACCAACAAAACACAGCGGGGGTGATAATGCTTTATGGCATTTTCATCAAATCCACACCTTGTTTGTTGCCCTGCTGCTGTATCTTACATTTTATGTGATTCTAAGACAGCTTTAAGGACCAGGTCTGCCCTGTGCCCCTACAAAGATGGATGCTTTTAACAGTGTTTGAATTAATCTCTCAAGCATTTGAGTGGGGATTGGTTTTGTTTCAGGTCATATTTGAGTTTTACAGGTGTTAATTCAGAATTCATGAAATGAGTAATTTTCTACTGTTATTTCATAATGCCCTACATTGTCTCTCTTTCCTTGAAATTTCTTAATGTTAAGGTCAATTTTATTGATTCTTTGGATCTATTCTTCTATTGAATTTTTACTAGGCACATACAGAAAGGGTAACTAATCTTAATATCTTGTGTTCACAATTCTGTTTAGCATGAAATCGGTAACTGATATATTAATTATAATAATCTGTTAAATATACTTTACCTACATGTTAATTATAGCAGACCATTCTCATTTATTTTTCTGGGTAGGCTATTAATTCCACCCAGATGGTACTGCTTTTTCAGACTGTAACACTCAGTGTTAACGGAATAAATCATGTTGCCAAGATACAGGAGCAAAAATGTTATCACATCTGAATAGGTTTTAAAATGATACAACCATGAAAGAAACTTGCCTTTTAATCAAGGAAGAAGCTTAGTTAGAGCAGGGTCAGTAACCCAGGCCTACTTTGTAAGACAGGAAGCATTACTTGGAAGTACAGGAATTGCTATTGCATTCCAGAATATCAAGCACTTTCAAAAAAAAAAAGCCTTTTTTCCTGCTTAAAATAACCTAAAAGATGTGATGTAAAATAATTCCCATTTTACTTGAGAATGAATAATGTTAAAAACCTTCACACTCTTTAGCATTTGTAGAATTTATTATGCATTATTAGAATGCCATGTTTACTGTTGGCAGACCCTGTTAAGACAAAAGGAATCTGCACTGCTTGTAAATAATGCGTAAAAATTCTTCACTCCTCACCTTTAATTAAAACAGATATTGGTATCAGCTCCTTCCTTTTCCACCTTCTCTGTTAGAGTGCTCAAAATGCAGTTCTTTGCTGGCTACAAAGAGTAGGTTTTTTACTTGCATGTTAAATAGGCTCTAGGTGCCACATTACTTCTTGAATACCTCATTTTTAAAACCAGTCAAAAATCAGCTCCCCTCCTACATGGATTCATACATACCTCCACCATGTTTACTTCACAGTATCTTGTGATTTTGGTCTCTTTTCTTTTCTCTCATTGGACATATTCTAGAGATATAAGCAGGATCATATTTGGGTATTTCAAAGCCCATTTCCTCATCCAGATGAATGAATCAAGGTAACCTTTATGAAATAAGATTAATGTCACCTTTATCTTCTCTTTTACCTTGTAGAACAAGCAGTTTTTGAATGATGGGCCCAGTTTTTAATTTAAAAAACCCTAGATAACGTAGTTAGGCGGAACACATATTCTTTCCAAGTACAGTGAATCATAGTGTTCTAATTTTCTTACTGTATAGGAAATATATTGAATAATAATTTTAACTGTACATTCTGCTCATATGTGGAAAGAAAATTAAAAATTTTAGAAAACCTCAAACATACATGTTTGGATCTTCTTGGTAATTAAGTGTATTTTGAAAAGCACTCTGTTAGCATGGTGGAATTAAATAGAATAATTTTTTCAATCTCTTCAGAAATTCTCTCTTTAAAAGGTTATGCATTGGTGAGGGTTTATGTAGGGATTAAGTCCTAACAATTATTGTTTGAACCTTTCTAGGTATTACCACTTTCATGTTTCAGTATCACCTTTGGGTTGTCGTCAGTCAAGAATAAGTAAAGTGAATAAATACCTGAAGTACTTCTAATTCCTCAATAATTTCATATAATAATTTCAGTATTCTGGAAGCAAAAGAGTAAAGCTTTGCTGTGACTTGAGACACAGCTCTGTATGACTTGTACCTCTGTATTACCACAAAAAAGGGATCAATAGTTGTTTTATGTTCTCCAGCAGGAGCCCTTACTCCACACTGCATGATCAGCTGCTATATATCTTTACTTCTCTGTATTTTGTAGCGTTTGAAATAGTCCAGTTTTAGCTCAGTCATAGATAGCAGCCATATGAAATGGGCTCTTTGTTAATTGCTGTTAAACTTGCTGGTAATTGCTGTGCTTGTTGTGAGTCTGTGCTGTGACAGTTCATCTCTTGGAATTCATCCTTTCTTTAAGGACAAGTGAAAAGACTTAGGGATTTAAAGGTGCAGAAAAAATAGTCTCAGATCCTTTTGTTGACTTTGGAGAAATATAAAGAGTAATTTCAATATCCTTCGTACCTCTCTGTTTGGACAAAGAGGGGGGAAATTATTTATGGACTGTTCACTGAGTATGGTTTGGTGCTCCAGCCCCTGTAAGCCTTTGAGAGGAACAGTTGAAAAGTTTCCTAACTCCCAGACTAATAGAGGCACCAAAGGTACACTTATGGCCCACGGCAGAAATTAGCATAATGTGCAGTCCTCTTGATACCCCCATTAAGCTTATTGGGCCAAATTCAACTTCCTTTCTTATGCAGCAGCTGTGGGAAACACCTATGGGCTGAAAATGGCCCACTGAGTACAGTGCTAACCCTCAGCTTGCAAGAAACGTGCTTGAAAACAGAATAAAAAACTACAACAAAGCTGAAGTATAACCCACACCATGAATTAGAACCAGGCAATGTTGCTAAGCTAACAATCAATAAGAAGTACAAAACCACTACGTGGTTATGAGTAGCTTTTAGCTGGGGAATGTAAAATCTGAAATGGCACAGATAACGTCAATCTGAATTACCGTTTGCACAATGACACAGATGTTAGGATAAGGAAGCATAAATGGAAATTAAAGAGAAACAAAATCAGAACAGATGTCAGGAAGCATTTTTTTCATGCCGAGAATCACAAACGTGTGGAATGGCCTAGCAGGCAAGATTGCTAAGGCAAAATCACAGGGGACATTAAAGAAGTGATCAGATGGCATCATAGGGGAATTGAGTAGTAAAAAAGGAAATGAGCATGCATAAGGCAAATGGTTTTAATTTAATCCCAAACAATGTCCGTGTTCTTATGTTATTAATGTGTGCATATTTAGCATATTTACCTTGGATAAACACACAGAATTTTTAGCTAAAAAAGCCCAAATCTAAAATTCACAAAATAGCCTCTTGCTGATAAGAAAATTGAGAAAAAAATTTGTCAGTTTTTCTGTAATATCTGTAAACACTGTATATATGTGAAATGGGTTTTTTTTGTACAGTTTCTCTCTGTATTGGTGATCTGTAGATGTTACCCATGAGGTGATAGGGGAACTTCTGGATAACTTTAAAATATATTTCTCAGGAATAACATCTTGTTGGTGCTGTCATTTGTCTTTTTAGGATGTATGCTCCCCTGAGCTGCATTTTCACACAATGTGCAGGTGGAAAAGATGATATACTTCATCCCATCTTTTGGGAAAGAGCAGATGTATAATACTCCAAGTCCCAGTCTCACAACATTTATTCCTGTAATTTTGTGTTTTGTCTGCCCTGTTAATTTCTGAGGGTCTTCATGTGCATAGGTACATCTAAGTTGTTTGCAGGATAGGGTTCAAATGCTTCATTTGACTCTTATAACTCAGGGAGATATCATATCCCTCACAATAAGGAATTGTGCTTTCTTCTGTGGACTTTGTTTGAGTAGAAAACTCTGAGCCTCATATGTGGAAATATATAGAATCTATAGATCCCAAAAGCCAGATCCAGCTTCTGAATGTGGGAATCAATATTTTTGCATCATTACTCTGTTGGGTTGAGTCCAATGGCAAATAAAGAAAAGATGAAAATAGAAAGCAGCTCTGAGCCGTATTTATGGACCCCTTTTGTTACTTTACTGAGCTTTGAAAGTACTTCTGGAAGTTCCCGTGATTGCAGCTCAAAGCATCAGCAGAATAAGCAAAATTCTTACTTCTGTTATTACTCTGTTCATTTCTTTTCTGCTTCCCTGATGTTCTCACTGGCTTTCTCATCCCACTGACCAGAGAGCTGCTGCACTGGAGAGTTATTGAGAAGAAGACTGTGTAGAACAATAATAGGGTTATTGGGCACCTCTAGGAGCTTGGAAATAAAAAAAAAATCTATCAGGATTTGTTCCTTTATTGTAAATGTAAAATTGGCTTAGAATTTTGTTTCTTGGATACAGAAGTTTGGCTCATCCGTATAATAATATCATTAGAATTCAGCATAAATAGGATTTTTTCCCCCCTTCAACAGTGTTGTTATAATAGTCTAAAAAGGCCAAATCTTAACCTAGTAAATGGTCATGAAAAGATAATACGAGTTATTTTGTAGGTTTCAGAGAACCACAACTTTATTGGGTAAATAATCACAGCACTATAGAAACCAATGGCAACTAAAGTAAATAACATTCTATTACTTTCCTACTGGCTAGGTGCTAGTTTGCTGTCTGTAACATTATTGGTTTTTTCACCAGGATTTTAAATTTGCACATGTAGAAACCTGATGGAATGCACCTGGTGGATAATTCAGCTTATGATTTCCACTTCATATTAGTTTGTAGTATCATAATTGCCTGACTTATAAGGTAAATTAATCAATTAAGCATCAATCTCTATGCCACTTCACTTTGAGATTTTCTTAGATAATATTTGATCAGTGCATATCTCAAATCTTAATGTTTAAACAAATCATCACCTTGTCACTTAGGTGTGGACACAGAAAACTAAACAATACAGTGTTATCTGTTGCAGGCTGAAAATGCTTTCTGGGCTTATCTTTTTATGATGTGCTTTTGATATAAAACTGGTTCACTATGTCACATACTGAGAAATTTAATAGCAGAATGGGCTTAGTGATTTCCTAAAATCATATGTAAATCTTGTAGCTCCATAGAAAGAGAGCTGTTAGAAAATAAAACAATAGAGCTGTGAGTTACTTTTGAAGGTTCTGGAGTTTTAATCATTAACACATATTGATATTCCTATTTCCATTATGCTTGGCAGCAAGTTGTTCTTTTAACATTATATTTATCTTTCATTGTCAGTGTCTGAAACTGAATTACAATGATCCATAGCAACATTTTCCTAATTATGTTACTATCGGTTAATTAACACTCATACAATGCATACCAGGCACAGATTAGAAAGAGAATGAAGACATGGCCCAGGTCAAGGAGAATGGGCTGTGATTTTACAAATGAAGGGCTCTAAGGAGTTCAGCCCCAGTTCCCTCTGACTTGCACTGAGCACTCAGCCTGCTTTCCATGGCATGCTTTGAAAATCCCAGCTCTAGAGAGAAGGAGCCACTCCTCCAGCACTTCTCAGAATACTGAGTACCCATCCAGACTCCCAAGGTTGAAATCCAATTGATTTTACAGATTGGAGACAAACTTATTAACTGTGCTGAATGCCAGTATCAACATGCACTATGTTCTTAGATGGTGAGTCATTGGATGCCACAAAATTTTGTGCAAGGCCTCTATAAAATCTTACCTAATAATTTGCTGATTAATTGTTGCATAAAACTCCACCCACCAAACCCTTGCCTATGATTGATTCTTTTACAGGTGAGAGTCAAATCTGGGAAGGTTACAACTGGTAAGATAGCATTTTGCTCAAGATGGAAGAATCCCATTATTGTCTGACAATAGGAACAATGGGCTAAACTTCCCTGAGCAACATCTTGCCCAAGATACAGCCAAGGATGACTCCAAAGTGCCTTTGAGAAATGCTACATGTCATATCCATCTGCTCAGGAATCTCTACCTGGCATGTTAGAGGCAGCCTGATTTTTATTTGTTTGAAAGTACACACAATGCTAAACCCGTTCTATTTATATGAGTTTGAACACAAAAAAACACATTCTGATATGAGTAGCAAGATATTTTAAATAATGAAATATAATTCCATCAGCATTGTGCTCTCCTGTTATTTATTGCTGTACTAAATTATCTACAATGGAAGACATCCAGTTTATAATGAGATATCTGATGATTTATTTTTGAAAAAAATATTAGCTTTATTATTTATTAATTCTAGCAGTATTCCTCAGTGTATACTCCATAAATATTAACATATCTGACGTCTTGTAAAGATACAATGAAAATAGCATTATGCCTGATGTATGGGAGAGATTTGACATCTCATTTTTATGTAGCTGATCCTCTATAGCTTATAATATCAAGAAGCCAAATTAATTAAGAATTTGTGTCAAAAAAAATTGAAAACATTTTTAGTGTAAGAACATTTGGAGATTTGCATTTGGATTAAAAGCGCTTTTTAGCCATAAAATTATCCCAAAGGTAGTAAAGTGGCAGATTGTATTTTGTACATTTGTGGAAGGCTAGATAAATTCCAAAATCCCTTTTAAAATATTGCACTGCTTAACAAATACCTACATGCAGAAATTGAGAGCTAAGTAAGGATATTGTGATATGTTCTCACAGGAGATCAAGTGGTTCTCTTAAAAAATATATATGCTAGATGCTATTTTAAGTAATATCAAAACAGTACCACGAGCTACATTTACTGTTTAAAATAAGCCAGATTCCTCATCATGATGCTCTCTGAATACAGCTGCTGTCTGAAACCCACAAAGACCATCTGGAATTTGAGATTTATCAGAAGATTATTGTTCAAGGCTGGTTTATCTCAAAACCCCAAGTCCTTTACATTTGTGCTGACATATCCTTTTATAGAATCTGATGTAGAGAGATTTCCTTTAAGCTTGTTATATATTTGCTCTGATTAAGAACATGGCAATCTCTTTTATTTTGATATACATGATTAAATATAGTGCTGTCTTTGTAAGTAGTTTAAAGCTAAATTTACATGTTATTTCATTGTAATTTTTCCCAGGTTTTCTTTTCAGATAGAAAAATTCATCTTCACATGAATATTTGCAAATACACCATATTAATTCAGAGATGATGAAAATTTAGAGCAACTTGATGTTTATCTATGTTTTCCCAATTATAGATAAGCCTGAAACACTCAAAGGGGCATTGTAGGGACTTGAAAAATGCAAATAGAATTAAACATGACATAGATTATTTGTCTTATAAGTTGATATTTCCTTTGTGTCTTTAAACAGAAATTTTAGTTTTCTAAATAGCTTGATACAGGTAGCTCAGGTAAATGTCCATGTTCTGTGGGGAGGAGAAGGCAGAGTTCCCAGCTGATTATTTGGTAACAAGAGAAAAAATGAGAAGCCTCATGGCTGTAACTATAGCACATTGTCAGGTATTCTGTAAGGTGTTTTGTTTATTTATTCAGTTTTTGAGGAAATGTTAACGCAGCAGTAGTACTTTGGTGAGCTCTGCTTTTACAAATATCTGATATAGTAGTTCCAGATGTGTCTGAAGCCAGTGTGAAATTGGTGGATTCAAGAGGGCTTACTTGAAAACCTTAGCAGTAAATAAAATGAACAAGTTCTCTTGCATTGCATTTGTAAAGATTTATGTCAGTATGTTTGGTGTTCATTATGGTTTCTCTTATCATAGCTCTTCTCATTAGAGAGCAGGCTGTGATTTTGGCTGGTAGCCAGTGTCTGTTGGCAGGACTGATACTGCAGGCATGGTGTGGCCATCACACACATCTTCATGGGTGCAGCACAGGAGGGGTCTCTGACATTTATTTGTGTGCTGGATGGGTTCCTGTTTCTCTATCAGTATTGTTACCTATTCATAGTCACATTAAAAATCCTTATTGAGTTTTCTGACACAATACATTTCCAAGTTCTTTAGTGTTGTGGGAGGATGAATACTTTCTGGTTTCTATGTGTGTATTAGTACAATAGGGGAAGGAATCTAAGCAGGATACACACATACAGTTAAACAAATTTATGTGTTGTCCATACAAGACACTGAATTAGGTAACTGCTGCACTTAAATGACATTGTAGAGAATGAAGCTCAAGCAGCAATGGTGTAATCTTTGTAGGAGTGCTCTGAGATGCACAGGCTGGAAGTGAACAGCTCATTACTAAAATGAGGCAGAATCTACACACAAAAACCAAGCAAAGAAACCTGTATTTCCTAGGCATGATTGAAATGCCAATCAGAGTGCAGCATGTGTGTCTGGAATTTTAAATAATTTTCTGGATGCATTTATTCCATATCCTTGGTGTAAAATATGTACAAATAAATTCTAGGGCTCTCCAAAGGCTTGTATGTGTTTGCCACTGTTCACATATTTTTGAAATGTATTGTCAGTCATTTGACAAAGACTCAATGTGAAATATCTGCCAGTTCACTAGTATTCCAGACTGTCACCTTCATTTTACTTCTTTCCTGGAAGGAAAAGCATTTTTGCAGATTTTTTTTGGAGGCAGCAGACTACAAAATACGACTTTCTTGAAGGCCTGTGGATAAGGTTAAGGCCACTGCTGCTGAGACTCAGAGCTAACTCTGAACAGGGAGTGAGACAATTCCTTTTCTGAAATGAAATTAAAATTGGAAAGCTACTTTGACCACGGTGCAACTTTGCGATCAGAACTTCACTTTGGTGCAGCTTACACCATCCTGAAAGGCTTCATACAAAGTTCCTTGCTCCTATAATCGTTATTTGCTTTGCATGAAGGCAGGATTTTCTGTAGATGCTTTGTCCTGTACACATGAGTTGCATCAACAAAATAACCAGAGTGACAGAACTGGTTTGTGTGACAGTTTGGCACAAAAGAGAGAGGAAAAGAGGGCAAGGATGAATTGCATTTGAGATGTGTTTTTCTCCTGCTTAGAACAAAGAAAGGATTTGTTTAATCAATTTTAAAACTGAAAAAGCTGTAACAGAGCATAATATGAGACTGGAAGTATACTATATATTATAATAATGAGAATAGAAGAATTCTAGTATGTGACTTTTAATGCATATCTGCATATATGTTTTATGAGCTATTTCTTCTTTCAATAGCAATTTTGTAAAATTCTTCTTAAATATTGTGACCTTGATTCGTTATTTCTTGACTTCTGCATTGTATGCTGTTAGAAAAATATGGAAGTTGAATGACAACAGTGGTGGATCTGACTCTCTTTGGATTTTGCACGAGTACTTTGAGTGCTTTCTCCAAATTTAATGTTAAACATGACATCGTATTTTAACAGTGACAAACAGAAAATGTACCCACAGAATGGTATTAATATATGAAATGCATGAGTTGCTTTAGAATCTATTTTTCTTGCTCTTCAGACAGTGATACAGCCTCGCAATGTGTCTAATTTATACTTTTTTTCTTATATAGTATTTTTTGATGTGGAAAATAAAAGACCAGTGTAATTATTTCTGCCTCAGAGAGTTGTGGCAGGAAATGTAAGTGTAATTTAAATATCCAGTAGATATTTGTTAACTGTGATACTGTTGAGCACAAAATAAGCTTGATTAATGTGCATCTATCTATTTTAAGGAGTTGTGTATCAAAGGATGAAGCATTTTCATTTTGAACAAAGTAAGAGGCTGTAGCCATATCAATATCATTATAATTACACTTCTAATCTTTCTTCTGAGTATCTCAGCTTTCCTTGGTGGCTGGCATCAAACTTTTTTTTAAAAAAAGTAAGTGTTAGCACCCACATTCAAGTTTGTAAGAACTTTCATCTGAACTTGTATGGGCTTTATATGATAGAAGAAATAGAGAAAAAAAGAAGTATATTAGCTCTTTTCATGTTTGAAGTATAAGAGTAGAATAGGGCACAGAAATCAGCAATATCCTTGGGTGTATTTTGTGATCAAAACAGAAATCAGGACGGACTTGGAGGGCTCTGTTTGGCAGCGCGTGGTGGCATTACGCAAGAAGGCAGATATCGTGTCTAAATATGGGCAGGGACAAATGGAGCCAAAAAACCAGTCATGGATGCAGATGGCCCTGCTGAAGTTTGTGCACCTGGGCCGTTTGCTTTCCAAACTGACCCCATGACTGGCCACAATGGCTGCCTTCTCTTCCAGAGCCAAAAATGGAAGAGGCTTAAGTGGGTCCATATGGCACACAACAATCAACGGCAAAGATTCATTGCCAACTTGGTATTGCAACTACAGTTTGTATTTCAATGTGCTGTGGAATTGGTTCACTATTCACAGAAGAGCAAGTACTGCCAGGAGCAGCTTAATCTATGAATTTATCTAATTATGTCCTAAAAACACCAGAGAACTGCAGTATGATTTCAGATGTTGTGAGATGAAGCCAAAGTCAATTTAACCTGAACTGTGCAAATTCCAATTTGCATCCAAAACCAAGAATTTGAGCTTCCCTTATATATATGGTGGCACACAATTTTAAAAAGTTTTACTGTACTGCATTCTGTATGTAGGAAACAGAATATAACATCACTTGACTTTGAGGAGTTAAAAAAAGATGACAGAATATTGCAAATATGCAATTGAACACTGTTATCTGTGACCTTGAACAACTTTTTGTTCTTTCTCCTTTCCACCTTGGACTTCGTAATAGAATTTATTTTAAAGCAATGATACACATCTCAAAAGAGTAAGAGACCTTTGATATAATTGCCATGAAGCTGGAAAATCAAATGATATTACTGTAAAATCCTTGTAATAGCCTAGGCAATAACTTCACTGTGTTGGAGTGCTATAGCTCTGTTTGCTCAGTAGTTGTTCATTATGTAGTTTTATTGGTTATTTTTCCCTTTTATCGTCTGTTGATAGAGGGTACTTAACTATTTATGAGTCTCTCCAAGGGTGAAGCTTGCTGTTTCCTGGCTGGAATTACAAGTGAGAGGAATGTAATGGCACTGGGTAGTGTGACACCTGTGTGTGTTTTTTCCATTGTGATATCTAGGAAAATTTATGCGAGCTGTTCTTTCCACCTGAAGACAGCCCTGTAGCTTGGGTAGGACATTGCCTTGTGACTGCTATTCTTGTTGACACGTGGAAGATATGAACCAAACACATATTTGCATTTGATAACACAAGTAGACATCTGTCCCTAAGATTATATTAAAATTAAGCCTTTAAGGTTAAAGAATAAAAAAGGAGCAATGTCTTTAGCTGGTGTATATCTGAACATATAGGTTCTATTTAGAAGTGCTGTGAAAGGATCTGGAATGTTAATGGAAAATAGAATATTGTGTGATATTGAAGGGGTCACTAAAAACAGATTATCTGAAAATAGTTTTCTATCTAATAAATCGAATAGGATTTATTTGGCTCAAAGTTGAACCTAAAAGTTGGGAGTAATTAAAAAAGTTCTGATGTTTTAGCTGACTAAGTAGTATTCATTCAGGAACATTTTTTCTAGTGCAGAAAGCTATTTCCAACCCTTTTTTCCAGATGATGTCACTACTACTTAGTTTGTGTAGCTCTTTTTTCCCACCTGACAGTGAGTGCCATAAGCTCACATTTAAACTGTCATATTGTCCCAATGATGTTTTATTATTCACCCCTTCCATCTTTATACAGAAAATTATTGCTTCCAAAAATCCACAGTTCAAACTATAAGCACATATAGCTTTGCATAGTCAACCTTTTGCAGAGCTTCTGCACAGAACAGGTTTGAATTAATCTTATCACAAAGCCATGTGGATGACAAACTTATCAGGAATGGAAAACTTAGACTCAAAGGGTTTTTACAGTTCAATAGCATTCATCCTGCCATCCAATTCTCTCTGAAATGCTTGTGTACCTACAGTGCTATCCTACGTACTCTATAAAATCTTCAGAAACAATAAAAAAATAAATTTAGTAACCTACAATCTATAGTACACAGAAGCAATCTGTAGAAATTGAAATCTGCACATCCCAAACTGCTTTTTATATACAACCAAGTCATCAGTGGCCATGCTACAAGCAGAGTGTTTATACCTATTTTATTAATGTTCTGACTGATTTAATGAGATTTTTTGCTAGGAAAACAAAATATATTTTTGGATGGACACCTAAGTTCCTATAAAGAATTGCTTCCATGCAGGAAGAAACTCTACAGATTATATAAGTCTCAATTTAAGGTACAGTTTAGGAACCCAAATGGAAAAAAAATCATTAAACAGTTAATGATTTTTATCTCTATAAAATTTATACAGTATAAAAGTGTATATTAGTGAGACTTCACCTTGAAAGGAGCTTCCCATAATATTCTCATCTAGCCTTTCACTAGTCACAGTCTTCTTCAAGTCATAATGAGAAATAAATTCCCTGCAGTCTAAGATTTGCCAACTGAATGGTTCTAAAACGAGAGTGAAGTAAAATTGTAAAGAAAGTTGACATATTCTACTATGCCCATAGTAAGTGGCCTCTGCCAGCACAAAACCATGAAAATCCTTGAAACACTCTACACTTTTCCACTGTCTGCAACTCCCCAATGATATTAAACAATGACTACACACCAGAGTGATCTCACACAGCTGGTGAGATGCAGAGAGAAGTGCAGAATATCCACCTGCTTGCCAGAAAGATTCCTGACAGACTGGTCATGTCTCTGATTACTTTATAACCTGTTCCTTCCTGCAACCCCTGCCCAGTTCATACCCTCTGTGCACAAGTACCTTCCATGTTTTTTCTGTCAGCAGTTTTTTAAACCAGTAAGTACCAAATTAAACCAGAAGAAATTTCTCATCTATAAACCTAAAGTATTTTTATTTCCTGTGCTCTCTAGCTCTGTAGAAACTGGAAAGACTGTCCTTAGTGGCAGAGCAGCAAAGACGTGGTGCTGCCATAACCCAAGCAAGGGTCTCTTATCTGACAGGAGGATGTCGTGTTGAAAAATAGATTAGAATTGTGGAAAGGGAAATGATGCCAAAACCTGAAAGTTTTGTACTCAGGGGTGAATGAAGACAATCTATTTGACAGTGCACAACCAGCACAGAAACCAGAGACAGCAGTTCTGTAGTACTGATTCATAAGTTAAAAGAGACCAAAAGTGCAAAGTGTGGGCTGCTACAATTTGTCCTTGTGTTAGATTCCACTGAGGAGAGTGTCACACGTGTCATGTGTCTCCTCTGAAGTACCAAAGTCATTTGGCCTGCACCAGAGGCCCCATCATCAACTGAATCTCACAGAAATATATTGATGTTCTGAGAACTACCCCTGATTTGAATAAATGTGGCAAGGTTGTATAGTTCCTTGGCAGGTAAAGGGTTTCTCTCTCTTTTTATAATTTCAACAATGTGAGAGAGACAATGTTTCTTCAGCCTGCAGTGGAGAAGTGAGAGTTTATCCATTTGCAAGCAGTGTAGGGAGGATCAGTTTTTCCTTATGAAATGGGTGAAATGAGGATTGGTGAAGGTGGTTTATACAGCTCCCACTGCTACCACGAGCATGGGATGATCACAAGTAGGTACAGTGTGGCTCCTCTAGGATCAACATGAGAGAATGCAGTGGTCCTAGAAGCTGTTCTGATGAAATGATATATTATAACTCTTGCAATATCTCCTTAATATAAAATAGATTGGAAAAGTAGTTTGCTGATTTTATTTATTATTGAAAACTCTTATGTGCAAAATTTGAATGTCACTTGGATATGAAGTTCATGTAGCTGTCACTTTCCTTTATAAGATTTTGGTTATTTCAGTCTTGCAGATGACCCTGGGTATTGCTTGTGAATTCAGCATCTGACTTAGACTTTTGGGTCTTTTAGGAAAGGACATTGGCCTTATTAAAAACAAGCCCAATTGCTTTATATTGTGTGCTGCTGTTACTGTAAAAACCCTTGAGCAAGGAAGAAAGAAGTATCTCAACAGTACTCTCTGTATTCTGCATTATTTTAAGATCCATAAATATATCTGGCAAAAATAGATACACTGGGTTAAATTAAAAGCTATTGGATGGGCAGCCTTATTCATTCCTGGCTTGTTATTGCCATGATTCAGATGTGAGAATTTCAGAGCTTAGTAGAAAAATACATCTTTCCAGTTGTTTCTGCATAGTTTTTTAGGGCGCCGGTAGCTAATTTGGTTGTGTATATGAAGTTTTTTTATTATCTATTGCCGAAACAAGATCAAGACTATTAAAATTTCAGACTATACCGTGTGCACATAGATTGTACCACTGGCCACAAAGCACTAAAAGGAGAAATCCAATCTGTCAGCCACTTTTAGTGGAATCATGATGTGAAGAAGGGTAGTTGTAGAGGAAAGATGAAATTAAGCACGAAGAGTATGTTTACTCACAGTTGATACTAGAAAAAAGAGATGATATTTAGAAGCCATGTAGTGCAATTTTCCTGAGATTTTTTGTCACATGTTAGTATATCAGATATAAGATTATTTTTTGATGTTTTCTTTAGTATTTTCAAAATATCAATTTACCAAAATTTACTAAGCTTGAAAAATGTCATCTGTAATAGAGTATATGGACTACCATAATGTTGTGCAAATTCTCATAATGGTTAAAAAAGTCAATATTATTTCTTACTTTTAAATTTGTTCAAATGACAGGTCAGTGCCAATAAAGAAGCAGTATTTATTTTGAAGGAAATGTAGAGACATAGTGGTAATACTATTTTTAGTATGGCTAAATAGCACTTGTATATGGTCACTGGTGAGATGATCACTTACAAAACCTATCAGTGGCAGACCTGGGCTAAAGACTTCTGATCACTTCTCACTGATGACAGTGTTCTGGTTAAAGCAGGCCTGAGCCTCACTTTGTGCCCTCTTGGATTTGGTGCTGGTTTTCCCTTCCCTTTCGTTCCCCTGGTGTTTAAATGAGCCTGATGAGGTGTCCTGGCCAATGCCCAGGAGGAGGCTTTGGGGGGCTCTCAGTATCCTGCGCAAGTTGAATGCTTGGAGGTCTTGGCAGAGCTGTCCCTGAGAATTGTGACCAAAATCAAGTGTGAGATAAGGTGGAAACAAAGGGAGCTCTGGTACAATTTCTCACAATCAGGAGTGCTCTGTGGCACTCTCAGTGCTGAAATGGCAGCTGTGGAAGGTTTTAGGGCAGTTTTGTACTCCATCTCCTTAGCAGGATTCGTTATTTTGAAAATCTCTTGGTTGTGTGTTTAGGGATAGCTTGTCTATTTATAAATTGGGAAAATTGTGGTACACATTTTGCTCCACAGCAGTGAGGGTTATGCAGGTGACAATTAAAGAGAAACATCTGTTGGAGATTGTAAAGGTAAGTTTTACCATAAAAAGCAAGAGGATAACACACACTGGAGGAGAGAACTGGAACGCAAACAGTCTCACAGCACCTTCTTAAAGCTGCTGTAGACTCAGTTCAACAACTTGTGCCACTGGTTTATGAGCTTTGTCCATTGTGCTGTGGTGGTACCACAGTGACCTCTCCTTGGCCCATCTGGTTTGCTTTTCAAATGAAGGTTGCTCCTAACAATGTCCCAGCTCAAGCTGACGCTGGAGTGCAATTTAGTCATTGTTCACCAATGATTAATCAAGAAGAGATTTCATAATGAAGTCAGCATTAAAATGTATGGGCATGTGGCAAATCAGATTGAATGGCAATATCTCAGAATATATAGCATCATATTGTTAGGTTTCTTTTGTGGATTTTGCTCTCCTGGGGACCTGAGAATAGATTGTGATATGCCCAAGCCCCGTTTATTTTACATTTTAAATGATTAGTGGAAGATTAAACTTTCATGCTAACTGAAAAATATAATGAAAATGCTAAATTCTGGGCTCCCTATCTAAATATTATTAGCTTTTACATGATGTATTTGGTTCTTTTCTTCTTGCTGACTCACAGTCCATAACCTTTCTTTTGTTAATGCATTTTAATTCCTTGTTCTGTATCCCTAGACAAAAAGGCATTTTGATATATTAGGAGGGGAGGAAAAGAAATTGCCTAAAAAGATAAAATAATGGAGAAGAACTATTTTTTAGATGCTTTCATTAAATATAAAAAGAATTAAGAACAATTACGAGCTGATAAGGAAACTGATTATATTACAGGTGGCTGCAGTTTTTGAATGGCAGAAGGGAAGTTCTTGCTAAACCTAGTATTTATTGGGTAAAAGTGTTCCTCTGTGTGTGTGTTGTCCAGTGAAGGTCCAGATCAAGCTCACTTAGCATGAATTCCCAGATAAATTTATAAATTCCAGCATGGAGGAAACAAACTGTAGATATGTGGACTTTATATACATCCCTGTCTCCTTCCATTCCAAGTATTTAAAGGCACTCTCAGGCTGGTCTCATGAAAAATTTTGTAACAGGACTATTGCTCAAGCAAATGATGCTGCAGAGTTTCCAAAATAATAGAATCCCTGATAAACAACTGCAGCTGGTATTTCTAAGAGACTATCCATTTTTAATCTCTGAAAAGCAAATGGCTTGTGTTCATATCCATCTGATAATTCAGGCAAACGATTCCTACAGATGCCAGGGAAGGGGAAAGTGAAAAGGAGCACTGAAAGAAATGAGAAAAGGTGATGATGCCATGCTGTGTAAAAGAGGAAAATTCAGTTCTGAATACAGAAATGTTCCACACACTTTGGAGAATATTTGTGAAGGATTATGTATAATGCTTTAGCATTTAACAAGAAGTTCTGAGATCTTGCCTGTCCACTGTCTTGAAGATGCAATTTATTTAATCATCCTCAGAAGTCAGCTATGGATAAAAACAGAAACAAAGTAGCGTGATTATCCTACATTTGAAATAATAATTAGAATTCTGATTTGACCAAATTTAAAAAAAAATGAAATAAAAAAGTTTCATCACAAAAGGTCTTCTTGTCATGGTCATCTGAACGCCACTGGAATATTATGCTGCAATAGAACATGCTAAGGAAAAAGTATCAGAAGTTTGATTTGATGGAATACTTGTCTTTACAGCCAAACATTGCTATCCCTTGATGCAAAGTGAACAGAGGTGATTGCAAATGCAAATCCTGTTATGAACAAATGGATCTGCATTTGGAAGGAAAGGAAAGTAACTCCTTTCTGTTGTAGACAAGATTGGTATTAATAGACTGATGGGAGCACCTGAACCCTCTCCTTTGTCATCTAGTGAATTCATCTCATCATTGCATTAAAGCCCAAACATTTTCTTGTACAATTTCAATGGGTAAGTGTCGATCTTCCTTTAAAATGGCAAGAATTTAAACTTTTTAATTTTTTTTTCCTCAAGAAGGGCTGAGAGATGTAATCAGGGTAGGTCCAAGAGACAATATATACTCAACTTTTGGGTCTCCATTATTTTTTTTACATTATAGGAATCTACTACTTTCACTAAAATATCCCTAAACTTGCTGCTGTAAGACAGCTGAAAAACATTTTATTCATAAAAAAAAAAAATTCCCTATGGTGTATAGATCCCAAATCCAATGCAATCTGAATTTAAGGTAGCAATATATCTTATTCCAAGAAATGTTTTTCATTAAATCCCTCATGAAAGACTTGGTTGTAGGGCATGAGATCCCCATCTTCTTTAATATGCAGCAAAACCCAGCATGTTTTATTCAACGAGTCAGATCAGTGAGTGTATTCAGACTATAAATTTGTACATTATGTACAGATAAAAAACATACAATGCCAAGAAACTGGCAAAGACATTTCCAGTTGAATTTTTTTTTCTTTGGGTTTATAAAAATAACTGTGGTGCATCAATTATTCCCTATTGCCATGGATACAAGTGATACTTTATTATATAACTGTACAGCTGTGCTCAGTTCTCATATGAAAAACAGACTTTTTCATCTTTCTATTTCATAGTTACTGAACTGAGATAATAACATCTCCTTTTATCTATGAAATCAATTTCTTTACCATTCTCTGAAGTATTATTGATTAGAATTTCATTAAGGCATTTATAATAAAATCTATAGTAAATGCTTCTGTTCTACTACAAGGATGCAATGGATGAAGGTCATTCTGTTATGTATTGCACATGCAACAAAGGTACATAAGAGAAGGCTAGTAAGATTTAAAATTCAAGCATTCAAAAACTAGATTATTCAAATTCAGGCTGTATAATTTATATATATGTTATGATGAAATCTTCAATCAGATAAGTATGTTCTGTATACATGATTTATTTCAGTCTGTTTTAACAAGCAGTAATTCCAACCAAAGAAAATTAGAAGTCTGATATAATTTGACAAAATATATTTCTCATGGGTTTTTCTGTAGAAATTATGACTATATTGTGGAAATCTTCATCCACATGATGAAATGTTTCCTCACAGCAGCCCTGGACAGTTATACCATTTTACAGATAGGAATGTAAAACTTTAAAATAACTATTTCAAGATTGATATTTTTATGGATAGTAAAATTAGAGCCTTCCATGAACATGTTTTTTCCCTGAAAAATAGGTCCCTGACCTTGTGTGGTATTTGAGAGGTCCAGAGAGGTGCTCTTGCAGCCCTGGCTCAGAGTGAGCTGCTGCTGGGATGTGGAGGAGACTGCAGTCAGCAACATCCTCTGGGGATCTGGTCTAGAGCTACCTTGATATTTAGACACCAACAGCCCTGTCTGGCAGCAGAGTTCTGAGTTACTCTGTGTCCCTTCAACACTTGCATATTAGTCTCCGTGGTCATCAAAGTCCTTGTAACTTGTCATACGTGACTGTTAAAACCTTCACACCTGATCTGTGCCCCCCGCCCGTGTGCCAGATTTCAGAGGTAGAGTTTGTACTGCTTATTATCACTTGCCTGTGTTAGCTTTAAAATCCTTGTGGAACTGACAGCATTAGACTACTAAAAATGATTTTTTTATATGTACAGATATTTTTGCATTAGTTTCAGAAAAGTAGATAGCAGTAAAAATTTTTTAAGAATGTTATGTGTTATAGATCAAAAAGTGCTTTTTCATTTGCATAGGACAGTGAGTAATAGAGCAAAGTAATAACACCAGTGAGAGAGTAGAGATTCTCACATATGCAAGGGAGAGTTTAGATTTATGTTTGATATGGCAGAGTGGAGAAGAAATCTGGGGAGTGAGACCAAAATGGCAAACAGAACTTATGGGGCTATGGCTGACTAGATTGGGGAAAAGTACTGACACAGATCACTTTAACGTGGTTGTTCACAACATCATTAGTTTTAGGTTTAATATATTCTTCTGTATGTTGCCTTATTACATAATTAGTGTGAAAGGGGAAAGTATAGCTTTTAGCTTCATGGGTAGTTTATAACAGTAGAAAAATTAAAAAAAAATCAGTCCTAATGGTCACATGCCAAAACATAAATGCTCCAATGTTACAATGAATTTTAGCATTCACAAATCTTGTATATTTTAGAAAGCTCAGATGAACATCAAAACAGCACAAGTTAAGGTGATCCTTTGTATGCAAGTCTATATTTCCTTATTTTGATTAGGAACAGATCACTGAAAACCATCCAAGTATGCAAACATATGCAGCCATTAATACTTGTAGATAAGCATACTGTTAAATTGGCTCAGTATGGCTGTAAGCCTGCTCTTTACAAATACAGAGGTATGTAATAGATTTTGTCACTTTGAATGGCTTATTACTGTATATTGACACTTCCTCTTTTTGGATGGCACTGCCACAAATGACATAATGAAAGAAATTAAACTTATGGTGACCCACTTTAATATCTCTCCTTAGGCTTTCTCCCAAGCACTGGAGATTCCGTGGAAAGGGTGATATCTGTGTATGAGTCCATGGGTCCACAGTCACACACACTCATTTGGTTTTTTAGTTTTGACAAGTTTGGGGCTGGGTAGGATCTTCCTGAATATCAATTTTTGTCTCCATAAATCATAAGAAATAATTAAAAATGCTCTATGGCTTTATGTTAATGTGTCTGTGCTGCAACAAAGATCAGTTAGATCTTTTTGCGGAACCTTGTTTTCAGTTACTTCTCCTTTTTCCTGAACTTGTAGGCAGGAGGTATCTGGAGTGGGAAAATTCTCCTTTCCTTTCTATTTCATATAAATCTGTCTTACCTATTGTGTACTGAATTAGGACATGGTTTTCATTTTAAATGCCTGGCTTCCTGGACTATAGTTTAGTAAAGATGAATTTTATTGTTCTTGAAGTTCTTTAAGATTCACAAATTCCATCCTGTGAAGGTGAGGAGTGGTGACACTTGCAGACTGACTGCCCCCACGCACTGCAAGGGACAAAAGTAAAGAACAATTATTTGTTGAAAGAAACGTTGTTATTAGAAAGGATCACAAACAAAAGCAAGGGTGAAGTTGAAATTGTGTTCTAAGGCACAGGTACTGGATTGGGGAGTTGGTTTAAGCACAGAAGAGTTTGCTGCAGTTGGAAACCAGCATTATCACAGCAATTAGCCTTGGGCATTATCTTCCCTCTCCTATCTCCTGTTTAGGTCATATATCAGCACCAGTGGTTCGTGTTCTACTTGTAAGTTATGTACATCAAGCCTATTCCACTGCTCCATTTTTCCATTATAATGCCTGTTTGACACCCTATTTAAAATGCATTTCATTTTACACAAAGTAATTATTCAACTATTAATTGTGCACTCATCTTTCCTTCAGTGCTCTTTGTTATCTGATTATGTTGAATACTATTCTGTATATTACTGACTTCCAATTCTGTTACATGCTAAACAGAGCCATTAGGAATCCTGTTTATAATGGTGCCATTAAAAATGATGTGCTGTCAAGAGTATCTTATAATGACAGTAGGGAACGTGTGTTTTCAAAGATATTTAATGACTATATGGTTTCAAACTGCAATGGAATATTTTTAATGGGTTCCAATACAATAAATCAATCATATATTTCTTGGCTTAGTTACATTATAGTCATGATAGTTCTGGTTTATATAAAACTGCACAGTTCACTCTGGAATATTTTTCCCTCTCCCAGCCTTTGACCATTGTTTAGGTTTTTATTTTAGAGAAGTCTTTATCTGAAAGATTATTTTCTGGGTGATGTTTTTCCACTAGATTTGCACCATGATTAAATAGCTACAATACAAAACACTTTTCATGTGTAATTTTATTTCTAAGTGCAAGACAGCACTAGAAAATGTACAAGGTCTTTGAAAGGAGAACTTTGCCAGTGGTCATTAGGGCTTGAGATGATTCCCCGTGCACCAGGCGTGCTGTGCTGACATGGAACACAAAGCAAGAGGGAATCTGCACCTGCCTACACCCAGGGGAGCAACAGTGACTGCAGAAGGCAGTCTGGGGTGGGGAAAGCCTTGGTGGGTCCATAACTGAGGAATTTAAAAGCAGGGAAGAAGTGCAGATATCCCAGACTGCTGTTCCATCCCTGAGATCCTCCTGGAGGCTTTCTGAGCCAAGTGATTACTTTTGATATTTGCATAATGAGACAGAGAACAGAACTTTTCTGCTTTCCCTTTGTTCTTGCAACCTCTCACAAATGAATGTGGCCATCATGTTTTAGGGCATGAGATAAAATGCAGTAATTATTATGGGACTGACCAGTGGAGTACTTAGTTTGCTAAGTCTCACATTAGAGTTATTTTTTGTATTCTCATACATTCTTTGATAGTCTGGTGGCAAACTTTGCCCAGTGTTGGGATTCAGCTTGGATTTGGTGTAGCATCATAGGTCCTATGGGTTTGGATTGTTTATTTTTGTATTTTCTTCATAGTCTTCTGACACACAGCCCATTTGTTTGGGTTTTGTGCACAGAGAACTTAAGGCTTAATGAAAATTATCTTGTGATGCATTATTTCTCTGTTGCCTTTACACTCCCTGAGGAAAAAAAATGCAAGTGATTTTTTCTTCTTTCCTATTTCTTTTTTCTTTTTTAGAAAATCAGTTGCAGGGTGATAACTTTTCTTTATAGGCATGTACATGGACATTTTTTGTGAAAATGTCTTTGTACTTGGCAACTACAAATTAATTCTCATATGTTGTGTACAGGATCAGAGCCTTTCACTAGTGCTAAACTAAGGTATAGTTAAACCAAGTTGTGAGCAGTAGGTCTTGGACCAGGATGCTGATCCCTAATCTTGTTTCAGTCACACTGTATAATTTTCAGTGTCCTGATGAGAAAGAAACAGCTTTTAGAGCCATGAACTCTTTATTAATTTTCCTGTAGCCTTTTTAAAAGAAAATTGTACATTTGGAGCCCTCAGAAGTGAAGCTTTTTTCTGTTTATTTTTTTTTTACCTTTTGCTCTATACATTTTTGAGATTAGGCTGTGATAATATCACAGAGCCCAACTGAAATAATGCATGAGTATTTTTAGTAGGACAATCCACTGAGGAGAGAAAATTGGTTGAAATTTGCTGACAAGAGCAAGATTTGGCCATATGGCCTAAAAAGCAAGATAAAAATGAAGAAATGTGTACATAATTTTTTATTTAATTAAATTAGAGCAAACAAATGTTACTTGAATTACATTTCTATTATTATTATTTTCACCTTAATTGAAGGATACCAATTCTCCATTTGAATTGAAGAATAATTTTAGATCATCAACTTCTATTTTTACTTTATAGTAATTTATCATGCTGCCAACTAATTTAAAGCTTAAGAGAATTAGGGAGAAAACAAGAATACTTTATTATTCTAGGTCACTGTTTTAAGATTAGTACATATTCATTAGAAATTGAGAAGGAAGTTTGTAAAAGGAGATACATCTCTTTACAGCCCTTTTTTCTGTCCATAGCTTCTGAGGTTTGCTGTATTCACCAGTCTTGTTTTGGGTAGACTTGTGTCATTTTTCTTGGAGGTTTTTGTAGCATTGCTTCTCCCAGAACAATATTTTGTATAATTGTTCTCAAACTCTCATTTGGAGTGAAGTTCATCAGAAGTGTATTAATGTATAATTCATTTTTGTCTCAACCTGAGTTAGGGATGAATATGTAAATTAATATTCTGGACCAGCCAAGAGGGTAAGAACCTTTTAAATGGGATCAGTGTGTATGAACAGCTGCAGGTGTTTCTCACTTCATTGTCATGTGCTTTTTTCTCTTGCAGGGTAAGACACAGGTTGTTGACTGCAGTATAATCTATTTCACTGCAGAAGTTGTGTTATGATTATACATGTCCCAGAAATGCTCTGTAGTTAATGACAGTCATGCGCTTTGACCCATATGATTTTTTCTGGAATTGTTTAAAAAAAATCTAATTACAAAACCACATTAAATATCATGCAAAATAATGGATTAGAATCCAAATTAACATTAGGTTATTAGACTACAGCTACTAATGCAGTGGCTGAACCTTGCAAAATGATTTTAACAGAGCTTTGACTGTTTCTATCATGGATCTTTTACATTAAATTTACCTTAAACACATTATTAAGCAAAGTAATAATCCTGTGACATAATTCTGATTAATAATGTGAGGTATTGCACAATGAACTCAGAGTGAAAGTTCATTCTTTTTGTTTTGATTATCATTATAGGAGACACATCAGGGTTTGAATATTTATTTACCTACGACTCTGACCCAGACTTCAAATGCACAAATTTTCATTGGTGTTTAAAAAAAAAAAATAACCCCAAACATTATAGAATCTTCCAATACTTAAAATATTTCATTACATTTCTCAGTTCTTTCCACCACATTTTATTCAGAATAACCCCTTGTTTTATTCCTTGTGCATTTTCAACACTAACAGGAGCCACCCACATGAAAGGTCAGATTTTCAAAGGAGCTCAACACCTGAAAGCTTCCCTAAATGAGCCTTGAAAAGGATTTTCACACCAATGACAAAAATGTGGCAGACCATTTTTCCATACAACCTTTCATCCCAGATACCCAAAATACCCCTTTAGAGGTGGAGCATTGCTCATTAGTCTCATGGTAGGAACAATGGACTAATATTTTCCAGTGTTCTAGGTTAGGATTGGAGATTTATATTATCTGATAATAATCAATGAATATTGAAAATTAACCCAGCTTTCTGCAATTGTACTAAAACCTATTACAGTGCACGATTTTTTTTTCAAAAACCTTGCAGCCTAATGGATGTAAAAATGTTAGGAAACATTGAGCTGCATAACAATAGCATGGTAACTGGGTGCCTCCTAATGAGATACATAAACAGACAGCAAATGTTGCAGGAAACCCTCTGCTGAAAGCAGAGTTCATAAATTTCAGCCCTGTGGGGATTAAGATGACTCCCTGCAACTCAGATACAATCACCCAGAGACAGATTTATGGCTGAGAACACTTGTTTGATAGTAGATACCGAAGGCTTTGGAAGATAAAGCATGGCCGAGGTTGTCTGTACTGCAGATGTATGTTGGGAACTGAGAACCCACTCCCGTGTGAGGGACTCCTCTAGGGGATGACAGGACAAATCTGTGAGGTTTTAGCAGACCCCATCCAAAGGCCATCCCAGATGGCTGGAGTTCTGCCTGAGCACAAAGCAAGCTCCAGGCTGGGCAACTTGGTGGGCAGAAATATAGGGTGAGGTATTAGAAGATGAAGGAATTATTGTCTGAGATGCAAATGCCTAAGTTTTATTTTAGTCTTGTCCAGATCTGGGCCTGATACACTGAGATTAAATAGGTCACATACATATCCAAGATATGTATCACCAGAGGGCAGTGCTAAACTGGGAACTAAAATTTTATTTTGATGTGTAATTCATGCATATGGGAAAAAGCTGCTTTTGTTCTGCTTCAAATATTATTATTTAAAAACATATTTTATTGTAACTAGTATGTGAATGATTTAGGAGCAATGAGAAACATGATGATTTTAATTGTTGCAAGGAATGGTAAAACACTGCTTGCTGGAGTTCAGAAAAGAGATTTTGCTCTGAATTGCTCAGACCCTGTAATATATTTCATTAGTTCTACTTCTTAAGAACATTGCAAGATTCAAGTTAGTTGATGTATCCTGTGCTTAAGCTCTTCAGAACCCCTGGTTCTCTCTTTGAGATGGTGGGAAAAGGCATGCTCTGTCCTGTGCTGCTCATCCAGGGAAATCAGGCTTGCCAAAGGAGCTGTGGCCTGTGTCACGTACAGAGACACGGCACACAAAGAGTTACTGCAATTTGCATAAAAATGCCAGGAAAGTGCAAACGCTCTTTCATTAATATGAATGAAGTTCACAGGATATTTACAAATTACACAAAGCCCCCCATTTAAAAATATATATATTTGATGCAAGTCACACATGGTGTGGATGTGAGGCAGTTTCTGATACTGGCATAACGTGGGGTGACAATGAGTAAATAATAATGGCTGTCTTCATCTTCATTGAGGCAGCAACTTGGATTGGGCACTGACAGTAACAGATGTAGCTGTGGATATTAGTTGAAATGAACTCCAGTGTAGTATATCACAGTAATAGGCTTTGTCAATATGAAGCATGCTGGAAAAGCAGGGACTTAAATCTGCATGAGGGAGTGGAAAAAGGGTCAGATGGAAAAGGATGTGTCTTCTGTGCTGATGTGAGGCTTCTGCCTTTCCAGGGAGTGTGATGCTCTGTACACAGGGAATAATGAGAGTATGAAACATTAGAAGTGTTTTATTAATGAAACACTGGTTTCTTATTAGTCTGTGAAAATGAGAAGCATACTGTGTCTATGGAAATAGGAATCAAAACTGTGATCTACTCCGCAGTAAAATCATATAAAATTATATTGGGCATTAAGATTTCCTCATAATAGAACATGCAAAAGTAAATCTAGAGAGGCTTATGTATGAAAAATGATTCTTATCTTTCTTTTGCTCTTGTGAGTCACCCATATGACAGTGTATTTTATCATGAGCTGAGTGAAATATAAAATCTTTTTCAGGATATTATGCATTAATCATTAATTTTTATGTTATGAAAACCACAGTATCACAGCTAAGTTGGAAAATGAACTACATCAACTTCACTTAAAGCTTAAAGGCATTTATTTTAAAATACTGGAATCTAATTCAAGAATGCAGTGCTCTGGTATTATTGCTATTTGGCTTCACAGAAATGAGCTCATCTTTTCATGAAGAATTACATTCCTAACCAATCCCACAGATTGAGACAATATCATGAGTACTGGGCCATTTTTTACACTTTAATCACTACCATAAAACTGAACATCAAACTGTAATTTTATAACTATTCAGATTGTTTACTTAAATGATGCGAGGAATGAGAATTTGGAGATTTGGGTGGTCTGTGTTTTATTTTAATAAGAGGTAAAGCTATATTTTTCTATGGATTAAGTCCAACACAGAGAGAACTGTCAGTGTGAAAACAATAGAATTTATCTCCACTGATGTAGCTTGACATATGAACAAGAGCCTGAATTGTTGCCATGGCAATAAATGTGTAGGACTTATGCATGCATTTTCTGCTATAGGATTTTGATTAATGGCATTGACTAAATAGTCTGAAGTAGAAGAAACACTGCAGCAGGCCTGAGAATGGAGATGGCCTGCAATGGGTTTGCTCACCCTACTGTACACTTTTACTGGTAAAATAAACTGGTTGCAATCGGAGTTGTCAAGTCTCCAGTAAAATATGAATTGAGGATTTAGCACTTACATTTAGTGTGAGAACTTGAAAAGACAGGCTCTTGAAAAATGAACTGTTAGAACGCTTCTATTTTCATATATGGTATTTCTTCTTTTGGGATGAATGGTTTGAATGATAAAAATAGGTTTTTTCCAGCTTTAGTGGCTGTGGGCTCAATACTGGTCTTGATACAGGAGACAATAAAGTGTCTAACTTTGATTCATTCATTAAGGTATTGAAGCTGTGGGAGAGGAAAGGGTCAGTGTCCTACTGAGCCAAGGCTTCACTTGGTGCAGGGAAAAGTGGTTTTCTGGTACTGGGGCAAGATGCAGAACACCTTGTGGGAGGTGGTTTTATTAAGGGAGCAGTCAGAACTTACCAGAAAGGCCCTTGAATAACACAGCCTTTGAATTCAAGTAGATCTGATTGAAAATGATAAACCTACAGCTTTGCCTGAGTTTGTGTGGCTGTGTACACTTGGCTACAGTTCATTTGCAATTCTAAATATATTTATTGTGAAAGAAATGTAAAGTCCTAACTAGTGTTTTACAAGCTGTACTTGCACTGATTTTTCAGTGAATTCTGGAGCACATATGACAACTAATTGTAGGTATATGAATAATTTAAGAAGAAGTTAGGGAAACAATTTGAAACAGTTCAAAAAAATTTTTAAAGTGCCAAAAGTACTTCTCATGTAGAATATGAAGATGCTTCTTCTGATTTTAAATCTATTTTATTCCCATATCTATTCATTATAAGAGTTATTTGTGTTTAATCAAGGGTTCAGCTTTCCTCCAGCTCATATTCTGTTCCTAATCAACCCTGTCAAGGAATCAGACTGCTGAATTTGTGATGTAGCTATCATTTCTATGGTAATAGGATAGTTGATGAGCACAGTGCTATTGGCTCATTGTAGGATGAGGAAAAAGGAAAGACTGGACTGTGTGGGAGGCAGGAACAGGGACACAAGTGACTGCAGTTGGAGAAAACAGAAGCACAGGAAATGATGGCAAATTAAAAGTATTTTCAGGAAAGAATTCCTTTCCAATTTGCCTCAGTTTGAAGTTTTCTCTCATAAGCTCACCAATACTTTAAGACTCGTATCAGAAATACTAACTAATAAGTATGTTTCAGTGCTTTTGCCATTATACTTTATGTTATGGTGTCTTGATTTGTGTTTGGTAACTGCTCATTGCAAGCTTTTAAGGCAAGAAGATATTAATTGTGTTAGAGTTTTAAAAACCTGATCCTGTTTACCTGATCCTCGTGCTCCCAGTCTCTTACTGGCACCATCTACCTCACGTTGATGCATTCATTTCTCCAGCAGGACATGGCAGTGGTGATGGAACACATTGCTTCTGGCCCAGACACTTTCTTGGGCTTCTGCAAGGGGGAAGTGGTGGAGCCTCAGGTTGATTTTCATGCATTCCAAACCTGGAAGCAGAGGGGGAAAAAGCTTTAATGTGAGACCACCAAATTTGTCCCTGGATCTCTCAAGTGAATAATGCTGCTCTTTTTGGCTCCCATGCCATCTGCTACTGAGTAGTGCATCACAGGTCTGCCTTCTTTTCCACACCTCTTCCAAAGCAAGGAAGAAGGAAAGGCATGTAAAAACAACCCAGGGAGCTTATTTTAAGGATAAGAATGTTTAATTTCATTGGCTTGTGCTTTTGGAAGTAGTTTTAGGATGTCTAGTCCATTGCTGTGTAACTCCTCTGTTTCTGGCACCTTGCATGACTTTAAAGTTCCATCTCAGGTCCAGATCTTGCTTCCTCAGCTTGAGGTGTCCTCCAGCAGTGCCGTTCTCAGTGCAGGAAAATCCCTGGAAAAAGAAGGATTCCAACCAAAGTAACTGTGTCTGGTATTTTAAATAGCTATGGTATGAACCAGCCACAGGGAATACAGAGCCACACAACTGGTGCTGGTGTTCACACTGAAGACCTAACCAGGGAAGGTCCAGAAAACACTGCTTTACTTTGGTCATGAATCAAGGCAGTCTTATGTGAGGAAACTCATTGAAATCCATCTGAACTTAAGTAGAAAGCAAAAGTCAAAATAGCTGTTCTGTAGTCACTCCTAATTTGTTAGCAGTGGAAGGATTCTTCATGGTGCTTATCATAATCTCAGTATAGATAAAGGGTCTTGCACAGAATAGCCTTAAAATAATTTTCTCATTCATCTCCATTGGACTTTCTAAAGGGAGCTCTAATACAAGCCCACTGTAGGGCAGAAGGGACTCTCTGTGGAGGCTGGAGATGTCACAGCACGTTCATGGGTTTGACAGGTTATCCCCTTAATAAGAAGGCTGTCAGAGACCTTCCAGCTCTCAAGCAAGAAGAAAGACCAGGCCAATTATCTCGATTCAGCCACAAAAATAATGGACTTGAATGAAATTCCAAAGCCTGCTAATGCACCCTGGAAGTGAGGAGCAAGTGAAGCACTGTCATTGCACATTGGCCTTTGCACAGACACTGGCCAGCAATGGGTACTGTGATCAACACTCTGCTTCTCATATTAATATCCTCTCCATATTGCATAGATTATCTCAATTTTTGTGTCCTCTGCTGCCAGATGAGAAGCAGGGGTAGAGATTCAAATGATAATAGGAAAAAACCCCAAACATCAGGAGAGTGAAGTTAAGCAAAGAATTGCCTCTTCAGAGAGTGTACTGAAGTTGCATTACAAATTTACACAGTTTTAAATCCATCTGAATAATTTTAGAGGCAACCTTGCTAATCTAAAGTAGGAGGATGGAACCAGGGGCTCTTCTCGCTAATGCCAAGCAATAAAAAATAAAGCAACAGGCACAAACTGTTGCACAGGGAGTTCCATTTAATAATGAGAAAGAACTTCACTGTGCAGTGACCAAGCACTGGAACAGATTGTCCAGAGAGGACGTGGAGTCTCCTTCTCTGGAGACAATCCATAACAGTGCTACTCCATTTGCTCCACACCACCCAAAATTCTTATCTTTGAGGTCCATATCTCTCAAAAACCTAAATATAGAATATAGACTTAGGCCTCAGATATACAAATCACTCACTGGCAAATTCAACTTCCTAAATCTTTGGTGAAATTGGATTTAGGTAACCACCTGCATATTAATAGACAAAAAGTTTTAGATTCAACTCTTTGGCACTTTTATATAGGTCTATATGAATACTCAGTTTGGTGGGTAGAAACAGAAAAATTATTAAAAAACAATGAAGAGTAAACTGGGGAATATTTTAAAGAAATTTATCCTTTGATGCTAATTTCTGTTTGTATAATCAAGGAAATAAGAAAATAGAAATATGTGATATCCACTAGTGCATAGGATTATTTTTTCTTTCCTTTTTTCACCAGTAAAATAGATTTCTGATAGTCTGTCAATTTTCCTGGGAGAGAGCTTCCTGTGAAAGTATTTCTTTTCTGAAGCCAAGAAAATACATGCTGGAAAATTACCTTGTTTATCTCTACTGATGATGTCTGCCTAGTGAAAATGTTTTTAATTGCCCTTGCCTTCCAGAAAAGCAGTTCTTATCATATCACATTATCATGTAATCTTCCAGGGCCTATAATGTGACATATGCGTTTATTAGTGGGTAACATCTGAAGTGACACAGTTTTAACTAAACATAGATCTAGTCAAGATGCCTGCAACCTTTAGGATCAACAGAGATGATCGGTTTGAGAACTAATGACTCCTATTTTAAAAATGTACACAGCTATCCTCAGCAGTATTCACACTTTGGAGTGGTCTTTTATCCCACTAAATTAAATAAAATTATAAATTACTATAATAATCACATATAGCGTAAATTTTATACTGCAATGGGTTTTAATAATAAATTTTTCTATTTAAGGAAGTACCTTTGATCCAAACAAAAGAGTCTGCCTTAAAAAAAAGAGAAAAGAAAAAAAAAAGCTGTTTCATTTTATATTGGAAAAATACAATGTGACATCTGGAGAATAAATTGTTCAGTCAGCCAGAAATACGCCTTGTAAAAATTGCTTAGGTTTCTGTAACAAGATTATTTACTGCGACTGTTCACCTATAATACAGCACACTTCTGAAATGGACCTTTTATGAAACACATCAAGCACTGTGGAAATGTATTCAGTGCATTAATCTACAACACTACACACTTTACAACACTTTTAGAACAGATTTTGAAACTCAGATCATCTAATGAGACAGAAAGTTTTGTCTTTATTTTCATTCCAGTCACGTTTTACTCTAAGCCCTCAGGGTATTTAACATAATGCAATAGGTTTTTTTAGAAAATACAGACAAACAAAATGTATTACTTTTCAGAGGACTAGTGATCTCAGACTGTTCTCTGTGCATCTTTCCCCTGCCTGTACATAAGGCACACACCATGCCCATCTTGTGCTCTAGAATTTTATAAATATTTGAGCACTTCAAAATATGTCAATTTCTAATCATAGTTATGTGTAGTTAATAGCAGCATCTTGATTATGATCACACTAAAGCCAAAGAAAGGGCCTGACATGGAGGGTGGCATTGATTTGCTTTGGCTCTAGGTGTCTCAAGTGAAGGAACATGGAAAAATGGAAGCAATAAAAAGGATGCTTTTGTGCCTTGTTTTAGGCTCTAGATATGCAAGGAGCTGCATGTGTTCTGTAACAAGGTGATTTCTAGGTCTGAATAAAATACTAGAGATTGGATGAAAATCGATTCAGGAAATATCCAGATGTAGCAATGAAAAACTAAAATTTACTAGTGAAAATGTCAGTAATTTAATACCTCTTTTTTCCCTGTAAGATAGGTTACAGTGAAGTTGCAAGAATGTATGAATGGAGTTATTCTTTGGCATGCAATTCAGAAATTACTGCATCCATGTTGTGAGATAGATACTGAGACAGCAGCAGAAAACAGTGGTCACAAAAGCAGGAATCTTTCAGTTTCTAAACACAGGAGGCAATCTGTAATTGCTGTCTTGCCTGAAAGTATGAAGAGTATTCTGTTGACTGGTAAAAACATTGCATAAATCACATGTTGGAATGCTTGACTCAGACATTGGTGCTGTCATACATTGGCAAGTCAGGTTGTCCTAAACCAATGTGGTTTTTTCTTTTTTTCCCAGAACTCCATTATAAAAATGAGAATCAAGATCATAAAATTCCTTAACTGTCAATTGCCATTAAAGATGTAGGTGGTAAAAGAAACCAGCTGAAGAATATGAATGCAGCATAAAAGCAAAAAGCATTTAAAAATCCACTTATTTTTTAGTTTAGATTCCCCTCTGTTCCAGCAGCAGGTTTATAGGAGTGTCTCAGCACAGGTAAACTGCAGGTTTACCTTCAGGTTTTGGGGTAAGCATTCAAGCCTGCCCACATTTCCTGCCAGTTCAAGTTGCTTATTATGAAGAGAAGCCCAAAATGCCCACCAATTTTATAACATGGGATATTAACTTGGAAATTGCTGCTTGGGATTGCAATAACTTTCAGTGCTTTATACCAAGATATTACATTTCCTTTGTTGCAAGATAATGGTACCATATGGAGAAGGCTAAAATTCACCAGCCAGAGGAAATGACCATCCTTGAATTCTTAGTTTCTGCCACTACCTCTCAGATTGGTCTGAGAACTTGAGTTTCATCTTGGTAGTCTGATATCTATCTTCATTATGGATTATAAAGTATTTTGCATATATAAACTGCTGTATTAGTGGTTTTGCTTTTATTAAAATAAACCTTTATTAAGAAAAATAAGTGATTTATACAAGCATGGGGTAATTGAGAGATGTTATCTGCCAGAAGCTGCTACCTGTCATCTTGCTTTCAAAGATATTTCTTCATGTTTCTTCTATCTTGCCACTTAAAATTAAATCATTCCAAGATTGTGAAGTATTTTTCTTCAGTAGCCTTCTGATGTTGTCATTTTTGTATCTTCAGATGTGCAATTTTTGCAGTGCTCTGTGTTTCCTGCAGATTTCATTCTTCACAGAATGACTCATGTAATTTACTGAAAGCAGTGTCTACTGTATGTTTACTTCTTCAGCCACCAGAATATGCATGCATCAGAAGCCATACTGTTGCCTGTAAAAACCTCTGGTTTCTTTGTTCTTAAAAATGGCACAATTTATCTCAAATGCTGTTACGATGTTCCTTTCAGTTTTCACCTTTATTTTCCTTGATTGCTTTTAAACTCGACTCCATTTTGCAGTTTGGTGCTTTATTTTTATTCTCTTTTAGGCTATGATTATGTTTTCATTTAATGTCCTTGATTTTACCACATAAAGAATGGCTTTGAGTTTATTGTTAGCACAGATATATATGGAGAACTTAGGCTGACATACTGCAGGCAATTAGGAATGGAAATGAAAGGCTCATCAGACTAAATAACAAAGAAGTACATGATATAAATTAAAGCAGTTGTTTTACTCAATATCTGCATTTATTGTCAGGTAGCAAACAGATAACTGAATCAGGTAGAGGGGCTTAATTTTCTGGATAAAATTTCCCCAAGGACTGTTGTGCTCCTCAACTTCATGCCCCAAATGGTTGGCGCTGTTGTTGGTGTAACTCTGAGAATTGTGTGAATAAACTGAGAGACTCCTTGGGTATAGGAGGTAAAACAATGTAAAATATTATTCCTCTATAATTTAAAGTTCCCCTGAGTTAAAATTTGATCTTTTCATTGATATGGAAATCAGAGTTCCTTATGAAACACCTGACAAGAGCTCCAACCTATCTTGGCCCTGATCCTCTGTGTCTGAGGTATGTTGAAGGATAAAAAGCCAACATCAATAAAATAGCAACTGCTCCTAAATGGTGGCAGAGGGAGCTAGATAAGGCCTTTGCCTCTCACCAATCCAGAGAGTTTTGTGCTGCCTCTCAGGCTCAAGTAAATCAGATGTTTAAACTTATGATTAGCAAACTAAATATGAAATACAGCAGTACTGGGCAGAGAGAAAACAGGGAGGTAAGTAGGGCTCCAGATATCACTGATGGATGATTGAATTAAAACTAAAGCAGATATTGAATATGTGTGTATATCACAATAAGAAATAGAACTCCAAGGAAAGTTAAGTTAACTTCTTTTGTTATGAAAACTGACAAGGCTTCTTTTATAAAAATACCTCTGAATAAACTCTTTCCCTCTGCACATTCTACAGATGGAGTGTAGGAATATGAATTTTCTTGTGGATTCATAGTTTACAGTGTTAGACAGACTTTAAAACTTCCAGAGATTTTTCTTGTTCAGTTATGATCCTGCACTGAAGTGATAATATTATTCTTTCTGTGCTCAGTAATCCTTGGTCAGCTACTTGGGCTTACAATATCATTAACTTTTTCAAACTAAATCCCAATATTAAAGTAAAAATCTACAGTAAAAGGATGTGAAATAAATAAGCTTCTGCTCTGTAGAATACATATGAAATACATACAGTAAGCTACGGCTATCAGAGTAGCTATATAATAAAGTATACTGCAAATCCCTACATAGCAAAATAAAGACTACAGAAATGGAAAAATTCAAGTATAATACTCAGAGTACAAAAATATGTATATTTTAGTATTAAAAATTAGTATTGGTTCATAATAGCCATTCCTTAAGCCTGCACAACTGCTATCTACAGAAATTGCAGAAAAGCAGCCCTAGTTCTGGAGAAATTTGGTATTTGGCTGTAGTAGCAGTGTGAAATGTTCAAGTGCTTCAGGGCCGCTCTGCGTTCCATGGCCCCACCCTGCCCTGTTGGGTAGATCCCTAAATCATTCTGGTTGCAGGTGTCGGGGAGGAGGCAGGCTGTGCTAATCTCCTGCTCCCTTGCTGTAACACCGTATTTAACACGGCCCTTTGGCCCTTTCCGGAGCACAAGGCTGGTGCTCCCGATTCCCAGAGTGTTTGAAAGGGAAGAGGAGACGCTGCTGTGAGGAAACTCTTTGCGTCCCATCCCTCAGCTGCCGCCTTTCCTTGGCTGCGTGGCACAGGAGGGTCATGGAACCCTTGGGATTTCAGCTTCATCCTTCCCGCAGCCACACCTTCCCTTCCCAGCTCATTCTGTGCACCTGAGAGTGAGATCTCACATTTTTGGGACAGCGGGAAGGAGTGTCCTCGCTTGACCGGAGCATCGCTGCGCTCTGGCTGTGTGGCAGATCCATGAAATATCTCATGGAGGCTGTGCCAGCTCACAAGGTGTGCTGAGGTAAATAATGCTAGAAAAGGCATTAGCTCAGGCTGATAGAAAATGAGGGCCTTGGCTTGGAATAGTGAAACTGTTTGGATTAGGATAGTTTTGTGGAATGTTCAGTGAAAATCTTTATTTGCAGGAAATGCGCCTGTCCAATAAGTGGGAAAGTACCTGGCTGATAATTAAAAAATAGTATTTGGGAGTATCATGTTTAAACTGGTGAAAGAAGGAAAAATGTGTACTTTTTAAGGGAAAAATAGCTTTCTCCAAGCAGTAGTGCATCCATTTTTCCAGTAGTTCATCTACATCATTGTAAAGAGCTTTTCTATTAGATTGAAAAACCTGAAGGATGCAGAGAAAACTATTAGCTGAAAAACTGTCAAATGTGCATATTTTTCCCTGCTGAATTTTTATCTCCATAAAGATTTTTCCCTGCTATACTTAGGAAAATTCCTTTAGTTCTTACAGTTTGTAATGTGAGTAATGCCTGCATAAGGTTTATTAGCCTGATGAATGGGAGTATTAGGTTACTTATTTCTGATAAATGAAAATCAATCCAATAGATGAAAGGAAAAAAATACACCAAGAATTAATACTTACTCTTTTTTTATAGTTCTCCCCCAAAAATCTAGTTAGGAATTTTGCCTATGTCTGCATATAAAAAATGCACTAATTTTATAAATAGTATATTTCACATGGTAGTACACAAGTTAAATTTTTTCCCTACTTACTGCAAGGTATGCTGGCAGGAATAAAAGTTGGAATTGAAACTCTCAGTCTGCAAATACTTCCAATTTTCAGTTATTAAAGGTATTTTTACTTAAATTCTTACTTCAGAATTTTGTTAAATTTATCCTTCTTTGGTAAACCTGCTTAAGAGGTTGATCTGAAATCACTCAACTCTTCTACTCTGCTTCCCCTCTCTTTGACACAGTTTAATAAATGTAGTTGTTCTGCTCTGGACCTTTTGGTGCATATTCATCTACAGAATAATTTGCAGAATTATTTTATAGTTTAAATAATGTTCCCTTGTTCAGAAACCCACTACTGTAATCATTTATTGATTGACTAGTATTGAAATACTATGGATCTCTGGCACAATGTAAATTAGTATTTTATATCTGATGCCACATTGCAAAATATTAGCATTCAGATTAAAAACAACTGCACTCTGCCAAGAAAAGATAGATTTAGGGCCAAAGCAATTGGATTTTGAAATACATTTATGCTTATTTTTTAAAGCATTTCAATTTTTGGAAAATGAAATTGAGGGTAAGCTTTTTGCCTGGTACAGTGTGTGTCAGGGGTTTACCCAAGGGGATAAATCCAAGCCATGAAGTTAATTTAGCTTCAGTACTAGACAAAAACCTCTTGGCTCACACAGGCAACATTAAAGGTTGAGAACAGCTGCAGATCTCTTAAAATCATGCTTTTTCTGCAAAATCAGTTTTTGTATTTCTATATTCACCATCTATTTATAAATATTTCTATGGCTATGTAGCTTCCTCTTTATAAATGGGTTATTTTAGTACACGTTTGATCCACATCAAATTTATTCAGTTTATTTCAAGGTCAGGATGAAATTTTAAAAGCAAAATGTCTACAGAGAGAATTTTTTCTTAGATGTTATTTCAAAAGGTGATCTTTCACAGGAAATGTTTTAAAACATTATCTGTACATAACTCAAAATGTTGAAAATACTTTTTTATTAAGCAGTTTAGGCTTTGCTTTGAAAGGAAAGCTGTATTAATTTCTTATTTACTTTTTTCTTTATTAGTTTTTTTGATGAAAAACGGTAAGAATAGATAAAACCAAAACAGTTTCTTCAGTGTGCATTTTTGCAAACAGTGTTAAACAAAATCATCTTTTGTTTTATGGAATTAAAATAATGTTGTTAAGGCAGAAAAATAAATATTTGGAACAGAAAAGTTGCAATCTGTTTAACCTGGTATTTTTCCTTTACTCAAAATGAACAAAATAGATGTTAGTTGTGTAGAAAAGAACTTTCAAACAGAGATAATTGTCCTTGCTGTGTAGAAGTTTGAAACACCTATTGGAAGCTTCTGCCAGCATTTGAAAATTCTGTTGTGTAGGAATTTTCCAGAACTATATTTTTGTCCAAGGATTATAATTTAAAACTACACATGGTATTTGCTGTACTGATTTAATTATCACCAGAAGCTTTTGTAGTGACAAAGAAATGCCTATTTCTCCAAAATGTCTTTTCTGGGCATAATTTGGTGCATGAGCTTGTGCTGGTTTTGCTTTTCAATTCAAAGTTCCTTTATTCATTCTAGCCCATACCTCAAATATGTTTGGAGCTAACAAAATTTGAATATAAAATTCCATTTACCACCTTCATGTCACATTGTAGGAGGAAATTTGTCTTCTGAAATTTTCCAAGTGTTATTTATGCTGAAAGCTGGCAGCTTCATGCAGGCTGTGATTGCTGTGAAATTGAAAGAGCAATATCTTCTGATCTGCTGACCCTCATAGATTTTTTTGGGAGGTAGGCTTTTATTTTTACTTTTGCTATTCTAAATGACTTTGGTTTTCTTTTTTTTTTTGTTTTGTCAGTTGAGTTAGCTCAGACAGAAGCTGCTAGTTTGGGGTTCAAGTTCACATTCACCTGGTGGTTGATGCCAGTATTACCCTGCAGGATTGCAGAGTGTGTGGTAGCAGCCCACCATGAGTGCTTCCAAGTACTCAGGCCTACAAACAAATATTATTAATACAGAAATGTTAATAGCTACAGCCTCCCTGGTGTGGCTGGAGAAAGAGTAAATGGCTTATTATTTGTAAAAACATCAGATGATCAGCTGCTCAAATATAAGATATATTTGAACAATTGTAACTCTTGTGTTCTCCATGCCTGTGGTGCATTTTTGCCCATTCCTGTCCTTGGGCAGGTCAGTGTGAATGACACCAAGGCTCTTCCTCATCAATTTCTATTAGCATGCTATTAGTATTAATAAATTAGTAAATCAGACACAGTGCCAGCTGTAGTGGAGGCTTGAGAACTCCAGCTCTAAGACATCATTCCTGGGAGCAAGTGTCACCCAGCCCCAGAGATGACAGCATTACACACCACAGGCTGGGTGATGGCAAGGCTGGGCATTATCACCTGCCTGGCTTCCCTCACATGGGGAGATATCCTGGCACCTGTCTGTTCACAGCTGCATGATTTCCTTCCCATCATCTCACCATCATACATTTCCCTGCTCGTGTGTGTAATTATCTTTCCTAGTATGTGAAGTTGTTTGGTTTAAAACGTGAACTAGAAACACTCATATTGTGTCATCAACAATCTAGAAAAAATGTTTCTGGCAACTCTTGCTTAATTTTTAAGATTATTTTTGCTGATAATTCAGAGCCACCAACATGATTCTGTGATCCCTCCCCTTTACACAGACACACCATGCATACTCCCACACATTTTTCCCTCTAAGGTGATGGAGGGCACTCCAATTCTGACTCTGAAAACCCATTTAGATATAAACTACAGAGCTCTGTTCTATTAAGAACCATGCTGGTAGCAGTGAGTGAATTAAAAATTCATTCAAGCATTCATTTTAAGAGGGTGTTTAATTAGCTGATCTTACATTATTAGTTATCAAAACAGACTATGAGTATTCATTCATAGCTACAGAATTATTGCATTTTGCCTTCTCTTTGGCCGTTAATTTTGAGATAACAGGTCAATGAAGGGCTAAACAAGGGAACTTATTTTGTAAGGGATTGGTTTTTAGAAATGCATTTAAAACATTTATTTTTCTGAAAGTGTTTAATGATATTTAGTTCAAAATCGCAGATGTGTTTTGTCCTCAGACACCCTAGTTTTACACACCAGCATTTCATTGGTCTCAGTTTAGCTGCCTGGGTAATCCTTAATCTTGCTGTGTTACATTCAAAATCCACAGTGCCCTTGAGCGTCTGTCCAAGTTGTTGTTTTTCTTTGAATACTTTTGTAAGTTTTTTATTTAATTGGTTTTTCAAGTGACCGACCTTCAGTCCAGAAGTTCAGGTTTGGCCAGAAAGCCCCTTCTCCCTGCATTCTGTGTGATAATCCCAACAAAAAACTGAGTTAATATCAGCGTGGGCATACCAGCCTGTGAACATGCACCCATGTCATGACTGCCAACACCTCAAGCTTCATTTTTTCTTTATTTATCAATTCTATCAGGAGACAAATTCACTCCAGCACAAAGGACACAGTAATACTGACATGCTTCCTGAATCATTGAGGAGGTTAAGTGACTCATGGACAATTAGGTCAATATTGTACTGAAGAATACTATTCTTTTTATGCTGAGTGATCCTATAATCATCTACAGAATTCTGAAGCCAGAGAAGCAGACAAAATTAGTAGCAGTAAAAATAAAGTAAGACCTTTCTTTTAGAAAGTTAATTCTAATTCATAATTCCACTTCTACAGTAGATGTAGTGAGACAGTTTTAAAATTTTGTGGGAAGGGTTAAGTATTTAAAATATCCTAATAGTACAATGAATGATCCCCAAGGAAAAAAATGTATAAAAGATGTTTTCCAGACCCAACTCCTTTCTCTTAAATTCCACAAAGAACACCACTGTTAGAATGGAAAATGAGTATTTACTTTGGAAAATTGCTTGCTTTTTGAATAAGTCATGTTGTTCAGGGTAGAATGGAATAACCTACATCATAAATTAATGCTGTTAAAATGAATACTTGATATGAATCCTGGGACATGTTCTTTGCCATCAGTGTTTGGAAAAAGTAGGAG